>NC_140345.1:9645823-10349962 GCF_963514085.1 Chelon labrosus
CAGTGTGAATGGAAAGGGAGTGAGATGAAGTCGCACCTGTTCAAACTCATCAGTGATAGTCTTGGGCTCCTCGTGCCTCTGGAACCACATCATGTACTTGGTGTGAAACCTCCACGACTGTTTCTTCAGAGCCTTGGCAGACAGATACTGAGCCTTGGTGCCCTGAGACAGAGAGAAGACTCCCTTAATACGTACAGAAGACAGAAAGACACACTAAGTGGTCAGGGTGTGTGATTACCTCCAGGTAGTAGAAGATGAAAAATAGAGTTTCTGTGGACAGTCTCTGATAAAACTCTATGGAGTCTGAGTGGTGCGGTGGTATCTGATGGTGGAACGGCAAGGTGGGACACGGATTCCTCATCAAGTATTGCCTTCAAATTAGGAAAAAGACAAATAAATCAACAACAGAAGTAAGTGATCCAAGTAATGCAACGAGAACAACCAGAATCTAACCCGACCTCCCCAGCTTGACAGTGGCACTCGAATCCCACGGGTCCCTGCTCAAGATGCAAATCTGAAAATGGGTCCTGTTTAATGTATGTATTGTATTTATGGCAGCAGGCTGCACCATACCATCCAAATATTGCCCCCAGTGCAATGGTGTGGCTAACTGACGATTCTGGACAATAATAAGCTATAAACTGTATCAGGCTTTTGCTACAAAGGAATTTATGAATGAATCAGTTTACTGTTGGTTTGACAGGTTTCTTTTTTTGTGGTCAGATTACGTAATTCAAGCTCTTCTAAATATTTCATTCAGTGTCAAATAATCAAGTAAATCTTGTGTAATTGCTGTGAAAGTAATCTGATTTGTTGAGTCATCTAAAGCAGAGGCTGACTGAGAGAAATGTTCTCACCTGATCCTCTCGGAGTCAGAGGGGTGTGGCATGTGTGTCCACGCAGACTCTTGCATCGCCTGCTGGTAGAGCTGGTCTTTGGGGAGAGGGGTCGGGCCCAGTGGACAGACCCCGAGCGAGGGGGGTATGCTGACCTCCGACACGGACGGCTGAGTGGTGGCGGGTGTGCCAGGCGCCGCAGATGAACCAGAGAAGATATCTACAAGACAAAGAGGCTAGAATCAGTTGGGCCTTCTGAGGGTCTCTGGCAACAGGATGTTAGTTGGGACGTTTGGGTCCTATGGGTTGAGGGGAGGGGTCTCTGTGGATCATCCCACAGACACTTGATCAGTTTGGGATCTAGTGAATTTGAAGCCAGGTCAACACCTTGTGCAGTTTTTCATGTTTTTTTTTTTTTTAGTTGTTCCTAAACCATTTTCATGTATGTGCCTGTGTCAGGCTGCATCCTGCTGGGGATGTCTGCTGCCATCAAGGAGTGTCATTGCTATGGGGTGGGGGTGTCTGGTCTGGTCTAGGTGGGTGGTACACGTCTAAAAAACATCCACATGAATGCCAGGTCTAAAAGTTTCCCAGCAGAACATTGAATTGTCACAAGATGCTCAATGTTATTTACTTCTCCCGTCAGTGGTTTTAATGTTATGGCTGTTATGGATTGGTGTATAAGGAGGACTATGTTGGCTAATAAGTGTTTAAACTTATCAATCACCCCTCGTATTTCCCTTGTGGCTTATCCACACTGGAGTTGCATGCTTAGAGTAATTGCAACTCCAGTTCTATTTCAGGTAAGCAACTGAACAATCCCAAACACAGAACAGAGCAATCTAATGTGTGAAACAAACTGGATTTGGGTCTTTAATGTGCTTTCGAATGTGAGTGCATCCTAAATATAATGAAAATGTATGTCACCTCCTCCTTAGTAAAACAGCATTAGAGACTGAAGGCTGTATAAAATTGTGAGCTGATCATTTATCAGAAAGTCAACATGGAATATCTGACCGTTCCGACCTCTGTCCGTTAGATGCAGGCTGGGAATCTCTCCATCCAGGCCTGATCCCAGCGCTGCTCTCTCAGCCATTGCCTTCAGAGAACTGAGCGGCTCAGGAGCCTGAGGAGGGAACAAGGTAGATTTGAAGTGAAAATACAGTAAATTGGGAAGAGGGAGAAAAACCTACATTTCAGGGAATTTAAGATATTTTAAGAAATTACTACTTTAACACATAAATATCTAAAAAAATAACATAAAAACCAAAAACTATTCCCCCTCATTTGAGTTCTAAAAGAGCAGAACCTCTTAAAAAGTATGGCATCTACAGCCAAGCAACAGTTATTGATTAGCTGTAGTCCAAAAAGACAAAATACAGAAACTCATCTGATTTTAAATATTTTATGACTACATAAGTGTGAGTTAGCAGACTGCTCTGGGCTTTACATACTACCCGCGACAGTCCTCTTTGTGTTTGTAGTTAGCACGACATGTCCTTTATTCTGGCCAAAAATAACTGCATGACATGATTTCTATTTTAATGCTATGTTGTTTAAGTGTAGGCTTCTGAGTTTGGTACAAACCTGGCTCAGAGCAGAGATTTGTTGAGCAGAGAAAAGTGCATGCCAGCACAGTCAGTACGTTCAAATCGTCTAAATCGAAGAATGACGTAAAGTAAGGCTATAATGTTTGATAATCACGATGGTCAGTGATGAGACGTCCTCCTTCTAATAGCAAATAACTTAGTACTGTATAAGTAGGGTACAAAACTTGCTACACTTTACTCTAACCTACTGTTTTAACCTAACTGGCGTGACTCACCTTGAGGCCGTCAGAGGCCTGTGTGTAGGAATGGGGCCCGTTGAGAAGACTCCCTCCACCGGGTGTGCTGTCTGAGAACGAGGGGGACGGAGAGCTGGGAGGCAGGGTGATGGAGGTGATTAAACTGGGACCATTGTCCATACTGCATCAGGTAGAGTGGGAACAGCAGAGAAATAAAGTTAAGAACGAGCATGAAAATCAAGAAAAAACACGTTAAGTTTAAGGACTCCGATCAAATAACTTACGGCTGACTGGTTGACGAACTGAGAGATGAGGGTTGGCTGCTTTGTGACTGGCTCGGTGTGCTTAGAGCTGATTCTGTGGAGCTCTCTGCTACCACAGCACTGTAACCTGAGGTGAATGAAAAGTTGGAAGAAGAAGAAAACCATTTGTATAGAAAACCACCAGTATATAGTCACACATGGACAAGAAGACCTACTTGTGCTTCCATTTTGCTTCAGTCCACTCGGTGGTCTAGCAGGAGCAGCGTTCACTCCTACTCCTCCAACCACACCAACATTTCCTCCATTGCCTCCCATCATGCCAACTACTCCGGGTGTAGTGCTGACAGAGCTTGGGGGGACCTGAGGGGAACCAGGGGCCACACTCTGCCCAGGAACCAGACCCAAAATACTCCCACTCAGTGAGCTGTGGGCTGGGCTTGAGCCTAGCAAACCAAGCCCTGTCCCTGCCCCGTTGGTGGTGACTCCACTGGAGCCAGAGGTGGGGATGGAAGTGCTGCTCTCCACTGAAATGCTGGACTGCGTGGTGCTGCTCAAACCCAGACCTCCTGATGCTGCTGCCTGAGCGTATGGGGCAGGTGTGGACCCAGAAATGAGCCCTGCCATTGTGTTTAAAGAAGTAGGGTGGCCACCAAGGCCTAAACCTGTCATATGGTTGGCACTGCTGGTCCCCGTCATGCCACCTTTGCTCAATCCGATCCCCAACCCGAGTCCTAAACTGGATGCCGAGGTGGGCCCAGAAGAGGGCTGAGACTGAGAGTTGGGAACTGATAAACTGGGTGTGCTGGGTGTAGGATGAGAAGGGGCAGTGGAGGCTGGGAGAAGAGGGTTGCTGGGTGGACTGGGGGTGTTTGAGGGAACCGAAGGTTTTGTCTGAGGTGGTTGCTGCTGTTGCTGCTGTGATTGGTTTGGCGGCTGAGATTGTTGTTGCTGTTGTGCAGGTTGAGGCTGATGTTGCTGCACCGCACTGCTGAAGCTTCCTATAAGACTGCTGCTTGTGGGAACTGCAGGAATGCCTCCGACAACACTCGCCATGGACACAAGGGAGGAGGATGAGGAGGACCCAGAGGTGGTGGAGGAAGAGAAAGAAGATAGCAAAGATGGTGTGCCATTCTTCACAGGTGACTGTAAATGACAAAGCATCAGAGAAAGGCATCTCAAGCAAAACTGTCCAACGGGCAGTTACAGAAGTATAAAATGTCTGAGGAGCAAAGTTTACTGTGATTTATGGAGCCCCAAATATACAGGAAATGGCACAAACGAAATCATAAGCCTCCAACCATGGTCCCACAGAGAAAACATTTCCGTTTCAGTGCCTGAGTGCCAAAACCCTTCAGCCACCATGACTCTCCAGGACCAAGGGTGAAGAGCACTGCACTAAACTGTTCATCTACAGACACAGCACAGTTAAGAGCCTCTCACCTGACTAATTTCACTGTCTGTCGACCGTCCCCTTTTCTTATCGTCCTCTGAGTTCTCCTATAGGAGGAGATACCTTGATATGACAATCCACTTTTGAAATTGTTGATTCAGCAGTAGCCAATGGATTATAACACAACTGGGGCTTGTAGAAGGATTAACCAAATGCAAACTTAAAAAGAAGGTTATGTGCAAAATTGAGTCAGAAAATACTTTTTCAACCCAGCATCCCTTTAACACCCTGACAGATGTGTTAATAATACAAAGACAGGAACTTACAGCAGTGCAAGTGGCTGGGGATGGAGGGATGGGCGAGGAAGAGGTCGTGGAAGTGGGAGTGCTGCTAGAGTGGAGATACATCTCATCTTCCACGTTGCCCTGACCTGATGGAGAAGTTGCAACTAATGCTGCAGCTATGAAAATAGAAAGGACAGAGACAGAGACAGTGTCAGATCTCATTCTGTCTATCTGAACAAATAAAACCATCATTCACGCTACTCACGGATGTCTTCGAGGTCCAAGTCATCATACAGGAACTCATTCTCCTCAAAGTCTGGGTCTTGGGAGGAATCAATGTAGTATTCAACGTCATCCTTAATCTTTTGGATAGCATCCACTGGCACAGAGTCGTTGTCTAGCATTCGTAAAATTGTTTCCAACATGCGAATGTGGAATCTATGTCTCTCGATCAACCGCTTGAGCTCTTCAATACGATCTTGCTTCTGAAAGAAAGAGGAGGCAAGAATGAGGTTTGCATCGTTTTAGCCAAATTACCAGATTACACTGGGTACACACAGGAAGAACAGTATTTTTCAGAGATTGTAGAAATGAGATGGGAGGACTTACGTCCTTATCACCCTTCTTCTTTCTCGTCTGAACTGAGAGAGATTCCACTTCACTTTCGAACTGATCCACCTGCATATTCAGTGTGTCTATTGTGTTCTGCAGATGAGGAAGAAGACGGAAATAGTGGTAATCAAACCATATTCATAAAACAGATATTTTTTTTTTAAATAGTTCCAGTTTAATTGCAAATTCTACAGGTTTTGTTTTCATTTGTAGGTTTTGCCTTCAGCACAAAAGGCTATTAAAAAAAATCAAGAAAATAAATGTGTAAATAAGAGCAGGGTTATTACTGTTAGCCACTGTCCCGTCTCCTCCTTTTCCCTCTGTGCTGGATCGACTTTCTGAGCGAGACCCAAGCCTTCTTTAGAGTAGGCTTTTGTTTTTGTTTCACGTTCCACCACCTTGAACCTCTCCATTTGCTAAAACAAATGGGGAAAAAAAAAATCACATGAGCCTTGTTTACCTTAAAGTTTTGATGCAATAATTTCCTTCAGCAATTCTTATGTAACCACAAATCCTTTTTTTTTATAAACGATATAATGAGGAGCCATACCGTTTCTATAAGTTTGCGGTTCTCAACTAGCTGCCGTTTGTCTTTGATCTCATTTGAGGCCACCCATGTTTTTATCTGATCTCTCAATCGCTGGGAAGAGAACAGAACTCATTAAAACACACATCCCATCATGAATATGTTGACATGTGTCTTTGTTAACCTGTCGTACCTGTAGCTTTTTAATCTCTTTCTTGAGGTCAGCCTCATATTTTTCCTTCTGATTTGCGTTGGCTGCATTGTGTAGCTAAAGTGTGGACAAACAAAATGAGACATTATACGCAGCATTTTACAGCGTTTGCTCTTACAATAGAGAGAATAAACCAGTGTTACGACTGCTTACCTTTTGCCAGATGTCTTCAAACTGTTCTACACCTTCAGCTACTTTTTTCAAACATCTGTCAATCTCACCTACAGAGACAGAGGATGTGGTTCAACATCACTGATCAAAAATCCAATACGAATTTCTAAAAACATTAACAACATTTATAGCTGAGAGCAGCCTGAGGCTCTGTGAGCATTGCAGGTTTCGACAGCATGACTGATACAGTGCGATATGACTGGAAACACTTTCAACAACATCCTTACCTTGAAGTTTTCTCTTGTCAGCCATGGCTCTGACTACGACAATGTCCACATTCCGTCTCTCACGAAGTTAGCTAAGTAAGGAAACAAAACGTGCATGAAAACACAGTGCAAGCAAAGACAAAATCCCTCCAGAGGGAAACTGACATCAACTGCCATGCAGCCGGCCAGTTAACGTTAGCAGCACTAGTGACACTACCCTTTCAGAATTAAACCCCAATCAACCTTAACTTAGGTGTGAACATGTATCTATCGTTACATTAACGTGAACGTAAATCTTCACCAGTGTTACCATTATGACAGACATGGTTGTCAGCTAAAATTAGCCAGCTAACAAGCTAACGTTGTTGAGCTACCGTTAATACTAGCCAGTTGCTTAGCTCTTCCACCTCGCTCGGTTACCTACTGGCCCGCTTCAAAACAAGTACTACAGAGCATATTAATGGTTTAATTTCATATACATGCATCATTATTCTGGGGTCCAGCACAGCTTTTATATGGTGGTTTTGCGTTGTGAAAGGCACAATATAATAGAATCCGTTCAAACCGTAAACCTGCTAGCTAATATAGCTAACTGTCTGGCTAGCTAATGCATAAAAATGCTAGCTAGCAGCTTAGCTAGCCAAATTTAGGAAAAAGGGAAACTGGGTCAACCCGATAATCTAGATTTATATTTGTGTACGACATTTACCTAGGGTATGGGCTTTCGTTTGTCTTTTTTCAAATACAGCCAAAACTAATTCCAGAAAGTCTTCTTTACTTCCAAATTGTGTTTTCTTTTCGACAAGCTCGCTCACTGTAATGTAGCTGAAGATGGACGGTAGCTAAAATCCCACCTCCGCCTATAGGCCCCGCCCTAAACCCGATCCGTGAGATCTGATTGGACGGAGCACACGCCTGTCACTGCGCGACATCCGCTGGAATGAGGACAACTATTGGCTCGGCAGCGTGAATTGTGATGGACACAAAACCAACGCTGTGTCTGATGTTTCACGTTAGTGTGTTTCATTTTTAAATATTTTTTACAAACACTCAGTTGCCAAAACATGAGGTACACTAGTGAAAGCTAATACATTCTCATGTAACAGTCCTGCACCAAATCTCCCTTCATTACTGTTATAATGTGCAGTTTATCCTGAAACAGCGTAAGAACTGCAGAAATTCAACTTTATGATGATGTATGATTTTGGAGGATGTAGTCGCTGGATTGAATTAAACACAAATGTGTTTCTGCTATTTAGCCTAGCCCACTAGTTTACCTAATGCACAGAGAAGTGAGTGTATATGATACATGGCCATACAGATATGCCCATTTGTTTATTCTTTAGACAGGTTTGGATTTTTCTCATTCAATTCTAAAAACTTTTTGGCGTTCTGAGAAAAAGAAAATTATGGAATGTGGCTCAAGACTTTTTTATTTTATTTCTACCTAAAACTGACATATTATACTGTGTATTAGAACTTTACATGGTTTTTGTGGAAGATGTCCAGGTGAAAAAACAACTTAAACAAATAAAACAAATGAAATAAGTAAATAGCAGCGTGTAGTACTTTAATATTGACTTATATCTGCTTACATTTCTCTACCCTATTACGATTGTATCTGTGCTGCCACATTTTTACCAAACTCACTTGTCCTGGTTAAAGTATAAAACAAAAAATAATATATACAAAACAAAAGTATATATCAAGTGAATCTAATTTCAGCTCACATGACTTCAATCTCCTCTCTCTCTTCATGTGAAACTAAAAATAGCGCAAAGCCTGAATGATGAATGGCAGCATTGTTGATCGAAGAGTTAAAGAAACTGGACACTCCTATCGTCATCATCATTATGATATCCAGGGCGATGCATTGATCAGTGGGACAGAGAGGTTGGGCTGGGCATTTCTCCAAACTGCGTCTCTGCCAACACTGACATATCTGGTTCAGTCTGGAAAAGAAGCAGAAACAGATAATCAATTACTGTCAGAAGTCTGAATGCTTGTTGAAGGCCTAGTCAAAGATCTATGCATCCACACACACACCTTCATGAACAGGACTAGATCAGTTGAGTTCTTCATCTACCTGTTGGTCTTTATCCTTTTCTTGCCGAGGAATTCGGTGCCTCTTCTTTTTTGGTCCAGCTGCATTATGCAACGCTGCAGACGAAGTGGAACCAGACACGCCGTTAGGCCTTTCATCTTCCACTCCAGCAGCAGGATCTAAATGGACTCCAGACTCATCCTGAAACAAGTTCCAGTTGCATTATTTATTTACTTTATTCTGGTAAATTAAATAAAACTAATTTAGTTTCAAAGCGCTCATTCAGTTTCAAGAACAGATCAAACGGGAAGGAGCAGGTAATTTGGTTGCAATGCTTAAAAGTACTCAGCTTAATTAATTGGTGACAAACAAACAGGGTTTTGGTAGCATTATCGCCTTTCAAATTCATATTTTAAATTATACAATTAGTAGGTCTGATCTAGGATCACCAAACAAGTTAAATGCTAATGTAAAACAAGTTCATGTTATATTATAAGGCCTGGATTCAAGTGATGTATAAAGTAGACAATTCTATGTGGATTTCCAAGGTGGACTGTATTATTGTGGTGGGGCAATCAACAGGGGGAAATGTGGAGTGATATCAAAAATATTGTCCCATCCAGCAACAAAGTTTGCCAGCCAAGATTGAACTACATTTTAATCAACTGAACAGATTTTTTGTCTTCTTTTAAATATGTAACATGTATCTTAACCTATCTGCTGCTTCTTACCTCAAGCAGTATAGTGAGCTGCGCATTTCTGTAATCATCCCCATGAGAATCTAACGTCTTCATGAGAAACCTGAGGATGAACAGAACCTCAGGTGAGCCATCAGGTGGGAAACGTCTCAGAAAATATCCAAAAACATTTATTGTAATAAAGGTGTATACCGTCTTTCTTTCTTCAAACGTCGTGTAATTCTCTGTACTTGGTGAAGACGACCCAGGATCTTCTGATTTACCTGAACAGAACATGTGCATTGTGGTTGCAGACGTAGTCATAGTATTAAAACAGCAATCACAAACAATACCTAAAATGTACTACAGTATGTGGATTCAAATATATTTAAAATAGAGATTGGTTTACAAAAAAAAAAAAAACCCAAAACAAAAGTCAGGTGCGTTATTGAATCCAGTTTCACTCTGTTGCACATTTCTCAAAACACACAGACAGGAAGTGTGTGCAAAATGACCCACATACAGTATATGCACGCTCGCGCACCTGTTCAATGTCTTTGCATCTCCTGCTTAGAGCCAGGTATTTTCTTTTATCCAGAGCCTTTCTCTCCTCATCTTCTTGTGCTGTGCTCTCAAGCAGCTCGTTGCCCCCTGGGCCCAGTTCCACCTTAAACACACATTAAACATTGTTCTCTACATGTGTTTTTAAAAGGAAAAGTGGTACTAGTGGAACATTCAGAAAAAAAATGTCTGCTGCTGAATTTATTACAATAAAGCTGAGTTTCTACAAATCTGAATCTGAATCATTATCTACGTTATTTGGCCATATCTGCTCACATATACATAGAATCTGACTCTGGCTACACATTGCTCTCAGTGTACTTAAAGTGTGTATCGATATAATAAGGAAGAAAAGGTACAACAACAAAAAAAGAGCCACAATGTTTGTGTGTTGACCTTCCTACTACAATTATTGTTCATCGCACAAGATGCAGAGTTGTTCATGTTTTAATTTGACATCCATATATCATTTAGATTGTAGCTTCTTTATTTAAAGGTAAAGCTTTTAACATCAATTTAAATAGACTATTTTAGTTGCATTAAATCTGGCAGTATTGACGCATATGCACCATGAGTATTGTCTGAGGACACTGTGGCTTAGGTAGCACTGACTATTAACTAGATGTTGCCACTCACTCAGATAAACACTGTTAGTAGCAGGTTCGTCAACGTTACCTCTCCTGGTCCCAGCTCCACACCCCCAGGCTCCAGCTCTGCCTCCAGGATGTGTCCTCCAAACAGAGGAGGCAGAGCCAAACCAGAGAAATCCTCCATCATCTGGAGAGAAAGGTTCTGCGTTATATTTTTGACATATAAAAAAATTACCGAGTCATTAATAATTTATAAAAGACGAATACTTAATAATAACTCGAAGCTATTATTAAAGTTACAATTTATTTTAATTATTTGTAAAATAATGCTTATTTCTGGTATATTATCGTACTTACATTTCAGAGTAATCGGTCCAAAAACACTCTTTCATAGTCAAACTAAACCACAGACTGTATAAAAGTGTATTATTTGTTAGTTAAGCACATTCGCTAAGATAATAATTGACTGAAATCAAACGTAAGGCCACGGGTGCTGCTCCATTTCCCACTCCTGTTGTTAACCTGATGTTTACGCGCGACGGACGCAGATATTCTACGTCACTCAACCCTTACTACATTTCCCATGAGCCACTTCTCGGTTGGAACTACACCAGACAATATGGCAGGTATGCTTATATTTTGTCACCTTTTATACCTCGAAACAGTTACGTTAGCTTTACTGGGAGCTTCAGCTAGCAGACATAAATACGCTAAATAACCAAAACTGCGCTTATTATGTCCTCAAACGACTTTAAGACATTTATATTTATTTGAAATAAAACGAGAACCATGACCTTGGATATGTTGCTAATGTTAGCTAACATGTCTATGGGGCTTTATTTCCTGCAGGAATCGCCACTTTCCTGAAAAATGCGTGGAATAAGGAGCCCGTAATCTTTGCCTCCTGTACTATCGGATTGGTGGGTAAGTAAGCCTCTTACAGTAAGCAAACGAAAATGTAAAAGAGAGCATAACATAGGGAAACAGACTTGTACATCTGAAACGCTAATGAATACCAGTGTATCAACATTTACCATGAAAGAGAGGATAAAATGTGACATAGCCAATAAGAATCCACTGGCTGCTGAGGTGTTTGTTTTATTCAAACCTCTAAGTATCTTTTTTTCTTGCCCCTTTTATTTCTGTTCTTGGAGCTTCAGTATAAGGGTATACAATAACTTGACTGTTAATTCAGAGGAGTATTTAGGTGTACCATGTCTTGTCTTTGTTTATTAGCTACTGTAACCGGTTAATGTATGTCAACTGATCAATGTAGTCCTCAATTATTTAATGTCCTGCCCCCCCCCCCCAGGGGATGGAAATTTTTTCTAATACAGAAAGTCCCCCCTGCTTCTCACGCCCCCCTGATCTAGTCACATATGCTCTTAGTTATATTATTCTAAGTGGAAAAATGTTGTTTCCTCAGGTTTAGCACTTCCATTCATCAGCCCCTACACAAAGTACACAGCAATGATGAATGCGGCTGTGCCATACACCTACCCAGGTAAGCAGTGATCCTGTTTATTTTATTTTCAGGTTGTGTTTTTCAACGTTGTGGAATGCCGCATGTCTTCAGCATCTGTTTAATCAACCGTATTCTCTCGATTTTCCCGCTGCAGTTCCTGTGCGAGATGATGGAAATATGCCCGATGTTCCTGCACATCCATCCGAGCCAAAAGGACCGAACTTAGAATGGCTTAAAAAGCTATAACTTACCATTTTCACAATCAACGCCTATGTTTCTCCTCTTGTTCATATCTGTCTGCTCAGTTGCGCCGATCGCCAGTGTCTCACAATAAAGATTCTGTTTAATTCTACTTTACAACAATTTGCCTGGATTCATTTAATATGTTTAGATTGGTAACAATACAATAATGTCAGATGTATATTTCAAAAATGTCTTAATTGTTAAGACAATATGTAATATTGTTATTAGAACCTATGGTGTCACAACAAGTATTTTATTGATCTAAAATGAAAAAATAAACTTAAAGCAAAGCTGGTTAACGTTTGTGTCCTAGACATGGTCATACTTTGTGAAGGTGGACATGAAGCTAAAACTTACCTTTTAAAGGGGACAAATTGCATGCTTTAGATTAACTCTCAAACAGCAACAAAGGTGAAAAATATATTTTCTTCTGTCAAAAAACACAACTCTGGGTTAAAATTGCTGTTAGATTTTGTGAGCAGCTAAAGAGAGTTGAAACTAAGCTTCACAGTTCTGATCCTTTAGAGGAGGCTTAGTATGAAAAAACTGGAATCAGATTAACCGTGTTACACCTGCATCAATCTACTTTCATATGCAACAGAGGTGCTGTGCAAAACCCACTAGAATAACACACACAAAAACACGTCTTGAACACAGAATACCATTTAATACATTCACCAGTCAGCCATAATGTTATGACCATTAGTCTAATATTGTGTCCGCTCACTCTTTTGCTGCCAAAACAGCTTTGACCCATGGAGACATGGACTCCACTTGACCTCTGAAGGTGTAATGTGGTATCTGCCACCAAGGCGTCAGCGGCAGATCCTATAAAATCTGCAAGTTGCAACATATAGGGCCTCCATCGATCTGACTTGTTTGTCCAGGACATTCTGCAGAATTTGGAGGCCACTTCAACACCTTGAACTAGCAGTAAAAATGGCATTGATTTCTTCAGCAACCTCAGCTACAGTAGCTCATCTGAAGGGGCCTCATGGGCCAGCCTTCACTCTCCACATGAATCACTGAGCTGTGTCTGCCATAACCATGTTGTCTGTTCTCCACTTTCCTTGCATGGATCACTGAAGACCACAAGTTTTGGAGATGCTCTGACCCAGTCATCTAGCCATCCAAATTTAGCCCTTTTCAAAGTTGCTCAAATATTTCCTCTTGACTATGAAGACAAAATGTTCACTCGCTGTATATTCCACCCACTGACAGTTGCCACAATGATGAGATAATCAGTGATATTCACTTCACCTGTCAGTGGTCATAATGTTAAGACTGAATGGTGTACCACGTAGTTGTAATGTGAAATTACATTTTAAAACACACAGAAGTCTCTTTGAAAGACAAACACACTTGGCAACAATGGGGGAAAAATCCTTCATAGAACTTTTATTTCTCAACATGTCAATATTCAGTGTTCCTCAGCATTATTCTTCACCATAGTATATTAACTTCTGCATTCAACAGGATTTTATATTGATGCAACAGCCTGTCAGTCTGTTTACATGCTGCTTTTTTTGCATAAAATCACATAAACTTATGTCTAGTCTTTAAACAATATTTCACTTAAGCAGAAAGATTTTGCACTTCTGTTCACTGGAGTCATGAAAAAGCGACGGCTGTTATCTGTGTTAATTAGCTACAGTTTAAAGTGTAAACTAGCGACGTTCTGCATATTGGAAACATAAACACATTATGAATCAACAATATTTTTTGCGCATGGTGTTATAAAACATTTCCCCCCTATATACTTTATCACTTCATTTTTAAATTTCATTATTATTTTAATGCATACTTCTGGCAACCATTGATCTTAAGGTTCACTACTGCTGAGTCGTAAACCGGCCACTTAGATTAAATTCTACATGATCAATACTACACAACGTCACAAACACATGTGTGTCTGTGTAGTAAGCAGTAATGGCAAAACAGTGTTTTGTTTTGTCCTCATTGTTTCAGGTATATTACCTGTTTTCCAATATCAGTGACTTTGTCTGTATAACAATAAAGTGAGAGTATTCTACCAAAGTGAAATATCATTTTAAAAAGAAGTTCAATCAATGTCATATAATCATGTTTTCAGCACTATTTACAAGCATGAGTAAGTGTAAGTTCTATCATTTAGCAGTGAGCTATATTAGTGATGCAATACTACACAAAGTAATATAAGGTAAATGTTGTTAGAAACCATTTCTGCAACATTTATAGGCGATACTCTGAAGGTGCTAAAAGATCACAGCAGCTCAAGGCGGTTAGAACAGGAACATAAACCATTTCAGTTTTCACAACATTTCACCTTTACACTTTGCTAGAGGCAACAGAGAGCACAGAGCTAGAGACTGTTACTTTGGATGTCTCTAGTTTACCCTGAACACTTGCTCAGACGTTGCTCAACTTCCTGTTTACTTTCTTTATCACTTTCAAAGATACATTTCCACGGTAAAACTGCCGTCTGTCTTAGCTTTCACATCTCTCTCTAAGATTCTGCTCAGTCTGACTGGTAGACATAAAACTACAATCAGCTAGCCTAGATGTTCGATAGCTTTAGATTTGGGACTGAAAGGGAATCAAGAAGACATCAAATCCGAAGACTAAACACGCAAATCTCTCATTCTTTAGACGTAAAACCCTCCACAACATGCTACTTTCTAAAAAAAAAAAAACACTTCAATGATGCCACTATCCAAACGTTCAAATATTAACGGTCACAGTTTGTGAAGTTTATGAGCTTTTCTCTGCTGCGCTGTATTTTATCGGAATAATCAAAACTAAGGTAGAATGTAGTATTTCTTCTTTGTATTTAGGATAAAGAGTTAAGGTAAATTATCTATAATTACAAATACTAATATGTAACTTCACAGCAGCAGAATGGATGGCGTTAACCGGCATAAAAATAAAATACATCAGAAAACAACTTGTGCATTCGAACAACAACTAAAATAAAAGTGACACAAAAATAACTGTGTGCCAGTTTCATTACGTATCTCATCCAAACAGTCACATTTTAAAATAAACCAGATACTTTTAATAACTTTAAAAGCTCACCTTCACTGAAACCAGGAAACTGCACCAATATGGCAGCGCCTCAATAAAATATAATACTGTAGCAGAGAAGGAGCCTGTCTTCTTCCTGTAAACACTTCATTAAGGTAAAAGTGCACAATCTGCTATTAGGATCCAGTCCCTAAATCGGCTGAAGACAGAAAACCTTTTTGAATATGGCACAGAAAAAAAATAACCAAATAATAATCAAGAAACAAGAACACACATTTATACGTGTTAGTTATTCTGAATGAGCAAGATACAGAATGCTGATCTCAAACGCTAAGCTAAGAACAACCAAACTCTTTGTAAAAACTAACCTAGAGTTTATAATAATGCCCTCATTTCACTCTCGCATGTTACAGTCGTCGTAAAACCTAAAATTTGGAGGGACTGCATTCATATTTAGAACAGATTAGCCCTTACATATCAAACATTTATATGTGGTTTTAAAAAAGAGGCCTGTTCCTGCACACGGGACACGAGCTGTATTTGATTAAATGAAAAATAGAACATCCAAAGTACTATTCAAAAACAAAAGTCATCATGAGTCAGTGTGCTGTCGGCCTGAGGCCTCGCAGACTGATGAGCCAGAGACCGGAGATCGGAGATCAGGATTCCTGCTGTGGTGGCAATAAAAGGCTCACTCAATGATGGGAGCTGAGCGATCGTTGGTGACAGTTTTTCTGAGCCGGACGTGGGCAAATGGGTTGGGCCTGAAAGGAGGAAACGATAAATGTGGAACACCTCAATTGACGTAAACTGACAAATTAAAGGGGCGCTTCAACAGTTTAGAGCAGTGTTTCCATAAAGTTGTGGGAAATGCAAGAAACATTAAGTAAAGTTAAGCAGCTCTGTGAGGCTGTATTGCACCATCATGCTCCGTGCTCCATGACAACAGCTGACAGGGGTGAGGATAAAGTGGGTCATCAGTAAAGTCGTTAGAAATCAGCATCTCATAGTGATTGTTGAGATGTTTCAGCCTGGATCAAAGACCAGCCAACAGACCATCACTGCCATCCTTAAGGCTGGCTATAGATTAACATTTAGATCAAGACTTTCTTTCATAAATACCTGATAACTTCTTTCTTTAGGTCCTTTTTCCTGGTAAACATGAGTTTATCTAACTCCATGCTCCTAGTTTGCAACAAAAGGTTTATGTTCAGTCCCAAAGCCAAACCCACAGACTTTATAAAACTCCCCCAGAACCAACGCCAATATTCAGTTTTCAAAAATATATATACTATATATATCAAAGTCTATGAATTTGGTGGATTGCTCCTTTAATTAGTGGTGTTGACTTATAAAATTACCTGGTTGGAGAAGGTGGTGGAGAGGCCAAGTCTGAGGTGATCTGTAGAAGAAAGAGGAGACTTCTGAATCCCCATTACTACAAAGCACCTGTGCCTCCCTCTCGGTCGCTCTAGGCATTGACCTGCTCCCACAGTTTTGTGTTTCTGACCTTGTTGCTGTCGGCCATGCTGTACGGGCGTGGACGGAAGGTGCTAACCCTCTGGGGAGGAAGGGAACGCTCCTCCTCTGACTCAGGGGTGAGTGCTGGGAGACCTGAGGATCCCAGTTTGTCAAGCTGTCCGGTACTGGTGCTGTTAGCTTTAGATAAGAAGAGCGAGCTACGCGGAAGGTCACAGGCAGAGAGGAAAGAATACACAGGGTTAAAGGAAACACACTGATAGTGGAGAAATGTTGATTTTGTGTAGATTCATCAGCAGCGCTGTTGCTGTTGGAAAGAGAAGGGACTGAGTTGGGGAAAGACGGTGGAAAGATTGAAAGAGAAGTACTCTCACAGCATTTTATGAGCTTCTGCAACTCTCTGTGTGTCTGGCAGGAAAAATATTTTGATTCATGGAGAATGAAGATGGAAAGGAGAATAAATAAATGATCCCAGATATAATTTTCTGTGAATCGACCGATGCTGTAACTTATCTTCTGGTCAAAGTATTACTGATAAAGGGAGTTTTAAAATGACCAATGATGAATTAATGATTTCCAATTTCAGGGTTTGCTCTTTGCTCTCTTACCTCCCGAGGGGATCCATCTTGCCGTGTTGTGGCTGAGTGTATGAGAAAGGGAACCAGCCTTTCCTGTAAAGGAAAATTTCACTGCATGTAATACTGCAAAAAAAAAAATATTACATTTTCTAACCTGGCCCCAGATGCTTGATAATGATGCTTAATTTAATAGTCAGTAGTTTTCTAATGTGCGCTACATTTGAGGGAATGAGTTGCAAATCTTACCGTCCAGTCCGTTCATTCTGACCGTAGTGCCACCCATCTCTGGGCTCAGAGATGAGCAGAGTGATGTTATCGCCAGGCAGGAACTGCAGCAAGCAAGCCCCGCCCCCACCGCCTCCACTTCCACCACCTTCCGAAGCTCCAGGTGTGTGAGGAAACATGGCCTCCACTCGTGTAGGTCCAGACAGAGGCAGCATCCTGGGGAGACTGGAGCCTGAGTAGAGGAGCAGAAGAATGAAATGAGGAGAGAGGGCTGGGGATGAGGACCCAAACAAAACTGTCATGCTGCATCACATCTCACCCTGAAAACCACCCAGCCTCATTTCACTGACAGGTCTCCTTGGCAGTGGAAGTGTTGCAGTAGCACACATCTCTGTGTTCTTCAGCAGCCAGGGGTTATGTGATGGAGACAAAGTGTTGCTTCCTCCTGGTCCCACCTGCTGGTGCAGTAGCTGCACTGGAGTCATGGCTCTGGAGAGAGGAGCGCTGTGGGGCAGTGGAGGACTGTGAGGTGCACTGTGGGGGATAGGGAGGGTCATGCCCTGCAAAGAGCTGCTGGCCGGAGACAGCTGGCTCAGAGACATCACTGTGGAGGGGATGAGGCTGGGGGAGAGGTTGGACGTGTTTGCGGCCAGGAGGAGAGAGCTCTGCTGGGCTGAGCTGCAAGACGTGGTGGGAGTGGATGCAGCTGGGCTGGCGCTGCCACTGGCGCTGCCACTGGCGCTGCCACTGGCGCTGCTGTCAGGGACGGGGCTGGCTGAAGCACTGATGGGCGTGCTTGTGTGCTGAGGAGACGCTCGTGAGGAACCTCCAGCAGCTCCTCCAGCGGAGGACGCAGAGCGGAAGGTCTGGGGGGAGCCCTGAGGAGGACAGGTGTCGCTCTGGGAGGAGGAAGGGAGTGAGCGCTGCTGCTGGGAGCGATTGGAGTCTCCATTCAGCAGAGGAGGGACTTCTTGAACAGAGAGCCTCTGAGAACAAGAGCAGATCATGGTAACTATCAGAAATCACTGTTTAACTTTGATGGAAAAATTATTTGTGACCACATATTTCTATTAAATTTATAACAAAGTGTGCCGACAACAGATGATATCTCAGACCACACAAGGACCGACAAAGCCTTCAGAGTTTATAAATTTATCTTTTATCAATCACTCGACAATCAGCAATTTCTTAGGGATCAGCAGTAAAGCTAGCTTAAAGTAGTCCTTATTTAAAAATAACTCTTTTGTGAATGTGTCAAAAAACAAAACTGAAACAAAAACAACTAGACTTTCTGGTTTTTCTTGAAGACGTCTCGCCACTCATCCAAGTAGCTGCCTCAGTTTTCTAACATCAGAGTAACATTCATTGGGCGAGAAACAGTACTGGGTGGTTAACAGAGCTCAGTCATGTGAGTTTCAGGTGGGCATCGCCAACAGATGTTCCTAAACAAAACTAAACTACCCACTGGTCATTTAGGACTGAAGAAGCTACTTGGTTGAAAGGTCTCAACGAAGTGCAGAACAGCACAGAAGAGATAGAGTATACATAAGCAGGCTCTGACCTGTTCGGGCTGAGCAGAGCCAAGCTTGGTGTGACGGAGGACCTCTGCGATCCCAGCAGCCCCTGAGCTTTGAGGCGCAGTGTGACGCAGCAGATTCAGAGCGCGCTCTGGGAGCTTTGTTGGCTGAGAACACGACTGCTGCCAAGAGGACAGTTTCTGTGACAGAAGCTCTCTCACCTGGATTGTGTCCAAAAACACAAAAATAAGAACCATTGTTAATGGATGATAATTGCTGTATTTCTTTTCCTACTGTCTTTTTAGATTAGTCAGCAAGTTTTATTATAAAACCAAAAATAAATGTGTTACGCTCTCAATCTCCCAGCTTCTCAAATATATAGTTCCATTATTAAAATCATTTCCTAAAACAGCTGTTCAGTGCCATTTTTCATTAATATATAATGGGGATTATTTTCAGCTGTGGAGTAATACACATTCTTGGGTTAGTGTTTTACAGAATCATGATATGGGATCATTCTAATGCTCTCCAGAGCCACAGTGCAGCCGTATATGTTTTTGGATAAGCTTGAGGGGGAATAAGGCTTTGATTACATATACAAACATGAATGTAGTGAATGAATTGCTAGCTTTGGAGTTTTTATTGAGTGAGGCGGCAGGAAGAGACAGACTCGTGAGCATGAACAGATTACCTTGGAGTGGTAGTTAATGAGCAGTTTGGTGACACAGCACTGTCTGTCCACCAGGAAGCAGTATCGTCGCCTCTCCTCGGTGAGTGCAGACTTGTATCCCGCAGCCACCAGCGTGTCGAGCTCGCCTTGACGGCGACTCATTAGCTCCACAAACTGAAGGGACAGTCAGAGATTTTACTGCAAACTTAAACATCGCATTTCTAATCACAAGCACATTCCCCAAAGATAAGGTGACCTTTGATGTACAATGTATAGAGGGAGGAATAACAGAGAGGCCTGAAGAAATATGTGACATAATTTCCTGGCTGTTGCCAAATGATAACAAAATCTTAATCACGAAACACTATCCTTTGCAGCAGGGACCTTTTTACCCTTGATTTCCTTTTTTTCATCCCCTCTCTTGGCCAAATCCTCTCACCCTCTTATATCATTCATATTTCCTCCAAGTAAAGGTTTTGCACAGAGTTCCTTGTTTTCTGAAAAATCAGCTGAAGCAGATTGACCTTTAATCTTTTCCACACAAACGCTCACGCAACTCTTTTTAATCTGCTGTAATGCTGCCTGAGATGTTTAGGATCCACGTATTTGAAGGATTTCTCAAATGAAAGAGGCCAAACTAACTTTGGCATACTTGTTTTCACAGCTTTTGGGTCACATGTAACCGGTTTGACTCAGTTTGGTCTTTAAACTTCAGTCACCTGCATCTCTCTGTCTCCGTATTTGTTGGGGTGACGGCTGCCCTGGCTCTTCCTGCGGAGTTTTTTCAGCTGGGACTGGCAGCGCTCGATGGACTCGGACTTAGATCTTCGCTCACTCTGATATTTCTTTAGGGTGGCCTGAGAGGAAAGGAAAAAGGTCAGATATAGATGCATTTGATCAAATGAATATTGAAGATTTAAGTACAGCTTTACCAACAATCGGGAAATGTTTAACTTTTTTAAAACTCACTCTGCAAAAATAAACTGTGTTGTGCATAATTTCTCTCTCCGTGCCTTTTTTGTCTGCATCTTTACCTTCTTAAGCATTAATTAAAAGCAAAACATTTCTTAAAAGTAATCCTGAACACCCTGCTGGTCCCACAACTACTCAAAAGTAGACTGAGCCTAGAAAACTGACATTCAGTTAAATAGCTTGATCGTCACTGTGTTAACTTACTGTGAGGTATTTGATGTCCAGCTCCAGCTTCTGCTCCAACTGGGCGAGCAGCTCGGAGTGAAACAGCTTCAACTGTCAATAAATAAAGTGATTTAAAGAAGCATTTGAAACAACATACTCCGATATGTCACCATGCATGTCGAAGTTTCTCCTGAGAAACATGCTACCTTCTGATGCAAAGCTCATATTCTATTAAGTGTCTGCTAAAAATAAAACGTGGACCTGCCACAATGCATCACGGCACCAATATTCACCCAAACATTGATCATGTGATTATATAACAGAGGCATGAATTGATCAGGCTGATATCTGGTCTCTTACCACGTCTTCCAGCTGCACCTGGATCTGTCTGTGGACCTCGGCCATCTGAAACAATGTGTCTCCTGTGAGGAGCAGCAGAGCAGTGAAGGCATCAGCGTCACATGATTTAGTCTGAAGAAAACCATTTCCTGTTTTTATTTGTAAAAGTGCACCTTCAGACTTTGAGAAGGTATGGACAGTGAGAGCTAATATGTGGTGTGTGCCCTGATAATGGCTGCTCTGTATCAGCATGCACAGATCTGCGAGACACCGGCATCAAACGCAGATAACAGGCCCATAAAAGTGTTATAAACTCGCTGCTTTGACAAAATTTCTGATTCACATAGTGGCGGTCAGCTATGAGTCTGTCCCTCGGTCACACAGCGCTGTAGTATGTGGTGGCTGGCATCTCGCCCTCCGACACTCCTGCCTGCCTCCCCCGCTGTTTTCAGCATTACAATGAGATCATGTGGTGTTGTTAATCTCCCAACAATGGCCCTTCTCTCTCCCCTTGCCTCTGTTCTCTGCCTCTCGCTCTCTCTCTCTCTCTCTCTACATTTCCTCATCCCCTCTTGTCTTCATCTCCTCGCTCAAAAACACATGCAGACCGTTTCCCACTTCTCCCCAGCTGTCACGGTGACTCAATAAACTTTATTAGGTCTAAAAGAAACTCATGTTTATTTTCTCCCGGTCCTCCTCTACCAGCCGCCCACTCACCCAGCTCTTTGGAGCCTTGGCTGTCGCTCGCCAGTTCTCCAAGTTTCACCAAGGCATCGAAGTAGCCCTTGGCAGCCACGGTCACTCCTGAAGAAGAAGAAAAAAAATTATCCTTACATCTTTACTGAGGATAAATTAAAGCCTCTTGGCATCTGAGTTAACTTATGTTGGACTAACCTGTCAGGGCCTTCTCATAATGTTTCCCCATAGTCACAAAGTTCTTTAGACTGGGGTTGAACTGGTCCAGTATCCCCTGATGGCAACGATACACACAAGTGTCACATTTAAATCCACAAAGCGGTTGAACATTTCTATGGATGTCAGGTTTATTGCACGGTTTATTGTGGGATTCACTCTAGGACCAGACAAATATTTGACCGCAGTTGTACCTTGTAGACATTTTCTGTCATCTTGTTGACCTCGTCGGTTCGAGACATTTTTCCTTCTGCAAACTTTCCGCTGTCACTGTGTGTGTCTGTATTGTCTTGTCCTCCTGGCGCTCACGTCTCTAAGCTCTACAGAAAACACATGTCCCCTAAAAGAGAACAGACGAAGATATAATTCATTGCAATTTATCAAAATGACCATCAAAACACACAAAACAAGCATTTAATGAATAAGGCTTGACACAGTTTCTAAATGATTCTAAAATGACAATCTCTGGGTTTCAGATCAATTTAACAAGTGCACACTAATTGATAAAAACAATTAATAAAACTCACAGTGAATCCGTCAAATACCAATACTAAACCAACAATCACAACTACTTTGGAAAATTCTTCCTTGCAATCAAGATTTCTCTCCAAAGGAAGTGTTTATGTCTTCATACTGTGTTTTTTCAGGATTGTCTTTCAAAAAGGACTGAAAGTGTAGGATTTAAATGAGCTAAAGGACTTTCAAGGCCACTGAGACATCACAACAAGCGACGAGGCTCATATTGGGTTTCGTCTGAGGGCAGCGGCGTTATTTTCACAAGGATCCCGTCCGTGTCTCAGCTGCCAGTTCTTACATTATCGCTCCACAACACTGCAACCCAAATATTTCTTCAAGATTCGTGTGCCAGGCGAGTTATACCATTTCAGATAAGAACAATGGACTCCTCCAGTCTGAGTCACAGGTGTCAGAGCTCTGAATAAACACGCGACAACAATGTTTCCTTGGCAGAGAGGACGATCAAGAGGGGGGACTGCTGCGGGGTCAGAGGATTTCCAGTCTGGATTTGATGGCAAAAAGACTGGTTTTCTCAGAGCGGCCCGCCTTTGTTATGGCAGTGAGATTACAGAGAACGGTGACCCAGATCAACTAATAGTATATGACACAAAGAAAACATTTCCAGTCTCTTGCTCATTAAGGCCACCCTGATGCGGTCTGTAATTTGTTAGGGGAGAATACAGTCTGCTGTAGCACAAGATAAAAAGAGAAAACCGTGCCCTTACTTTGTATTTTTTATTAAGTTTGCAGGGTTTTGTAAGTCTGCACACTTTTCAAACTTAAGCAAATAACAAAGATTCAGTTTTTATATTCCAGTTTAAGAAATAAAGTGCTGTTTGTTTCGGGATGCAACAGGAAAAGTCTGCAGGTGGTTGAGGCGCTAATACAGAAGGTGCATTCATGTGCCTCTTTAAATTTCTTCAAACGTAACAGGATATAAACAATTTAAAAGAATCTGCAACTTTGACGATTTTACTTGTTTGCGTTCTCCATCTCTGTTTTGATGGAGACTGTGAAACAATATATTTGGGTTTCAGGAAAAAAAAGTGAGAACTGCCTATTGACTTTAAAGAAACTGTAATTGGCATTTTCTGGATAGCCTTATCATCACTGCCAAAAATCACCAAAAACACCATAATGTAAAGAATGCATGCAACATGAAAACATAACTTTGAATTTTGTAAGGCCTGTTTTAAGGTGAAATGCTCCCGGTTATGCATCTTGCATTTCTCTAAACCTAAATTAGTTGTTTAATCTTGTAGCTAAAGCAGCACTCCAGCACGAAATTAACCTCTCTCTTCCACACCGTCTCCCCTCAGCTAAGATAGATGAGTCTTTTGAGTTGACTAAGAGACACGAGAAGTATCCAAATAATTAACAGAAGTTTATGCAAGGCTTGATTTTAAGTGGAAACACAAATAAATCTGAGCAGATTTCTCCTGAGTTTTTTTTCCTTTGGCTGCACAGTCCAATACCAGCTACCTGTTGATCTCAAGCATTTGTGCAACAGTAACTAATAATTCAGCTACTTAAAAAAGAAGAAGAAGTTACATACCTTTTCAGGTCTCATTGTGGGAAACGATAAAGGCTTCCTGCGTGTCTTTGAGTGTTTAATGAACAGTATAACACCCCCTCCTTTCTTCCCATTAGGCTACTTTCCCTCTCCGTTAGTTAGTGGGGGGTTGTTTCATCCAGCAGAGCACTAAATCTCAACTCCCCTCCACCCCTTTTTCACATGGCCCTCTCTTTTTCCTCTCTCACACAGCTTCTCCCTCTCCTCTCCTCACTCTGCCTCTCTTTACTCCCAGGAATCGGGGTCAGATATTCGGTGCCGTTCAGTACCTTTCCTCATTACTGAGCCGATTACCAACATGCCTTCACGCCCGCAGAAACCGGCCAGAAAACCACCACCACCACCACCTCCACCACCAGTGCGACCAGCTCCCTGCCGTTGGAAACCACAGTCAGCCTCCCATTCTGCCTCTGCCTCTCTCTGTCTCCCTCTCTCACTCAGGCAGAATAACAATGAGCCAACGGGACCTCGCCTGAATAGCAGCAGGAGGAGAATAATGACTTGAACTTTTTAAGCCAAAGACAGAGCAGCACAGGCAGGCCTATCACTGGCCTACATACACCCGGCCCATCGCACATTCCTGCTTCTCAGACTGAGGACAGAGGAGGAGGAGGAGGAGGAGGCCCTGCATGGACACTGCCTGGCCTTTCATTTACTGCAATAAACTGAGCAGAAGATTAAAGGCTGATATAAGAAATAAAGGTGCTGCAGAGGGGAGTTTAAAGTGGTGGAAAAAGTCTCCAAACAGTTTAGGGTGAAGTATAACTGAGTAGATTTACTTGAGTACTGCATATAAGTAAAGTATTTTACTTTACCAGTGCCCTAGTGAGGAGTTTAGAAACACTGGGGTCCAATCTATCTAACTTTACTTGTTGTTGTTTTTTCCACTTTGTGTAGGTTAATTGTTCAGTTGCACTTTCCTTAAATTTGATTGTTAACAAACTAATCTAAAACTCTAAAAATTGAAACACAGTGACTCAAAGCACAATATATGAATCTGTTTATAAAATACACAACAAACACTGAAGAATGTACACTTCCTTTAGACTGATCCAAAAAGAATGGCAATAGAATGACGGCCGTATATTTTACAAAGCAATGCACTTTGAGTATTACCTAACAGTAAATAAAATAGCCTACAACATTAAATTGCTGCTTACATACAAATATTTTTTGTAATACAGAAACACCGCGGGGCCAATGAGTGATAAGTACTTTATTTTTTGACACTTCAAATAACTTTATAATTGGAGTTTGAGAAAATGAGTTAATCTGTATATGATAAAAGAAACTGTTATTCTATAATTGGAGCCATAATTTAATGTCACTGCCAAAATATCTGGATTTCGGGAATAACAAAATTACCACATTTTAGGGATTCATGCAACAAACAAGATTACTAAATAAACTTTTTACTACTGATTTACCTTTACACGAGTTAAGCCATGAGATCCCAACACCGTATAGCTTTATAAATA
Source organism: Chelon labrosus (assembly GCF_963514085.1). Classification (NCBI taxonomy): domain Eukaryota; kingdom Metazoa; phylum Chordata; class Actinopteri; order Mugiliformes; family Mugilidae; genus Chelon; species Chelon labrosus. The sequence continues at coordinate 9,671,116 of NC_140345.1, forward strand.
CATTCTTAATCTGTCTAGTAGATGAGTAAGAATGAAATAAGATTGACTTGTGTTGAAACTGAACCTAACAGACCATATTGCAAAAGTAAATCAGTGTGTGCTTAAAAACTTAAAGCTGCATCAAAGGATTTTGACCACTAGAGGGCAGAAGAACTTCATAGAACCATAAGAATATATTGGCAGTCCTGCCATGTTGCATCAGCAAAGTGACTTGTATTTTAGCAAAATATATATGAATAAACAAAATATTGTATGGTAATTACATATCCAGATATACAACAAAAAACATACCCTACATTGTTATATCATTATATACTGTATATGATGATTATACATTTTATATTTGGACCCAACAAACTCCAAAGAAGAAAACTACTGAATTAACATTGCTAGTTAGTCGCTAACTTTATTTGAGCTGCTGGAAACAAGTTTGATTACAGCACGGGAACTCAATTATAAGGTAACAAACATTAAATTAATGATACTGAAGCTCTATGGGACTAACAACTGTGTTCCTGGTCATTTTTTTCCCCCTCACTGTAAAATACAAACTAATAAATGCAGCTTAAAATAAAAACAAAAGTAAGACACGGTGAGAAAAGAGGTAATGATCTTTTTCACAGAGTGGATTTAATATTAACATGTTTGTTTTGTTTGTTTGTATTTTAATGTGTGCCTTAGTTATTATTTAGTAATATGTTATTTCTATTTTGCAGGTTTGCAATGAAAATAGAAAAACTATATGTAAAAGAATGCTGCTTTGCACTTGTGTATTATGGGTTTATTTAAATTTCTTTGAAGGCCACATTAAAATAATATACATGTATGTATAATACCAGTTATGTTTCAAAAGATATAAATATCATCACCTGTGGAAAGTTCAGGTGTTTGTCTTGTTTTGCAGTAGCAGGTGTTTCCCCTAGAGGTGGCGATCGTATCACATCACTTCCTACAGCAAGTTCCCTCCAAGATACTGAACCAGCAGCACAGTGGGGTGAAACAAGTGCTACATTTGTGTCTGGAGCATCTAAAAAGTTAGGTAGGAAACTGAAATTCATGAACACATGTAGAAATGTATGTGAAAAAAAGCAGAGAAGTCCATTTTAAATGAAGACACTGAGACATTCAGCAGAGCCACAGTGTAAATCATTTTCTACTGAGGTATTTCCACAGACCAGACCTCTGTAATGATTTTTAATTATTATCAAAACAAATCAAACACATCAAACACTAGATCAAAATGTCTTTAATCTGTAGCAGGCTGTCTGGAAGCATCTCTTCTTTTAACAGACCAGACGTCCTCTCCTGCTAAGACGTCACATCATCAGACTCCAGCTCAGCAACCGTAGCAGACGAGCGTGCTCTGTGTGGTTCTGGGTCACCTGTTTGAGTATGTAGGGGGAATATTGGAGCGTCTGTGGTCTCATGTCCTTGGACTTGAGCCGTAAAGCTGTTTGTGTCCACTCACTTCCTCTGGGACTAATTAGCACAAGATAAGGAGATTGACAGACAACACGCCTCTCTCTGACCTATTAACAATAAAGATTAGTCATCTTCTCCCATCTATGTTCCTGCCATCATGCGAGATGCAGAAAAGACAAGATCAAGAAGGACTTTTTAATTTAAAGTAAACTGTGAGAGAAACTGAGTAGAAACGCTGAGTGACTGAGCAGCATGTACGTGTGGATTAAGTATTTGTCTACACATCATTTATAATTAGATGTAGTTCTAAAATAATATCCTATTGTGGCCATGTGTGTGTGTCGAATGAGAAGACATAATTATAGCTGTACGCTCATTGACATTTCACAGCACGTTGCTTCAGAAAATATACAGATTTAAAAAAAACAAAAACAAATGGTCTGTATTTAGTCTTTTCTTTTTAAGGTTTTGCAGACTTGAAGACACAACATTGACATCCTGTTCAGACACCTCTGGGGAACTTTCTTAATTAAGATGTACATGATGAGACAGACAGAGTACAAGTCAGAGAGCCAGGTCATGATCTTTGACCTCTCACCTTATTCACACCAAAAGGTCACCGCAGTAATCTTTCAACAGGTGTCAAATGACCTTAAAGGACATCTTTAACTTTATTCTCACCGCTCTGACTCTTAGATGGATGGATTAAAATGTCTACTTGTACCAATGAAACTGTCTGCAGACGAGCATTTTTGAAAAGACTGAGATAAAAAAAACAATAGTAAGATTGAAGAATTTCTAGAAAAGAAAAAACTGAATGTGTCTGTTTTTGTTTTGTTAACCCGGATATTAAACAGACACTCGGAGGCACAGCAAGTGTCTGACATATGCCACTGTGTCTGAACCTGTTATCTTTGTTAATGGAAGTATAAGTGTCAACGCTGTAATCAACATGCTGCCTCCGTCGTTCGTGTGTGATTTTCTTTGACCTTAAAGCGGCCATCTGCCGTCCTGCCGCTGCCTGTCTGGCTGCCAGTCAGACAAGGAACTAATCAGCCCAATTACTCTCGTGCTGAGATCTAGGTGAGCTCTGTGGCATGTTCTGGAGGAGGTGAGGCCACTATTTATTCCGTGTTAGACAGGATTGGTAAAGGGGTGGCCAAACTATAAAATGTATACAGTACATTTGTCAGAGTTGTGAATCTGATTAATCTCAGTGGGGTGAAAACAAAGATGGTGGAGGAGCACAGATGCCAAAAAGTCTGACAGGAAAAGAGGTGTGGCCTTCTAAGAAAAGTAAACAACAAAGAAGAAGAAGGAGGGGAGGAGGAGGAGAGAAAAGAGAGGTAGAGACAATGAAGGAGGGATAAAAAGAGTTGAGCACTCCCCTGGAGTAAATCTCTCAATCTGATCAGTGTGTGGGGAGGACTGACTAACTCACAGCGTGGAAGCTGTAAGGTAAGGACTCCAATATTCATTTATCTTCACCCCATGCAGAGCAATATGTAAAGTACATTTATGCATATATGTGCAGCTGGATAGTGTGTGATAATAATGTCAGAGGTGTAACGCAGATAAGAACCATAATGTTGGTGTTTAAAACAAATAGAAGCTTTAGATCGTCCCGATTAAAGGGAAGTTAAATGAAATACGGTTATCTGAAAAACAAATCAGGTCCACTGTTCTATAATGGGCACAAAACTTTTTATATTTTATTTATTTGGTTTTCTGTTACTCTACTTGACTGTGTGCCAAAATTGGCTGAACTACACTCACTTCATTAGGTACACCAGTGAAATCGAATTCATTTTATTAAAACAGTCATGCGCTCAGTCTTGTCTTCATGAAGGTTATAGTGTTCAGCGTTCATTTAAAATAACAGAGAGTGATGTAGGTTCAGCTGTGTTCTCATGTTGGAGGCTGTGGTTTGTGGTACTGTTGAGTTGTATTGTCTTGTACTGACAAGTGGTTCTACTGTTTTGACATATTTTGACCTAATGATTTTGCAAGTGAGTGTTTATTTCCCTAAAATGAACAATTAGAGGGAATATGAAGTTCAGACTGCATGGAGATGTATTCAGGTGTGAGGGGAAACTGTTACTGATGAGAACGTGTGTAGATATTATCACTCAAAAAGTAAAGTGGGCTTTTCAGTGACTTTTTAAACAATTTACTGAAATGTGTTAAACTTTCTTTATAGAGGCGTTGTTCAAGAAAGATAATGCTGGCTCTGTTAGACCCCAGTTTGAAAGAACGGGAACAAACAAATCAGAAAAGGCGAATGCTGGTGCTCACTTCCCTAGAGTAGAGATGAGTAATACTGTAAGCTGGGAAAAACCAAACAACTAAAACCTAAATATATAACATAATGATTTGAAAACCCTTTGATTGTGTGTCTCAGTACTGATCTTGTAACGCTCTGGGATGATTATGGTTTAAACATCTGTTTACAAATGGAGACCACTTTGTTTTGTTAGAATCAACAGTTTCTTAATCACACATCTAACTGCATTTGTCAGTTTTTAATTCAAGACTAATCTCGCTACTTAAAGATCCACCTCGACCATATGTTGTTGGGATGGGGAACAACCCCAGCGCTCACCGTGGATTACCAGATAGCCCCCCCCCACACACACACACACATCAGCAGCGTGCAAGCCAACTTATCTCTGGTTAAGTTAGCCCCGACAACTGTTTGCAATTAGGTTAATTGAGTGACCTGTTGGTGGTAATAAACTCAGGGTAAATGTTGGAGATTGGGTGTGACACCGTTCTGTGCCTCGACCATCTGTCTCTCCTGTAAGCCCTGTCAATGACAACAGGAGCATATCGGATACAAAGATTGTCTTCTTAAGACTGGAAAGAAACGTGCTCTTAAGTGGTTCCTTGGTCCCAATGTGGCATAAATAAAGGATTATCTTATCTTAATTTAAAATAAGAAATGAATTCTTCTCCACTTTCTGCGGGCCAGTAAATAGTTTCCTTTTAGCATTTGTGGAGGTTTGAAGGAACACATTCTTTGTCGCTAATTAGGTTTCCGTTTTTTCCATTATTCATAAAACACAGTGAATCATGTATGAACCATCAACGCGCACTGTGAAACTCATTGGAGAGGCTGGTCACCGCGAGCCACAGGTGGTCAGTGGGGTTTAGCTGCCACATCACGTGTGTGCCATTTCAAAATGCCGACCCTGTATAATGAAGGACATGATACAGTTACAGAGAGGTCAGCTTCCCTTCATGATACAGATGCATGCAGCCACATGGATCAGAAATGTGTCCACTTTATTATTTCTCCTCTATTCTGCTTTTTACGATCATCGTCCAGATGAGAGACTGAATTAAACACCTAATTCATCCAGTATGGTTCAAAATAATTGAGTCTCTTTATTACACTATCATGTGACCTTCTTTCAGGCTTCTAGGAAGCCAACACCGTCCAAGTAAGTCACACCTGAAATACTAACGTGCGGTCAGGATGTCACACCTCTCATTTGGTCTAATCCTTGTCTGGCTTTGGTTCTTTTAGCACATGCCTCTCACATGCAAGGTTTCTGGTTAAATCCCCTGTAGCTAACTGGTGATGTCCTATGGAGAAATGAAAACAGCGAAAGAGACAAGTTTTTATCTGATGCCTGATAGACGTTACCTAATAGAACAAACACGTAATTAGAGTTTCTACTAGAAGATCTGTTACAGCAAAAATCGTTGCCTCATAGTACAACCTGATGTGTCATCAAATCGAATATTGTGTCAATCAGCATTTATAAATACCATTAAAAGCACTTTGTCTAATGTCTAATATTTTGTTTCACAGGTTTCTTTGCTTCTTCAGTGAGAGAGAGACCAAACAACATCCACAATAAAACAACACAAAAATAGAAAACTGTTTGATTAGTTTTCCACAGATGAGTGGGTGCTTTGTGGATGGAGCTCTTTGTCATCTTGCTTCCTGATGTCTCCTTTACAACAACAACAAAGTCAACTCATCCTTCGCTTCAGTTGGCGCCACACGTTTTGAAGTGAAGCCAAGCTTCTTAGTCCTCCTGGCTGAAATGTGGATGGAGATCATGAGGAACTCTCTGTCTCTGCAGCTGTTCCTTGTTCCTATTGCGTTCTCTTCGCTGTCACTCCTCCTCTGCACTGCATCTGCCAGTTCAGGGTCTGAATATGACTATGGCGCTCACCCACGCTTTGTGTGCACCCCTATTCCCGTGGATGCAGACCCTTCTTGCTTCCCTGCAGCAGGCCCAGGCATGGGGGCAACAGGGCCCAGCGGACCAGGCCATCAAAGTGCACCTCCTGCTGGCTGGTGGGGGGCGAGCGAAGAGGCCAAAGCCACCATCCTCCACCTTAGGGAGAGCCTTGTCCAACAGAAAGAGACCATCCTGGACCAGAGGGAGACCATCAGAGAGCTGACGGCCAAGCTCACCCTGTGTGAGGGCTTGGGACGGGGCGTGTCGCCTCACAACGGGCACCATGGCTCACCCTCGCACTCACATCACGCAGGAACGGCCAGTCACCATGCGTACACTGACAATGAGCACTATAGCAACCAGCAGGGTCACCATGGAAACAGCAACCTCATACCGGACTCACCGCACCAGCCCTCAGTGGGAGGGCAGCGATCTGATGGAGGGCACAGCAGCAGCAACAACCAGGGGAGAGATAAACATGTGACACCAGGGGACATCACATCATCACCGGAGCAGATGGAGAGGATGCTGCAGGCGCTGAAGGAGAGACTGGACAACCTGCAGGTGAGCAGCAAGAAGAAGAGAGAACTTTTACAACGTTGTACTTGAATAATACAAAACTATAGAAAGAAAGAACACGAGTATTTCAACAGAAGTGTGAGAAGTGTGAGACAGAGGAAGGCTTTTGATGTGCTACGCGCCACATGGCTTTTACGTCACTTGTTTGTTTTCCATACAACGAAATCCCAAAGCAGTGTGTCCACTAAGTACTTTAGACAAAAGATGAGACAATTATACTTAACTGCATAAAGCTACTCAGTCCCTTGGCAAGAGAGTCACTCTGAGGTCCCTTTGTGGGCAGCAACAGACTCAGAAGTGGATGTCACAGCTTTTAATAGACTCCTGCACAAGGTTACAGTGGATTGAGTGGCACGTTTAGTTTAGGTCGATATTTGGATGTTTTTTACGGTCCGTTTTGACCTTCTTGGAGCATCGTGATCACAGACAGATGACAGGAGCCGTGGAGTGTGTGTGAGGGGGGTCTAAGATCAGCAGTAATTATCGTGATCTCCCTTGACAGACTTGTAATCAGGGCATGCTCCGGGACAAAGCCTGGATTACCTGAGGGGAAAAGAGGCAGAGGCAGATACAGGAAGACGCAATGAATGTGAGAGAGAAGCAGCTGCATTGTGCTGCTGCATTTGACAATAAAAGACTATTTGCAAACGTACATAGAGTAAAGTCAAAAACTTTTCTCTATCAATGCATGATCACATGATTCCCTTAGACAGGTTTGTGCGTATAGGAGTCAGTGCCAAAGCAGACATGAACCCTCCAGCTGAAGTTACAGGAAATACTTTGCTATTCTAACCTGGCCTGTGTGTTGTCCCTCAGCAGAAGAGGAACACATCCATCACATACTCCAGCTCTCTGAAGGAGCTGCTCCAGAGGAAGATCAGCGACCTGGAGCAGCAGCTGCACCATCGCACCGCATCCCTCAGCAGCCAGGAGCACCACGACGACGACAGCAGCCGCCACAGGGACGATGGGGACCACCATGACCACCCCGATGACGGACACCCGATGGACAACCACAACGATGGGCACCACGACGGTCACAGTGACAGCGACGACCGCACGGACCACCACGATGACAGCCACAATGACCATCACGATGCAGATGGTGACCATGACGATGGCCACCATGATGATGATGATGATGTTGATGATGATGATGATGATGATGATGATGATGATGGTGATCACCACAGTAATGAAGCAGACAGTCACAGTTACTTTCCACACACGGGACACAGAGCACCAGGGCCACGGACTGGTTACCACTCAAATAAACTGGAAACGATGCTCAATCAGCTGCACCTCGGAGGTACAACACAACACAACACAACACAACACAATCACAAACTTAAGATCACTTTCCCCTGGCAATCTTCTATTTTTACAGCTACATGTGTTTTTCTTTCTTATCTCCTAACTTAATTCAGACATTTGTATTTTTCAAACATCTATGGGCACAACAACCTCAACCACAATAAACAGAAGTCCTTGAATCAGTGCCATATGCTTAAAATGTAAAATCAAGAAAGGATATAATGTGTGTTTCCTTGAACAGGTTCCAGCAGGAAGAAATCCCAGAGTCCTGATGCGTTCCAGATCAGCTTCCCCATGAGGACCAACTACATGTACGGGCGGGTGAAGAGGACTCTGCTGCAGGAGATCTTCGCTCTGACTTTGTGTCTTTGGATAAAAGCGGGCGCGGGGTCCGGCCTGGGAACACCCTTCTCTTACTCTGCACCTGGACAGGCCAACGAGCTGGTGCTCATTGAGTGGGGGAACAACCCCATAGAGCTGCTGATCGATGACAAGGTGAGGGAGAACAAACAGAAACCCACATTTCTACTGTAAAACGCCACATCGCATGTTGGGTGAACCAGTCAGGACCTTTTTTATAACGCCTTTATGGATTGTAACAATTTACAGAATAGGGCTCTATGACTATCGCTTCCACCTATTTCTGCAGGTGTTAAATACATTATAATTTTAACATATTTACAGTATAACTAAGATATCTGCTGGTAACAACATTTTGAACAAAGGTCTGATACACATGTCTAACCACTTCCAACCACAAGAGGGCAGTGAAACACTTCTTTTCAGCCTGATGTTAAGCCTTTCCTATGAAGATCTTTCTGCTGACTTATAATACACTGTGTATTATTGTATTATTGTATTATTGTATTAAAAGATGTGGTCCCAGGACATGTTCACATGAGTTTTCACCATCCCCTCCACAGGCTGTGAACTTGCCCTTGTCTTTGAGCGACGGGAAGTGGCACCATGTGTGTGTGACATGGACCACGCGGGAAGGGCAGTGGGAGGTCTACCAGGACGGAGTGCAGAGGGGGTCCGGGACAAATCTCTCTCCCTGGCACCCCATCAAACCTGGAGGGGTCTTCATCCTGGGACAGGAGCAGGTAAAGACAAAGATCTCTGCAGATGTAGACATATGTTTACAGTCACAAGAACATGCATATTGCAAAACACGCAGCAGAGTGGGCTCTTTCTTCTATTAAGAGACTGCGTCTGTGCACAGTTACTGCTTTTCTTATATTTCACATCATGTTCTGTGTTTTTTTAAATCAGAAATATATGAATAGCTTTTGGCTGATGTAGCTGTTGACCTTTCTCATGTGAGACGAAGCTACAGTAAAGGTCGTTGTTGTGCCTCTCCTCTTCAGGACACTCTGGGAGGCCGTTTCGATGCCACTCAGTCGTTTGTGGGTGAGATGTCAGACCTGCATTTGTGGTCCCACGTCCTGAGCTCCAGTGACATCTACAGTCTGGCCTCCTGCGGCAGCCACCTCAGAGGAGACGTCATCGCTTGGTCCGACACAGAGGTGGAGCTTCATGGAGGCGTCTCCAGATACCCGTTCGACCCCTGTCACTGAAAGCTGTTACACTGAGGAAGAACTCAGAGATATCATGGATTAAGGATATTGATAATCTTTTAAAGACTGCAGACAATGAAGGAGAGGGGGAAATCTAAAGTTCCTTTGACCTCCACCAGACTCAGAGTCAATGCCTTCCTTTAAGCTGAAACTTTTATAAATAAATAAAATAATGATTAATCTGTATCTACAGATAACGTGTAGGACTTAGTGGTCTTTGGCTTTAGTTACAGGCCATTATTTATTTACAGAAGTTAGTGTTTTATTTTGAACAAGTGCTATATGTGACATATTGTCATATTGTTAATAAATCTAAAACATGTCAGGTCGTGGTATCATGGTATCAGACCACACATGTTGTGATGGGTTCTGTTGTGGTGAAATGACAAACTGTTTGTCGTTAGTTTAGAAATGTTGTCAGAAATCAGTTTCTACTCTGGATACACTTTTTAAAGGTTTCCATGAAACATACAGCTAATTTACCAAAGATGTTGTAGGATGAAAACTTAATTTGTAATTTATCTATGTATCATAGACAGGTCGATGTTTCCTTTTGAGAGAAATGCTGAAGATCCAGTCTGACAGAATATAGCGATTTACGTGGACAATAGAGTTTTGTATTGCAACAAGCCTCCTTTAAACCAACTGGAAATCATTATTATATATAGTTTTTTTTTTGGTTTTTTTTGCAGACTTTTATATATTTTCAGTGCATGTTTGCTAACAAAGACATTTCACACTTTCTTAGTGATTTAGTTTGTAACTTCTGTTATTGTGTGTTAAAAACAAAATAAGTCACTGTCCTTTGAATACGCCTTGAATGTATATTTATTACTGTACATAATGTTAAAGATTGAAATTTTAGTAAGTTTGAACTTGTGGGAAAGTTTTTTCTTGTGTGTAAATAAATGTGTGAACGTTGTGCGTCTGGTTTTTCATTCAATCCCAAATCTGACAGAGATTATTAGGCAAGCTGAACGCAGTCAGGTATTTCTGAACGAGGACACTCAACAGACTGCATTTACTCAAGCCATTATTATTACGTAGAAGTTTCAACAGCAGTACACTGTTGTTGACTCTGTCATCGTCACCTTCTACCTGTAACATCACAGCCAATTAACACGATAATTTATCTATTTTATTGTGCTTCAGCCTTATGCAATGTATATACTACACACTCAAAGTCGTACCTTATGATAATATATAGATTTTATTTATTACTTTATTAGTTTCTCTTTTCTCTTTCATCTTTTAGGGATGCTGTGACAAGTGACTTTCCTCTGTGGGGCTCAATAAAGTTTTGTTTTGGTACAATTGCTCCTCTGCTCTATAATGTTGCATGCACTGTATCTGCAGAACTGAGTATTACTGGCTCTACTTCATTGTGTATTGTGACAGATTACATCTATAGGTATGGGTTGTGCTATGTACTACTACTAGATTGGACTATGGGATCCTTTTAGCAAAATGCTAACATCAACATGCTCACAATGCCAATGCTAACATAACAGTAATATTTAGTAATTAATCAATATGTACTGCCTTCAACATCAGAAGACTGAACATAGTTAACGTTAAACATTTAATTCATAAAATGAAACCAACATCTTATTGCAGCTACTAAGTGCTTCCATTTACCGGGTGCAATCTCTAAAAAAAGTTTTACCCGACAGCAAACAAACCAACCCTAGAAGTAAAGACACCCAGCACGCGATCATCTGTTCATCTTTTATTGTTACACAGTAGTTTACTGGCACCAATGTATCGTGGTTTTCCATTTTGCTACATTTACAGATGATCTATCCATCTCCACCTCACGGTAAATAAAAATAAATAAATACAAAATAAACACATTTTCTGAAAGAGGCGGCTCTGGGGTGAAAAGTAATCAGAAACAGTGGACCTGTCTCATTCTGATCATTTCAGTGTTTTCTTCTTATGTTTAAATGGAAATATTAGTGTGGGTTTTTTTTTTGGCAACTTTGCACTTCAAGAATACCCAGAAAGTAGTGAAGGCCTACAGACAGTCGCTGTGATGTACAGAAGCACAAACATGGAAGTATAAAGTTAGGCTGATGAAGTGGGATAGAAAAGGCAAACCCCAAACCAATCACTTAGGTGTGAGCCAAAAGATAAAAGACAGAAGACCCCACATAGCTTAACGCAACATGATCAGTATCAGGTGAATTACAAAGATCAACAAACGAGTACATGTTGGAGTATGTGCTATAGCTGGAAATGACCAGGTGATGCGGTTATGTGTGTTTTTTTTTACACAATTCATCCTTCACAATATTGCAGTGGGTGTGTGATTACCAGTAGAGGGCGCTAATGTGTGCTGAAGCATCGTCAGTCAGAGTAAAAGCATTTCTCCAAAATGCTAAAACTGATAAAGTGCAGTATTTTTTTTTAAACCTTCTAAAATGCCAGTCCATTAAACTACTAGTTTATGAACCGGATGTCAAGCAAAACTATCACTGGACACAAATCTAATGTGAGCCTTTACATCTGAATATTTTTACTACTATATAATGCATCAAAGATTTATTAGTGTTCCTTGTTTTGTCGTCTCATTACATTTATTATTAGAATCTGCATTTTCAGCGTGTAAATAGCTTCCTCATACTTCAATTGGAAACCAATGAAGTAAAGAGCATCACGTGAGACTGATCTGCTTGTGCTTTACCGAGTCTACAGCTAAATCAGACTACAAAACATCTCCTAAATATCTTCAAAAGAAACTTCAATCGCATAGCATAATTTACTCATAAATCAACTTCCATATTAAGTTCCGTGTCAACAGGGAACACTAACACTTTTCAAATCAGTGCACCATGGTCAGCGACGCATCCGTACCTACGACCGATGCCTCCGTTTATCGGCATGCAGTAAAACAGTAGCTCGTACAAAAATCTGATCTTAACAAAAGATAAAGAATAAATTAAATCATTTCTATGTGTGTATGTCGTAAACAAATATGCTAACATCTATTTACAAAAAGTGTACATTGTAATGAGCTGCCTTTTGCGACTTCTTGAAACTCTCTATAGTGGTTACTGAGTCATTACTGGTGAGAGAGATGTTTGTCTTGTAGTGTTGAACAAGAAGGAAATAATTTGAGGCATGCTGTAAGGTTACATCTGAGAGGGTGTGATGGCAACTGCTCAGTATTAGTGTTGTATAGGTTATCTTAACAAGCCTCCGGCTGATATGACAGTTTTCTGATCTGCTATTGCTCAAACCTGTCAGGAAACATGCTGAAGAACATGTATATAGTGTCAGTGAGCTGAGAGAATCTGCAACCGACTTTGGAAGTAAAGCGACGTTTTGTCCCGAGACTGTAAGAGCAACGTGGTGAGAAAAATCTTTTCCCCCACATGAAGTTTAGTGTTTGAATAGTGAATTCACATTTTGTCTGGAGTATGCACAATCAAGAATGGCAACGTGTAATTTGTAGGTGCCATCAATAAAAAAAGAGGACTCAATGACAGTAAAGCCACTACCTCAAATAAGACCATATTCACACTAAGGCCGGAAAACTTTGTTTTTCAGATCTTAAATAAAATAGAATATATGACTTTTATCAGGTATACAGAATTTCTGCTGAGCATCTGTCTTCTGTTTTAGGGTTTATATGTGGTTAACAAAGAAGTTGTACCAACAAGTCAAGATCAGGACACAGTCCGTTGATACTGCTTGTTGTGTTTATAGCATTCATGTCAACAGTACCCTCTTGTAGTATTCATGAAGGTGTTTGCTGACATTTTTAGAAACTATGTAAATTAATATGTTTTTATTTAGTTGTATAGAGGTTTCCTTCAAGTTTTATAATACGTCTGAGTAAAATACTGGTATTACCAACATGCTCATTTTTTCATTAGGTCTCCTACATAAACTTAGCTGGTTGTCAGCTTGCTAACTGTTGGCATTAGTGGCTTACAGATACAGACAGATGCTTAACAGCGATCTTCTCACAATTTACTGCAGATGATAGTATTTGAATGCCAACTACTTGGAGTAAACCTCTCCCCATGTGTCCTATGACAATCGCCGCAGTTTAACAGTGTTTTGGAAACGATCGGCACCGGTGTGAATATGGTCTAAAGCACGCTTCACAGTCAACTTAAATACTGAACGAGAGGAGAGCGTGGTGAGAGGCAGGTGGTGAGCTTCGTAGTGTGTCAGGTTGTGTGTAACAACAGTAAGTGTAAGAACCAGAGGTGGCCACAGCTGGTGAGCTCTTCGCTCTGAATGTGGCTTTTCAAAAGTCTGGTAGACAACAAAGCAAGGAGTCCTCGTAATTGGAAGAGAAGGCATTTTTGGGAATGAGGGTTAAAAGAAATCGTATGATCAGGTAGTAAAGAGTACGGATGAAAGGGGGAAGGAAGACAGGGAGAGAATGAAGGGAGTTATCTACGGCTGTTCTTCCTTCTTCTTCAGTGATATACGTTTCTTCCTGGCGGCAAGCATTTCATAGAAGGGATCCACGCTGACAGCAGACCTGAACAGGTGACAAAGAAACACAGTTAAGTGTGGATTCTGAAAATATATGATTTAAAAGTGAATGTATGATCCAGACAGTATTTCCTCCACTGATCTGTTCCCCTCCTTCCCATTGACATACTTGATGCTGTGGATCCACTCGTCCTTCTCCTCAGGTGTGGGAGCAGAGATCCGGTAGACCATGTGGTTTCCTTCCACTACTCTCCCATCAGCCTCCGTCTTACACGCTTTGATCAGCTGGCCGCGGTTGTTGGGAATGTACAGCTCAAAGCAGTTCTGTTGGGAGGAAGGTGAAGAACTTAAAACAGTGTGTTTAAAAAAGTGGGGAAACTACAAATATAATAAAAACATGAGCAAAGACTTACAGGTTTCCTTGGGTCTTCTACTTCACGGATGCTCAGGTTTTCCAGGGGAATGATACCTCTTGGTTCCTTGTCCTGAAAAACAAGAGTTAATACAACATTCAGGCTTTTATACTGTGGTTTATGCATTTCGACAATGCGACAGCGTTTTCTTTTCAATGTGAGAGCAGTGACACCAAGAGGAGCTATCTCTGTTCGTATCATCGCAATATATCTATGACGTGCTTGTTTCGTTTGCTAACATTTGGGAGGGAAATATGTCTAGGATCTTCACCGGCAACCAGTTGCCAGCTACAAAGAGATGGGCAAGTGTTTGCAGGACACGTTGACTTACTGTGGTGTATTCAAAGTAATAAAGGCAGTTGTCAGTGAGAATGAACCATCTGCGTTTCCAGGTTTTCACCCGTCCCCCTGAAACACAAAACCAGTGACGACGATAAGTGATAGGAGGGAAAAAAACAAGTCTAGTTTATTGAATACTACTCTACAGTGCAACTGATTTCTAACATCAAACTACGTGGCTACTTGTTTTCTACAACTGCTAATTACAACGACTCTGTACATACCTCCTGAGAAAACAAGCAGCGGCAGTAGAGGGTGGAAATCGCAGGGAGGAAGCAGAGACAAAAGGAACCAGAGGATTCAAAAGGAGACAGAGGACAAACAGAGAAAGAGGGAGACACGGGGAGGAGGAGGAGGATGAGGAGGATAGGGAGGAGGAGGAGGAAGAGAAGATTATATTAGTCACACACAGATCACAGGCCCCGCCATGCAAAAGAAAACAATCAGATCTTAAGACCGCCATAACACGAGAAAGTGAGTCTGTTGTTCACCATCGTGCTGTGGCAATGTTTAAATGCCACAACACGGTGGAGGCGATAATTGGAGGCACAGAGGCAATAAACCTCAGAGACAGGAGGGCAGCTTCATCACAGCACAAAGCCTTAGTGGAGTACAGAGAACAGTAGCATACAGAACATATCATTATCTTTTCTCAATGTACACTCCTGACATCTGTGACACTGGATTTGTCAGCGAAAGCTTGTACGAGATTAGTATTAAAGCTGCAGCAGTGCTCCTCACTGGCAGCACCTTCTCACCAAGTTTAAGAAGCCAGCCCTCTCTGTCTGGGTTGAAGAAGGTGTGTGTCAGGTCGTTGCCGTCGTCCTCTGGGATCTTGAAGGGCTCGTTTTTAATGCTGTCATAGAGATTCTACACAAAACAGACAAGAAAAATTAGCTCACCAAAAACCAGTGAACAATTAAATCAATTAAAAAGCAGCAGCGTGGGGTTGATCGTACTCTGAGCAGGTCCTCTGGCAGGTCTCCCCCCTCGTTGATGCCTCGGTTCATTGAGATGAAACGATCCACTCCAGGTTTATCCCTCACGTTGGGGTTGTGGAGGCTTGTGTTCAGCATGATTATAGCAAATGACAGCACGTAACATGTGTCTGCAAACAGAAGAGACATGCGAGATAATACAGAAATGAAGCTTAGAGATGTCTAAGCTCTGCCAGCTCATGTCTGTCTTCATCCAATTACAACATCACTTCCACTTAAAGCAATCACTTGTAACCTATTCAATTTAAATCTCAGCTGTCATTATGGTTGTTTGAGTGTTGTGAACCACCTCGCCACCACCCACTTCAATCAAAACCCCCCAGACCAGAGATATCGTCCCGTGAAGACGCCACATTCTTAAGATTGTTTCCTCATCATCACCACCCGTGTCTAGACTGCAGGGGTTTTCCTTCATATTGGAAATACCTTATTCATGGTGGCCCAGGTCTAAGTGAACCAAATTTTTATTTCTCCTGCATACAATAAATGTTATTGTACTCAATAAAATGGAAGCCATCCTGTATTAACAGCCAGACAACGGCACAAACACCTTGAGCTCTGAGTTGCAGTCTGCTTTCCTTTTGTCACTGTTGCTCATCTTAAAATATCTTCAAACTGATGACATTTCTCTTTTTTTGGCCAACCTGCTCGACCCTGACATTAAAATACTGTCTTAATAAAGTGTCTACTGGTGCATGATCAGAAATAGACAGAGAAGCTGATATTTGTGTCTGTTCCTGCTCCACACAAATCACAAAAATAATCCAATCGTGCTTTCTATAATTTAGGTACAAGTAACATCCACACGAATGTCAGGTCTAAAAGTTTCCCCAGCAGAACACTGTGTTGTCACAAGATTGTTTAATATTATTTACTTCTCTTGTCAGCGATTTTATTGCTATGCCTGATCAGTGTACTTCTGCCCTACGAGCCTAACTTATTGTATTGTATTTCACTTTTTTATTATCCCACCGTTTAATTTTTTAAAATGTATTTACATCAGGTGTGAGTACTTGTTGTAAAGTGTTCTGAAAAGGTTTATACTACGTTTAATATTATTACTATTATTTAGTATGCTAAACTTGTTAATATACTGCTGCTTCAAAGGTGATACTGAATGTACCTTGTCTCAAACGACTTAAGGAAATAACACAAACTGGCTTCAGAAAAAAGGGAAAGTTAATGTACTGTGTTGACTCTGTGGGCTTACATGTTAGATCATTTCTGGTAAGGAGCCGATTGTTTGAGTAGACCTCTTCAGGGAGATCACTTCCCCTTACTTTCACTTTGTAATCACTTAAAAAGCAATATGACTGTGTGTGTTTTTTTGTTTACCTGTGCTCTGGAAGACGCCGGGGTTGCAGTGGCAGTATCTCTGAGCGAAGGCCTCCATCATTCTGTCAATCTTCTGAGCTTCACCGGGCAAACGGAAACTCCACAGGAACTGTCTGCAGAAAACAGGTCAGGCTTTAGGTCAGTTCTGAGAGAACAAATTCTGCAATCAAGCCGGAGCTACATAGGCACTCTCTTGCCAAACGGAGGTGACAATGTGAGAGGGACTTTCCATTGTTGAGTTTACTAGAAATTTTCTGGAAAGGATTCAAGAGATTTTTGTGCTTGCTGCAAAACAAGTGGACAGAGTTTACCTGAGGGCCTGGACGAGGTTGAGATCAGTGAACTCGTGAAGGTCAACAAAAGCCTGCAGGACTTTGATGTTGAAGTCATCCCTGCAGAACAGTGACAGAAAGATCACAGTTATAAATGGCCGATAGAAAAGGAGAAAAGGTGACGCAATATATTTCAAGATGGGGCACCTTTCTCCAAGGTAATCTCCGATAGCAGTCTTGTTGAGGCCCTCTCCTTTGTACAAGAACTGAGCGATGTCCTCTGATGTGTGTCTGAGCAGCTCGTTCTCCACCAGAAACACAATGCCCTATAGAGAGGAGGAAGAGTCAGTCATCACTCAGAGAATAAAGAGTGAAACAGACACCTGCACAATTACTGAAACGCTATTACCTTTTTTGGGTCCATGTTGAATTTCTTCCTTCCCATTGCCACATGCCTACTTTTCTGTAGAGTTTTACTGTGAAGTGAACAAAGGTGATAAGAATTACGTCTTTTACTGCGATAAATCAGAGCTCCTCACTAATGATAACGACAAAGAAAGGGTTGACCAAATGAGCTATCATGCATACACAATATGCATACATCCTGGCACCATCTTGGCTTTCAACTTGTAATCAGACGGCAGAAAAACAAAAACAATCCCAAAACAACCTGACCAATTATTTATAAGTAGACAAAGATCAGTGCTCACTGGGGCAATCAAAGTTTAATTCTGCCACTCTGCCTGTTTAATAATGTCTAATGTCACTTTGTTTAGAACAGAGTAGGGGTCCTTGAAGGTGTTTTCTTATTACCTGCCCTCTGTGCTGGTCTCCAGTCCTTCTACCTCTAAAATCGCCTCTCTCAACTCCTCTCTGAGCCTCTGGATCTCCTGCAGCAGGACGCCCTTCCTCCTGCGGATGTCCTCCAGCTCAGAGCGCTCCTCTGGGCTCAGGTCTACTGGGACTGTAAGGGAAGAGAAGAAGAATGATTGTATTACTGCTGCAGCTGCAGATATAACAAGTAACTGGGCCCGAACAATCCCAAGTCAAAAGCTGTTTGTGATGGTGGCATAAAAATGTGTGTGGAAAAAGGTGCATTGTTATTTACCGCAAATATCTTAGAATAGAAAGGAATGGAGGAAGCGAAAAGTAACAGTAGCAACTAAAGTTAGTAACAATAAAACACATGGAAAAGCACTGGGTGGTGTTTTTACATCACTATTATAAAAGGGAAAGCCTCTTATTTACGTTTCTCCTGAATCTCTCTTCTGCTTGTTCAGTGGACCAATGATTGACGCCACTAATATGATACACAATGATTTCAAAGGCTCAAAGACAAACTGTGGTATGAGATTTCTGTAAAAAAAATTATATTATTACTATGACTAATAAGTTGCTGGGTTTCAATAGCCAGTTCGATACAATCCAACATCGATGCTCATATCAGTTAAAGTTGGGTTAATCAAAATCACTAAAATATTACTAGTTATCAAGAGTGGTGACAAGCCATGCAACCATATGGCGGATGAGCTTCATTTATGTAATTCACTCAATAGTTTTCTGGCTATTATGAGATACTGTGATGTGTGTATTAATTCATTTAACAAGGGCATTGTACATTACTAAAAACTCTGGTGTTAACCAAGAAGTGATTTTCATCTGCAGCCCTGGACAGAACAACTGACCATTTTATTTCTAATATATATGTCCCTTCACAAAATTTCTGATGCACTTCTATGCAGGTAAAATAATAATTTATTTAAGAAAAATAATAAAAACAATATGGAAGACTTACACTTACAACTAGAAATGGCTTTATAGTTGTAGTCTTGATGACATATTGACATCTTATTAACCAAGAAGAAGGTCAGGAATTTCGGCTGTTGTAAACTCACATCTGTTTTTTTCCTCAAATGCTTTTAAACACTTGACTAGACTTGCTTGGACCACGTAGCAGGTCTGTAAATATTGTCTGAATTCGCCAGTGGGACATGTTAGGCCATACGCCCCTAATACACTGAACTGTCTGACTAGTAGGGACATCCACCCAAAACAAACAGTCCTGCAGACTTTAGGTTATACTGTTGCCAAGTCTGTTTTGAAACCATTTTAAGAGGAAAAGATAATTATTTTTAGACCACAACAAATATAGTTCAACTTGACAACAAGCTACAGGATCCAAAATAACCATACGGTTGAATCACTGTGCTGGAAAAACAGTTTCATATAAAATGTATATATACATATAGCCTTGAGTGAAGATAGTAGCATTTAAAGCACTCACTTCAGATATAGCCAGTTAAAGCTAAAGCTATGCAATAAATGAATGTGTTCAGTTTTAGTTGAAACTGTTTCAGAGAGGTGTTCATTCAACTGCGTGGTAGTTCACGTGGATGCAGTTAAAATGTATTACATTAGCGCAGACACAACCCCCCACTCCCCTTCACTTGTGTGCCTTGAATGCAAGACATAAACTGGTAATCATCGTCTTTGGTCGTGACACAAGCTGCAAAGGTACTGGTGGTCTAATGGAAAATTAGAAATAGAAAAGATACTGGATCGGAAACTGTAAATGGATCCAGCGTCTCTTGTGTTAGCTCTCCTGGCTTAGTGTGTTAGGGAAGAAATAACAATGGATTGTATTCTTACTTGTATTGTAAGAAAGAACATCTTACTGCACTGGATAAAGTTAAAAAAAAAGAAAAAAGAAAAAGACCAAGGCTGTCTAAAGGCTGGCATAGAGAGCTGTTTTAGTGCCGCTAGTTTATCTTACATGAACCACATTTAAAGTCAGACCACTTTTGTAAAGTTTGTGTGTTTTTGTCATTTTTTTGTGATTGTTTGATTGCATCCTTCACTTCGTTGAAAACTAATATACATATGTTACAAAAACACATTACATTGGCGAGGGATGTGTTATCTAGCCCAAATGTATTGTTACACATGGAATATAAATGAACAAAATCAGATGCCAGTGTAACGCTATAACATTCAGCAGCACCAAAAGCTGAATGAAATCCGCCCTCAAAAGCAAAAAAGCCGAACAATAGAGTCTTTTATGGAGCCAGGATTTATTGCAGGATTGTGTATAGGCACACTGATCTACTTTGCACACAAATGCCGATTTTCTCCAAACCACCCAGACCTAGAGCTCACAGCAGCAGCAGCAGCAGCAGCAGCAGCTTGTGATCAGCAATGTTTGGCAGTCTCCAAAGCCTCCCAGACCAGTATGTTTACTCTGCAAAACAAACAGCTGCTCGACACCAACACCGCCAACCACGCCCACAGCCTGGATCCTAAATCTACTGTCTGGGTTGATTCACACATCACCAGACTGTATACTCATTAGTGTATAGTTTCTAATGAATCACGTTTTGTTTTTGTTTTTGTTTTTTTACAAGCCACGGTGTAACCTAAAGACAGGTTACGGTGTTAAATGTCTACCGACGTAAGCTGTAAAGTTAGCTCCGAGCGCACACTGAAACAATCAATATGTAGTTGACGTCGAGCTAAGCTACCGCATTCCTGAGGCTGGTTTCAACTTACAAATGAATCCCACGTACACCCGTAGCTCTAGGAAAAGACACCGCTAAGAATATCGTTAACCATTTTCATTTAAATGTTCAACTGGATGCTCGGTTTGTCACACCTGAGCTAATAAACTGAGCTACTACAGCTACTAGCTACAGTTAGCTAGCGATAGCTTATGCAAATAGCTACTTAGTAAGGCCACTTACTGTAGTCCAGGTCATCCATTTTTGGCGCTTTACTTTTAGGCATAAATAGTTCAGAGTCGACTGTCATTCAATGTCAGGAAATTTGGGATATATGTGTAAATATATCCTCAAAACTAAAGGGGGAAAAATAATCAACCCTTGATGTCGAAATGTTGGGCCGGAGACAAAGAAGGTGGCGACACCGGAAGCGGCGCCTGGCTATCAATCGGTCTGCTTCCGGTCATTTGTTTTTCAAAATATAAGCACTTAACCTTTAGTGATATTTGTAGAGAGGTAAAGATAAAGTTTCTCATGAAAGCAAAAATTGCACTGGCATTTTAATATGACGAAAACAATGATAGATTTGTAGTATTATAGTAGTATTATACTTCTACTACATACATTAAAATTAAATCACATAACTCCCCAGACAAAACATCACTCACTCTACTTCAATGTAGTACGGAAGACTTTTAATATTTTATAGATCGCAGTAAAGACTTCTGTAGTTTGTATAAAATATGCTCAAGTCTCCAAGAGTTTCCAAACCTGCTCCAAGACACAGAATATGTAACCAAACAATGTAATTGTCCAAAGAGATGCTAAGAATATAGAGATGTTTTATAATTTATTTCTTGTAAAAATAAGCGTTTGATAAGTAACAAAAATATATATAGTTTCCATGCAAAGGGAGCATCTTTTAGAGATTTACAAATAAAATGCTAACGGTAAGTGAGACACATAAAGCCTAAGGTTAGAAGGTTCTTTTCATTCATTCATCTTTTGTACCCGCTTATTCCTGTTAAGGGTCGCGGGGTCTGCTGGAGCCTATCCCAGCTGTCATCGGGTGAGAGGCGGGGGTACACCCTGGACAGGTTGCCAGTCTATCGCAGGGCTAACACAGAGAGACAGACAACCGTTCAAACTCACATGTACACCTACGGCCATTTTAGAATCACCAATTAACCTAATGAGCATGTCTTTGGACAGTGGGAGGAAGCTGGAGTACCCGGAGAGAACCCACCCAGACACAGGGAGAACATGCAAACTCCACACAGAAAGGCCCAGTCGGCCCATGGATTCGAACCCGGGACCAGCTCGCTGTGAGGCATCAGTGCTAACCACCTCTCCACTGTGCCGCCTGTTAGAAGGTTCTATAAAATTAAAAATCTGCTTAGTTACACTAATTAAAATCATCACATTATGTTTAATTCCTGTTTATTGTATCAACAGATCAAACTTACCAGGTTGTTGTGGGCATACTGATTTTTACTACAGATAAATTTAGACTTTAGTTGTTATTGTTTCTAAATATCACACATTAATCACCAAGAAAGCTCCCTAAATGGTGATACAGTAGATGAAAGTATGTTTTCATGCATAATTTATTTATTCTCTTACAACTTTCAGAGAGGACATCCTTAGTGGTTTGCTTTTAGTTTCATTTCATTAGATTAACAGTGCCTGGTTCAGAGATATGATACTCCCTGGGCTCACTGGGGTAAAAGGATTTGGTTAAAAGCTTTCTCCAAATGGGATAAATAAACAACAAGTGTTCAAGAAGAAGGAAAAACTACTGGGAAATGTTCCACGGTTACTTATCTTCTTTAGTTATTATTACACTGAGACTGGCGAGGAAAATCGCACTGAATAATGTTTAATGCTACACTTAAAACAATTCCACCAATTATCAAAATATTGTTTCTGAATTACGCAGTCCCCCTCTGTTCAAATGAGATTAGATCTATGATCAAAACATGAAGACAAATTTGTATGATGGACAAAAATGCATGAATTTGCTCCAGACAAACTTATGAAGTTACGTTTATTCAAAACCATATATAACTATTAACTGTACATATGTATATATATGTTCATTTTTTAGTTAATAATTACAATTTCATCTATAACACCATGGTCCCAGCTATGGCCATAGACGACAACTTGTTTAGGAAGGTAAACTGTCATAACTAGTCCTCTTGTACATACAGAGTAAACATTTTGAAAGAAAAAATAGAAAAAAAAATAGATAGATTCTTCTATTTGGTAATTTTCCAAGCCCAGACTGTTGCAATCACATTCTGTATCTGTGTAAGCACATGGAAACTGTGGTAGTCTAGCTGCATTGTGTTCTTAAAGGAATAAAACAAAAGCACAACTATCATCATGGTAAGCAAAACATTTTACTCCATTTTCTGCAGTCAGGTTTAAACAGTTCATGATCAACAGCCAGAATTTACAGGATTATTATACAAAGGCATTGATTTGTCCAGGCAAGACCAAGACATACAATATGTAGCTGATGACTAAAGCGGTTGGCACATGATCTTACTGATTGATAAATTCCACATGCTATTGTATATCAGCAGGTTTCATTAGAGCAAAACAAATTCCTACAACACAACAATTCCTTGTAGGGCTCGAAAGGCTGCTGTTTGATCTCACTTACCATCAATTGTTCTCAAGACATTTTAATTTTTGAAAACCAGTTTGTCACTGGCAAAATTTATCACAGTGCAAGTTGCTTTTCCTCTAGCAGATTTACCTTATGATCAAACATGTAATCTGACAATACAGCACTGCTGAATCTTAGTGTAGTCTCCTGGTTTGTCTCTACTGCAGGATTTTAAAGTTTCTAAAAGATTTTGTAAACAGTCAGTGTTTAAAATTGCAACACCATTTAAGTCATTTGAGCTGATGAATGCAATGTGCTCCATTTATTAGTATCTGACACACGCATGCATTTTCTGAAATAAAACATTGCATCAGACTCTGTGTTAGTTGTATGTAGGTAGTAATATGCATTCTAGTGGTGTGATATTCTGTGCTGCTTCAACTCCAGTTTTTGTGCAAAATAAATGCACTACTTACGACCTAACTGAGGCAGGTAATGTCTTCTAATTACACGTAACTCGGAGATACTGATGTATTCTAAATCTAAAATAGTGTTGAGGGCTAAAGCTGTGATTTTTTAAAAAAAACAAACAAACAAACAGGCTAAAAGCACTGACAAAAAAAGCTTCCTTCGTTCAGACATTTTTATGTTCAGTGTGTTGCAAAGACAGATATCATTGATATCATTGTCGTGCATCCACGAGAAAAACAAGCAGATTATGCAAAGTAATAATGGTTACCGTTCAACGGTGCCATTGTTACTTCTCAAGTGATGACCCGAAAAGCTTGATCTTGCTGCTCTGCACTGATTCGCTTCCCTGAACTAAAGTGTACTTGTAGCCACATTTTGTCTACTGATGCTTAACAGTGGTTGTGTAGCATGCTGAAAAGATTGTTTTGAAGTAGTTCACTGACACTAATAGGTGGACAGAGAAGAAGATTCAGGTTCCTTACGTAAGACAAAAGGGGCAAAGGTACAACTGTCAGATAAGGCATTCCTCTAAGGGGCCAAGGTTTTGGAGATTCAGACATTGGAGGTGGTGGTGAAGCTGAAGATAAAGGACTAGGGCAATTGTCATGGGTGCTGCTGACCCAAGTGAATCTCAATGTATTTTTTATAACTTTTGTTGTTTAAAAACTGAATTGAATCCAATTAATCTCCACCTCGATGTAAGGCAAAACTCAGGTAGTGCTTTTCTGCATGCATACTACTATGTATACACCCAACACATGCACTCTCTGCACAAAAAAAAATCCATAAACATTCTATTGTTCTTCCCTCTTATTATCCCAGGCTGTGCAGTTTTCATGCTTCGCAGGGGTATGCTGAGCGTAATCCAACAGCTGTGCAATGAGGCGCATTTTTCATCCATTTTCAAATTCACTATTAATCCCTGCAGTCATGCTCCAATGTTGCGTGGCTCGGTGGGTTATCCCTTTCAATAATCCAGAGAAAAGCAGTTTCTGCAATCCAGGCCAGGCTATTTTAAGTCTCTATGACAGCCCCACCCTTCCTCGGAGAATAGATGGCAGCAGAGATTATGCTGATATGTCAATCACCTCAACCAGTCTCTGATCAGAATCTGGTAATCTTCACACCCGAGTCTCCAACAATGAGACGGGCCATGGATTGATGAACCTGTGAAATAAAGAGATTAGGAAAAAAAGATGACTCATAATAAAATGATATGTCACAATAACACAACACCATAGCATTAATACTCAGTACTGTAATATCATATAGTACAAATAAAATAAAACCGTTTTTCTTGAGGACAGAAGGATATTAGATGACACACTACATGCCAGGCACCAAATAATGCAGACTTGTGATTTATTTAGGAATCCAAATATTGTCAGCCCTTCAAAGCAGGGCCTAGGAACTTATCTACAGCTCCAACACAGATTACAGCATTTCATGTGATTCAGTAAATTCAATACCAAGCACAATTACTGAGCTTTCTGACCTGTGCTTGTAGCGGCCCATATGGAACAAGTTCTCCATCCACAGTGAGCGTTCCTCGTGTAGACAGAGGCTGCAGCCTGAAGGCCCTGCAGGTGACATGGCTCACATACGGCGAGCTAACGGAGTGGTGTGTTCCTCTTTCCATGGCAAAGAACAGTCTCAGTAGAGTGGCTCTGGAGATCCCTGCTCGCACAAACGTCAGGTGGATCAGCCCATCGTCAAACCTGGCCTGGGGTGCAGCATGGAGGTCAGCCCCGAGGTGGGACTGATAAAGGGCCAGGACCAGGACAAAGTCCCCTTCAATAGTGACCCAATCTCGGGTTGGAATGGGTTGGTCGAGGGGGGGTAACAAGTCATCTCTTGGTAGATTTAAAGGCAGTGAGACAAATGGACGGTTCTTGTATGGTCCAGCTGGTTCGGCAATATCGAAGTTAAAAGATGAGGATGGTGTGCGTAAAGAGGGTGAGGGTGAGGTGGAATTTGGGGTGTTAGGACGGGGGACGAGGTAGGATGATGAGTGTGGGGAGGCACATGAAGGGGAAGAGGGAGGTGTTGGAGACAGAGACAAAGAGAGGGACGGGAGTTTAGGTGGGAGGGAGTTTGAGTGTGAGTGCTGGAGGAGTGAGAGGGGCCTCGGCCGGGAGGCATTCTGGTTTTGGTCCAGGGTTTTGGGCTTGTAAGAGAAGGGAGAATGACGGAAAGGAGAAGAGATGGTGAGAGATCGTTCACGAGCGACTTCCAGTGGATAAACTTCTTTCTGGTAGTAGGTTCCATTGAGATCCATGTCCGCGACCCCATATGAAGTTCCAGAGTTTGTGTCAGCCTCCTGATTGACAGGCTGGTTGAAGAGAGCGCTGGCTATCTGACTTGACGGGGCTGAATTCTTTCTGAGAACCTGTCTGGTTTCCTGAAGACCATCCTCATAAGTGTTACAACCCCGTGGCTCTTCATCTGCCTCTCGACCCATGTCTACGCCATAGCTCTCTCCCAGCTCTCTCGCATGCAACACTCCCTCCACCTCTACAGAACCGCCACTGCCTTCCCCATCCTTCCCCATAACCTCCTCCTCCATCTCACCAGAGCCTTGATCTGTTGTTCCCTCATCTTCCCCTTCATCCTTGATCCTCGTCAACCTTTCTTCCCTTCCCATATTGCAGTCATCCCTTTCATTTGATTCTGAACTCGTCCCAGACCTCTCCGAGCATGTCCCCAACTTCTCCTCTTCTGCTTCCATCTCCACCTCCCTCTCTCTGTCCTCTGCCAGACTGCTCGCCCTTACCACACCAGTTCCTCCTCCTCTGGCCCTCTCCCTTCTCCTCTCCCTTTCTCTTTGTCTCTCCTCTTTTTCCCTCTCTCCCTCACCCTTACGCAGACTCCTCTGTTCACTGATGCCCATATCAGAGCAGGTGCGATGGATAGGTGTTCGACAGAAGCCCTCCAGGCCTTCTGTGATACTGCGGGAGAGGGGTCTCCTTGGGGGAGGAGGTGTCATATCTGGTGAAGCGGGGACAACAGAGGGGGGCAGGAAGGACAGACGACCCTTGTAGGATCGTAGAGAAGCTATGCGCACTAAGGTGCCAAGGGTGAAGCGAGCTGAGCCCAGGCCACGATACCTGGAATAACAAAAGATTTCAGGTAAAGCTTTGTGTTTAAAAGAAACTGAGTGATGTCACATAATGCAGGAGGAAATATAGCTATGTTTCAATGAGCAAACAACAAGTAAGCAGCAAAAGCAATTACACACCCACCTCTCACTCTCAATGTCCACATCGGAGACAAAGCCCCAGGCAACAGAAAGGAAGGAAAACAGTCTCCTGGGTGCTGCAGGGCGGCTGTTGTTAGAGGGAGCAGGGCTCGTTGTCACAGAGACCAGGTCCATGGGTCGGACACCGCCTCGACAGAGCAAAAAGCAGCAGTTCAAAAGGAGGGGCTCTCGAAGGCACATGTCATACCTGAGGGAGATATAAATATACAACAACAACCCCGTCAGTAAAGATAAAGAGAGAACTGTCCAAACAACGGTTCAGTACAGCTTTCTTTCACTATTCAGATATCTAGTTCTTGATAACTAAGGTGACGATAATAACACCAAAACACATTGCTCTTTGTTTATGGAAACAATTACTGGTCTACTTGAGTTGATAATTACAAAAGGCTCCCTTACAAGAGGTCAGTTCAACTGTGTGATATGTTTGACTCATTCAGAACTATTCTGTGTTCAAAAACAAATATAAATGTCATTTTTTGTCTAGTTCCACACACAGGTTTCTACCAACACAGACACAGAATTTACAGATATGATAAGTAGATGTTCCCACCCTGCGTTATGGTTGATGGAGCCAGCCAGTGCATTCCCAGAGCCACAAGGAAGAATGCCGACAGGTGTTTTTATTGCTTGTTCCCAGTCTGGTCGCTCCATCAGCCCATTAATTACCTGCAGGAAACAAGGACAGTAGATTCAGAAAATTACATTGGTGAACACAGACTCACATGTACAGTATGTGCAAAACAAAACAAAGTCTCCCCTTTGGATATATCTTTAAATGTCACTGTGTAAATCTCTACAACAACAAAAAAAACTCACCTCATGCAGCAGGCCATCCCCAGAAACAATGATGATGCCATCCCACTCTTGTAGAGGTATCTCTCTGATAAGCTCTCTGGCATGGTTCTGTCGTTCTGATAGAGGTTAATTCAGTTAATGTCTGTTATTGTTGTACAGTAAGTAAATATGTATATAATCTGGCTTCAGTGGCTGTTTTTGGCTTTAGTGTACTACCTGTCTGTATAAGGTTGTAGCTGATGTTGGCCTCTCTGATCATTGGCAGGATGTGGGTCTGACACCACTGCATTGCCTGGCCCCTTCCACTGAAGGGATTGACCAATAACAGCAGTCGCTTGGGACGAGGTAGCAAACTTCTTGAAAACTCTGTGTAAAACAGAAAGGAAAGCATAAATAAGTTAAAGCCTGCATTGCTTTTATCCAGGACAAAGAAAGCGTTTCATTGCATTTTCCAAAGACAGCCAACTGGGACGTAAGTTAAGCTGTCACCAACACGGGACCTTAAGCGCATTCAACCATGTAAGCTTCATTTATTTCACCTGACGGGATCGACTTCTCATTGCTCAGGGCTGCCATTCAAGGGCGTCAATTAATCTTTTAGGTTCAGACACATGGTAAAAGAAATGTGTACCATTTTCAGCACAGAAATGTAAAGATGGTTAAAATATCTTTTCACTGAGTTAAATCATCATCTTAACTCTTTCTTCATTCTAACATGAGATTAGAAACATAAATGTGTAGTTAACTCCAACTAAGGCATAGTATAGTATTGAAGGATGCCAATAGTGCAGAAAGGATATGAAAGCGTTGAACCCTCAGATAATCCTGGATTACGCAAACGAAAGCAAATCAGCAGGAAACTCAGCTAACCACAGCTGTAATGCCCATCAGCATAAAAATGAACTGAATCCAGACAGTGATTCAGTGATTCAGCAGTGCCGAGTGGGTTAAGTTAGTTATGAATTAAGCGGAGCAGGCAAGGGACAATCAGAGGACAGGGGAAAATAAGCTTTGTCACTGTTGGAGGAAGGGGGCTGTGATGTTATAGGAGATCCTAAGTCTAAAGAGGTGAAACAAAAGCTACTGCGTAAGGATGTGCGAGGTATGGAGAGAAAAGGGTAAAAACACACAAAGAGTTATTTTTTTCAAAACTTAGGTTAGTGAATATAGAAACGTGGGAAGGAGTGGCAAGCAATAGCAGTCACCCCACCCTCTCTGTCTCTACATTTCACTTTAAATGATACAGAGCATGTGTGAAGCACAGATAAGAAGAAAGAAGGAAATTAAAAAAAGTAAAGTTAGATATAAACACACTCAAGAATAACATTTAGTGACGTGAAACAAATAAACAAAAAATAAATACTTTGGATACTTAATCTCACATCCTCTTGGCGTGTATTAGTGTTAATCTGTTTTGTTTGCTAGATAACTCCTAAAATGCTCCTAAAACCAACCTTGGCAGCATATACTCAGAGACTGACTGTGTGCTGTACATACAGAAAAGTTTTGGGTCACTGTGACATGAAGCTATACTTAGCAGGCATTGACAAAGGAGGCATAAATCAAAGCAGAATGCGGCAACATTGTGTGGTTTTCTATAGGAAACAACATGAATTCAAGTCTTGTTCATGAAGACAAATGTAAAGGTCAGATAAGGGAAAAATACTTATCTAGACTAATTGAACTCTACAATACCAATGATCAAGGTTCCTAAAATTAGAGCAACTCTTCAGTTTGAGGTTGCTGCAACAAGCAAAAGTAACCGACGAATGGATCTTAATATTTCATCTTGATCTATCAAAATGTAGATGTTTGGGACTGGCAGAAACAAAAGGTTTCAAGAGACTGTGATTTATAGACCAAAATGTTCACTGATGATTAAACAGGAAAATAATCAGAATATTAATTCATCCTGAGAATGATCAATTGTGGCCTCAGTGTTCATTGTCATTCAGAAGCTGACATATCTTAACCTAGATCATCATGACTTACTGGCATGAAAGCTGCCCGAGAACCCGGAAAATGCACGCACTTCATAATGTGTAGTTAATGGACTATTACAATCACTTGTATGATCTGGTAAAAAAGCACAGCACACAAACTGGACAGACAAGCTCAGAAAACACACTCACCAGTGTCAGCAGTGACGGTCACACCTCTGAGCAGACACTGCACAGCAGCCGACCACCTCTCAGCTTCGGGTCTGCTTTCTGCCAGATAGGCCCTCACCTGCCTGCGCCGAGACACCCCTTTCCGTCGTTTTCCTGGTGGGTACCAGTACAGCACCAGCAGAGGGGGTGCAGGGGAACGAGGGCAGCTGCACCCCACCAGCTCTGACAAAGGCAACAGGAGACGGGCTTCCTTTCCAGGCCGTGGTGACAGGCGCTGAATATGTATGTGGGTGTGCGTCAGGGTCAAGGCATAGTTGGATGCCGGAGCCGGAGCTGGGGAGGCAGCCGGGGAGAGCCCTCCTGGACCACCAGGGCTGTTGGGGCAGCTGTTATTGTTGCCGTTACTGCCTGATCCCCAGCAGGCAAACTGCCCATGAAGGAGGGCTTCTGCTGGAGAAGGTGAGGAAGGGTCTGGAGATCGCATCCTTAATGCTCAGATGGACAAAGTGTATCAGTCTAATGAGCTTCAGGGTAGAATCGTCTGCAGTTTGGGGACTGAGTGGACAGCTCTTTAAGGTTTGCAGAGGAAATCAAAATGTATCTGAATGTCTGTCTTGAGAACTTTATCCCTGAAATCTCTTCAAACGGTTCCTCCTCTTCAGTGCTTTAATTCAAGAGACAATGTCTCATGTCCCTGCCTGTCCATTCCAGATATGTCTTCACTTGAAAAGAAATAAAAAAAACTTCCTGCAGTTCAAAGCTTCTTCTGTTTAGAGTATTTATCCAGTAAAGATGAGAACTGCTAAACACCAGTCTTTGTGTCACAGTTAGAAAGCTCCCATCACAGTTTGATCTGAAAACGTCAGCTTCTACAGTTTGCTGCCAGCTGAAAGGTGGATAGGCAATACTTTAACATATTCAGAGAGCACAAGACTTAAACATGTAAAAATCAGTCAATTCAACAAAAGTGTTCTTCACAAAGATTGCATAAGTACAAAAATAAGTTTACATCACAACTTAATGCCGCCTACTGTGATAGCAACATAAGGCAGCCTAGCAGCTACTTACATTAAGAATAAAACTTTAAATAATTACACAGATGGACAAAACTGAAGCTCTCAGTTGCATTAAAAATATATCCATTAAGTATGCATGAGACAAAAAAGCAAACACACCTTGTTAAGACAAGGAGGCTATAACAATTAATTAATTAAATTAATGCACAACTAAAAATGTCTGTAGAGTATTTTGCATGGTAAGTGCTGCCTGCAATATAATTAATGCCACTAAGATATGATAAGTGCAGGAACATCAAGACCTTTGATATCTCTATTGCTATCTCGAATCTCAGCGATCTATACAACACAGACAAGACACGTGACAAGGCCAGTCCCTAGACAGTAGTGTGATACATTAAAGTTTCATGCCCCAAAAAACAACATACTCCACAAGAGGAGGAGCAGCACAAAGTAAAACAGATGGAGCAACAAAAACGACAACAAAAAAAAAACACAAAAACAAAACAAAACACAAACAAGGAGACAGTTCCAGGTCGGTCCTTAGTTTATGTCATCTTAATGTCCTTTAGCCAAGCCTCACGTTCCCTCACGAAGATCTCTGTTCCTGTGTGACGAAAAACAGTCCATTTTAAAAGTGTGGGGGGAAAAAAATTAGAAAAGAGCAGATAGTTAAGAATTATATATATATAAAAAAGAAAACACACTACACATACTGAATAAAACTGTTCCTGACATTCACCTGGATTTTACTGTGCAGAGGAAAACCTTTCTGCATCACACTTTTTAGAGCTGAACAAGTACAGAAAAGAACTGCAATGATAAGAGGAAGAGATTACGATTACAGCATGAAGCAATCTAAGAGCCATGATGCCCCTTGACCTTAGGTGCGTCTACACTGAAGCGCAGCATGACTAAGAGTCACACATACTCAACCGCTGTGCTGAGACACTGCATCGTTTCGGATGAAAGGTTGCGTGACAATGACCGCAGTTCGTTGGCATTTTCATATTCAGGGCTTTTGCCAAACAGGATTTGGGGACACAGTGTTTCTTTCACAATCCGAGTCTCGGATTGAGATTTCAAAAACCGCTGACCTAAATGGTACAGGAATTTAGAGGTTTTGCAAGCGTCAGCATTTAACAATCTTGGACGAAACGCCAACTTAATAACCGTCAACGTAACTCTGCAAATTAGTTTGACTATTTGAGTCCTCACATTTATCATGATCAACTCATTATATATGAGAGGTAATAAAAATGTTAATGCCAAGTCAGCAAGATTTAGATCTCTAAGTGCATAAAAGTCTAAGGACTAGACTATCACTGTGGGTCATCAGTACACCCTAAATTAATAAACTGGTCACAGCTTTTTTTTTAAGCCAGTCAGGAAACATAATGCAATCTGCAGTGCAGACAAAATCAATACTTGGCTGATGGCCTGTCCAGATAAAACACACAGAAAAGGTCCTCACTGATGCCCATTGTTGCACCTTGCGTCCTTGAAACACAGGGCGGGGACACCCAGAAATAATAATACGCACAGGCTAAGTTTGTCTCCCACACAATGAGGCTGTTGTTGAGTGACTTCTGGGTATTTTGGACAACTTTGAGCCGGGTCATACTTTAATTCATCAAACTCTTTGAACCAAAGGAACTGTTGCGAACCTAGAAACGACATTAGCAGCTTGTCTGGTTGTCTAATGACAAACTAAAAGCTGTTCCACTCTTAAAGTTTAATCGATGTTGTCCAGCTAGCAGTTTGACAGACTGTTAGCCAGCTAGCTAACTCACTCCACTGTAGCTGCACTTTATCACTCACACCACAGTAGAGCCGGAGAGTCTTATAAAGTAACAGCCTGTACACTAAGTATGAAAAAGCAGAAAGAGTTTGGAGTTATATTTTAATTTACGCCAAATGAAGGTGCTAGCAAGTGGCATGAACATAGCGACAGTAAACGTTAGCTACTGTAAACTGCTGCCTGACAAGAGCAACACAGCATTGTCAGTTAGCAGCGGCTAGTTGACTTGTAGCCCGAGTTAAAGCCAACTTACTACAGTATTGAAATGTTATTTCTTTTAAAACCGAGTCTACAATGTCTTCACACCAAGAAGCTCTTGTTTGACTTAAAAGCTTTCTAGTTGCGTTTAATTAACATGGTAACCAAGTTAGCGCAGATGGGTTAATATGGTAGTGTTAGCTAGCGGACGTTATGATCCGCTTCTATTTAGGCGAGTAAAACTAAAAACTGTAATTATTAGGAGCTTATTTTTTTTGCCTTTATAGGTTTACTTTGAACCAAGTTAAAAACAACACAACACGGCCACAAAGAAGCCACAATTACCTCATCTTGTCTCCGGTCTCACGACGACAGACGCTGGCTCTGAAACAGCCGTGGCTCGGTGCAGGAAGTGTCTGGAGACGCAGCAGCTTTGAGCGGCGGAGAGGAAATCCAATGACGATAAGGAAAACATTGCAACACCCACCGACATTCTCCAATCATTGACAGGCCACCACTTCCTGGCTAAGTCATTTGTTATCAGGCCACGCTGATAAATACTGATCAAATAATTTACCCCCCAACATTTACATTAAAACGGACGTAATTGAGAGTAAAAACAGCTGCAGTCGCATCAAAGTCTTCTCCTGTGATGTTAATCAGAGCGTCAGGGTCTGCTTAAATGTACGTTATCACATGTTAACAACCCTGTCAGTGAAGGTTGAAGAAAGCACAAAGACCTCTTTTTTTTGTACAGCCAATGTTTTATTCGTGTCAGATTGCATGAAAAACAAAACAGACTAGTTCTTGTAGCCACGGCTGGCTCTGCGACCACGAGCTCTCTCGAACTTCCTGCCCTTGGAGCGAACATAGGGCCTAGAAAGACAAAAAAAAAATGTATTGTTTAATTCCAACATCACTGGAATGTAGGAATACACACGTCTGTAAAAGGTCAATTCTTCCACAGATCTAAATGGCCGCTGTTTTTTCCTCAAACTCCAAATCAGAATCCCTTTGTTACCTTTTATAGTAAAGTGTTCATATCATAGTGTGAATCATCATCAAACTATGTTGATAGTACATGACAAAGCTCAGTATCTTACACATCTAACAAAGGCGGAATGCTAAGGGACATTTCTTCCTGAAAACAAGTCTCAGATTAACGGCAGCGCTACATTCTTTCACGCTACTTCAACAGCTTGGTGGCAGACAAGGAGGTAAACTATTAATAATTAATGGTATTATTTACTCAGGTACATTTTGTTCTAAGTGTGACAGAAAAAAAATAAAAATAATTCCAACTCTGGTCTTTGTGCTACCCTGACAGCCTGACTAAAGTAACAACTGAACACATACTTGGTGTGGCTGTGAGGGGTTCCAGGGGCTTTTCCAAAGTGCCTGTACACCTCTCTTCCTTTGCGGGGTCCTGGAGAACAAACAAATATTATGGGTTAAATGCAGATATAAATGCTACACACCTCTCAAACACATTAAGGCCATCAACAATCAAGGCCAATACATTTATCTTTTTACATTCAGAGTTTAGACAGACCATAACAGTGGATTCAAAACCTATATTTTATATAAAATTGCAGCTGAAAACCCCAAGGCTCACATACACCAGTAAATAGCAGTTTCCCCTGCTGCCTCTCTTGTAATGATCAGTATAGACAGATACTTTATCCTGAGGTGAATAAATACGCACAGTATAATAACCATACTACAGGCAGTTATTAGTATTATTTGGTAATTCTTTGTTACACCCAAGTTTAAATAGGAAAATTTGTTCTTAGCCAAAAATAACTTGACTCACATGGCAGCACTAAGGCATAACAAAGTCAAAACTTGCTCATCCAGTTCAAGAAGTATTCTCAATAATAGAAAGAAAAATAAAAAACATTTGCTCTTATGAAAGAATGTGAGACTACCCAGAAAGTGTTTATCTGGTGTCCATCACTTTACCTCCATCTTCAGAAGGCAACTAAAATAACTTGCAAGTTGTTGAAGGTGTTGTTCTTTCAACCTTGTGCCCAACTTTCTGAAGTAGTACATAATTTAAAAACATGGCAGAATCAATCTGATCAACAGCAGTATGTCTGGCGTTTTGTAAAAGCATGTACTGCGTGACTCCTGTTGAAAAAATAAAAAATAAAACAACAATTAGTTACCTGACAGCAGCACTGTGCCATGTCCTTTGGGAGTAGCCAAAGCCAGCTGGTCAAAGGTCATCACCTGGCCTCCTGCCTTCAGGATCCTGCGGCGGGCACCGTCAGTAACCCTCAGAGCGCAGATCTGCAGGACAACAAACAGGACGTGTGAACTACTGCAGAGAAACAGTCACAAAACACATTTGTGGAAAATTTCTAACTGAATACTGCATTAAAAGGTTTACCTTGAGCTTGGGGATCTCCTGAATCCTGACATCATCAGTGACTGTTCCCACGACAACAGCGATCTTGTTCTCTCTGCCTGCAAGCTTCATCTTACGGATCTAGCAGGGAGAAAAAACAGAAAGGTTCAACATTACTAAACATCATTTCATATTTCCTTGATAAAGCATCCTTGACTAGGTCTGTGATAATTATATAATGTATTAGTGGCTGGGTGACAGTATTTGCAGACAGATCTAATCTGACCCCACAATAACTTATTTACAGTAACTGAGCAAATCAATTTTATTTGAAACGTCAACCTTCGAACTAATGGGAATACACATCAACCTCAACCAGAAGCTTAAATCGGTGCCATCGTTTAACTTCTTGTGCAAAACTTTTTATTCAAGGCCACAAGGGCAGGGATTCTGAGTGCTTAAGCATGTGTCATTACACCACAGGGACTGAATAAATTAAACTCAACAGCAGTTTGTCAAATTACTTTGCAGTTAAAAAATAAAAACGGACTTAAACGTGATAACAATTGGTCTGGGCCATTACTCTGCACATGGACACTTCTATGGTTCAAGTTGTAATCCGAGCTAACTGCAGGTATCTATAATAACTCATGTCAGGGTGGACATAGATTAAATAACTTCACTTGTGTGTTCTCAAGTTAGTAAGCTTACTATGTTACAGAACTTCTTTCTGCTTTCACACAACAAACTGTTCATGGTTATGAAACAGCATTGGATAGAGATCGATTGTTTAGATTATCGTGTTGGTATTATTTAAATAAAGAGCATAAACCTGAGAAATGCCAGGTGCAAACATACATAAATACAAGTGGATACTTGTAATAAGGACACATGTTGATACCAGGCCTAAACCTGACCAGTAACACATTATACTGTAGACAAAAAGGAGAATTCATTCGTGTTTTCGACAAGTTAGGACAAAAATATCAGACTGACCAGGCGGGAGACGGAGATGGGAGGCCTGTTGGTCCTGCTCATGAACAGCCTCCTCAGGACAACCTTGTTGAAGGGAGCACTAGAGCGACGGGCCAGGAACCTGTACAACTGTGAGAAACCAGCAAGATGGTTAGGAACACCTGTGATCAGATTATTAAGTGTTTAAAAAGGTATCAACTCAGGACTTGACACACCAAGATAACTAGTACTATTAATGTTAAAGAAGAGAGTTTGAGGATAAACTTACCTTGACCAGGAGCCTCAGATAGATATCCTGGCTCTTGGGTTCTTTCCTGTGAACCTTACGGTCCTTGTTGTGCCTGATGTCGACTCCCTTTAAAAGTGAACATATACATAAGTATTTATTGAATGGTTAACAATCAGCACCTACAAGATACATCTGAAGTACCTGAGGACCATTAACGACATCTTAGGTCCGCTGCTAATCTTAAAGAGAGTATTAAACTACACCATTGCTAACGCAGAAACAACATTTAAGACAGAGGAGTTTATATTAGTAGTGAAACACACTACACATGTTCCAAACATAGCTTCAAGCTAACATGTAGCAGAGGCCGGTTCACACGTTCACACTTGTAGCTAAATGCTAACACGATCAAGAGCAAACAAACCAACTCTCTTTAGTGTGACTAAATCTGACATTTGTAAATTCACGTAAACCCTGGCGAAAGGAAACTGCAATTTAGCAGAATATTATAAATTCAGTGCCCGTTTAAAGACTGTTTTCTGGTGAACCTCAAGGCTTAAAGTGGCTACCTGTCGGTTCAAAAGAGGGTAAGCTAATGTGAATTATATGGTCAAATAACAAGAAATCATGACAGGTCAATATCGTATATGATGTTGTGAACATATAAATGTTCTCGTTTATAAGATAAAGTGATTTAATTCAAAGGATGACCGTGGATACATCAGCTATCATATTTTAAAAATTCAGATAACTGCACCTACCATCTTGGACTCAGTACGAAAAGGGAAAAGGAAGGGCAGAGTTCTCGCGATAAACTCTGAGCCGAAATCTCGGGCGTCTGATTGGTTACAGAGTATGCGCTTCCTGCCAGCCTCGGTCAAAACAGCTGTGGTGATTTAGGATGCCGCCTCCAGTGGTAGAAAGAGAAGGAGAGGGTATTTTTTTCCCAAATGTATTATTATTAATATTATTATTAATATTAGCTAATTTGGATTATGTTTATTTGAAATCTCTAAATCATGAGCACACGTCTGTTCATTTGCTACAAATAATGCCAAGTACAAAACATACATAACATTTAAATTTGTATTTTTTTTTTTCGATTTTATTAAATGTAAATTAATTATCTTCCATTTTGCACATTGGTGTATTTATGCATGTTCACAGACATTTGGGAGCAAGGAAGATGAATAGTTTTAGTAATATTTTAATTAATTAATTTATGTTAATGGACAATACAACTACCACATTTGGATTATTCATTAATAGCAATAATCAATTGTCAATTGTAATAAATTATATTTCAATCTTCTTCTTCTGTAACCGCTTATTCCTGTTAAGGGTCGCGGGGTCTGCTGGAGCCTATCCCAGCTGTCATCAGGCGAGAGGTAAATTATATTACAATAATGAAATTAATAAATAACATTGTATTTAGTAAAATGAATACATACTGCAAATTTCAGAGATGTACAAAAAAATACAAAGCACTCTTTCAGGATATGTGTGAGGAAAAATAGATTTACTGAGCAGTTTAAATCTTTATAAATTATTTGAATAAAAATTAAGAAAAGCTTTATTGGTTTCAAAATATATGGTATCATCAACAAAATTATCCCTCTATAGACCGTCTAAAATAAGAACTGATGCAATGTTCTCTAAGACAGGGAAACTCAAACAACAGTTTAAATCAGCTGATTCACAAAGATGTGACCATTATATTCACAGTTTATCTAATTTTCCCTACAATGAGTGTTAACTAATGTCATCATTAAAAAAAAAAACGTTGCTGAAGGACCGTTGATCTCTAAGTTTATTCGAGTTTGTTGCTGCGCTGCTGTCTGAGGTGACACAGGAAAATTGTGAAAGTCAACGCGATTCCTCCCAGAAACACCGTCCGTGCCACAGGGGGGACGAAGGCAAAGTTTACAGCCTAGGATGGTGACAGAAAAGAAAAAAGATTAACGTCTGCCATATGCATTTCTATGTATCTGTGTGGGGAAAAAAAATACTTAATATCTCACCTGCATTGTGGACCAATATACCACACCAGCCTAAAGATTAACAGACATTAATTAATGAATAAATATTCTGCATAACATGTAGCCACCCTGATCATCATGGAAGGACAAATTATGACTTTGTATGTACCTTATAAGATGTCCAGAATTTCTGTCTCCAGTCTTCAAGCAGGTCATCTTTGTTTTCTAGTAAACTTAGACCTGAAACATAAAGGTTGGTTTTGATCCAATGGTTCAGTCAGAATAAAAATGTTAACATTCAAATAATTTCTGTGCAGTTTCCAACATCGGTGTGATTTGTCACTAAATACCTGGAAACCTGAAAACGGGGGTAATCTTTTAGTCAGTGCACAGCAGAGGTCACCACATGAAAGTTTGATATTTTAATATAGACAAACATACAATTCAACATTCAATATATGAAAAACAAAGCTGACAAAACCAAGTCAATAATGGTGGAAAGAGTATGTAGAATATGACACAAACCATCTTTCATATGCAGACACCGTTGGTTTTTAAAATCAGAAAAATAAATAAACAAATAAATAATGATTTAATGCTCTATTTAGAAAAACTATTTTCCTCATTATTAGTGATTAATCTGCCCTGCATCTCCATTTTAATAGGCCCATTTTGTGTCATATTCTCAGATTTAATCATGTTATGGAGAGGAGTTTATATTTCACAACTATATTCACTCTAATCTTTCAAGAGTGATTCTCGTTTGATTGAACCTTTTTCGTGAAAAAATATACTAACTGAGATGAGTTTGTGAAGAGATTGTAATTAGGACTCAACCACAGCAATGAACCCCATTTCCATGGTAACAGCCAATGACCTACTGACCAGTGTCTCCACTGTCTCTATACTGTATTGTTGTAGAAGATTGAGCAAGATTTAAAAGGTCCAGCACTGACTCTGTAAGACTTTATGCTATAAGTTTTCTGTTACACACACTTGTTACACTAACACTGGACTGAATGCTCCAAATACAGAAACAGCTGAAAGATATAATGATGTTGTGTGGTAATTTAAACTGTGAATGACCAGAAGATGGATTTACAGTAGATGTATATATGAAGCATGACTATGTTGATCTAAGTAGGAGCTCATCAAGGAAAATATAAGGAAATCATACACCAGTAAAGTGAATCTGAATCTTTTATCAAATTGCAGTGTAGCAGACACCAGAATTACCTAAAACCCAAACAGAGGCATTAAGAGGAAGCACAGCAAATTATTTCAATAGTCTTCATGACACGCTTACCGATATAAAAGGCACTGATGGTGAGAGGCGCTGCAACCAGCTGATCCACCACAACTTTTCCTGTCACCGCCTTCACTCCGCCTCCAGGCAGCATCCTCTCCAGCCCTCTGAGCCAGTGATAGTTGAAGTTGGCATGGAAACAGAAACCGACAGTTGCCACTTTGGCCGTTTGACGCCAGTCGATGCCAGCTGAATCCTCGGATGTGGATCCCGCGGCATGTTTCCCGCCCAGCACGCTCTGCTGTATGAGGTCAGCCGAGGCAAACAGTGCTGTGTATCCCAGGACGTTACTGATGTACGGGTGAGCCTTGAACACAGCCCAGGCCCGGTTCATCGTGAAACTGTGTGATGAGGGAGGGAATTAAAGCTGACTTCATCCAACAATGGGCCACTGGGTGTTGCTAATTTACAATATGGTATTTGGAAGAGAGGAAAGTAAATAAATAATTATAGATGTTGAGAAAATTAAGCACAATTAATAGCATGATTAAATATTATCCACTCACTAATAGTGTTTTATTTTGAATCGGACAAAGTTTTCAGTTTTATCCATATATTAGTCAGACCTACCTTTCAGTTTGTCTCTTCTCACTCTTCTTCAATTTCCAGAGCCAAACAGGCACAAAGTCTTCTCTGATAGGTCCTGTTGGGCTGGGAGGAGGAGCAGAGGTAACTCTAGAAGTGACGGAGGTCTTCTCACCAGGTCAAAGTTCTGCCACCGGTGCAGGGAATGTGTGATAAAACCTTTATCAGCCTGCCGGAGAGGAATCTGAGAAAACAGCACATGTGAAGAACGATACAGTAGTTACCGACTAAGCAATAATCTGCAGCCTGTCAAACTCATCCAACTCAATTAACCCATTGCACACCGCACATTGTTTTTATGACAGTGATCTATCATGGCTGTTATACTTTACCTTATAAGCAAGATCACTTGAGTAATTTTCTGTAATGTCTGTCAAACAGTAAGCATGACCTACCACGGATTTTGAAGTTGAAGCCACACTAGTAAGCCAGCAGCGTAGCCTTCTAGTTGGAAGCACATGTGGTGTCACTATAAATAGATGCCAGTCCTGCAGCAGTGGTTCCCTCCTTCGAGTAAAACACAAAATCCACAAAATCTTGACGATATGATGTAGGCAAAGGGTTGTGTTGTTGCATTAAGAAGCTAGGTTGATGGTCAGAAAGCAGTTGTTGAAAGAAATTGAACAAAATCAAAAAAATACAGCAATTTACAAGTAAAAACAAGTAAAACAACAGTCCTAATATGGTAAAAATAGAAATTACCCAACTTTTTGTTGTATGTTGTGGCACATTTGTACCACTACCAAATTATACTTTTAAAATCTAAATCAGTAATAAGGAAACAAGAAATTCAAATGAAAATCTCTTTAAAAGATCAACAGCAAAATGTGAAAATTGTGGAAACGAAAATGTATAAAATTGAGGCCCAGTATCTTTATTTTTCATTTGAGTAAAAAGGACAGCCTATTCACCCACCTGCTGCCATAGATATGTAAAATTCTGTATTTGGAAGGTGTGCTATTGAATTGTAAAGGTCAATTAAAGCCACTAGCAACCATCTTAGCTCTTCCCTCTGAGAATGTGATAATTAGGGCCAGAGTTTAAGCTGATCAATTAAGGCCTTGTTAACTGCCTCAACTGGTGCGTTTGTGTCTCCCAGCATTTAACAAGCTGCTTTTAGTGTGGCACACAATGGAGACGTGTGCCCACACTTCCACAAGTGGTTGACTTCTCAGATAATTGCCCCTTTCTTTTCAGAACCTCTCATCGTGTCTCACTTCCTCTCCCGCTATCAATTTGTCAAGTTGGATTCCATTCATGCTGCTGGACAAAAAAGGGAATTTGTGCATTTGCATTGAGCGCCGATGTCGCTTGAATTAATTCGTACACACACGGGCCGGACAATGCGTGCGCACACATACATCAACACAAATCACCACACCTCTCTCTGAAGCAGCCGCCTCCTCAGTCCTCGGGGCAGTTTGTAGGAAGATCCTGAGAAACACCACAGCCTGCAGAACAAGAGGTAAGAAGGATATTCTGTTTATTATATGTAATAGTGTTGAAACTATACAGAACAGACCATTCATTTCATCTGTTTGTATTTAATTTTCTCATGTCCTGTCTTTTTTAAACCTGATCTTTCATCTCACACTTACTCAAGCACTGTACCTGTGTGCAATTCTGAGGTGAAACTGCATTTCAGAGGAAACATTTGCTTCTCTACTATTGTTTTACAGCTTACATTATTACATTATTACAATATTAATCTACATATTTAATGTTTTACATGCACTGTACATTGTGTTAAACTTGTCTTCAAAAAATCTCTTTGCTGCTAAAATATATTTTTTCCTCAGAACATCTTACAGTCCCTTACAGTTAAGTAATGTAATATGTCATTGCACTTCTTTTGCTGTTGCAGTACATTTACTTTGGTAGGATTTTAAGATCGAGACTTTTACTTTACACTGTTCAAGTATTACTCATGTAAATATCTGATTTAAATGAAATCATTAAATTCAGTTCACTCAATTCTTGAGGACTTCTGATCCACCCTCACAGCTTGAAGATAAATGAGCGTTTGAATTAGAGAATCCTAAATTATTAATTTATAATCTGTGGATACCCTTTAAAAAGCAAACCCACCTGTTTAGATTTACATGCATGTTCTTATATATTTTTATTTATGTTGTCTTCACTCCTCTTGAGCCTGTATTTGAATTTCTGCCTGCGAAAGGCGCCTTATGAATAAAATGACTTACATTTCTCAGACATGCGACCACCCATCTCTGTGAGCCTCGAGCCTGGGTTGGAGCGAGGGGTCCCATGGGGGCGAGACCTCTACACCTTTGTAACTTCAGCAGCAGGCCACATGATGAGGACCCTGCAGAAGCCCCGGAAGAACCGCCCGTCCAAACGGCAGGTCAACCACCGTCGCTTCCTGCACAACATGATTCAGAGGTGTGTTGGCTCGTCAAATAAAAACTGAAGAGAGAGCGATCCAAGCAGTGGCATTTTAAATCCAAGACAAATCTAAGGAGTCAGACATTATTTTATCTTCTAAAGTGTATTACCTCTTCAGGCCTAATCTGAAAATGATTCTTCTCTTGAGAGGAGTACTTGATTTTAAAGGAATAGTTTAACATTTTTGATAAACAGGCTTATTTCCCTGCTTCAAGAACGATGATACCTGCATCATATCTACAGAAAAGAAAGAAAGAAAGAAGAAATAGAACTAAATCTGCTTAAGTTGTTGTCCACATCAGGTTCCCTGGCAAACAACAGAAAATTCAGGAAGTCAAGGCATCCATGTAGTAGATAATCCAGCTTTTAAGACAATAGGTCGGTTTAAAAAGGGTGAAAATACGTGCTGGAGTTTTCCTCTTCAGACGCCCTACAATTCAAATTAAACAATCTGATAATTATTAATTAATTCATTGAGGAATGGCTTCACATTTTAAGAAAATATATTTATTTGCCTTTCTCCACGTGGCTAAGTTGATACCGCTCTCGTAGGAAAATGAAGTTAGTGGCCCGTTAGCTTAGCATAAAGACAGTGGAAAGCTAACAGAATCTGTCAACACCATGAGGTTACCTGGCAGTGCACTCATCTAAGAAATAGTCCAGCATATAGACCCAAATAAAACCACAACATGTTGGTTTACAACTTAAATGACATAAACGTGGATGTTATAAAGAAAATATAATGTGTTACTGACAGGCAGACTGTGTTCATTTGGACAGCTTCTGCAACGCTAAGCTAATTATCTGCTAATACTTTAGCTTCATATTCACTACACAGACATGACAGTAGTTCTCTAATTGGTTAGTTGAAGTTATACATGTTAGAAATGTTGTGAACTCCTGTCTTAAGGCGTCTCAGCTACTGTCTTGGCTTTTCATCTGTTTCTTTGATCTGTCTCTGTCAACAGAAAGTTTGCAGACATAGAAGCAGCAAACCACCGGCTGGCGTCTGCTCTTTATGTGAGCGAGGAGGACAAAAACACGTCTTCTTTGCCGGGACACAAGCCAAAGACGCCTGATCGGTCAGGCAGCCCGTCTCAAAGTGGCTGTCTGCAAGATCCAGATAAATGCGGTGTTCACAAAGACACAGACGGCGTCTCAGAGTTGAAGAGCGACGCCTCCACTGACTTACGTGAGGTCAGTGAAAAGAGACAACCAGACTTGGGGCATCTTTGTAAACGTCATCCCAAATCACAGCCCTCCACCTGCATAGCTAGAATAAACAACCAGAGCAAAAGGAGACAGAAAAAAGACAGCAGAAGTCAAAGACTGGTTGAATTCACATCTGTGAGCTCCCCAAAGGGTATGGACTTCTACCATGGAGCAGAGCTGTTCCATAATGAGTATTACAATGATGAAAGTCAGTTTAAGGCGATTAACGGTTTCTCAGAAGACACTCAAAATGACTCCAGTTTTATCCAGTTTGCCCAAAATGTGG
Source organism: Chelon labrosus (assembly GCF_963514085.1). Taxonomy (NCBI): domain Eukaryota; kingdom Metazoa; phylum Chordata; class Actinopteri; order Mugiliformes; family Mugilidae; genus Chelon; species Chelon labrosus. Next base: position 9,715,109 of record NC_140345.1, read on the forward strand.
ACACTTCCCTTTCCTTTTCTCCAGAGCTCTCTCCATTGTCTCTTGACTCCTGCGACCTCTCAATTCAAATGTTCACCGACGTCGGAGCCTGCACACAGGCTCAGAGGAGCATCACTGACATTGCTGAGGGTCAGCTGACTGACATAATGGATCTTTTCAGTGTTGGCAGTAAGGATTTGGGAGGCTGCATGGACGTAGAGGCCTATTTCGAAAGTATTTGCGCGTGCCAGGGCGATGCTGGGCTTGAGATCGGCGCTGGTGACGTTACATTTGCAGACCAGTCAGACAGCTTCACCGAAGTGGAGGACCTGCAGTGTGAGGGAGGTGATTACGGACAAGAATATGGATACAGTTGTCAAGGAGATCAGGGACTGACCGCAGACCCCTTCCAGAGTAACCAGAGGAGCTCGCAGACGCAGAGACAAAGAGCACACACAGCAGAGGAACAATTTAACAGTTTGAAACCAACTCAAAGTACAGATGTAGCCCAGAACCAGCTCCCCACCTCGATCACCTACCACTACAACGTCACACAGATGCAAACATACCAGCGTCCCCAGCCGGAGAGCCACTGTATGCTGCTCAACTGTGAAAACAACCTGAACTTCACACCATTTGAGGGTGTTGCTCAGTCATTCTCCGCCCCTCTTCATAATCCAGAGCACCGTCCCATACCAACACCGCCTCATGAGGATGACTGGCTGTTCACTGACATCCTAAAAGACAGGAAGTCACCCAGCTACTAGGAAAATAAGCTCCCGTCATTATTGAGATTGTTACTCATATGATTAAATATTCAACAAACTGGTGAGTCATGCATCAACGCCCATAGTGACACATGATCCTGCAATGTTTGATCTCTTCCATAATTTATAGCAAAGGTTAAACACGTCTTTGACTTGGTGCATCGGTTTGTTTCTAACAATCAGTGTCGCTGATAGTGATTTATAACAGGCAAATGTAACATTATCCTACATTATCTTCTATGTTATTACAGGTATTCAATCAGTGGAAATGACCCAATACCATAAACATACTTATTTTAATTTGTGGCCCTCTCATTTTGTACCAATGTGTTTACAATATGTTCAACATGTGAAAGTGTCGGTCTGTGTATTAATAACAGTATTATTGTTGCAGTATGAAATTTTAACGGCAAACATCCACAATGTAGATAATAAACAATATATAACCCTAACTCCTGTGTGCACTTAATGTAGTCTGTGTGCTTATGGGCGTTTGATGGTGCTAGTGGGTGTGGACATCCACTCCAGTGCAAGAGAACACACAGACACAAAGAGATCAAAACCAACGACATATATTAAAGTTAACCCCAGTTAGATGTTTTATAATTACAGCATCATTAACAAAAAAAAAAAAAAGGCTAAAACAATAAAACACATTTCCAAAATGTTTCAAGTTCCACAGTAGCCACGAACAAAACACAGAGAGAAAATCAACACCTTAGAGAAGCACCGGCCTCGTTTCTTGCTACAGGTGAACAGAACTGACCTCGTTCCAGCGGCTCAATCCATGTGTCGTCAGATTTTGGTCTATGTGAATACAGTCGGCACGTTTTGGACGCTGATATGACGTACTGAGATCAGAACATTTAAGTGAGAAGTTCAGAGACAGGTTGTATCGCGGTGACACGAGATGTCAGCTCATTTGGCTTAAATGCTATGCCGGTCATTTTGCGATAAATTACAACTTGACAGAGCTGTAGTGTAATGTTCTGACGACTCTCATCTCCACTGGTAGTGTGTAAAGTGCAGCATTTACACAATATCTTAAAAAAAAACACAGCTTCAAACAGAATCCTTTGCATATTGCTAAAATTAAAGAATTACACGAGAAAAAAAGAGAAAATAAAAACCCTTTCATCGGGCGTTAAATATATGTCGTCAGTATTCTTTCTTCACCTGTCGCCACCTGTGAATCATGGTGAACTTAGCATGGCAAAAAAAAAAAAACATGAATACGCAGGAGATGACTGTAGAGTACATGCTTATTGTTTTTTCCAGTGCAATTTATGCCTGTTAACTTAAAACAGAAGGAAGAGGAGGGAGCAGTGATGAACCCTGATTACTGAAAACTATCTGCGTAATCAACGGTAAACACCAAAAGGATCATTGATCCTTTTCCATTATAGTATAGACAGATAATAAAAAAAACAACATTCATAAAAACTATCACTAGTTCAGCTACACAATCTTTAGTTTTCAGTAGTTCCAATTAAAAGTTAAAGCATCTTTGACATTCTTCTTATTTTAGTTTGCTGTTTGGGAAATTTGCTTCTTTGCTGAGAGTTACATGAATAGATTGGTGCCATTGGTTAAGGTTTGTACAATTAATAGAAAGGTACAGTCAGCAGCTAATTATCTCTCTAGATCATAATTAACAAGTTCTATCTTCGGTCCACACAAAATTAAGAACAACACATTGTGGTTTTATTGAAAATCATGTGCAAGACCAATTCTTAGTCAGAAACAGCGGAGTCAAGAAATAGCACGGCACATCATTTGCATGTAAAACCACAACATATTGTCTTTACAACGACGTTTTTGTGCAAATTAAAGATAGACACAGGTTAACTTTACATTTAATGTAGTGACAAGAGACTGTTTCTCATCTAACTACATCACTATCAGCAAGAAAGCAAGTAAGTGTATTTCCCAAAAGGTCAAACTATTTCTTTAAGCAGTCTCTCTCTACACCAAAAACATCACGTTAACTTGGGCCTGGACAGAAGCTGTGTCAGGCATACAAGTGTGACAGAAGGTCATAAACAAAAATAAAATAAAAAAAAGACCCCCATCTTTAAGAAAATAGAAAACATATGCTGAAGACAGTTGAGATGATCTGAAGAAAACAACCTTTAAATCCAGTTCTAACAGCAGGGTCATCGAGGTTATACACAGATAATGTCATTTTGAGTTGATAGCTAGCTTGGGTAAAAAACACATTTATTTAACTTGCCATTTGCTTCATAAAAATGCATTCCTCAATGTCTCCATTGTCGTTTTTTTAAATCTAGCACTATCAGTCTATGAAAATGCGTTGAGTCTGTATTATCTTCTACACAGGGTTTGACTGAGTGAATTCTACTCATGGTATCCAGCACAATCACTGGATGACAGCAGAAAACCCGACCAACCTTCATCTACTTTATTCTACAGCTACTCTACGTTTACTACAAATTTAAGTCCCTTTTCTCATCCATACGCCCACCGTTTGGTTAAACACAAAAGCTTTGTTTGATCAATAATTTACACAAAACTTAATCAGTAAATCAAAATTACAGTGTACAAGATGCTTGTCAAAATAAAATAAAATGATGTGTTTATCAGTCTAAAAAATTTGTTCTGCTTTGGATAAAAAGATAAATTAGGTTGGTTCTGGTTGCTGTCGTAGACAATCCATAAATGTGTCATTTCTTTTTCACCCCAGGCCTTTCATGCAAATTCACCTCCGAGACCTGGCGCTGTAACGCTGACAGAATCCATTCCACGAATGTAACCCAGTTCAGCCTGACTTCAATACCAGCGGGAGCAGAAATAATCAGACTAACATGCTTCTCCCACAAGACTGAGTCATACAGAAAACAAGCAGTGATCAATAACTTAAGTTCGTATTTGATATAAATTATACAAATTCAAATTTCTGACACAATATGTTAAGACTTTAGTTTAAGAAACTATCTAGTACTACCTACTGCATTGTCTAACAACCTACTGTTTCTAATCTATAGAAAGGGATTTATCATTTAATACAACCTTAATACAGTTTGTCTGCACGTTGGCTGCTTTCTATGGTCAGTTGTTTGAGTCACTGTAATTGTGACCATTGACATGAAAATGAGAACTTAATGCAGTGCATCCATCACTTTGTTGTTAATCATTCCAGTTTTGATTAAATATTGGTTACTAATTGTAATTCCTGTTACGCTAACTCAGAAACTGTGCAGTGCTTTCCAGATTATTCCAAATTTCATTTCTGTTAAAACGTTAACTGACAAACTAACCCCTTGCATTTAAAATCACATTTTCACTTAACACACACTCGTAAAGAAGGTGTTCTATGTGTTTATTTGACTATTGTCATTGGCTCTTTCATGTAACATGAATATAGATTGTCTTTTCAGGAGTATTTTCACTCTCCAGTAGCCCTTTGTGAAATTAGATTCATCCAATCCTCAAAGGGTTAAACATGGCTTAGATTTAAAATACCTCCCACTGTAAAAGACATGGCCACCTTATTTGTTTCTGCTCTCTAAGTACTGTACAGCATCATGACATTAGTTGACAATTCACTTTCAGCTTCTGGAGATGTAGTTTAGTGTTTCAGAAGTGTAGTGTATAAATTTCTTTATGTTACAAGATAAAAATCATTTCCAGTTGCCTCTTTGTAAAACATCATTTTTACATGTTTTCTGTACTTATTGAGAAAAACAGAGGCAATATTTTAAAAGAGCATCAATATATCAGGGAGGTTGTTTTATAGTTATAGTGCCTGATGTATGCATTGTATGTTTACTTCTAAAACTAGTGTAGTTATGTGCTGTGTGCGTGTCCCTCCTTCACCCCTGAGCAGTCGAGGCTGTGGGAGGCTGATGCCTGGGTTTCACTCCGTGTTGTTGACGCTGTAGGGCGGCGGAGGATCCAGGCTGTGTTCCGAGGACGGAGTCGGGGTCCCGGGGAGCCCGGAGGAAGGGGTGGGTGAGGCAGGGGGCTCCTCAGAGTCGGAGTTCTCCAGTGAGAGGTCGTCAACAAGAGCTCTGCGTCCACGCATCGCCAGAGGCAACGGAGCACGCCTGGACAAGAAGTCAGAGAGAGTTAAAGCATGTCCTGCTGTGAACCAGCATGAAGAAAAAAGACAAAGAAGCAGTCATTGCTTTTGAAAACTACTAAATATAAGTAATTAAATAACAATGTTATCTTTGCTTTTAATTATTCTTTTGTAACTCAGTAGTTAGATCTATAAATTGCCGGACTACCAGGCTCACAAAACGACATGTTTTCATGTCTTTTGTTTGTTGTAAAGTGGAAACGACAATTTTACTTTTGACACAGCCAGGTTTCCCCTTGTTTTCTGTCTTTATGCTAAGCTAAGCTAACTCTCTGTTGGCTATAACTGCATATTTACCATACAGACATTAAAATGGTATCAATCTTTTCTATCTTTTACCATGAAAGCTACATTTCCGCTATCCTGGTTTGAGAAATAAACAGAATTCATACAGACAAAAATGCATGAAACACATCTAACACATAAATGTAATGTATGTGTACTTAGAGACTTCATCTTTCCATGCAGAGACACATTATGGTGTGAAATAATAGAAATAAAAAAAATACATCACACACAGTGACCTACTTATCTGGTCTCCATTCAGGGACGCTGAGTGTTGTTGTGACGCACACAGATGGGTAATGTGTCAGTGTTAGATGGACACAAACGGACACAACATAAAAGTAAAGCAAATCATATAAAGTTAATGGGGTGTTAAAAACAAACAAAACAATAATGATCACTCAAGCACAGAAATGTATACGCAAGCATACATACACACACACACACACACACACACACACACACACACACACACACAAGTTCCGATGGCTGCTTACCTGAGCTGGCTGCGGAGCGAGCTGATCTCCCGTGTCATGGTCTGACTGCTGTCAGAGAGCTCCTCCAGCTCTCTCTGCAGCTTCCTCTTTTGAGCGTTGGAGCGAGAGTTCTCCTCCTCCACCTCTTCAAGCTGCCTCTTCAGCTGCTTCAGCCGGACCATCGACTTGTCCAGCTGGCGGACAGAGGAGAAGAGAAGGGAGGAGGGGGAGCAGTGAAGAGGAAGAGGAGGAAAGGGACATATTGCAGAGGTCGGGGCGAGACGTGAGATGGGAGGAAAGAGGGGAACAAGAAGAGAGAGAGAAGGGACAGATTAGTCTGGGAACAGGACGACTGATAGGAATCAGGATCCAGATTAAATTTAACAGATTATTGTTGATGATGTTTTGGCAGCAGAGTCAGTGTCTGGCTGAGAGATTTATTTTTCGAGTTGGAATACATTCTACCTTCCCAATAAACACAGATGCCGGTGCCGGATTAGGATTAGTTTGGACTGAGCCGGATAAGTCACTCATTTTAGGATGATTTTTTAACACTCTCTTTGTGCCTTCGGGCACAATTAGAGCAGCAAGCTTAGCTGACCTGACCTCCATACAATGATTATTTAATGCTCTGTCACTTGCTATTGTATTTTGTGTGTATTTAAAGATAGTATATTGTATATGTGGTTGACCTGCTGGCTGGTGTTAACATTCATTTTCTTACCTGCTCTCTGTACTGGTCTGCATGTCTCCTCTCATCTTCTGCCTGCATCATCACCTCCTTCAGTTTCTTCTCCGTCTTCCGCACCAGTTTGTTGGCAATGGCTCGTTCCCTGTGGGATTGAAAATGTCAATATAATGTATGTTATCAAGGTAAACCACTACTATTATTCAGCGTCTGATTTCATATTCATGTTGTGATTTGTATGGGCCTCCTTGTGATTAAAATGTTACTTACTGAGGATCCAAACGCTTTAATTTAAGAAGGATAAGGTATGACATGAAATACTATACTTTGACAAATGGGGAAAAAAATCATCATCCTAAATCAAAGTTTTATGTGTAATACTATGATGCCTCTGTAATAATGTCTTGTGCAAGTTTCCTCCTAAAAAGAACAAATATGTAGTTGAAAAATAAAACTAATAGGAAGGTTATTAACTGTACTAATGAATGTTTTTCTCACTGTCTTTCTTGTTCGAGCTGCTCCTCCATCGAGTCGATCTTAGCCTCCAGGGCGGCGACACTGAGCCTGTGTTTGCCCCTCACTGCTCCCTCCATCTCTGTCAGCCGGGTCTTCAGCTCCTTGTTCTGTCTCTCCAGCTGCTCCCGAGCCGCCTCCGCCTTCTGGGCCAGTGTCCTCTCCCCCTGCAGCTGTACGGTCAGAGTCTCCACCTGCAGCACAAGCAGAGCAGTGATGAGAGTGAACGCATCGTAAACACAGTTGAAAACAGACCAACTTGCGGATATGTGTGTCTTCCATCTTCCATACCTGTAGAACGGTCTTTCTGTGCCTCTCTGCCATCAGTTCAGAGTTAGTCTGCTCCTCTTCTAGGTCCTCTTCTAGCTGACTGACTCGTGACTCTAACCGCCGCTTCTCTTCAGACAGTACATTCCTGAGCAAATGCACAATTTTAGTAATGGAAAAACAACAGCACATTCCAACCAAATATCAATAATCAATAAAATATATCAGAAATAAAGTGACTCACTTTCCAGAACTGCTGTTGACCATCTCATCTGCCATCTCGTCTCTCTCCTGCTGGGCCTGTCTCTTCTGCCTGTCTGATACAGCCAGCTCCTGCAAGGAGAAATGAATGCAGACATAAAAGTCAAGTAAAGGCGTATAAGAACCACAGTGACTCTTGACATCTCTATAGGATTATTTATGCAAACACACATACCTCTGTGAGCTGAAGGACTTCTGCTTCCAGGGTTTGGATTTTCTTCTCGTTGTCTTTAGACTGTACGATCACCTCGTCTCGAGCCAACTTGGCCTCATCTAACTCGCGCAGTAGTTCCTTCATTTGACCCTGTGGCGAATACAAAGATATTTTATAATCAAGTACATTTGCAGGTACAGAGAATGAATGTTTACATGAGTGTGGGTGGATTTCTGTTTCACCTGCAGCCTCCGATGCTGCTTCACAGCCTCTTCTTTCCCACGAGTCGATGCCTCCACCTGCGCCTCGGCTTCCTGCAGCTCTGCTTCCAGCTGCTTCTTGGACGACACAGACTGAGACCGCTGACTCCTCTCCTCCTCCAACTGGATCTCCAGCTCCCTCACCTGGGATAGAAAAGAGGACATAAAAATATCTGGGTGACTTGTGGAAAGAGGAAAAGTCACACAGACATCAACAAGCAGCAGTGCTTTCCTGTCTCCCTCCCTTTCTCTACCTGTTTGCTGAGGGCCCTCCTCTTCTCCTCTCCCTTCTCCTCACTGGTGCTGAGCTCTCTCTCAAACTGAGCCTTGAGCGCCTGCAGGGTGACCTCCAGCCTCAGCCTCGAGTTCTCTGCCTCCGTCAGCTCCTCTTCCAGCTCCTGTGTCTGCACTCGCAAGTTCTGGGCTTCTGTTTCTAAAGTCCTCCGGGTCCTCTCCAGCTCATGGACCTAATGCAAAAGAAGATAAGAACCACTGACTCACTGAGGACTGAGACTGAGAAATAAAAAATGAATCCCACAAGAAAGATTCTTACATTTTTGCCGACATCATCTTGCTGGTTTACTAACTGCTCCATTTCCAGACGGAGCTGCTTGTTGGCCCTCTCTAGCTCCTCTCTTTGGTCTTGGGCTTCCTATATAAAGGAAAACAAAAGATTAAGCCCCACAATCACTGAAACTGCATACAAACACGTGAGTAATGAAGGCCTTACCTGCAGGGATCGTGACAGAGCCAGATATCTTGTTTCCTTCTCTCGGCTGTCTGCTTCAGCTCTGTCCCTCTCTTCTGCCAGCCGAGCACTCACCGCCTTCTCCTCTGCCAGACACTGAAGAAGACAAAGTTGCGGTTACGGGGGAAACATTTCAAGAATATTAACACTTCAGTTTTTACATCCTGTAAATTTGATGTGGTTTGGTGTGTTTCTAACCTGGTCAAACTTCTTTTGCCTCTTCTCCAAGGCCGTGCAGTTCTGCCTTTCTCTCTGCAGGGCCAGTGTCATGTCCTCTATCTCTTCCCTCAGACGCTCCCTCTGCCTCTCCACTCTGTCCTTCTCCTCCTCCTTCTGTCGCTCTCTTTGTATGGCACTGTCCAACTCTCTCTGGAGCTTCCTGCGTGTCTCTTCTCCGGCTTCCACTGCCGTGTTCACCTCCTCTGACTGCTTACGGAGCTCTGCCAGCTGTGGAAGTGGAGCAATGGCAAGGCTTGTAAATGCTGAAAAAGTATTTTTAACATTTGTATGCACCTTCTGTAACCTTTAATGTTAACTGATATCAAAATGAGATGAAGCAGTGTTGAATAGTCAAACACTATCAAGATTTACCTGCTGGGTGTGAGTTTGGATCTGCCGGCTCAGCTCTTTGGCTCGTTCCTCCTCCTCTTCCAGTCTTTCCATTAAACCATTCTTCTCCTCCTCTAGAACACGCACCCTTGAGCTCAGAGCCATCTTCTGGCGGGTTTCATCCTGCAGCAGTTCCTAAAAGAGAGGAAAAGACAAAGGCCCGGTGGCAGACAGTGCATGTGTGGGTGTGTGTCATTCAAGACTGGAGCAATTTATTTTCATTTCCTACAAGAAGAGAATTTTTGTCCCGATTTTACAGACACTATTGCTATGCTCTCAAGGTATGTGTTACCTTGGTGTCGTTCAGCTGGCTGTCCAGGCTGCTGACCTCCTTAGACAGCCGCAGAGATTTGGTATCAGAGGAGGATAAATTGCCGGATAGAGACTCAATCTCACACTGAAAGAGACAGGCAGGTTATACAGGTAAATACACCAATAGATTTGTTAAGTCTGAAACATAAAGCACCTATTTGAACAAAAATTGGAAACTAAATTTAGGGTTTAGTTCTCATTGTACCTGTAGCTTGTGAATTCGCTCCTCTCTATCCTCCCTCTCTCTGTCAGCCTGAGCCAGACGGGCGCTGAGTTCCTGCAGCTGACTCTCGGCCCTCTTACGTCCTCTCTCGCTCTCTGTCCGGCCCGCTTGCAGGCTCTTGAGCTCAGAGGACAAATTCTGTCTTTCTTCCTCCAGCCCCAACTTGGCCTTCTCCATGGACTGACGTGCCTGGAAGAGAATATGGATTACACATACTGAGGGATGGCCCACGTTTAAACATGCATTTGTTTTTGAATGTGTGCCGGTTTCTCATACTCTCTTGCTGTTGTCTAACTGTTCCTGGAGATTGTCTATGGCCGCGCTGTGTTTGATTCTGAGGTCTGAGAGCTGGGACTCGTGGCGGCGAGTTTCCTCTTCAAGACATCGCTGTAGGTCATTTAATTCTGCCTCCCGGCGAGACCTGTGTCAACATAAGAGGTGAATCAAATTATTCATTAATCATTACCTCAAATTTTTACCTTCTTATCTTTTATACCTTGATCGGACAACAAAAACACAGAATATTAATTTTTCCATTTCAAAGCTTGAATTTAGAACAATGTTTATCCCTATCATTTACCTTAGCTCCTGCTGTGCAGCTGTGGTATCCAGAGTGTCCTCTAGCTCAGTTCTCAAAGCCTCCAACTCCTCACCCAGGTCTCGTCTCTGTTTCTCTGCTCTTTCCCTCATCCCTCGTTCGTTCTCTACTTCCTCCTTCAGCTCAGACACTTGGGACAAAGCCTCCCTCAGTGCCCTCTGAGCTTCTGCACGACGGGCACCTTCTTCCTCCAACCTGGCGGAGGGAAAAAGAAGGATAGGTGTATGAGAAAAAGAAGTCATCCATCAAACTCCAAAAATCCATCAAACTCCTTTATATGTGTCTAATACACTTGCTAGTGCATTAGGTACTAGGGTTTAATCCCGGGAAACGGGATTCCTGGGAAATCAGATCAAGACTATTTCCCGATTCCCGGGAAAGGTTATGACGGGAAACGGGAAATATATATTTATTTTTTGTTACACGTGCGCTTCTATTGTTGTCTTACGTTAATGTTGAATTCAGTGCAGCAGTAGGCTATAGCCTAGAAATCCACGCACCCTAGCGGCAGCAAATGTCATTTGCAGCAGTAGCCTAGGCTACCAACCTCCTAATGATGTCTGCAGCCAGCTTTGTTAGGCCGTAAGGTGAACCCTGTTATCGTTTCATCCCGCTCCACAGTCTGGCATCTACACAATCTTTAGTTCATAAAACATAACGAGTCATGCTAAGCTACCCAAAAAAAGTTCGTCGCAAAAATTCCAGTCGATTGCCGATGCGTCTATGTTTTATGCAGAACTAGTTTCTTCAGAGCGTAATAAGATCTTGGTCGCGAGTGGTGGCACGGTTGGTCACGTGATCGTTCTACACCAATACGGTAGCTGCTTTTTGGCAGATAGGCTGTCACGCACGCAGCTCACTTGATCACGCAGCAGAATTGATCATTGCAAACTTTGTTGATATGGACGTAAACTGTGTTTCTTGCCCTAATAATGTTACAAATAATATAAAACATGCTGGGAACGCATATTTGAATGATATCGATACATTACTTGGGCAAAAACAACAACAACAAAAAACAGCTATTTCCCGGGATTCCCGGGAAATGGGTCGTCTTTTCCCGGGATCTGATTCATCTAATTTTCGGGAAAAATATTAAACCCTATTAGGTACACACGTGAGAAATGACTGAATTCTAATACAAAGAATGAAGGTTCAGAATGATAATACAATTACATTACCATATTTCTTGCATTATTTCAATAAAACAATTAACATTATAAGAGTCACGAAGGTTGGATTTAGTGTTATATTATATAGTGCTGGATTGTTATGTTCGAATGCATTAGTTGTAACTGGTGTGCCTAATGTTTTGCCAAGTTTACTTCCTCATGTATCTCACCTGCCCTGCAGGGTGGTGATTTCTTTCTCCTTTTGAGCCAGACTGCCTCTCAGCTCAGCGGCCAGCATGCCCAAGTCTGACAGCTGCTCCTGGGCCTCTACCGTCTCACTCTCCATCCTCCTCTTCCACTTCTCCTGTTCTAAGCGACCCTGCTCCTCACGCTTCAGACGCTCTGCACACAGTGAGGGAGCAAGTACAGGTATCAGATCACATGGCATAAACACTGAAAGTTGTATATTAAGGATACCAAGAGCCACCAATTGGTGTGTTTCAGTCCAGTTTTGTGTTCGTTGTTTAAGTCCTGCATCACCCAATCCACCCACCAGATGTCCTCAGACTTCCATTCTGCTCCCAGTCACCAGAGTGTCTGTCATGCCGATCTCAAACTGTTCCCCTGTTTATATACACCTGCTCTCCACATCAGCCAGATTTGATCTTAGCTTTGTTTTTTGCCTCTTTACTTGCCTATCTCTGCCTTGCTCCTTGTGAAATGACATTTCTTACTTATAGAATAAACTTCACACCTGAACTTCTGTGGACAGACATACATAAAATGTAGTTAAAGTCAAAGTATACTCACCCTCTAGGTCAGCGATGACAGCCTCCTGTTTGTTCTTGAGTTTGTTAAGACTTTTTGTCTTCTCCTCTTCTTCAGTGAGCTGGTCAGTCACCTCACTCAGACGCTCTTCAAAGTGTTTCTTCTCCTGCTCAGAGAAAACAACCATCATGTGTAAAATGTGAACATAATCATGTACATATGATGTGAATACATAAAAACACAAACAATTAAACAAATAATAGTATATTGTGACATTCATTATGTAACTGGTACATGTACATTATTCAAAGTTTTAACATGATACCCACCTTGGTGAGTCGTTCTCTCTGTTCCACTGCAGTTAGTAGGTCTGTCTCCAGACTCTTCACTTTGGTCTCCAAGGAAACCTTCTCCAGTAGGAGGCGCTGTCTGGCACTTTCCTCCTCCTCTAACTGCTCCTCCAGGTCCTGACAAAATCAGACAAGGCAATTTAAGTGACCTGTCGGGACAGGGACTGACTGGTGCAAGAGTGAACAAGATTAGGCTAATAATGTAGATTCAGTCTCGCTTTAATTTCACATTACAAACTTTATCTACAGTTCTGACACATAAAACTGTATATCCTCCTAACCTGTATATTCTGCTGCAGTTTCTTCTTCTCAGTGGTCAACTGCACACCCCTCTCCTCCTCTTCCTCTAATCGAGTTTCCATTTCGCCCAGCACTTCCTCCAGCTCCTGTTTCCGACTGGCCAACCTGGCCCTCATCTCCTCCGCCTCCGCAAACAGCTCTGCTTCTGCCTGCAGCTGGTCAGCCAGCACTGCCTTTTCCTCCATCAGCTAGAACGTGACACGGAGAGAGGCAGGAGGAGTGATGAGGGAGGAACTGATTCACAGTGAGAGAGCTTTCAACATAGGTGGAATAGAGGTGGACAGGAAGCAACCTACCTGAGCGTGCTTTCTGTCTAGCTCTGAGAAGTCCTGCTCCACTCGGGTGAGTTTGTCCTTGGCCTTCTGGATCTCAGCTTCCCTGACCTGGATCTCCTCATCCTGCCGGGTCACCTGCAGCAAGGGCTTCACCTGGATGTCACAGAACAAATACCAAGGGTTAATGTGAAATCCAAGAAATGTGATTTTATGAATCAGCCTGATATTTTTTTGTTCACTTTTTATGGATTTAAAGTCATTGTATGATTTTTTTTAATAAACCCTTTCAACTGGCAACCCAATTATATATTACATACCTTTGCTTTAGTTATGAATTTAGTTTGAAATGAACCATCTACTAATATGTTTTCTAAATATCTTTACAGTCACATACCAGCAAAACAGAGTAACATAAAATCTCCCCGTTGTGCCCACTAAATGTTGTCTGCATTGAAAGTTAGCTATGATGCAGTGTAGTTGTGTGCACAGTACCTTAGTGAACAGTCGCCACCACTGCCAGTTTCTAAGTTTGAGATAAGCTGCACAGTTCCTCTGCATCACCCTCAGAGCACTCAGCTGCTGTTGCTTCTTAAAAAAGGCTCTGAAAGGTGATAAAACAATAATGCATCAGTTAAAATACATGTCCACATGAAGGTAACCGCTAACCGCATCCGACAGTGAGTGATTAATGAAGAGCTTGCCATTATAGGTCGGGGTTTTGGTTTACAAAACTCATTTTGTTGAGTTGTGCTTCACAGCATATTTCACTAATATCTAGTTTGCTAAGAAGTGTTGGGGTATTACTAGCACTAAGTATCACCAGATATTTTATTGCCATGGAAAAAATTACATCACATAAAACCATTCTCCTGTGTCTTAAATGTTCTCAGCAAATGAATTCGTCTTGCCTGATGGTAGATTAACCAAATGAATGAATGAATATTAAATTTTTAACTCAAATTAATTTGCTTCCAATTTGGATATATTACCTTAATTGATTAAGTCATTTGCAAGGTTTGCCAAAAACCTTTCAATGCTCTTGCAATTCCTGAGTCACTGATAGGGGCTGACAAAAGATTAAATATTAATGCTCCTTTCAGAGTGAAATATAAAACTGCCTGCCTCTCTTCACAGAGAAACCCCACCTATACTATGTGTTTGCCCTCCTCCGTCCAATTTCACTTCAGTTAGAAAAAGACTCTAAGTGAAGAATAAAGCTGTACACCACGCCTATAACTCTCTGCTAAGGTTGACTTTAAAGCATTAGTCTTACTTGCGTGCAAGATAGCCTCTGGATGCACTCTGGAAGCGAATTATGGTATCTGTGATCTTCAGATCGCGCTCTTCTTCCAGGTGGGCCAGGACTCCAGCTCTGAAAAAGACCTTACTCTGACCCACCCTGAACAGGTTGTGATCCAGCTCCAAAGCACTGATCTGCACAAGAACAGTTAGCATCAGTTAGACAATACAACAGTTGAAAGACTGTGTAATATACTCTACTTTATAGCAACAGAAAGTTTGCTTACCATGAGTTCTGATGCCTGCTTGCCATCCATGAAGGAGCGAGGAATAGCATTAGGAGTTAGGATCTCATATCTGAAAGAGAAATGTGATTTTATATGTGTGTGTTTGACTTAGAGATACGAGGCTGAGGATCTGTCAAAAGGATCATTAGCAGGTGCTGGAGAACGTGCTTAAGGGAGCATGAAGTGTGTCTGTATGTAAATGTGAGAAAGACACAGGACACAACACTATAAAAAACACACACGCACCTCTGTCTGAACTCCTGGAATGGGATACGGTTGGGGAATCCTTGTCTGCAGATTCGGATGCCCTCCAAAACACCATTACACCTCAGCTGGTCCAAAACCAGGTGGGGCGATAGCTTACCGGCCTGAGGAAAAGAAAGGAAGCAAAAGAATCTTTTAAAAAAAGTCCTTCACTTTATTTGAGCCTTCTTCCACTCCCTTTCTCCTCCTGTCTCACCCTCTTCTCATGGTTGGGGATAATGCAGCGGAGGAAGTTTGGGTTGGTGTTCCTCAGTGTGGCCATCAGCTTGGTGAGAGACTCTTTATAGAGTTGACCTACAGTCCTAAACATTCCTTTCTTCGTCTTTAGTCCTCCCGCTCCAAATGGGAGCGGCCCGCTGCTTTCTCCTGTTGACACCTGGTCCAGACCTATGATCCTGTCCACTGGATGAGAACACAGATCTCAGTTTCAACACAATTATCAGTAAGGTGGAGTAGAAGAGTGATTTGGCATTTTATGTTTGACTGAATATCAAATTAATGCCGTCACATATTGATTTCACACCTGCTTTCACATCTGCTATCAAACCTCTGGACAAAGAGTGATACCAGATGGATTTTCAGCTCCACTGGTTTCAAAGCTGATACCAATAACACACTTGCACTTGTCTAAACACAATGAAAGTGCCTTGTAGATGAAGCCTTTTAGCTTAGCCCGTTAGCTTTGGACATGTCAAGACTGGCATGAGCGCTGGTTTGCCTGAAAAAGCCGCGATGATTTATTTTGTTCTCGATCTAGTAATTGTTTACAGTAGAAATAGTAGAAGTACAATTTTCATGCTGTAAATGAGAGAACCAAGGACAGAAGGACCAAGATGTAACAATCACTATTTAAATGGGGTTTATGGGCCAAAGCAGGTGTGGTCTAAATATTTTCAGCAGGAAATTTTACATTAATTTCTTACTTACTTATTGTTACTCTTCAATAATGATGTGAAATTGCCGGTTCCATAAACAGCCACATGTCTAGAGCTCATTCAGGATCACATTTCCCACAAGATTGGTTTTATATGTGTAGTTTTTCTCACTTCTCATAGCAGAGAAAATGCAGATATAACAACACCACTTTAAATTTAGGTCCAACTGTTGCTCTGGCATTGAATTAGCCTTAATAAGGTTGTTACGTGATCATGAATGTGGCTTTTGTGACTAACTGAGGGCATGCTGCTACTTTGACACTGTCCAATTTCTACAAAGTGAAAGAGAATGACTTCTGTATGAATGGAAAAAGCGTCATCACACAATCACAGCACTGTGCACTAAAAGCCAAAACTTGATGAAAGAGCAATTAGAGAGCAACAGAGCACACTGACAAAAAAAACTATGACACTACAGCACAAACTATAACAGAAATGGCACAAAAGGGGCACATCAAATCAAACACTGTGCAGCCAGAAGAAACAACAGAGTAACATGAGCAGGGGGGGGAGAGTGAGGAATGCAAATGTGAGGAGATAAAAACCTACTGTCGGAGCCATTAGCCTGTAGTGTGGCATAGGAGTCAAAGAAGTACACACGAGGAAGAGTTTGAATATCTGATGCAGGAAGCAGGAGAATACGGGCCGCAAGATCAGAGGAAAGGAAGAAGGAGCCCATATGAGCATAGAATTAGTGCAGAGGGAAGAGAAGAGGAAAATGGGAAAAGAGCCAGCAAAACAGGAGAAGACAACAAGGAGTAAGAAGAGAGTGAGACAGTAGAAAGATAGAAAGAACAGCATGACAGAGAAGGAGAACAGAGAGTAAAGTTAATACATGTAGCACCAGAAAAAAGCTTTAGAATTCATATATGACATATTGAGCATATGAGGATACTTTTTTGCAAGTTTCCAGAGACGTATATTCATTTACTGTACACCAACGATATCGGTAGGTGAAAGGCTTTATGCATGTAGCAGTAAATGAATGTGTGAACTAATCAGTCTCACCTTCCTTCCAAAGCTCTGAGACAAAATGATCAGACGACTGGTGGAGAAGGGAGGCTACGTTGTCGTTTAGAGGATCCATGTTCTTCACTAACCAGTCATCTGCCTTATAGTTCACCTGAGGATGAGAAATAGAAAGTGAGATGCAACTTTACCGAAGACAGTCAACGTTTGTAGTGTTTATTGTTCATATGAATGGGGAAGACGGAAGAAGGGAAAAAGTAACAGGTACCTTTCCAGCATAGTGAATGATGGAGAAGTCGGCTTCCACGCGTGGCTGCTTTGGTTTGAAGAATTTTGGATGTGTGCCTTGCTCAGCAGACAGCTTCTCCACAAATGAGCGGTCTGTAGCCCGAGGGAACCAGCACTCCTCATCCAGCAGGGCCAAAACACCGGGTGGGTGGGCCTGACAAGAAAAACAGCAAAAAAATATATATCAAAATAATATAGGGAGAGTATTTCTCAATACATTGTGTTTCTTGCTTATGTTACTTCATCGTTGCGTGTAGTTGAGTGAGATGCACTGAACCTCCACAACGTGAACTTAATCTAACAATCATACTGTTTTCCAACTATCCCCAGACATAGCAAATAAAGTACATATCATTTGACAGGTAATAATGTGTTATGGTATGTACCGGTCTCTCGATGAGGTCAATGCAAGGCTGTAAATCCAGGCCGAAGTCAATGAAGTTCCACTCAATGCCCTCCCGCTGATACTCCTCCTGCTCCAGAATGAACATGGTGTGGTTGAAGAGTTGCTGCAGCTTCTCGTTGGTGTAGTTGATGCACAGCTGCTCAAAGGAGTTTAGCTGCAGAGGAGGAAATTCAGGAAAGCAAAGAATGAGTCATTCATGTAAGGTAATCTTTGGATATATACGAAACCTAAATGTAGGTTGTAATCTGTCCACAAAAAATGACAAAAAAGGCTCATTCACGTTTGAAATGTCCCTTATTACATTCTTTACATTCTTTACTCCCTCATAGACATTTCGGAAGAAATGATGACTTACTCTAGACAAACAAACCACCATCATGAACGCACCTGGAAAATCTCAAATCCTGCAATATCAAGGATCCCTATGAAGGAAGCTCCTTGTCTCTGCCTGCGGTCCAGAGCTCTGTTGATCCTGTGGACCAGCCATCTGAACAGACGCTCATATGTCGCCTTCGCCAAGGCCTCTACGGCAAAGTCAGCCTAAAAGGAAAGAAGAGAGGTATACAAACTTAGGTTCACTCCACAGGAACCAATCTCCGTTTGTGGGTATGAGTATAGATTCTTACTTGTTCTTTAGTCTGGGCCTTCTGCACATACTCTCGACCCACTTTGATCCTCGGTGTGAGGATGGCCCGGGTAAACTCCAGCACGTTGATGCCCAGCAGATGGCACAGTTTCTGAGCAGCTGTGTTATCGGGCATGGATGCCTGATCATGGTTCTTCTCCTTCATGAAGGATATATTCCCAAACTGGAGCACAGAAGAGATCACCTTCAGCATGGCTGAGGAGAGGTAAGACAGGGAGAGAGAAAGTGATTTATTGACCAAAAAATGAACTACTTTTTTTCCCCATTTCTCTCTTCATTCATCGCCGACCCAGGGACGCCACACTTCAGTTTAGCTCTGGATTTGTTTGGGGGAGCTGTGCAGTGGTGGTTAGAAGTGCAGGGTCCCAGGTTCGCCTACCCCCGTGTCCATGGCTGCAGTGCCTTGAGCAAGCATGTAACCCCTAACCCTTGGGCGCGGTCTGCTTAGAAGATGCAACCCACTGCTCCAACTGTACACACTACTGTGTGAACGAATGGATAGGTCGAACAGCAGGAACATCATTTCAATACAGTATAAATTATTATTATTATCATTATCTTACAGAGTAACTCCTCAGGGTTGAAGCCCATTATAGCCATGGAGTCCATCGTCTGAGTGAAGTTTTCTGAATCGCTCTGACCCGGAACAGGGATGGAACCTCCACTGAGAAAGCGATACTCATCAGCTGTTCCAAGAAGCAAGTCCGCTAGGGAAGGTGAAACAGAGAGATGTACGAAGGACATGAATTACAGAACATTTACTACACTACCTGTAGTACTGCCTTGTTTTCTAATCACACTTTTGCCCTTTTACTTACCTCTAGTTTCATCTGAAGCTCCACATAACAGCTGGTAAAATATGTGGAAGGTTCTCTCATCCTTGGCCTGACGGGTGGCCCTGGACTTTTCAAGGAGGTCTGAATTTATATGGTCATGGATATGTACGACCAAAAACAGCATTCTCATTGTGAAAGTGACTAAATGAATCAGCCGACTTGGTTTACTATAAGTAACTTTGCTGTTTTAAAACAGTACATATATATTAGTATATACAGTACGTATAATTTAAAAAAGTAAAAAGTAATTTTACAAATGGCATACCAACTAGTGTGTAGTTAAATAGAAATCAGGTTTCAGGAAGCACCATAATTGCCAATCAGATGACAATACATTTCAGTAAAACCATCTTTTCACAGGACTCTGCTGACTTGCTTGGAGAATAAGTGTGCATGGATCTTTTGAGATATATAAAAAGATACAGGTCTCAATGTTGGCACCGACAATGTATCCCGCCACGTCAAAATTGATGCGGATAAATTTACCCTGAAACAGAAGGTGAATTGGTTTGTTTCAGTCCATTTATAGAATACGTTTTTAAACTGATGACACTGATGAATGTAGTCTCTTACGAATCTAGAGGAGTTGTCGTTTTTGACGGTCTTTGCGTTGCCGAAGGCCTCCAGAATGGGGTTGGCCTGCAGCAGCTGTCTCTCCAGCTCACCCTGAGAGACACAGGAGACATCCGATCAGCTTCACAACACTAAGGAAATATGACTTCAACTAAAGGACTTCCATAGGACCTGTCTACTAAAATGCATCACTTATTCCTGCTGTTTGTGATAACTACTGAACTGTTATATAAAGCAAAAAAAATAAATAAATGCATGACTCATCCTTGAACAGCAAACTGATGCATTTTAGGGCCCAAAATAGCATCCACAACACACAGACAATTCCCAGACCCAGGAACAAACGATTCTCAACGTAAATAAGAGTAATGAGCTCTTGTTGGTTAAGCAATCAGTAATAATGGAATCAATTACGCTGCATATTTTACTATTTTTTGTATTTGTTTAATATAGCCAACTAACAAGAGTCAGTTGAGAACCAAAGTCAGCACAGAGCAGCATGAGAAGCAGCAGCTTGGCTTCATAAGCTACATATTGGCTGCTTCTAGCTGGGTGCAATGCATTACTGCAGTTGTCGCATTGCCAATGCAGCAGCTGTTGATGCAGCAGCAGCAGCCAGCGATGGGCATCAAAGGAGCTAACTACAGGAGATGGTTATACTGTAAAAACTGTCGAGGAGTGCCAGCCAGTCAACACTGAAGACATACGCACACAGTGAAAGGTCAGCACTTTTATAGTGACTAAACACACACAGACACGTTAACACAGCCATATATTTAGTATGCACAAATCACTTGCTACGCACATGACTGGCTACAGCAACACACACACCTACATCTGCACTACTTTAACTGTAAACACATGTACTGTACAGTTCATTATGAGAAACATCTCTACATGTTACAAGCCTCACAGTTCTACAAATAAAGGTGGATTTTATAAGTCACTGGGTATGGGAAACCAGCCCGTAATCCAATGGGCTATAGCTAGAAGAATAGAATAACATGTGCCAAAACTAGAGACCCAGAAATCCAGTTGTTATTCAGATAAAAGTCAGAAAGAAGTACTACGAACATATGTCATGATTCTCATTATCAAAAAATCATTTCAGTTCTAGCAAATATTCTACAAGTAAGAAAATCAATTCTAAACCCCAGGTTTTCTAAATGTGTGTCATACTCACATATTGTAAACTCTGGCGATTTGTGGGGAAAATGAAGTTTTAGGAGGGAGGAGATTGAATGGATGGATGAACATGGATGGATGGGATAAACAAACAAAAAAAAGAGACAAATAAGACAACAATCACAACAACAAACAAAGGAATGCAAACAGGCAAAATCAAATATACAGTACAGAGGCTGACAGTTAATGAGGAACATCAGTAGTGACAGTTCAAAGGTTACTCTTTTGAGTTAGTCAGGGGTTCATTAAGCAGAAAATAGAATAGGACAGGGCAAAAAGCAAAGGGAGGGACAGGACAGCAAGACAGAGGCAACTCACCCGGTTCACCATAGTACTGCCTCTTGTTAAAGACCTAGAGCCATCCATCTGAACAAGCAGGCAGGAGAGGAGGATAACACAGAAAGAGGAGAATGAGGAGAGACAAGCGCAAGGAGGAAGGAAAGTAGGAAGTACTGATGAGAGATATAACATCAGTCAGTATGCATACATCAATAAATAGGTAAGTGATTGTGTTAAATTGCGGTCGCATTAAGGAAGAAGCAAGTGGAGTTTAGAAAGCGGCAGATTTGAACTAATTAAAGGTAATCGATGAAGTTCTTGACACTATAGAGCAGTTTTTAACGAGTGAACTACTAATAATGGTTTCACACTATTCCACTAATTCTTGCCACCGGTAGGGGCTATGCACCAAGAAACACAGCAATGCAGAAGCACAGGCAGAGAAGCAGAAGAAGACAGTGTGCTTGTGAACATGACTCTAAACAATGCATAGCTCAGAATACAGTTGTATAAGGAAGGAAATAAATGTGATACAGTTGTTAAATGATACACACAATGCATTCTGGTGAGTAATACTGAATGTAAACATAACTTTTGATTGTTTAACACCACAGTGATCCTTTATACCATCACAAAAAACTCAACACAATACAAAATGTTTCATAGTTACTGAGCAGTTTGTTTTTATTTTGGACAGGGACATGTTAGCCCTCCTTCCCATTTTACTTCTAGTCTTCATGCTAAGCTAGGCTAAGCTTTCTTTACATAAATACCAGTGGGCAACATTTTGCAAGTAAAACATACAGCATTGTGTCTGTACACTGGTCAGTAAAAAATCCTTTATATATATATATATATATATGAACACAAAAATCTCAGACGGACAGGAGTGATCAAGTAGACAAGAAGTAAGAATAATACAATTCTGAACCATTCATACTTAAATTTCTTCACCTCTTTGACTCATCTTTAATCTGTTTCCCTCTGCGCTCCATCTTTCCTGTTATTGCCCTCCATTTTTATTGTTGATTATGTTCATAGCAGCACCTGCTTTTCCTCGAATGCTGTTTTTCTAGCTGCTCTTCTTTTACTATACTGTAACTCACCTGCACTTCCTTGTTCCTCCCCAGAGTGCCACCCTTATGGGACGAGGCAACGTGAGCCAAATACTGGATGACTTTCTTTGTGTTCTCTGTTTTCCCAGCTCCAGACTCGCCTCTGGAAAACACATATATATAAGGAACACGAAGGTATACAATAAATACCATCCTTGGCCTATATGGTCTGTCTCAAACATATGGTCTTAATTATGAATGGTCTATACACTTTTAAAGAGAGAGAACACACAGGAACAAGTGGTCAAGCACACATTCATCGCAACAATAAATACAGATCCCATGTGGTGCATTCAAAGCCACAGGTTTAAACAGAAAGCAGGTGTGGAGGATATAGCCTGTGTCAGTATTGTTGCTTCTGGAGAAGAATGAAGGAGAGAAAAGCAAAAATAGCAGCCGTGAAAGATCTAAAAGAAGCCTCGCTCCAAATACACTTAAGAGACTGGTTTGGGATGAACCAAAAGTAGGATCCTTGACAATGACAGGAAGAGTCTGGCAGGAAGACATGGATAACGGGGAGACGGACGGCAGGCCCAGAGGCTGACAACCAGGTAGACAAATGATGAGCGTAGACAGACAGGAGGCTGCATTACAGACTGTTTTTTCTCCTAACTATTTTTTGTTAAAGATGACCTATATCAAATACTTGTGTCAGGTCAGCTCTGTCTTGGACCTCTAAGTGTAAGTTTATGGTGAAACAACAAACAGTGTATCGCACACAAGAATTGTATCATTAGCTGTACAGAAATGACTGATACAATTTTAGACAATGTGAATTTGCATTACATCTTACACATACGGAAACGGCCCAACAAAAACTGAAACAGACACCGAGCAAATATGCACATTCCATCGCACACTGACAAACACCGTCAGTGTGAAAACAGAAACGCTTCTCGCATTTGCAAAGCATTCACACGCACAGACACAGTGGCATCCTGATGTAGGCTACTCACGTGCAAAGGATGGCCTGATCTTCTCTGTCTGTGAAGGAGAAAAACATGACAGGACATTATGTATATCAGTTTCACAATGTATGAAAAAACTGAAAGGACTGACAGACAGACAGATAGATAGAGACAGATAGATAGACAGACAGACAGACAGACAGACAGACAGACAGACAGACAGACAGATAGATAGATAGATAGATAGAGAGACAGATAGATAGATAGATAGATAGATAGATAGATAGATAGATAGATAGAGAGAGACAGATAGATAGATAGATAGATAGATAGATAGATGTGTTGGGTAATACACATGACATGATAACTCAGATGGTTAAAAACTCTAACTGGACTCTTACTCTACACCTCACTCATTAACTAATTGGTACTATAGAGAGAAGTCGCTCAACAGCTTAACTGGTCTCTCTAGGCACCCAAAGCACACAACACTGGCAGTCAATAGGTGGACATTGTTTGCAACATTGCTTGGATTTGCTTTTCAGATTCCCACGCATTCACTCTGGAAGAATTCATACTGGTCGTACAGGTTCAATCACTGTGGCAACACACCTACAACCTACCTTGAGGGAAGTGGGGGTGGCAACTACTAGTAAAGGCGTAGAGCCTCAGCTGTCCTTCCCTATTATCTCAGGTAGACACCCTGAGGCTGAGACATTGCTCAATCCACCCTTAACTGCTTTTAAAGGGTTGCTGGGAATTCACTGTGTCATTTCATTAACGCAACATAAAAAGGTAGGGCATAAAAAAAATGTCAGTAACGAATTGTTATTACATGTATAATGCGTGGTTCACCACGCCAAATACAAGCTTATATCACTCAAATCAACGGTCATGCAAGGAGTGCCGCGCTTGTAAATCTCAGTTGTGAAAACTACAGTCTTGCATACTTGCTTTTACTTTTAAGGTTTTTGATAACAGTGACAGAATATGCCACACCTTCAAAGAGCATTCACGGTGCGGCTCAGCGATCAAAGATCACAGAGGAGATCCAGTACTACGTTCCAGCCCAGCTGAATCGATATGCATACAGGTTCAGAGTTAGTCAGATAGGGCTGAGTACCTTGCAGCATGCTGCGATATGCGGCCTCTGATATGGCGTAGATGTGTGGGGGCATCTCATGGCGCTTTTTGCCCCGATACATCTCCACAATGGACTCTGTGTAGATTGGCAGGTTCTTGTAAGGGTTCACCACCACACAGAAAAGCCCTGAATATGTCTGGAAAAACACACAGGACACAGATTTACACTGATGCACATTTACAGTACAGGGAGCCTTTTATTCAGGAAACCAGTCCCAGCAGAATACGACTGTTTCTAAAAGGCAGGATGTACACATGATGACATGTAAAAAATGTATAATTCAAAAATGCACTTAAAATAATCTTCTAGATTGTCATCTTTCTGCATTTTTACTTGTATCGCGTAATTTATGCCAGAGTCTGAGAGACTGTCAATGGGTGTGAGTGGCTTGAATACTCCTGTTTGACAAATGCAGCAGAATGATCTCATTAATCAGTTGCTTTAGTAGAAAATAAAGAAATGGACCAACAGTAGAGTCAAGCAGTTGATGGACGTCTGTCGTTTACATGACTCAACAAATTTATTTAGACTATGACAAGAGGATTAACTTGAAAAAGTTGAGCTAAGTCAAATTATTTTTTTACAGCGCCCACAAACACCATAAATGTTGTCATGGTGCATTTCAGCTGTAGTGAAAGTCATCAAGACAAACACCACAGTCTTATCTCTTATTGTGATACGCCTCTCTGAGCTATTCCAACAATCTGTCTGTATTACTCACTGTCCATCCCTTAACCCTTCCACTCAGCTACTTCCTCCATTATTCGTCCCATTAAAAGAAAGTTCAACAGTTAATTTAATTTGCATTATTCTAACTTAAGTGCACAAGCTGACTGAGTATGTCATATATTATCTGGCTTACATCACTAATCCTAGCTATGTGTGTTCTTTGCACTTTTGCCCCCCACCCGCCCCTTTTTCTGCAACAGAAACTGGAGATGTCCACACCGCCGCCAACAACTTTGTAAACTGACTCCTCACCCTTCTTACCAACATATCAGTTACACAGGAGATGCCACAGCACTCGTTCGAAACACATGTATATACATAACATCATTCCTCTGGTTCATGCATGTACCGGCGTGAGACACATCTTCACATTTTCTGCTATGAGCTCTCTTTGTTTTGTGCACTCACATAGATCAAGCCAGAGTAGTATCTCTCTCTCAGGTTGTGCAGCACAGAGGCTTCGTTGAGGCAGGTGAGGTCGGCCATGTCCTCCACTTTGCTGAAGCGCGGGGGGTTCATCCGCTGCACCTCCTCTCTGGACAGAGTCAGCCGCCGCTGGCTGTCTGTCAGCTCCACCTCCACCTCATCGCCACGCTCTTCCCGAATGCTGGCCGACTGAGTGTAGAGATAAACGGAGATAAAATAATGAACTTTTGCATTTAAGAGACGTTATACTGTGGACTCAGATTCTCTCTGAGGAGTTAGTTATTAATTAAATGAAAGATAAAAGTAACTGTCTAAAAATGAAACAGACTAAATTTGGAAATCGCAATAAAGTACCAGCCTCAAGTTTGTTTTGAATGAATGCACCTATAAAATATTAAATATAAAACACTAAAAACTCTAATCTTGCCCTTGGACTCTGCAGTACACCAACTGACCTACATTTAAAATGAATCAAACACTGCAAATATATACAAAATATTTGAGATCATCTCTGCCTGTGCACTTCAGGATATGAGTGTCATTGTTTTTGACAGCAGACAAGAATAGCCGGTGACAAAAAACGAGCAGAGAGGACCTCTTTTGTCACGCTGGCGGTCCTGTGCTTGCTGGACAGGAAGTAGCGAGCTCAGGCCGTGACCATGTCACAGGACCCTGCTCTGTTACACTTTCTTCTCTCTCCTACTTGACATGCACAACACGCAAAATATATGTGTGTCTGCATGAGCACGTGGGTGTATATTAGTCACACACTGAAATACATGCTCAGAATATGGAAGTAGATGATGACGTGCACGTCTGCGTGTGTGTGGTGTGCGCGTGTTTGTTCAAGAGTCCCATTCTCAGATCATGAGTGTAAAATGAAGTCAGTGTCTCTGCAACGGCCTCTTTAACATTAGGAGGCTGAAGGAGCGTATTGTTCTATTCATAGAGCTCTTTATGAAACCAGTCCAGCACAGAGAGGGAGACTCAGAGATAGGACATCGAATTCATATCACATCCTACAACGTGCACACGCATAACTTGTAATGAACATTAGACGAGTATTAAAACAAGGTGGAACAAATTAATGTTATGACGGGGGTCTTGTGATGAAAAAGGATGAAGAAGAGGACAGAAAATAGGACACTATCATAGGGATAAATACTTGATAAAGTGTAACAGTGCACAAAGACACACACACCCTTTTTGTTTTGTCCCACCTATTTGACACACCTTCAACCGAGGGCACACACTTGAGGCTAATAATTCACAGGAGGATCAATACTCAGACAGAAGAGTGCAGCAATGTGGAGATGTTGTAAAATAATTACATTTAGGCCTGAAAGTTGTGTCAGTGTGTTTTAAGTTCTTCACTTTACTTGACAACCTACCTCGAAGCCATGCTTCTCTGACGGCACCCACACCAGCCTCTTAGCGGCCCAGTCGGCCTGGCTGGCGGCGGAGAACACAGCAGAGCCGGTGGTGGGAGAACCTGGCCCCGCGCCCGATGTCAGGAAGCGGGTGACATCGTTGGCACCGCCCCCCGTTGGCCTGGACATGGTACTACTGGCACTGGGTGAGGGGAGAGACAGACAAGAATACGAGGGAGACTTTAATAGTGAGCACGCTTTGAGACATTTCTTGCCACTTGGCCCGCTGGGCGCCAACACTGATGTGATTCCGTGTCAAGACATCACACGCACTTCATGTACTCATCTACACATATAAGAGAAGTGGTAGCATGCAAGCAGCATGCAGGCCGTATCCAGCTGAGAATGGGCCAAGGATGGCCTAATTGAAAGACGCAGCAAATCAAGGAGAAGACAGGAATGGAAGAAAGACAGGACGATTTCTGGGTGGAGGGGGTGGAGAGATGGAGGAACAGCGAGACACATCAATCGACTGAGTAAACTGACATGACAGAGGAGGGGGAGGGATGTGAGGAGAGAGGAAAAACGGTGGGATAGCAGTGAGACGAGAGGATCTAAACTAAAGGAATATATATAGTTTACTGAAGGAAAAGGAGGCATCCTTCTACTACCGAGTAAAACCTCCTCTCAGATCAGACATTCTGTGTGATGCTTCTACGTTAACTAAGAAATACTGTGTAGCAGTGACTCTGCCAGAAGAGTTGGTGGTAAGAGAAAAAATATCTTGTGACTACACAACTTGAGGCCAGAGGGAATGACACCGTTTCAGATGAAGTAGCTGTTACTGCTTCTAGGACAGGTCACGGTGGATTATATGACAGCAATAAACCATTCAATAATCAATTACAATATGAAACTTTAACTTCAACTATAGCTTTGTGAATATGAGTACCTCATGTCGTCTGTTGGTCTTCTGTGACAGTAGAGTGAATATGTCAGACAAAAGAAGACATTCTGTCAAGATACCAAGTGTTGATATAAAAATAAATGTGTAAGACTATTCTGATTATCAAAGTTATTCTTCTTCCATGAGGGAATGAGCAGACACAATATGCTCTAAAGGTAACACAAAGAATGCAAGACGCTTGAGTCTGTCATCTTTGATCAGACAGGTCAACCACTGTGGGGACATGTATGGTGAGTGTCATAGCTGTCAGGCAGATCCATGCAGGTATGCCATCAGGCCTGATCCTGCTATGCGTCTCGGCCTCTTTCCGCTCTGTCTGTTCACCTGTCTCCAAACCTGCCGTTACCATACCTGTTACCCTAATACAGCGCTGGGTGTGGAGTAGACATGTTGACAAAGGAATGGCCGCCACCCAGTCAGTCATCACGGAAAATATGTAATCCCTAAGCATCATAAAACAGATGTGCTTTCTGTCATTAAAGCCTGGTGTTAATCTAGATATGTTGGTAGATCAAAATGAAAATAATTTCCAAATCTCAACGTGTCTCAACAAGCTTACTTGTTGCATAAATCTTGCACAAATCACCATGAACGTGTCACAAATGTACAGTTTTGACCGGGAATCGTCTCAAACAGCCAGGCAGAGTAGTTTTTGACAAAAAACGGCTCCGCCTTGAGTGAACAGTGTATTTATCTAGGACTATTTTCAGCAAATTCTTTCTGTGCAAGAGTGAGCCTTAGCACTTTAGCAAGACAGGTTATGTAGGTTCTGTGAATAAAGTGTGACGACCACGTTTGCGGCAAAGAAGAATAATGTCACTCACACTATCAGCTCTGGATCACCTACCCATGAAAAGTCAATGCTGGGAGGATTTGTTGACAAGAATATGGAACATTTCAAGCCTTGTCCTCTATAGAGGAAACATGTTGTGGCATAGCAATGAAACAAAACTACTGATGACATTACAGTTCCAAGATGGGATAAAGCCTGAGACGTAACTGGTTTCCATAGCCAGCCTCCTAAATCAGCTTTATCAGTGATCATAGAGGAGCATATCGACTGTATGGCTGCAGTGAATGATGCTGCGTCCCGTCAATGCCAGTGGTTCCCCTAAAGCACACACACACACACACACTGAGACCTCAGGTTGTCGCAGTACAGCCTGGACTAAACCAGCAAACTCGTCCTGCAGCAGCTGGAGTTGCCAAAAAACGTTTTCTGCTCTCCCCCATAGCAACACCCTGAACTCCTAAGCGCACAGGTAATACCTTCAGAGTCAGAAGAGAGGCCATACACTGCGGGGGTCCTCTCCTGCTTGCCTGTGTCTGTCTATGTGTGTAATTAATGTGTGAGTGCCTGCGTGAGATTGTGTGTTAAACGGGTGGGGGAGCTGGAAACGCCTTTTTTCCTCAGCTTTGATGCGAGGTGGCAGTGCACCGAGGAGGATACTGTGGCATCTGCGCAGTGGGCAAAGGTGACATTATCAAGCCGCTGGCTGTAATGATTCCAGCTGCAGAGGTGTACAGCTGCGGTGTGACCCCCTGAATTAACCTGCATGTTTAAACTGACTGAGACAACCACACCTAGAACAGAAGACACCAACAATCACAAGGCCCCCCCCCCCCCCCCCCGCCTTTAATTCACTCTGAACACATGCCAGCGACAAAAAGCAGCCAATCTATCATATTATTATGACTATTTTTAGTAGTAGTGTAGGCCCATCGCTTATAATTATATGGATCCAAATCGTTTTTTATAATTAGACTGTCTTCCTTGGCCAGACTTCAGGTCATTTCGATGTAAGCCTGTCCTCGAAGGCACACAAAGATCAAACCAACACGAACGCCTCCAGCTCCGCTAATGTTTCATATTTTAAGCCACCGCATTTGGACGAACCAGGCGAGGTTAGCCAGCTCCACTGAAATATGATACGTTCAGGATATTACACTGGCTATTTACGAGTTGGATTAGAGTAAAGGCAATTAAATGTCTCACCTTCAGGTTCCGCTCTGAGTTGTGGATAAGGCTGTGGTGTGAGGAGGACCGGGATGAGGCTGTTTCTCGGGTATTTTCCTGCCTGATAGGTGTGTAGCCTACCGCATATGCGGCTTTTATCATTGCATTGCTGTCTCAGTGGAGCCGCACACACTTCTCGCTGAGAATAAACTAGACAGAGAGCACTGAGGGCAAGGCGGCGGCTTCAGCGGCGGAGAGGGGCTTCCTGGTCGGAAACCAACCAGGTTCGAGGAGACGGGTTTTAGCCAGGCCTCACGGGTAGACGACTCCAATCAAAGTCTAAAACCGAGCCGCGGGCCCGCCTCATGAATGCGACGGCAGCTTTCCGCCCCAAAACGGGCATGGAAAGAAAGCGGTGACGAATCGTATTAACGGCAGCGCGGACATCTCCGCCATTGTCCAATACTAACGGTCGGGGGGCGGGGTTAGATGTGACTGACGTGTCACCAGGCCAACCGGAGCCCTGCAGCAGGTGCCGTGCGGCATTCTCGCGCTAGAGCAGTGAGATTTGCGCGCCCTTTGTTTACCACTGAGCGGCGGCGAGTGTCCGCAGACGCTGATCTGGGATCGGATTTATTTGAGTCCACCTCCAAACATGACCGACGGTTCTCCTGGAAGGATCTGACTCCAGGCGCGTGATTCAGATCATCCCCGAAAATCCGACTGAACCCGAGCAGCTGAGGTACCAGGGTTCCGGGGCCACTGGTAAATATTTACACTACAGCAAATATGAGAGTAGTCGAAGCTGAATCTGTTGAAACACTTATGTAGCCTATATGGTATGATTTATAGAAATATATCTGTTATAAAACTTGATGCCTTTGAAGACCTCCACAGAAGACTCCATAGTAGGCTAGTAAGGTGATTTACGACTTGTTTTTTCCCTCTCTATATAAATATATGTATACATGTATATGTATGTATATACAAATACATATATACCTATATTTTGTGCATAATATTTCAGATTCTCACAACCCAAAATAAAACTGAAATGGTATTTTAGAATAATTACATTATATAAATTTACTTGACATTACTTTGTAGAAATTTGTTTTCACTTTTTTTTTTTTTTTTGTAAATTTTTTGGTTAAAAAATAGAAAAGTTTCATTCATAAAAGCAGTACAAGCAGAAAACATAATTTTATTTTATTTTTCTGTATGATTTAACTTCTCGCCTGATGTTTAATACAAGGGCAGCAGTTCTTTTTTCACAAGATGATATTTTGACAAGAGAATAAAAAGAAAACAGACTTTTTATACTTTGGTTTATTCATTAACTGTCAATATTGGAGACATTTGTTTAGTTTCATTTACATCAGAATGTTTAACATTCATTAATTCTTCCAGTAAAAAAACAAAAACAAAACCATTAGTCACATTTTATGTCCAGTCGTCTTTTGACAGACATGGCAACCACTGAAAACTGTAAATGCCAATACAGTATATGTTATGGGAGCAGTGCTCAATAGGCTTGATGTGTGAAGTACAAGAAGTGCTGGAATAAAGAAGCAACCAATAATTGCATTACTGTGTTTTATTTGCTTTACAACACAGTTCTGTTTCATTCGGAAGTATTCTGTGCCTGAGGCAGCTCTGAAGTTACACATCTCTGTTGGAGCAGAGGGCTCTCTCCTTTTCATCATCAAAACACCTCAGGTAGTGGTAGCTTTTATTGGTACCATCTTACTAATTTATTTTAAAACTGTAGTATTACCATACATTATGTGTTTTACACAATGTATAAAATGTACTTTACGGTGAATAATGAATCCTAAGCAAACAGTGAAATGACCAAACAATCCATCAGTCTATTTCTTTCTGTGGTGTTTAAAAAGCACAAGCATACTTAAAGTGATGGTGCATAAGTTCAAGTTACATTTCATGGAAGTGGAGGCAGGGTGAACAACATGACCCACCGTGCAGCATATAAATAGAACATGGTAGCCATAAAGGAGAAGTGTAAGGGAAGACACAAACACAGAACAGCACTAACACCAATTGTAGCAGATAATATTTTATCAGTCAATACCTTGACCCCACCTGAGGGCATATCTTTTCAGTGACACAAGTGAAACACTGGAAGTGATGCATTGACGTTAACCTGTGCTGTTCCTGCAGCACTACTGTGCTGTTGTAGTGCTGTAGAGCTTTATCAGTGATATTTGTCTCCACATTTTACTTCAGTGCAAAGTACAAGGTTGTGTGTTAGACAGGGTGACACCTAATATCTAGTTGTACTCCTCTCACTGCATGAGTCGCATTTTTTACTTTTCCAATCCACTCTGTCAATCAAACACTTAAATTCTTAGGTGGCATGATTTACTGTCAGTCATTACAAGATTTAAATTAACAAAAACATTCCAGGTGCTTTGTAAAAACTACAAAGTGCAACTATCACGTAGTCTAAAATAAAACACATCTAAAAGCTCGTCTATGTCATCAGTGCACGTTCATATTGAGACTACTCAGTTACTGGGTAGATTCACAGTTAGAAATCTACTTAGAGCATACTGAAACGTTAAGGTAATTAAAAAACAGCTTTGCATAAAAAGCATTATGCAATAAAATAACACTTTAAGCAACTTGAAAAACATGAAAAAATTGCTGCAGATGAAGGGCCAGTTGGGTCGATACGAAGGCACCACCTCTACATTATTCCCATGTTTAGTGAGAGAAACCAACTGTAATACATTAAACTTAGAGGGGGGTTACCTGATTTTATGAATAATAATATAGAATATAATAATATAGAATAATCTTCTGTCAATGTGTTGAGCAGATGGTAAACAGCTGCTTTAGATGCAGGAACTGCGAGCCACCCCATCGTCGAAGTATCTCTCCCACTTAGTTGAGCTCAGTTACGTTGTAGAGATGCTATAGACTATAGGTCTCCGATGCATTTACAGAAACAACAGGAGCATCTCCTTTTGCTTTGGATTTAGTCCCTAACATCACAGTCATCCAAATGGCAAGACACTAAAAAGATTACAATGTCATAGCTCAACCAAGTCCAAAACAATCAGAGCAAGAAATAACAGGAAGGCTGCTTTTAGATACATAAAACATAGTCATATAATGTAAATAAGTAGTGCAAGAAATAACACATGGTGATTAACAGATCTGGACACAGCCAGCATCATTTGTCCTTGTGCATCACCAGTGTGGATGGAGACCCCGCAATGCTTCCTCTAAAAACATGGCCTTCTACTCGACTCGAAGTAATACATTAAATAAAGCAAATTAGTGAACACTAGTGTGCACTAGCATTAGTGCATGACACATAGAAAAAAAAAAAAGCCAAAGCACAAACAGCACACAGTTCATTACATGGGAAGAAATTGCTCCAAACCGCTGCTAGTTTTTAGCCATTTCTCAGTGTTACTGTTGCCCTACTTTGGCTTTTCGTGTAGCTACATTCTCAACAGCCCTCCGACATTACAGCATTACAAGAGGTGCATTATCCATACTTACCATAAGAAAATAAAACACTAAAGTGATACGTCAGCATAATAGTGGAAGTACATTCCTGAGTAGCAATTACACTACCATTCACTGCATACAAAAACCGTCTCTAATAGTGGGGCAGTTGCAGATTGTAGCCACCACGTGGTGCTGCTGCATATCCTGCCAGTGAGGCATTAAAGCCAGATGAGAGTGCTGTGGTTGTGATGGGCCAGATGTGAGACTTAGCAGGCAAGTTTTCAATGATTCTGAAAGATTGCCAGGACCAATCAGACAACTAGGTCAGCAAAGTAACTCCCCAAAAAGAGTGATCCCAAACTTTATACTGGTCATCTATCTATTCATTTCCTCTCTCTATCTCGGTGCAAAATAATCTTCTCAGGGTTACCGGTCTAAATCTGGCCAACTCTTAAAAAGTCTACCCTTTGACCTTCTATTTTCTTTCCCATCTAATCACTGTAAACAATATCCCTCTCTACTTTTTCCCTACTTTTAATCTTGTTTCTCTTGGTCTGCCTGTGTCTACCTTTATGGCTTGCTTTTCCCCCTGTTCTTTCTCTAAAACTCCCAGACCAATTCCTGTATCTTTCCCTTTAAGGCCTCTTGTCTCACAGGTTCAGTTGTAGTGAAGATGTTCTGCCAGAGAGAGCCTTCGAGTTGGTGGGGAGGGACACTCAGGGTCTTGAGCTGGCTCATCATCAGGGGAGACGAGTTGCAGAGCCACTTCGTTCTCATAACAGAACGACGAACGTGAGCTTTGAATGTACTTCTGTTCGGCAAGCTCTTTAGCACTGCATGAAGGTGTGTTTGGTATTTTGTATGTCCGATGAAAAAATGAGTAGTCCACCTGGAAAAAAAGGCAGAGCAGGATATTTTAGCTAAATGCTAACATGCTTAAAATGATAATGCCAACTTGCAGATGTTTAGCATTTTTTGACAAGCCATACGGTAGATTAAGATACTGTATCCCATTCACAAATAATTCAAATATTTAAAATCACCACTTCATTCGAGTTGCTACTAAAGGGACCATGAATACCACCACTATAATGGGCTAAAGAGACCATTTTCAACATTATGTCTATTTTATCCAAAGTAAGGACGTGATACAGTAAAGAAGCAATTTAGCGGAGAGAGGCTGAGGCAGCAGAAGCATTATCCTTACAAGAGGATATGGTCAGTATATCTAGAGACTGAGATGCTTAGAGCGGACAGCGACGGGTGGCGACTTTGCTCATTAGAAATGGGATCATTCTGCTGCCATGACTTTCAACGCAGTGCTAAAAGGTTGGAAAATGTCAAAAAGGTGAATTAATGTTATTTCAGGGGATTGAGTGTCATGTCTTCACACACAATGTGTCCTAGTACATGTAGACAATAATAACAATAATAATGGCTGTGCAAACAGAAAGCACCTTCTCTGTCTAAAATTACCATAAATGCTGATTGGATTTCTACATGAAGAACAGCACATATTATACATGCATTTTCCAACTATAATGAACTAACGAATATCACATTATACACATGAGACATTATCATTTGCTGATTACCCCCCCCCCCATCCTTCCATTCTGACCTGGTAGCAGTCTTTTCTCTCAAAGAGCACTGGTTCAAAGCGGTGTCCCCAGAGGATTTCAGAAGCCAGATAGGAGCTACGGCACTGTGTGGTCATGGCTGTGGCCTCCACCATGCCCTCGAGGATGACCACTACCTCCAACTCGGAGTCATTCTCAAGGGTTTTTTGGTCCATCTCGAAGAAAGGTGACTCATCGTTGATTTCATGGACTATTGTCACAGGCGAGACCAAAAAGATGCGGTCGGTGCCTGTGTCAAAACCCACGTTGATGTCCATGTTGTCCAGCGGGAGGAACTCCCCCTCTGATGTCACCCTCGGCTAAAGGCAAGTTTGAGAGAATAGAGAGAATAAAGAATAAAGTCACGATTTGGTCCATAAAAATGTCCACATTAGCTGTTGATATCGATTTTCACATGTGGGAAAATATAAAATGGATGCTTGAAAAGATTTTCCATGGGAGCCAAAAGTATACAGCAGGCAGGACATTATCAAGTATCAAAACACTTGACTTTACACTGTATTTCTGGCTATAAAATACCATATAGGAAAAATCATCTGTCATCTTCTGAGAAAAGCCTTGTAAATTTAATTTCCTATCCTAATCCAGGATCTTAGTATTTGATTATTATATTGAGCTCTGTTTGACTATGTGACTCTGTTTGGTCACACCGCCGATGCATAGGCTTATCACTCACCCAACCTTTACTATGAAACAATATCCAGTCCCAGCATTTAGGATTGCATTTCTTTGATCCTCACAAACTTAATCCCATCTGCCCTGTCTGAACTTTGATATGGCCATGATATTAAGAGAGATCAAATTGTCTATGCTGTAGCCTCAATGCTCAACAGATTTTGACCCTCTGGAAAATCCAGAGGGTACACACAGCAACAAAGATAATAAAACATTTACAGAAAAACAGAAAGACATTTAAAACTACCCACGTATGGACAAACAATAGGTTACATTACCGTATACATAGAGAACAATCACCTAACACACAAAGATACAGTATACAAAAGGAAATGAGATGACGAAGGACAATGGTTCACAGTTAAAGAATTGTATGCAAGTTAATCCATGGTAAATCTTCCTAACCCCTGAGGGAAAATAAAACAAGCTCTCATTAACTACGGTCCAGAGAATACAGGCCAGATGGTCTCAGCACACTCTTTCTTTCTACTGAAACCTTTTTTCCTCTACTCCTTTCTCACAGTGTCAACATTTGTTATGTCTCTTTTACAATCAACAAATAATGTTTTTGTCTCTTTATCAGTGTCACATTTTTCTATCCATTTATGTTTTTCAGCATGGTCATTGTTAATTGTTTCACCACTCACCTTCAGTAGTTGTGCTCTGACATGTGCCTCTACCAGGTGGCTCTTGCGTAGGTTTCCAACCCTCCACATCATGCAGAGTTTCCCGTCCCTCAGCGCCACCACGGCTGTGTCAGAGAATATCAGTGTCTCGTTGCGCTTCTTGGGCTTGGCAATCTTCGCCATGACTGCCCCGATGATGAAGGCGTCAATAATGCAGCCCACAATGCACTGCAAAACGACCGCCACCACCGCCAGGGGACATTCTTCGGTCACGCTTCTGAATCCGTAACCGATAGATGTCTGCGTCTCCAAGGAGAACAGAAAGGCCGCCATGAAGCTGTTCACCTGAAGGAAGCATGTCTCCGTAACCACTGCCTCTCTATCAGACCCTCCTCCAGATCCAGCTTCTCCTGATGCTGGAGAGGAACCTGAACTGGGGGTAGGTCGAATGGAGAGGTCCCCATGCATAGCGGCAATGAGCCAGAAGGCAAATCCAAAGAGCAGCCAAGAGAGCAGGAAGGAGAGGGTGAAGATGACCAACATCCAGCGCCAGCGGATGTCCACACAAGTTGTGAAGAGGTCACTGAGGTACCGCTGGCCCCTCTCGCTCATGTTGACGAAGGTGACGTTGCAGCGTCCGTCCTTGCCCACAAAGCGTTGTCGGGGCCGGCGGCTCGAGCGCCTCGTATGCCGGCGGCTGGTGGTGGAGGGGGAAGAGAGAGAATCCTGGTCCGATGAAGAACGGCCTTCTCCTCTCCCTCCTACACTACTGCCTCTTCCACTTCTTGGAAATGAGCACATTCTTCCCGCTCTCACCCCACCTTCTCCTTCTGCATTTCCTCCAACTGACTCTGCAATGGCACTCTGCCTCCGTGCATTATTGGTGTTGCTCTGAAGAGGTAGAGCTTTGCCGTTGAGGGCATGGGTCGGGGAGGGGCTGTTTGGGGTCCCTGACCCTGTTGGGCTCCCCCCTGCCCCAGCTGTATCTGCTGCACTCTGTGCCAGCCTCATGACCTCCTCTTCCTCCACTGGCCCATCCACCACAGCACTGAAGCGCCGTTTCACACGTGCTGCTCCCATCATCTAAGTTAAGTCTGTTTTTCTGAGGGTACCTTGGTAATTGATGCGGTATTTAATCACTGTGATACAGTCAGTGAAGTTATGTGTGTTACTAACAACACAGTCTTCATCCGTGTTAATAAAGAGATAAATGTAGGTCCATAGTGTCCAATGGTAACCAGAGGATGATGCCCTCCAAAGCCATTGGTCAGTCAGTTGTTTCAGTGTCCTTTGCACAACCTGTAATTCTGTTTTCCAGTACAGTCTATCCTTTAAGTGATAGATCCCTCTGCAAACAATGTGGGCGTTCTTGTGCGATCAGGTCTATTCATTAAGAGCCAATGTCCAAAATCACACTCATTGAACTAAGTGAAATAGGATGAGCTGAAAAAAAAGGATGTCAACAATTGCCCAAAACACTGTGGGCAACAATTCATTCGACAAAGAGTGGTAGGGCTGGACTGACTTTAACATACATCACAAAAGCATGCAGGATTGGTCCTGTTCAGTTCAAAACAATAAAAGGAAAGTCCTCAGGTCTTGAGCTTGAGCAGGCATCACTTCATAAACAGTATAAACTGATAATGCAAACATGTAGGTGGATGGTGTAGGGATATAATTCATTACAGGGTAACTTTCACCATACCTCGACAAGATGCAAATTATATGATCAAACTATTTCCACCATGCAGTCAGAAAAGCCAAGAAAAAACATGCAAATTCTTACGAACAAAGCTCTTCCCATTTTCACAACCCTTTGGTATGGGCATGAGGAAACAAAAAACACAAAAAATAAATGCCTACTGTCATTATTTATCATAAATCTTGGACGCAGCAGATTCAGTTGACTTGATCTAATCTTGCCGTTTACACAAGTCAAGCCCAACATGATGGGCCCAGCTGAAAGAATCATGTCTTGTTCGCCATTTCCTGTTGACTCATGTCACTGCTTTAACAATTTGACATTTGCGTTGTCTGTATATCTGTTTGATGGCCATTGTGGATTTGTAGAGTACATGTGTTGGTGCTGACTACTATGTATAAATAACTAACTAAACTGAACTACACTGCTGTTAACAATCACCTGCAACAGCTATCGCCTTAGAGCAGACATACCTCATTACAGCTCAGCATTACGGCTGAGAAATCACCTATGCCTGACAAAAGATAAGAAGAAGAGAAGAAAACAACAGAGAAAGATTACTTTGATCCATCTCTGACATGACTCATGTCATTAGATGTAAGTGGAAGATTCATATGGAGGGAAAAGGTAAGTACACAGGTCACCTGAGGAAGTTCTCTACATTTTTCTAGAGATCAGACGCCAACAGTGATAGATCAGGTAGATATCACAGAAGAAGAACTGCTGAGAAACAAGGTGGTTGAGAGCACGAATGGGTTTGTGGAGTGAAGTCTCTTACTGAGCACCCCTGTTTGAACCAGAGCACAATAGATTTCTCAAACAAAAAAGATGATCTTATGCAGGTCAACTGAAAATAACGACATGCAAATGTGCACTACAAAGCATGTATGGGAGTACAAAATTCAAAAATGTATACATAAATTATTGTTTAAAAACAAAACAAAGATAATGCAAATTCAAACACACCTAGCAATAGAATGTATGCTTGTAGTGTTAGAATTTACCTTGCCCAACTATTTCCAGAGCACCTTACTAATGAATCCTGACAAAGTATAAAAAGCATATAACATCAAACTATGTGGGAACCGGCGGAGTCCCTGAAACGTACCCCAAACAGGAAAACGGAAAAGAGATACAGCTGTAACTTAGCAAACACAGAAGAAGCCATTTC
This sequence comes from Chelon labrosus, assembly GCF_963514085.1. NCBI lineage: Eukaryota > Metazoa > Chordata > Actinopteri > Mugiliformes > Mugilidae > Chelon > Chelon labrosus. The sequence goes on from NC_140345.1 coordinate 9,753,976, forward strand.
ATTCAACCAGTGGTAGCAGGGTAGACAACAGTCTACAACAAATGAAAGTGGGGAAAGAGATCCCTCCTGAAGTGAGAAGTGACATAATAAGGGTTCATCTTCGATTGTGTGTTGACAGCCCTTTCTGACACATGTTCAGTAAAAGCGGTGAGCGTTGTTGATCTGGGGAGGACGGAGGAATCACAGTGAGAGAGTCTGTTGGTTGTTCCAGTCCCTTTACTGAGCTGCCTGTGTACGTTTTGTATCCCATTTCTTTAGGACCTTCATGTTTAATGCACTGCCAGTCTTGAAAAGAAATTAGAACAAAGAAAAAGAGAACGAAAATGGGACGTTAAGTATGTGCAAGAAAAAAAGACAAATGACAACAAGATAATTATACTACTGCATCATCTCTTTCAAAACAGTCAAAACAGAAAGTGGAGGAGCAGAAGTTACATTTCTATGTTCAAATGAATATACTCACTAATTCACGAAACCTGTGATGAACTGTGGACAGTCTAGACCTGAAGAAGACCTGAAGAACCAAACCCAGCAGTGACCTCATCCAGGTGTGCCTGTGCAATCATAGAGGCTGTGAAGAGAAACAGAGAGAAATAATTTAGCATCTATACCTTCTGACAATCATTTATGTGCATTTAGGACAGAAAAACAAATCAGAATTGGCATGAAAACCACTGAAATCCACAAAGAGCCTAACAATGAGCAACCGACATTTCATATACGGATGATCTAACATACTTCAGTTAAAAGGGAAGATAATTAAATTGCCAAACAGGTTATCTTAATACAAAGAATCCTATGGTTCCTCTTTTTGGCTCAGGATACCAAGTGGTACAGGATGAATGACTAGTGGATTAAAGCCAATGGACTTTACGAGTCGTAGAGGGCTTTTCTTGAGCAAACATTGAGACAGGCATTGTAGCTTAGAGGAAGGACTAGGATAAACCAGGACTCTGGGTTGATGGGGGGTGAAGAAGTAGTATGTGTTTCTGTGGAGATGGCGATATGCTGTGGATTACAGCTGTGCTCGTGACTCCAGTAATCTCACCAATGTTTTTGCTAATCCTCAGAGGACTTACATAAGACTCATTACTATTATAGGAAGAAACACACACAGGTAGGGCGTATTATGACACGTATCAGGCTAAAACTGGGGAAAGAAGAACATAAATGAACTAATAAATAATGTTCCACGGTTTTATTTAATTCTGTTGATGTTTCAAGACACTGGAAGACGAATGGAAAACGAACCAATATGACAATATGAGTGTAGTGCATTAACCTCGGAGGTGGCGCTCATCGTGCATAAATGCTGTTCTATGTTACTGATGAAATTCAGGAAACATTTACTGAATACAGACCCATCTGATAATCTATCGCTATCGTTGCTTCGGCAGATCAGTCCAGGATTTAACAGATTCACTCAAAATATATGATATTTGTCAATTTAAAAGATAATACTGCAAGTCAAGAAAGTCACAGTTTGACTCAAAGTTGGTAAAGTACCATTCGATTTTGCATCAAACCACTCTGTGGACTACATCTGGTATCACCACATTGGCATATTTCACATCATTCTTCCAGAAGGAGAAAAAAAGTAAAATCATGACTAATTTTAATGTATTAAGTTTTACTTTAACTGTAATTTGAAAAATTATCTTTTCAACTGGCAAGCATCAAGTGTGTAATTCATGGCTCAATTCAAACAGGTTAAAAATCGATTTTTTATTTATTTATTTTTTTTTTTTGGTCATTGATTATTATACATATACAAAGGCTCAATGCTCAGTTAATGAACAAATATGTGTTGAAGAAGTCCTGACCTTACTGCTTCTACTATAATTCCTGTCAACACATTACCAAAGGAACAAGCTCTCAGGTCTGCTATCTCTGTTACTGGACTGACTTGACACTGGACAGCTGACAAAAATAGACGGAGGAGGTGATAAAGGAAAGAAGCCTGTGTGTGTGTGTGTGTGTGTGTGTGTGTGTGTAGGCAATGTGAGAGTGCACGTGTTCCCGTGCTGGCTATCCTTATCGCAGTGAGGTGGCAAACGTCTCAAATAATCATGTGAGAACATTCATGAAGGGGTATATGGGAAAATTGTTTGTGTTAAGTTGTTGCGTCACATGATCCGACTATTAATATTTCTGGGTCAGTTAACCCAACCGAGCCAACTTCTGATATTAGGTTATAGAGTGTGTGCAGTGTGTATTCAAACTGGGTTGTTTTTTGTTTTAACCTGAGTGAAGGGTTTTGGAAGCACAACAGTGAAGAATACTTCACAGACCTGAAACTTTATTTTCAACCTCTAATTTTAGTTTAACCTCTATATGTAGTAAGTACTTAGTCAATCGATTAATCAATCAGCAGAAAAATAACTGGCAAGTACTTTTGGGTTCGATTAATCAGGCAAAAAAAAAAGTTTCTTGTGTCCGTTACTCCAATGTGAGAATATTTAGCTTCTCCTCAACTTCAATTTTAGACATACTTTTGTTGGGTCGTAGACTGTCGATAAATGAAGATAGTGGTGATGATATCACTTTCAACTTTAGGATATCTTTCACAATTTTCTGTTTATAGACCTAAAATATTTCCCTGCAGCCCTGATACATTCTAGAATACAGGACCACAGAAAGCCATTGGGTGAAGTCTAATAATATAATTTTATTCTCAGTGGTTTGAATCATCGATAAGTTTAAGTGCAACATGAACCCATCATTAGTACATCAAAACATCTGCTTTAATGATTGCGTTTGTAGTTCTTGTGCAAGAGCACACTAATCCACTTCCACCATCTATCTGTCTCCCCTTTCTTTCACCGTGTATTTTCTCTCTCTGTGGCACCTCCCCTGTCCTCTTTCCATCCAGATTATCTGACCATATTAAGGTGTTATGTGGTCAGATTAAGTTTGCAGAGAATATGATTTCAGTGTCAGTGAAAGATGAAGTTTATTCAGGGCCTTTTTCAATGACACTCTTCTTGACTCTCTGGTCGGTCTACTTTCCTGTTCATATGTTCAAGTGAAGCAACAACCTGAGTATTCAAAACTTCTTTGTTTCAGTTTTGTGTGTTACTAATGGTTTAATGAGAGATTAGCTTAATCAATGTTGTGCACATAATGCACAATAAAAAAGACCTGTGAACATCTCCATTCTGAAGCAACAATGCAAATATGGAGACATCAATACCACATATTGATCATTGAGGGTTAGAAACCAGGGCACAGATTGGACCTGCGTCACATGGCACTCCGTCAGCCCCGTTTCTCTCTGCATCTCTTATTTTAGGCTTTGTTAAACTGCACAAGCAGAGACAGAATGTTTTAAATGCACAATGGGGCTTTTGCAGACGCTCTCAAAATACAGTCTGAAAATATAACATATAACAAAAAAGAACAAATCCACAGACACATTACATCACTGCAATGACCTTTTCTCAATCTGATCAATAGAGTTCATGATGCGCTAGCTGCACTTGATGGGTGCAGGACCACAGCACCCATAATGGGATTTGTGGGTGTAATCCAACCGAATATAAATTATCATTATAACAGAGTAGATGTAAGCACAATGGACCGTTGGAGCTAGGGGTCATAATTTATGGAACAGCAACAGAGATATTATCAGTGGTATAAAAAGGATAATATCATATTATCCTTTTTATTCCGCACATTCTTATTATTTGAGAGCACCCAGAGACTAATTTACCCAAAATGCAACTTGACTTCCAACAGTTCAGCTGGATATTTTAGTGTTTTTAGCTCGTATAGTGTGTATATAACATCCAGCCACAAGACTCACAGAGACGAGGAGCAGGCCTAAAAGGTCTGATAAACTTCTTTCTTTCTCTCTTCTTTGACGCACCTCCCTCTGCAGCCACAAATCAGATCCTTAAAACCAGTAACCTGTAATTCATCGCAGGTTTCGTGCATTAGTGAGTTATTTTGATAGGTGCAAGGTGTGACTGAATCTAAAATGTATGTAAGACATAAATACCTTCACCGTTTTAAATACATGCCCAAGTAAAACTGATGTGGTCATTATCTGATGAACACACTCTAACACACCCACATGCACTCTGATCTCACGATAAGCACAAGTGCAGAGTCATCTTGGCACCCGGCCTTATTCCATCTAATTGAAACTTTTCTGCGCCATCCCTGCTTCGGCTCTGTGCAATGATAGAGGTCATTGTGTGATGACGACTAAATGTTAATCTGGGGAGTTAAGATGGTGCAGTCTGCAATGTGCTGGTCTCACGACACTTTTCTAAATAAGGAAATTCTCAGAACTCAGCACTTAGACACAACTAGTAAGGTTTGACCCAACGTAAATATATTTACCACATGGTTATTGTGTACATTATGTATACAATTATAGTTAAACTTCTCTGAAACAGCATGCCCATTTACAGCCTCTCTGTGAAATGTTATAGTATAGAGAAGTTTCCATTTTTCTAGTATGTTTAAACTTTGGGGGGATAAAATCCAACATTAGTAGTCCACCCCCCGCCTGACTTCATCAGCTTCTTTTTACTCAATCTGTTCAGAAAATACAGCACAAACTACACAGCTGAGTTAGGCGATATGCAAATATTTGAACCTGAAAATAAAGCCAATCAAGAAGAATTACAGGTCAACTCATGATGAGACGTTAGCCATGACAACAATCACACCATGACACACTCGGCGTTGTGGGATTTTTGTGGTATAGCGCAGTCATTTAAAAACATGTATAACCAAAATATTCTTATACATGCTTTTCCCGTTCTGTTTTAGAGATTTATAGTTTTGTAAAAAAGTCTTTGTCAAACGCAGAAATCAGAGTCTGTACTGTGACAAAAGGACACATCGTCAAATACATAATATTATGTATTTCACATCTTTTGCAAGTCTGAAGTTAAAGCGGCTTGACTGGACAAAGAAAATAATGTAAGAACTTGCTTACATTGCAGGTCTTAATGATATGTTTTAATCTACTTCTGAAATTTAAATCAATCGGATCAAATCAAATCAAAGGGGACTGGAGATTAAAATACGTGGGCGTTTATAGGAGGTATAATATCTTGACCCATATCGGGGCATTATTAAGCTATAGAGTGCTTCATTGTTTTTAATGTCCCTTTAATGTCCAATATCTTCATTAAAGTAAAAGGAGTACCTAGCCTTTAATAAAAGCACTTATCCATGACAATTACTAGCTTAATTCAAAAATTAAACTAGTAATTGTCTTGGATAAGTGTTTTTGAGTGTATGAATTAGTCAAATAACTTATTTCAGACTACAGAACTGACTTGAACTGATTGAGACTCCATTTACAATACAAATTAAGGCTTACTAAATTCCATGAAAAAAAAAAAACGAGTCAGTTGGGAAAGAAACTGTTGTCATCTTATAATCCGGTACTTTGATGCAACCTCTTTGCCCCATATGCCTTCTTAAAAAAATACTAAGCAATGCCTTCCGCTTGATTTAAAGTCGCTCTATCCATCAGTGCTGACACAACTCCAGTAGATGCTAGAAACATACCTTGGCACGACAAAGAGCATTCAAATTTTAAGATATGCTGTAGCCTAAACGTGTATCACAGCTTTTCCCGTACTGTTGAGAATCATTATATCACTTTAAAGCCCATTTCAAAATACAGCTGTGTTTTCAGTCAAGTCACAGCTCACAAAACAAAAAAGGATTAACGTTCAAATCATCAAATCACACCAATCTCCCTGGCCTATCTGTTCAGTTCTCTCCCTCCGACTTTGTTTCATTGCTCGCTGTTCCCCCAAATGTTTTATTCTTTCTTCATCCTTCAGTCCTGCACAGCTGGGAAAATTTACCAGAAGCTAACACAATACTTTCCCAGATATGCCTTTAAAAACATCTGGTGGCACAACAGTTTAAGAATGCCCTTGGTTAAGGAGAATTAATTTGGCCAGCAACACATCTGGTTTGACATGTTTCAAACCTGAGTTTTTTTTTTAATTTATTATTATTTATACTTTTTAAGAAAAATATTATCAAGCCAGCAGTAGCTCTAGAAATAAAAATTCACAAGCTGGCAACAATATTTCAACAGTTACTGCTGTGAGTCAGCAAACCTGTATTTAAAACTGCACAACTTTTGGCTAATAACAAAATGTTGAAGTCCAATGATGAAGCGAACTGCATTTAAAACCAATTCACAGGCTGTTTACAGAGAAAAACAGGCATTTGAGTGGCGATAATAACAATTACTATTATTAATATTATTATTATCTATAAAAACAAAAGTAGTGTATGACCAACTTCCTTCGCAGTAAAATTCATTCAACACTTACCTTGCGTTTACTTTTTCCTCGCGTTAAATCAGCGCGACGTCCCTTTAGTTTATTTCCTTATTAATATGATATCAAATTTATTAATATTTGTTTGTTTTTTTCCAAAAAAAAAAAGCACTGCGCGAGCTGTCCCGTACAATCGGTCTGTTCGCGAGCCCTCAGGTCGTGAACGAGCGCGCTCCCGCCGCGATGTTATCTGTCCCCAATGAGAGACGAGCACGCGCCTCTCCGGAATGCCACAGTGACCTTGTCTCAGTAGTTTCTAATTCACTAGATCTTCATTATTTATCTTTTCTGTTAGATAGCGGCTCATAAGCTAACTAATATGTTTAAATATATATATTGTGAGTCTACAAACACAGCTTACGCTTTGTGTACTCTGTACCTCACTCCCTTCCCAATTCATTAGGTACACTGATGAAAACCAATGCTTCTAATTTAGCAGTCCTGCATTAAATCTTAGCTTCATCAAAGTTATAGTACTCTGCATTTATTTAAAATAATAGACTTATTGATTTAACTGTGTTTTCATTGTAGAGGCTCCGTTTAACAGCACCACAAACTACATCCTCCAAAATGATCAAACAGTTGAACAAGCACCTTTCTGAAGTTGTCTCAACATAAACAGGACATGACAACAATCGTGAAGCTAAGATTTAGTGCAGGACAGTTTTATTAGAATGTATTTGTTTCTTCTAGCATGCATAAAATCTAGTGTACCTATTTCTCATCGAAATGATCCTGTAATCTAAGACCGTATCTGTTAGCGCACTGCATCACTATTGAGCTATACTGATGTTAATTCTGTTTTATAAAATACTGCCTTCATAAACCAAGTATTCAATGCTATGATTAATTACAACCATGCCAATAAAGATCAAATAGATTTCACTTGAATCTGAAAGACAGACAAAAATAAACCATGTCAGAGCTAGATTGTGACTGTGTGTGAGAGAGACAGACAGCAACAGTGTATGTGTGTGTGTGTGTGTGTGTGTTTACTAATACTTAATCTGATTTAATCTCCGTCAAGGAGCCCAAGAGGTGACCTATGATGTCATTCTATGGAAACAGGAATCGGATGATGACTGAGGTCAAATAGTGAAAAAGCAGCGCAACGGCGCAGCCGTAACAATCAGCCGAGCCAGGAATCGACGCAGAGGGTAATCTTACTTTTCTCTGCATAAAAAGCCTGTTTACAGTACATGGGTATGAACATAACCAGTGTATCGTACAGTAAAATACAAATGCATCTGGGCGGAATGGTCAGTTTAAATTGCATAAGTGTTTGTGTAAAACATTGGTGGCATTGTAATTGACCCATGGAAAACTGTCTGGGAGGAGGGGGACGAGAGACACACAGGAACACAGGGACATGGGAAGGCATGATGATGTCAGACTGAATGATCACAAAGACATTAGCTTTAGAAAGAAGCACGTTATTAATTAAGATCATGTTTAAGAAAAGTACAGAACCTACAAAAAACACCGGATGTTTTCCACTTTTGTTGTTTTTATAGGCAAAAAAAATATATATGTCATTGTTTAAGCAAATGCAGATTTACATACATAAGTAATGTCAAGTATTTATAACATACTAAAAGTAAAATAAGTGATTGCATAAGTATTTACCTCATTCAAGTTGGCTGCAGTGACAGTCAGTGAATAGGTTTCAGTCAAGCTTTCACATCTGGACACTGCAATTTTACACTAAAAAAAAAAAAAATACTGCTCAAGCTCTGTCTTGCACAGGGGATCAGGCGTGAACAGCCTTTTTCATGTCCAGCCACAAATTCTTTATTGGACTGAGGTCTTGGTTTTGCCTCAACCACTCCAGTACATTCACCTCGTTGTCTTTAAACAATGTCTGCGCGGAGTTTGTTGTATGCTTTGGTCATTGTCTTAATAAATATTCACCCAAGCTGTGGTTCTCAGGTGTTCGTTATCCATTTATATATATCCTTATAAGCGGTAAACGAGGAAAACATTCTGCACAAATAAAAAATGTATGTAATCAGTAACGCTTTGGTCCCTTTTGTATGAGCTGTGCATGATTACATGACACATTAACTGAGAATCTGCTCGTTTCACTTCAGAAACTAAAAAATCAGTTTGATTCTCCTAGTTTCTATGAGAGTTTATTATGAGTTTATTTTTTAACATGGTTACTGTGGTTATGGGTTTAAAGGCACTTGCCATAAATTGCGATGCCACTAGTTTATATGCAGCCACAGACCTTTGAAATCAAATTCAAGCAAGCTTTATTGGTTATGAGTGTTATATTTGCTTTACTGCCATCACTTTCTCCTGTCTTCTCTCTTCCATTTCCAAATGAAATGCATTCAAAATACCTTAAAATGCTTGTGTACATCTGATTTGATGCTGGTGAACTGCTGCATCAGTTGTGGCCTAAAACAAACAACGAAAAATATGTACATCTGGGACCGAACTTTCCCTTTTACTCGTTTGGCAAGTAATGAAGCATGAAACCACCAGCGGCACTCGTTTCTGACCACTAAACACTGAGCCAGCGTTTCCACTGTTTAGCTTCAACTATGGCTTATTTTCACAGAGCCGTATTTACAATGACAAATTTAATGCACAACAGTAATATGGAAATTTGATATGATGCTTGCTTGACTTTGGTTTTAAGACTTTGGAGGGAAATATCTGTAGCTGGCTTTTAGCGTGAGGACAGGGGGGTCTTCCTTATTTTGGAGGGTCTTGTCTTGGCAGTTGTGTGTCCTCACTGAGGTATCGCGCAATTAGTCCATTATTATTACTGGACGTCTATGCGGGGCATGTAATACTGATTCTAAGCCACCAGTGGGCAGATTGAAACTATTTTTGCATCCATCATTGAGCCTGCAGTTAAAAGGACTTCAAAGCTTTTCATTCTAAACTGGTGATTAGCTAATCAGACTGGATGGCTGAAAACTGACCAGGGGCAATACACCTGGTTCCTGGGCAGCTAATTACAAGTCAGGCTTTCAAATCAGCAGCTGTTCAGACACTAAAGGAAAAGCACTTCACACCCTAGGTGTTTTATGACCACAAAGATGCCAATAAAGAAAACAGAAGAGAGACGGTACCTGCTACACATTTGAATGCATAGAAATTGAAGTGAAGGGTTACTTAAGAGTCTGCAACATGTAGATTACTTATAATAGCGCTGTGTTCTAATAGCGTGACTGTACTCATCTTAAAGTTGATTTAATTTCTTATTTTCTTTACCTCTTCACTGCAAGTTCTGTGGATGGCATTACTAAACATTCTTGCTTTGTAAGCAAGACTTCAGCTCCCTGCTGGCTGGTCAGATGCTGTCTGCTATAACGCTCCACATGGGCCTGTGAAAGGCCGATCTGATTTCTGCAGATGGAGCAGCAAACTCAGGCTCAGTGTCATGAAACAAGTTCCAGATTTTGTCATGGTCACACCAGGTCCAAATCTAATGCTGGGTGATTTCAGGGGTAAGCTGATATTGGTTCAATGTGTGGTGTCTGCCCTCTGCAGATTTACTTTAGGTGCCAACACAGAAGACAGATCTGCGACTCCGCACTCACTAAAATCTATATAGATCCTTTTATGTCAAGAATACTAATGAATCAGTTTGAGGACAAATGGCAGTTATTGTTGCTTTTATCTAGTATTATTCACAATTTCAAATGCTACAGTCCATAAAGTAATAGTTTGGTCTATAATGCCAACAAAAAGGAAAACTCTCATCACAATATACCCACAACCCAGATGATGTATTAAAACGTCCCGTTTTGTTACAATAACAGTGTTTACCTAACAGTTATTTATTCCATTGACATTCAACTACTAAAAGAAACAAATACATTTATGTGAGTGAGTATTAATGATGCATCCTTTATCCAAAAAGCATATTTTTTTCTATCCGTCACTCATTTCTAACTCAAATCATGTGTCAAAGCCTCAAAGCCAGACTGATTACGCGTTGAATATTAGAAAGCAGGCTGATGTGGATGCATGACAATACTGAAGGTGCTCTCACTCAGGACAAACTCTTGGCTTGGTATTAAGTACAGGAGAGATTTGATGTGTAACAGCAAATACAGGCAGGAGGGAGATGTTGGCAGAGGGAAGTGGGGATCAATAACTCATCACAAGTTGTGAATCAGCCCGGTCCAACAACCATTTGTCACACGCGAAAAACGTCCGCCCATTTAATCAAGGCTCCAATCCTAAGGACGGTCAACCAGCAGGCAGTTTATCAGTTTGCTCAGAAATGGTTAAGCTAATTAACCAAATGAATAAAGACAGCAAGGACAGCCAGGAAAAGGTTAGGGACCTGTTACCGTAGGGTTTTTGTCTTACTGGGACTATGTACTGATTGGACACGTTACAGCCCCTTTCGTTTGGGTGTGCTGCGTAAATAGATCAAGATATACAGAATAATAAAGGCTGTTTTTCCAAGGGAGTGTGCGAATGTGATCTCAAGCTCCGTTTTGTTTTTACACGTTCAACCTCTTGTGAACTCCCAGCAGCACAAAGACACCTCAGGGACCGTTTGGTCTCGTGATATCTTTGACACTGCAGAAACCGCTGAATATAATATGTGGCGGAGAACGTTTCTTATGTGACAAGCACGCAATTAGTATAATGAAACAAGTCAGTTTAGTGCAGTGGATAGACTCCAGTGTAATCCATTCACTGTCAGTCATCTCCTAACAGGTGATGAAGCAGCAGCCCTGAAGTTTCTCCTTCCGCTCAGAAGACGGTTATTACAGGAGGGACTCTATTAAGTGAATGTTGTAATATTAAGATTAATTGATTAGTTAATTGGTAGAAAAATGATTTAACTATTTTAACTATTTTAATAACAAAACCTTCCTTTGTTACACCAAATTCTTCGTCAAACTAAATTAGCTATTTACATTTTTCCACCATTTACTGACATTTTAAATGATTCATCGAGAAAATAATCAGCAAATGAATGATAACATAAATAATAGCAGCGTCTGTGGTGGAATTTGAAAAATAATATGTACTGCACTTGAACACAGCCCATATTAAATGACTCCTATTAGGAAATAATTATTTTACGGCCTAAATTACAAACTGAAAACACAGACAAATGCAGATTATGTTGGTACGACAGCCTCGTTCTATGTACGGAGCTACAATCACCGACACAGTCCTCATCTTGACTGCCTAATTTACAACAGCAACACAGAACATCGAATCAGCAGATGAGTTATCTTTGTGCGCTCTCACTTTCAGACCTTTCAGATTTGCATGCTAAAGATTGATGCACACTTATTAATGGGGAGAAACACATGCACTCCAGGTCAAAGCACTAGAGCAAAGCCCATAGCTCAGGGGAATTTAATTAAAAATGATATAATGTGTCTGCACAGACTGAGGTTGATGTGTTCTGACAAAGACAAATAAACAGCACACTGCTCAGACTCTGTCAGTCTCCTTTTTTCCATGTTTGCATGTTAAGTAATATCTGCTTCCAAACGCCTGATTTCACACCTAATAATCATCTTGATTCTTTTTCTCCACATCAAATCTGAGGCCTGCCGGCCACCTGATATCACTTCTTTAAAACTGCCTTGCCACCTTGGCACTCATGCCTCCTTATATTTCCATATAATAAACTTTTATACCTGTCCATCTCCATGTATGAGGGCTTCTCATGCTTCCATGGTTGTCTCCCCCCTCTCCCCTATTTTGGCATGCCTGTGCCAGGTATTTGTTCAAATTCCTCACACCCCGTGGGGATAGGTATGTCCCCCCTTCCCCTCCATCCCTCTTTCGTCTTTACTGCCTGTCTCTGTCTATCTTATGTACGCTAGCACATGTATGAAGCAGCCAGCGTGAGCTCCCCACCACCACTACCACGAGGTGTATACAGCCCACACACTTTACTGGGTAGTCACAACTAAATCATTTCCAAGTTGTTCAGACTCTGAAGCTGGCAAACCGCAGCTGTGGGTTCGACAGCTGCCGAGCCAAAAACAACTCAACGGGTAACAGGCAACTGTAAGTTGCTTTTGATAACTTCTGAAAGACCCGTTTATCCAGTGACGTTGTCAGAGCCTCTACCAGTTAAACTTCCACTCTGACATGGAAAAATGTTGGTGCAGGCGAGTATAGTGGATAATTAATTTCCTCTATGATTTAAGCATCACATAAAACCCTCAGGGGGGTGCGAGACACTTTGTTTGAATACGAGCTGATGTGGTATTGACATTGGGTCAGAGTTGAAGTGCATTAGTTATTGCTGTGCGTCATGAAATGACAGCAAATACCACTGATACTCTGGCTCAGTGTGTCCGTCTCTGCCTTTCCCACAGAGAGTCAAAACTCAGTTTCAGCTACGTGCTTATGTATTATTACATTTTCTAGGTACAGAGCAAGACCTATTCACCATCTGATATGGTTTTTGATTGAGTTGTTTCTGCTGCAGGACAGCTGTGTTTAGCTAAACATCCAGCGTATATGATGTCTAGTTATATTCCGTGTTCATTGTGCTCAGTTCTTCGGTCATTCTTCAAAGGAACCGTTCAGGTCTTAGCCTGTGTAATGCTCAATACTGATCGATGTATCAAGGTTAATTCTCAGGTAATGCTCAGTGGTGGATTGTTTCAGTGCCTTATTATGTGAACATTAAATGTATCATTTTGTTTTGACTGTAACAAGTTTAAAAATAGAAATAAAGTGTTAAATGATAAAATCCATGAACACTTTTATCTGGTTATTTATCTTCTTTACTACATTTATTTTTCTATCATTCATATTAAACAGAACCAACAGTTTAACTATAAAACATCCCAGTTTCATAAATCAACTGCAATAAATTTGTAGCTGTCACAACTTAATGCAGCGGCCATACCTGCGTCTTATACAACATTGGGATTATTTGCCAAAATATGATGCTATGCTACCATTTATGGTCAGATTCTTTGCTGCCATGGAAAGTCTTTGCAGCGGGTTCTCAGTGAGATTTATGTTTGGCTCAAAGGTACTGAAACCATTAGAGAGTCATCAAACCATGATCAAGCTTACGGTAAACCCCCTGAATGCGGCTATAAAATACAAGACACTAATATTAACTTTATTTGTGTTTTAAATTCTTAGACAACTATTCAGCACGGCTGGGCCATTCACTTATAATGCCTTTTAGTCATATTTCAGAGCAACTGAAACTGTAATTATCATACAGTTAATGTGTTTATGATAAAAACCTGTCAGGACATTTTAAATTGATTTCAACCACAAGTTAAAAAAACTATTATTATTATTTATTATTGTAGATTTCAGTCATAGGAAAGTCATTGCTTAGTATTCAGAGGTTGCTCTACCTTTAATCAATGAAAAAATAATACATATAATTCACCCCATGTGGGCTTCCTAGGGACCCCAATTCAGGCCAGCACAACTTCATACTCAGTCTGCAGGAAAGGCCCCCTCATTCAGCGTCCCATCCCACCCTCTTTTCCACTCACACCCACTCCTCTGGTTGACTCAGACACATCAATGACAGAGCGGCAGTGAGGACTGAACAGGACGCACAGCAGAGATCAGCTCAAGTTGGGATGAAGACCATCAGCCCGTAACACAATTAAACACACGTACTCCTGCTGAAGAAAATCCTACTTTTGTGCCTGGTCGAGGTCGAGGGGCTTTTAAGACTACAAAACAGGAGAGGGAGATTTCAAAATGGGAACTGAGTGTTTTCACCAAAGAGATCTGTGGAATATTATTTTTTCAACATCTGGGACTAAACAGTTCTAAAGTAAGTTTTAAAAAAAATAAATGAATGCAATCATTGAGTGCATGAGATTATAAATACTGTGGACATTATAAACCTATTGGCTTTTTCGTAAGCATTGACCAGGGCCCATTATGTGTCTTTTTACGCAATAATAGCCTATTAAATCTATTTAGATTGGTCCTATAGCTTAAAATGATTTTGGCATTATTTCTTTTTTTTTTTTTTTTCAAAATTAAATCTCCAAACTCTGTGGATGGCAAGGCTAACTGTTTTGATTGTCGCACAATTTAGTATTTTTAGTAATAGCTGCGCATTCTTGCACAGTTATTTTAGCTTTTGGGCCGTAATGATTTTATTTTTTACACTTCTCCTACCTTTGCGCATTTGCACAATATTTAAGCATGTGATATAATGGAAATTACCTACAGGACGAGGCCGTCTTGTCATTAATAGCTGTTATTTAAAGCGTGCCGGTAACGTATGGAGGCGCGGGGCAGCGCCAGGGCGCAGAGCACCGCGGGGCGTCTGGCTGTTCCTCCAGAGTTCAACAGTAGCTCTTAACCTCGGTGCTGCCCGGGTCACCATGTGTCATCCAGGCCGTTTCTGTCAGGCACCCCGCATCTGCTTTGATGTCGCTGCAGATTACGTTTCTGCAAAAAAAAAAAAAAAGAATCCTGTGACTCGGCACATTTTTATGCGCAGATCCACATCCAAACCACCAGTGCGCAAAAACGCAAGAAAAAGCAAACAAGAAAAATCAAACAAAAACCTGAAAATGTGGAACTGATTTACTAACTTCTAAGCCATGTCTTGCCTAATTCTTAAGTGCTGACCTTTCAACATACGGTTTGAGTCTAAGATTTAGTCTTCAGTTGGAGCCTTCTCGCTCTAAAAATCCAATTATTTTACTAAAACCATAACAACCTCACCCCGTTCCCTGTGAAACTATAACATTTTGGAGCCTGTGCCACCCAGAGCAGGTCGAAACGTAAACCATCCTGGTGTTTCTGACATTTTCATTTGTACATGTTTATATGAGTTTATTTACTCAAACTACTGTCACGATTTAAATATGCTAAATCCCACTGGAGCACCTGAGACCCAAACCATTCTCTAGATTTGTTGTTGCCGTCAACTTGTGTGTCTAACAAATAAATTCTCCTGTATCCAAAGAAGTATTCATAGAAACTAATAGATACTGTTTTGTTCTCTTCCCCACCTGTCTCTACCTTTTGAACCATCCATCTCATTTCTTTCCTCTGTGCCTCTACTGCATGTTTTTCTCAGCATTTGAAGCAAGCTGACATTTCAGCATTCCCTGGCTGCTACTCCTTCTAACAGATTTTTTTTATATATATATATTTCCCATTATGGACCCGTCCAGCTCTTTGCCCCCACCTTCTCCATTCACGTTCCCAATTATGCCCAATTTTTCTGTGCCTTCCTCATCTCCCTCCATCTCTCCATCACCCAGCTTGGCATCCACAGCACTTTTCTGCTCCTTCCTCTCCCTCCTCTCCTTGCTTGGTATCACAGGAAACCTTTACACTCTGGGCCTCCTCCTGAGGCGCAGGAGAAGTAGGAGAAGAGGTGGAGCTTCACTAGCCTGCTGCTTAACGAGAGTACCTTTACCGGCTTGCCTTGCAAACTCCACTTCGCCTACCTCCTCCCCTACCTCCTCTTCCTCCTCCTCTCTTCACCTCCAGGTGCTGAGCCTTGCTCTCGCCGACCTGCTCTACCTCTTCACCGCCCCCTTCATTGTGTACGACAGCCTGGCGTCCGGCTGGGCCTTTGGTGAGCTGGGTTGCCGCCTCCTGCTGAGCCTGGACCTCCTCACCATGCACGCCTCCATCTTCACTCTCAGCGCCATGAGTCTGGACCGTTATCGGGCAGTGGCCCACCCCCTGCACACCTCGTCCTCCAACTCATCTGGCCTGCTGCGTGTAGGCCTGGCCTGGGGGCTGGCAGTGGCTCTCAGCCTACCCATGATGATCACATTGCACCTGGAGGATGGTGAGAACCAGGAGGGCCAGCTGTGTGTCCCAGCATGGGACGAGCAGAGCTCCAAGGCCTATCTGAGTGTGTTGTTCTGCACCAGCATTCTTGGTCCTGGGTTGGCCATCGGAGCACTTTATGCCACTCTAGGCCGGCTTTACTGGGTGTCTCAAACTCGGCCAGCCTGGGCGATCGGTAGCAGCACCGCCTGTTCTCCTCGTGCACCCAAGCCCAAAGTCCTGCTCCTCATCCTGGGTATCGTCTTGGCCTTTTGGGCATGCTTCCTCCCTTTCTGGATCTGGCAGCTGCTGCCCCTCTACCAGCCCGACATGCTGCGAACAATACCAGTGGGGACACAGGTGACAGTGAATCGTATCCTCACGGGTCTGACTTATGGAAACTCTTGTGTGAATCCATTCTTCTACACACTATTGACAGGAAAGCGGAAACGCAACCGACAGACGCTGACGTCACCAAATCAGCTCTGCCGCAAAAGCAGTCCGCTGTAGTAGCGTCTATTCCCCTCCAACAGCAGAGACAATTGAGTGAGCGTACACGTGTGCATTTAACAGTATGCAAAGAAACTGTATGTGTGAACAGGTACTGTAGGTGAATGCTTTATAAGATAAATAAAAAGCACCAAAGAGCATTGACTCAGCCTTAGCCTGCAAGCTAAGGAAGTAGGAGAATACTTATCAAATGATAGCACTTTGTACAAATGCTTGTGAAAGATTTTCCTAGTTGGAGATGAACAGTTAAAAACATTCAAGTTTAACCAGCGCAAAGTGACAATCTCTGTAAGATGTGTTACCTAACAAAGTCTGTAACAGAAAAATATCCCGTTTGGTTTTAAAATATCTTTTGATATGGTTCTTGTAACAATTGCAAACCCATACAATGTCACTAAAAAAATAAATCTGTGAAGTCATTTACCCCCAGAATACAGAATACACTAATATTAGCAGACCAGACCTTATGACATATGTTACACATACACACGCATTTCCAGTAAAACCCTGATGCACTTCTCCTTGTTTTCAGAACTATCAAAGAAAATGTTTGTTTTTGAACAACTGGTTGCGTCTGGTCGGGACCGCAATGGGACATTTTTCGGAGACTTTGTTTGCTGACATAAAGAATTATGTTTAAGCGGGTGAACAGTCTTTTTGTTTTCTCCCCCTGAACCCTGACATATCGGAAAAATAATAACTTTTTATAATCTCGACCTGCATGTTTGGTTTGAAAACGTACCTATTGTTAAGAATCATGCAACGCTTTGCATGGCCTCAATTGATGTTTATAATATTGCGTAATATATAGCCTTGAATAAAGAGTATGCCTTCTGTAATTCACTGTGTCAGTGGATCTTTTACTGCTGTGTCCTTATAGCTCTGAAAAATAACACAACATATCACTGAAAATTACACCTAGTGGTATTTACGGTCATGACAGATGTGAACTAAAAAGGGGCGCAATATTTTAAAAGTTCTTCGTGGGGAGAAGTCCTTGAATTGCATTCATACTTTTGTTTGTGTATCTGTGTCAGCGACTCGGGAAGATCTTCCCTGTCTGACTCAAAGGCTGCACTGTACTGTAATACCAACCCTGCTGCTCTTTGACGCAGATGAGCAAATATTGTTTTTTGACAGAGAGGAGTGAGGGTGGGGATGGGACAATGGGAAAAAGCAGACAGAGTGGCATCACGTGATCGGGGTCAGAAACAGAGTGATTTTTGGTATCTTTAAGGCTGATTAAGTGAATACATGGATCCAAGTCTGCCAGTAGAGTTATTGTTGCGTACCCTCTCCCATCTGTTCCTGTATGTGATATACTGCATGCTCCTTTAAAAACAAAGAAACATTGCGGGGACTGCACAGGGTTCAGAAAATAAAGCCAGGCAACCTGTGAAAACTAAAATAGCCAGGACAGATTTGAGTGTCAGGTAAGATAATCCATCACATCTTCCAGAAAAAAACTAACATTGTCAAAACCATAAACATTATCAATTTCATGTCCAGTAAAAACCTGATACGACGTCATACAAAGTGAATCAAATACTGGAATCGATATATACAATTTAGACTATGGAAAAAACTATAAAAAACTATAAAAACTATTATAGTTAATATCAAAAGTCCTCAGTGTAAAGAGATTATCAACAACATACACATTAAGAAGTAACACAAGTCCGTAAAGTTTTTCATTTCATCGCTGATTGTCAAGTCACAAATCTTGGAAATGTTTTTCTTTGTCCGCTCAAATCACACAGACGGACCATTGAGATCTATTAACTGTGGTTTACTGTGTTTTGACTTGACATTCAATAACTTCTGAGAGTACATTATCCACAGGTAATGGATAGTTTGAGTGATTTCCTTTTAAATGCAGTGTAAAATGAGACTCCGATTATGAGCGGAAAGTCGAGCTAAAGTATGAGTTTATTTATTTGCACGTAAAGTGCGTAAATGTAAGAACGTTAACCGAGGGAGAGAAAACCTCGGGACAGCCCGAGAAGCTATGACGCCCTGCGGGGCTTTACAGCACTGCAAACAGCAGCAGGTTGAAGAGACACATACCATTAACATTTGTCAAGGGAGCTTGTGCCTTTCTCTGCACTGTGATGCATTATTTCTGAGGCTGTAAGGCCTCTTCTGTAGCCCGTGTTGCCTGCCATGTGTTTCCATTTACCTGGCTGGGCTACCTCTGAGCGTAACGTTCCCTCTGCAGTTATTATCCAGGGCCCTGTGCAGTCGCACCACGGGGGGCGCTTCTGTTGTGAAGTTAATGCAATATCCATCCACCTTTCACAGACAACTGAGACCTCACACCACATTTGTCCATTTAAATGGAATTTCTGGCCTACACAGAGCCAGCTCCGTGCACGTCTGAAATCAAGCGCCTTCATATGAGACGTGGTGATTTTTGAACCCCTGGGTCATACCAAAATGACAGAAGATGGAGGGTTTAGCTTAAGTAAGAGATGAAAAGTATCCAAAAAAGACACTTAGCAGCAGAGTGCATATTACAGAGCGCCACAGAGAGCTTGCAGTTCAATTTTTTAAGTCTGCATAGTGGACAGGTTCTGGGTGTCCAATTTATTCTAAAACTCCATATATCAGATGATTAAGTCCTCCCTCAGGTCTGCAGGGATGACTGAGTGTTTGATAAACTTCAAACACACGGGGTTTGGTCAACCCAACCAAATGAATGGAAAATATTGTCTCAGTTGGCAGGCTGGTCGATCTATAAACTCAGAGTTGTTTGTGTTGGTAGTTGCCAGCCCCGGCTGACTCGGTCCAATCATAACTTTTGTCCTCCCGTGCAGCAGCAGCTTTTGATTTCATCCTGAGATTACAGGCAGTGTCTTCCTCTCTAGGCCACAGGGAAAACACAAGGACAAATATTTTCTTTTGACAGGATTGCTCCGTTCTACCTGAGGATTTCATAAATCCAGCACATGTCAGTTTCCTGGAACTGGCAAGCATCTTTCCACCCCGGCACCCCTCACTCCGCCCATCGGGCTCTCCTCTTGACCAGTGTCTGAGGCTGCTGCAGGTGCCCCTCCCCTGGGCAACCCGCTCAGGAAAGCACCCCGCCGTGCAGACGAGACGAGGCCACAGCCCGGGCCAAATTCATGCTGTGAGGTGTATAAGAGGCTCCCATTTTCTCCAGACATACACAAAAAAGATTCCCTTCGCACTCCGCCTTCCCTCCTCCTCTAAAATTCAATCTCACCATCTGTTTTCCTTCTCTCAATCACTTCTTGCCCCCTCGACACTTTCTGCTTTACCTACACTGACAAAGACCAAGCTTTTGACTAATAATAAAAAATTGTATTTAAATATTTTTTTTAAAAATATTTATTAAAATCATTTGCTTTAAAAAAAGAATTACAACTTTTAACATCTGTAACATCACAGTAGTTGAAAGTCAAGTTTATGTTACACACACCCGCAAAATAAAAAAACTGCTTGTAATTGCTGGTTTGACAACAAACACTGAAACCTAGGCGCTCACAGAGTCTCTTTGTTCAACCCATGGCAGCCCCACCGTATGGCGCCCTCGTCCCATCACATCCCCTGACTTCACATCTCCGTGTCAGCCGCCAGGATCAGGCGAGGCCCAGGCTTGCGTACCTCAAGGGCCGGAGGTTACATCAACCGACATACACGTTACGGTTCGCACTTGGGCTCTTACTAGGAAAGACAGTAAACATGGCACGTCTGCCCCTCTCTCTCCTTCTCCCTCTCCCCGTGTGTCACAGTTTCTCTGTTCTCCCCCGCCTTCACCTCTCGCAGCACACTGCTGTAAACATCCTTGTCAACTCAGGCGTCAAAGCTCTGCCGACCTCTGACCTTTGGACACTTCACTCAGGTGAACCCCAGTTTGGTCATACGAGGAGATCACAGTTGAGGATGGACATTTTGCCTGTACACACTGTGAGCCATCTGTTATGTATCACAGCTGAAACTATAACTTTATTAATCGAAAGCCCATTTGACAGAAAATTAACCATTTTGAGAAAAGCGGAAGACTGTGGCCAGTTGGTCAAACAATGACGTATAAAGACATAACTTTGGACAAAAGGAAAAAGAAGATAAAAAGGCATTTTTTGGACCCTTAATTTAACCCATTTACTCCAGAGCATGGTGACTGAAAATAATATTTGTGTAGCTGACCAATAACAGACTGTTTTTAGGTTGGTGCCATCCTAAACATAGTCAAATGAAAAATAATTAAAACTTAAAACAGCTATGCCACATGAAATAAAAACAGCAGTGTCAAAATTAAAATTTATGGTGAAGGTGGTGAATTTAGGGCACTGACTAGAGGCAGGTTTGGGCAAACGGGTAAAAGCAGCTCACAGTATTTGAAGTAAACTCTGCTGCCTAAAGGTTAGAATTAGACCGCCACCTGCAGGTGGAATGAAAGAAAAACCCAGACTGGTAGTTTGCATCATCAAGTTTACTAAACCCTTTTAAGTAGGGCACAATTCAGGCATTAGTCACATTTCTCCTGATTTACTCTTTACAGCCGCTACAAAAAAAAAAAAAACATGTCTTAATAATATATACCAGTTTTCAATTCAACGTTTAGAAAATGTTAATCACTTTATTAATTTGAATGCGTTGGTAGAGTATATTGTATAAAAAGAAATTACCGTAACCAAAGACGGAAGGTGGTCAGTAGCCATTATGTTTTACTTGTATTAACATTAAGTGATAGCAGGTAATTGGATATCCATTGTCCAGACTGACAACAGTTTCTTCTGGGCGCCATCAGTGAATCAAAGTTAATCTCTTTCCAGTTTGTTCCATCATTCACAGTGTTCCTTTACCTGTACCCCGTCATGTACTTCAGCTCTGCATCGACTTCCTTGCTCTACACCAAACATTCACCTTGTCAGTACTTGGGTCTCTGTTGCCGTGCTACAGGTAACAGCTTGTTGCTCGTTACGCAACTTGTTCTTCTGCTCGCCTGTCTTTGCACCGGCTGAACTTCCAGCTCAGGTGGCTCAGTAACTGAACCATGCTACCAACTGTGTCCCCCGTGAGGACACATCACGTCCTGAAGGCTCAGCACTACGCAACAACCTCTGTTCAGAGAGCAAATATCTCGAAAAGTACTATGATTTATTCCTGAAGGTGAAGGTAAAGGTACAGTGGGTAGGATCTAGAGGGGTCAATTAATGGAAATGGAATTTATTATTTTCATCAGCCTATAATCACCTCATAATCTTACGGATTGTTGTTTTCATTAGCAATTTCAATGTTCAATCTCATCAATGCCTGACATTGGTACTGTGCAATCTATTTCTCTTTATAGTGTGTTTTTATAACCCCTCACAGGAGAAGCGGTTACAGAAGATGAATGAATGAGTATGTTTTTATACTCGTTTTTCGCTCTTAACCAGAACCACAGAGGAGATTACTTTAATTCCCGCGTGTGAGGACAATAAAGGCATTCTGATTCTGATTCTGAATGAGCACTTTATGTCTATTGTACAAATGGAGCGAGTTCTCCTCCACTGCGCCTCCCAAGTTGTGCTGCCATGTTTCTGCTGTAGCCCAGAAAGGACAAAGCAATCTGTGGCTATAGAAATTACCTTTTGTGTGTTTTACTGTGAAGTGGCTCCTATTACCTCATCGCCATGCAGTATGCAACAAAATCAAACAAACTGATCCCTTAAAAGTCTTTCAGCCCCTTGTCCTAACAGTTCAGATGTGGGTTCTGATGTGATAGTGATCAAATAAAGCTTTTGTTAAAGGTGTAAAGTTACACAGTAGAAGTAAAGCTCACTGCAATTGCACATTTGCAGACTGTTCGGTTATCAAATCAAATGCATCAAGGCAGTTACGGTATAAAACATAACTGCAAACCTTTAAAGCTCCACTGAATAACCAGATTAATTGCTGTAAAAACAACTGAAAATACGCTACGAATTACACCATTAAGAAAATAAAAATGATTATAATGACAACTAGTCAGAACTATTAGATGAGCATAAATCAAAGCAGAGCTGTGAGTAGAAACTAATACCTATAAAACAAGCGGTTTCCGTTTATGCACACATGACACACCTTGATCCTAATCAAGCTCAAGAAAATTGAGATTTCAAGACATCTTTCAACGTTCCGTAATGGAGAACAAAAGAAATTCAACCAGGGCAGCAGTATGTTCAATCTGTTGATCCATGTCGCCCCCACACAGTGTTCTCGCCTTCCACAGTAACCTGCACCTCCTGTCCATGTCTCCTGGGTGGTGAGTAACTGAACACCTGGACACCTGGACTTGCCAGAGTGACTCTTAATAACCCAGTTCATTAGCACAGCCCGGGGGACGGCAGGCATGGTGCAGTGGTGTAGTTCTGGACTGGCTACTGGACACTGACCTCATCGTGCATCAGCCTTTAGGACCAAACTGGGTCTGAATGTCCTCACAGAGCAGACTGAGGGTGTACACTTGTAATAACCTTCAGACAAGTTTGAAAGATTTAGCTTGTAGTGTCCTTACAAAAGACAACACTGTAAACTATAAAGGGCCTTATAAACTGTCCATGTTTGCAGAAATATGATATCTTTGCTAATTAGTTAAACACTTAAGTATCTATCTGCAATACAGTGGAATTCAGGTCACCTTTAAAATAGATTATTTTAACAGAATCAATCTAATTTCGTTCATAAGGATTTCTGTAAACTCTTAAGATGACAAGCCGGAGTTCGGCAAAACATCTTCTATCAAAAACTAATCCAGCAATAAATCAATGCACGAACAAAATCCTATTATTTATATGAGGCATTTTAAGAAGTGGTTCAACTGCTCAGACCTACCTTGGTCATGAAGCATGTCCGGCGGCTCAAGGCTTCCTCCTCCACTGGAAACCTTGACGTCGTCTCTGGACAAACTCACCAAGGGTGGCACGACGTGGTGGGATGGCAGGACAGGTGATGCTTCTTTTCACCTGGAGTTTTACTCAAACACGTGCTGGTGTCTGGCGCCCTCTTGTGGCCTCATTGTTGCAACAACACCGGAAACGGAAATGGTGAGAAACAGTGAACTACATGTAGCAACCAGCAGTCGTTTGTGTAGAAGTCAAGGGAGCTTTTTTCCACATTTATTTCTTGCACACGTAGGAAACTTGCTCTTGACAGAATATTGATGTCATTTTGTGGAACACAGAACAGCGGGTGAGTGTGTCAAACCGGACTGTTTTTGTGTTTGTAATGTGTTATTTGACCCTCCGTCCAGCTAGTTTCAGTTAGCCGGCTAGCTAGCTAATGTTAGCCACCTTATGTAATGATGGCGGTGTTATCAGGC
Organism: Chelon labrosus; assembly: GCF_963514085.1. Lineage (NCBI taxonomy): Eukaryota > Metazoa > Chordata > Actinopteri > Mugiliformes > Mugilidae > Chelon > Chelon labrosus. Next base: position 9,777,856 of record NC_140345.1, read on the forward strand.
TAGTGGTGCTAGCTGCTGGTCCATGCTAGTTATCTTACTACAGCATATTTTCAAAGAATACGTGCGGGTTTGTTGTTAGCTTGTACTTCCGCGTTATACTACACACGGGTGATCAAAACAAGCCAGAATCTTTGGAAAGAAATGGATCATAGACACCATAGTCTCACTGCTTGGACAGTTTCCAAACAACAACAACAGTGTCGCTTCTCCTAGCTTGTCAGCCGAGTTAAAATCAGCTTCCCCCTTCATTATGTGTTTCCTGTATTTTTGTCCTTCCTAGCCGCCGCAGCAAATGGGACCAGCCTGGTCCGGGCTCGGGCTCTGGCTCTGGCTCTGGTGGGATGAGGGAGGCTGAAGCTGCGCCCACTGGAGCTCTGGATGCTGCAGCAGCTGTGGCTGCCAAGATTAATGCGATGCTGGTAGCCAAAGGCAAACTGAAACCGTCACAAATAGGCATCCCTGGACCACCTGACAAGGTAATGAACAGCATGTATGGACTCAACAGAAGGAGTAAAACATAATCATAATCAGTGTGACAGCTCTCAGCAATCTAGGTCATTGTATATCTAAAAACAAAGTTAAAACAGTGGTAGTTCTGTTTCTTGAAGACATTTCAACACTCATTCAAGTGGCTCCCTCAACTCAAGAACATAACCCGTCTCCCTAAACAGGACTTAAGTCACATCTAACCAAATATCCGTTTGAATTTGCAGAAGCCACTTAGATGCTTAATGACAAGTCCAGTGGTCTTAGTTTTAGGTTCGTTTTAAGTATAACTGGTCATATTAGGGGTCTGCAGGCAATATTGCAGAGATGAGTGAATAACAGTGTTGTATATGTAAGGCTTACGGGACAGATTTGTTCCATCAGTGTTTCGTACATGCATGACAATGTATCCTGATGTTATGATATACACTGATGTTTTTTCATTGTCATTCAAAGCTTTACACCAGCAGTGCATATAAAGATGAAATTACTTTACATTAGATGCATTAATATAGTATAAAATAGCCCTGCATTAAAATTAAATCTCCCTTCATAATCTTTTGATCTCTAGTTAGTGTTGAAACATTGCACGGGGAAGGGAAGTAATTCAACTGTATGACCGTTTTTGGAGGATGTGGTTTGTGATGCTGTTAAACTGTATTGAGTTAAACACAAAGGTGTTCTCTTATTTAGCCTAGTCCACTGACTCTAAAATGGGGTCGTTAAAATAGAAAATTGTGTCAGTACAATACAATTCAACAGTACAACTCCCCCCCCCCCCCCAAAAAAAATAAAATAAAAACGCAGTTGAATCAACAGCTCTATCAGTTATTTGAAACAAATGTTGAATACCATAACCTTAAAGAAACTAAGATTTAGTGCAGGACTGTTATATTAGAATGCACCTTAAACAATAAGAAAGCTTATCTTCTTTTAAAGACTGCACTTGGTTTCATTCATAAGAGCAGATTTTATCACCACATAGAGGGAAAGCTAATATTGCTGAAGTTGCTGTCTGAGATTTTCTTTTTTTACCATTGCTATGATATTTTTTTTAAGTATCCAGTGTGAAAATATATATTTTTTTATATAGTCCTCCAGCTATATTTGACATGGGGTGATGCATGTTCTTTGTTGCCCCTCCTCACTCAGATTATGAGTGGTGGTAAGCCTCCAGTGCCGACAAAAGCCAAAGACGACCTGGTGGTAGCTGAAGTTGAGATCAATGATGTTCCAATCACCTGTCGAAATCTCCTGACACGTGGGCAAACACAGGACGAGGTGAGCAGCAATGTAGACAAGCGTGTTTCACAGAGTTAAGTTCATGACTCGGTGTGAGGATTATTCTCTGATATGTGTTTTACTTGTCACATGCAGATCAGTAAAGTGAGCGGTGCTGCAGTGTCAACTAGGGGGCGTTACATGACAGCAGAGGAGAAGGGAAAAGCACTGCCAGGGTAACCTTTCTCATCTCTCACTTTTAGAAAGTGATGATAATCTAGGAGATATTAACATTTAACACTGCTTTGTTTCCTCTCATTCCACATAGGGATCGGCCTCTGTATCTGCACGTACAAGGACAAACAAGAGAGCTCGTGGACAGTCAGTCCTCTTTCTAACTCGTTCTCAGTCACTTGTGAAAGTACCTTTGCACTCATCTTGTGATTCTACTGATGGTTTACCTTCATCCTTCCCCAGGAGCAGTTAATAGAATCAAGGAGATCATCACCAACGGTGTGGTGAAAGCTGCAACTGCTTCATCATCTGCTTCGTCTTTCTCCCCGAGTGGAGCTTCAGTCACGGTTTACCATCAGCAAAACCCTCCTCAACCCTCACTGTCGCCTATGACCCACCACAAACCACACTTTCAGTCAGGGGTATGACAGTTACTGAATGAACTAACTAAATACGCTTTCCTTATGTCATTTCCCTTGCGGTTAAATCTGTAAGCTAAGCTTTGTGCAGAGCATATCATTCAAGAGATGTTGGAGAGTCAGACTTTAATGTATGTATACTCAGCAATTTTGGACGCCCTCAGAGGAATAATAAATAAGTTCTTTAGCTTTAAACTAACTGGAAGATGTCAAAGGTTTGATTGGATAGATTACTATGTTTCAACTTTCCCTACATCATTTACAATCAGTTAAAATATTTTTGGCTTTGAAGTTAAAAGACCCCGATTCAGAACTCTGAACAACTTGTTTGACCATGAACTTAATTTAATGTAAAGACATTATCTTTTAGCAAATGGGCACAAATGAGTAGAGATATCCCACCAATGACTCTTCTGTCTCTTCAAATGAAGTCATATTGATTTTTTTTCCCGTTTTTTTTTATTTTTTTTACGTTGTTTCTCAGATGCATTACGTTCAAGATAAGGTCTTTGTTGGCCTGGAGCACGCTATCCCAGGCTTTGTGGTTAAAGAGCGCGTCGAGGGCCCCGGCTGTTCATACCTGCAGCACATCCAGGCTGAGACTGGGGCTAAAGTCTTCCTCAGAGGAAAAGGATCCGGCTGTTTAGAGCCTGCATCTGGACGAGAGGCCTTTGAACCCATGTACATTTATATCAGGTGGGTGTTGAAACAGTAGCAATCATTAATTTTTAGAGACTATACTTGATCACGCACTGTTATGAATTAAAGCAGCAATGTGGACTCAAAAGAACTAAATGCAGATGTTATCCTCTCCAGTCATCCTAAACCAGAAGGACTTGCAGCTGCAAAGACCTTGTGTGAAAATCTGCTTCAGACTGTGAGTAGTTTCCTGTTATTGTAAAAAAATAATGCTCTGTCCGCATATATGTTCTCCCTTTCCAACAACAATTGATATTAAATCGTTAAGACTCACATAAGTAGTAGCCTCCAGAGATGCAAAATTTACAGTTTTATGATAATTAATCAATTTATTATTAATTAAAGATAGTCTATCTATCTATCTATCTATCTATCTAGTGTAATAGTAGATAGAATGAATCCATCAGGGACACATGTCAGTTAAATTATTAAGTTACTTGTGAATGATCAAATAACCAAAAATGATCTTTGACTATCAGTGACACTGGCATTTCTAAACTGCGTATTTCGTGAGAAATAAAGCTATTGTTATTGCCGCCCAAGTGAGGCAAACAAACCCAAGAAGTCGGTGTCTTTGGGGAAAAAAAAACTCTTTCTTGTGGTATTGATGGAATCACTGATCTCAGCCTCTGCGGATGTGCTATTGAGATAATAGCATGTACACATTTGCTACAAGACTGCACATAGTTGTGAAAGTATTATCTTTATTTTGTACCACAAGCAAGTATTTTATGCAACATTAAGATAGAGTTTCAAAGGGAATGTGCGCTGTTGTCACAACTGCATTAATCCTAATGGGTGTAGTTGTTATACAGTCAGTTTATTGTGGGCTCATCACTAGAAACCTTAACATGCCTTATATAGAATATTTTTCCTTTTCTAGGTCCATGCAGAATATTCTCGCTTCCTTAATCAAATGAGCACGATGATGCCAACACAACAAGGTATACAACAATCTGTAGTCTTTTTGTGATTTATATTATTTATATTGTTATTATTTTCACTGTATTTTGCACTGTTCTTTTTCCTCAGTTAACATCTGTTATGTTGTCAATGAAACATATGCATGTAGACGTCACTAAGATCTGGTTTGATCCTCTTCCTACCCCAGGTTTCTCACAGCCTCCAGCAGTGAATGGGATTCTTCCCCAGCCTCCTTACTATCCCCCTGCTGGATACCAGCCAGGCTACACAGTGCCTGTGCCCCCACCTCAGCCCCAGCCCGTCCCTCCACCTTACACTGTCCCACCTCCAGTACCACTAGTGGCACCTGCAGGTGTACCTTCTCAATACCCTCTCCGCCCAGCTCCTGCCCCTGTTCCTGCCCCCGCACCGACTCCAGCTCCAGCACCTGTTCCTGCTCCTGCTACAGAAGCTCTGCCACAGGTAGGGTTCATTGAAGCCTTAGTTATTGTATGATCAGAAATGCACAGTGCAAAAATGTAAATATTTAAAGCACAACAAAAGTAAGAATGCTTTCAGAAATAACGGCACTAATAGTTTCTATTACTTATTTATTATTAAATGTTTGATAACTTAAGATAAAGTGCATTCAAGAGAAATAAAAACTAAATCAAATCTACTGGTTGCCTTTGAGATAACAGTAATTCTAGTGTATTTTAGGGTCTTCATGCAGTTGAGTATGTAATCTACAATCTCTATACGTGGGCTTGTTGAAGTGCAAAGCAATACCCGCTTCATGTGGTTTCTCTCCTCTGTGCAGACTCTTCCCCCTGTACGTTTTGCTCCTACTGCTGCCGTGCCACCTAGAGTGTCAACTCCAGCCGCCCCGGCCAACCCACCACAGAAAAGACGCTTCACAGAGGAGGTACCAGACGAGAGGGACAGCGGTCTACTCGGATACCAGGTGATAACTAGCTCTTCCACATTTACAGCTCCTCTTTATTCTCTGGTGGTTTCTCTTTTTTCACCCTCCCTTTCTTTTCTCTCCTCTGCTGCCCCCATGTTTTTTTTTGTATGCGTGGGGTTTTACCTAAGGTCTGTTTGTGCCAATTACTTCCATTAGTCAAGCGCTTGCTTTACTATCTGTGATTTATCTACTGCCGCCTCGTACATCCTTTCTTCCTGGAAGAAAGGAAGGATGTACCTAGGCTGAGATAGCATGGTCTGCTGTTTCCTCTTGGTGTTCACTTACAGTTTACCCATGTGTTTCTACGGGTGAAATGGAAGTTTCAGAAAAAGGTATTATATCAGATAAGATACAATCTTATGATCATCTTATGAGCTGTGGTAAGCTAGATGTTTTTCTCTTTGGTGTAGGGATAGGTATATTATTATTAAATTGTCAGGACAGGGCTTAGTAGAGGATGTGTGCTAATCGTGCCTGTGTGTTTTTCTGCTCATAGCATGGACCCATTCATATGACTAATTTAGGTGCAGGCTTCCCAGTGGGCAGCCCAGAGACTACAGGACCACAACCTCCGAGTTCCTCCGGCCCGCCGAGTGAGAGGGACAGGTACACAAAGTTTTATTTAAATTAATAGTGTACATGTGTCAGTAGGCACGGTTCATAAACACTCTCTTTCTCTCTCTCTCTCTTTGTGTTCTGCAGTAGGCAGCTAATGCCTCCACCACCCCTGCCTGTGAACGGAGTGAGACCCAAGATGGAAGAGAGAAGGGCACCGCCAGGCCCTGTGGGTAAGGGTGTTATCCTGTGGATCAACTTAACCCTGCCCAAATCCACATTCACAGTTCATGACTGTGGACTATGGCCTTTATAGGCTTTCCCTCAGTTTATTCACAGCCTTAAGTTAGAGCTGCACCGAGTAAAATATAAATCCACTCCCAGGCCAATAGACTGGAGATTGTTGAAGCGGGAAATGTGTTACATAAAACCGCAACAAATGTAGAAAGACACACATGCACTATCTATTAGTTAGTATTAGATAGATGCCCAGTTCATATGGCAGATGTCATAGAAGCTGCATTACACATTCAGCTACACTCAAACCAGCCTTTATGCTTCTCATGATTCTTCCAGGATTTGCTGTGACTAGAAATCTTCATATATAGAGGTGGAGCTATGACTCGACATCTTTTGTGCATTTTTCAATCCTGTGTAAAGGATAAGTCGAGTCCGCCTTACGGTCCCATTCTGATGACATCATCAGTCTGGATTTCCTGTAGTTTGTTTACTTTCCTTACTAACGAGAATCTCTCCTGTTTTTGTGTTTTTCTCTTTTTCTCTGTGTTTTTCTTCTCTTCCATGTGTCTCTGGGGTGATGCTGGATACTGATTGGGGGTGGGGCACGACTCGTCCTGTGATGCCGTCCTGCCGCTCGATTGGACGGCCCTTACGCTGTCGCTCCCCACCAACCAATGGCTGTTCCCTCCTCTACTGTGCTGACATAAACGTTGATTTAAATCTATTAACTATTTGCTTCTCCCAAAATGTGTGTGGAATAATCCACTTGTGGTATTTGAAACGTGTTGTTGTATTTTTTTGTGTTTTTTTTTTTTCTCTCCCTTCTTTTCCAATTGTGCTGCCTGTCTCTTCTTTCTTCTGTTTGCTCCCACTCTTTTTTTTTCAGAGCCCGCAGTGAAAAGATTGAAAACAGGTTTGGTAGCGTACACCGGCGACTCCTCGGATGAAGAGGAAGAACACCCCACCTCCAAAGCCTCAGGGCCAGGTAACCCTGGAGCAGTCCCCCCCTCCTCCGCCTCCTCAGGCTGGACACAGGGTTACCGTTGTCCTCCTCCACCAACCTCCCGTGCCAAAACACAGCCACAGCAGCAGTCTATGCCTTTCTGGATGGCACCCTAAGGCTCAATCTTTTTTTTAAAATTTGTTTTTTAAAGGATATGCACCCAACCTGAGCCTGTCTTTTCCCAGCACCAATCACCCATTCATCACATGGATGACTCTTTAACAGCTGTGTGTTGGTTCCTGGGTCCAAATGGACGTACTAATATTTTGTAAAACTCCCATTTGTTGTTTTTTGTGCACACATTATAGTTTGAAGAAGACCACTTGCAGGACTGATACCTCAACCTATTTTGTGTATGTACAGACAGACAGTCCAGTTTTATTTAGAAGTGAAAGAAAACCCCACACCAGGCAAAGTGTTTGAATATAGTGTCTTTATAAAGATATCAATGGTGTTGTACATCACAGATCAGTTCTCATTTGATTCCAGCACAGCTTTTCCTACCTTTCCAATCATCATCCCTTTTTATTTTCCTTTAATCTGTTGGTCAGGGACGTCATTCTTTCATCTGCTCCTTTTTTTGTATAGATCCTGTTGGACTTATGTGAATAGTAAATCTAAAGAACTTATTTCATTCTTTTATGGAATAAACTTAATTTATTGCTGTGTTTGAAAGGTTGTGTTTCATTGCGTTGTGATATTTGCCTTGTTAAAGTCTGTTTTATCATATTTGACAAATTAATCATTAGAAACAAAGTCAGTCACACCTTCCAGTTGGGTCTGCTTGCCAAAATAAATAGTGGATAAAGCACTGGCTTTGTACGACATAAATATATAACTTTTCCACACATGAAAAACCTGTTGACTGCAACTGCAGGGGTTTTGTAATGTAAAGTTACTCCACTAGAAGTATTTTCATATTTTTTTAACAGTAGTCTAAGATAATGAGCTATCTTGCTCTTGACTGAGAGCGACTGCTGGTTTCAGATCATTTCAATCTCTGGTACTCGTGGGGGACTTCTCTTGTTGTACTGAGTGATGCGGCTCTCCATTACGGGCCGGAAGTGGCGGATCAGACCCTGCAAATGAAAAGGAGAGAGAGAAAAAATTACATGCCGAGCTTCATTTGTTTAAATTAATAAACAAAACTGTCGAAGAAATGTCACCTGCACGGGCCAGGCGGCTCCATCCCCCAGGGCACAGATGGTATGTCCCTCTATCTGTTTGCTGAGCTCCCATATCATGTCAATCTCTGAAACGGCTGCCTCTCCTTGGACAAACCTCCACATCATTCTGTCCATCCAGTCCACTCCTGAGGTGAACAGAAATGTACCAACACTCGTTAGGGCAGTCTTTTAGAAAAGTTTTGTCCTGGCATAGTCCTTTATATGTAAGGATATATAGGATCTTTAAGCTAGGGGAATATACCTATCAAGTTTCTACTGAATTCAATCTTAATCTGAGTCAAAGCTGATGAGCTACAAACATCTACAGTACTTCTGTATACTTCTGTATTTAGACATCTCTACAGAAACTGATATAGTTACTGTTACAGTAGAAATTAACAGGTAGGGCGATGGGATCACCTTTACAAATAAAGAGGAAATGCCATAAAATATTTTTTTAATGTTTTTGTATTCTTTGTGAGTTATGGGCTAACTAAAAAGCACCTTTAGCAGATGCTGGGGCCCTGCTTTGAGAGGCTTTTGGGGCCGTAGCGACACCAGCCGCTTCAATTGCCTGTTTGCAGTAATATTAATCTGACAAATGGAAATTTTGTTTGATGACATTGTACTATTTTGTACTTTTAATTTTCAGAAAGCTCTTTATTCTTCCTTTTGATCCATAAAAAGTATGCTTTATAATGTTGAACATGCACTTTAAGTAGGTTTCTCTTCAAGCTAATCAAAAGTCCTGCCTCATATACAGGTTATCTCTACAAATGAGAAACAAAACAAGGATATACACCGAAACCCTAATAACTAAATGTTTATTTCACTTAAATCCTACTGTCACCCCAGTTTTGACTGACTTTAAGTGTTTAAGTGGGATTCTGGCGAAGTCATACTTGTTCTCTGATGTGTTCAGGGTGACATTTTTTGGTATCCTGACTATCTCACTGAAGCCTTGCAGATGAAATGATTATACACTTGGAGAAAAATACCAAAGCAAATGTAAAAGCCAAGTGCTCTGCCTGTCTCACTGATCTCAGTGCTGAAAGCAGTTCCTTACCCTCTCTGCAGGGGGTGCACTGGCCACAGCTCTCATGTTTGTAGAACTCAACCAAACGTGCAATAGCTCGAATCACGTCAGTCTAGAGGAAAAAAAACTCATTACACAGATTTCATTTTCATTGTCGCTGAATATGCTGTGCTTCGTGTGACCATTCACATGACTGTTTACCGATTTATCCATGACTATGACGGCTGCAGTTCCCAGGGCAGTATCAGCGCGGACCAGGTCATCAAAATCCATCAAAACATCATCGCACACGTGCCGAGGGATGATGGGAGTGGAGGACCCCCCTGGGATCACCCCTAATAGATTGTCCCAGCCGCCCCTCACTCCCCCTGTGCCAGTTGCATGAGAAGAAAGACGGGAAGTCATGTCAACATCTCATAAAGCAAACAAACACCAACACAGAGGTGGTCCGTAAACACACACCTGCGTGTCTCTCTATTAGCTCTCTCAGAGGGATAGACATCTCTTCCTCCACTGTGCATGGGTTGTTCACGTGACCAGAGATGTTGAACAGCTTCGTCCCAGAGTTCCTCTCCCTCCCAAAGCTGGCAAACCAAGCTCCGCCTCGACGACAGATCGCGGGAGCCACGGCAACCGTCTCCACGTTGGACACTGTTGTTGGGCACCCAAACACCCCTTAAGGGAGACACACATGCAACAGCAGTGAATAACTGTAATTACAATATAACCAACCATATTTTACAGTTTCCTAAACCCTAATTAACAGCTGGAGGAGGTTGCGGAGATTCTTCCTCACCTATGTCTGCTGGGAAAGGTGGCTTGAGTCGGGGTTTCCCTTGTTTGCCCTCAAGAGACTCGATGAGGGCCGTCTCCTCTCCGCAGATGTAGGCTCCGGCCCCCCGCATCACAAACACGTCAAAGTTATACCCTGAGCCGCAGGCGTTCTTCCCAATCAGCCCTGCTCTGTATGCCTCATTAATGGCTACCTGTTCGAACAAAGAAAAACAGACAAACTATAACAAACAACACACTGCAGGATACACGTCTGTTCATCATTTATCTTTTAATTTGCGTACCTGTAGGTTTGATGACTCGTTGTAAAACTCTCCTCTGATGTAGATGTATGCAGCGCGAGCTCCCATGGCCTTCCCAGCCACCAGACAGCCTTCTATCAACTTATGGGGGTCGTGACGCATTATCTCACGGTCTTTACAAGTCCCAGGCTCCCCCTCATCAGCATTCACCACCAGATACTTAGGCCTGTCACACAGAGGCGGCAAACACGTCAACAGAGTCCCATTACTGCTGTGGACAGGGATGCCGGCCCTTCTGGCTCCTACCTGCCATCACTGGGTTTGTTCATGAAACTCCACTTCATGCCAGTGGGAAATCCCGCTCCACCTCTGCCCCGAAGCCCTGAGATTTTCACCTCATTCAGGATCCAGTCCTTTCCCTTCAGGACGATCTCCTTAGTCTTATACCAGTCTCCTCTTTTGAGTGCTCCTTTGAGTCTATGGGAAGGAGATCAGAAAGGTTTATCTACTGAATTTTTTTTCATTGGAGAAAGTACCACTATCACCATTTTTACCTCCAGTCATGCCGGCCATATAAATTGGTGAATATCCGGTCTTGGTCACTCAGAGGCCCAAATGTGGTCTTTTTTGGCTTCACCTTCCAAGAGAGGGAGGTTAAAAATAAAGATGACAAAGCTGCCATGTGGAATAATGTCACCGAATGGACAGATACAATAAATACTATAGTGGGCAATGCTTATAAACTGACACGAAAACTGGAAGGGATTGTGTGAAAAGTAATTTGAATGCAAAGAAGGCGTCACATGCAGGTGTGTTCTTTTGCATAGGCTCAGAGTTTGCAAGTTTGCACTCCTGAATTATATTACGAGATGTCCCTAAACCGTTTTGGTGTGTGTCTCTGTGTCAGGCTGCATCCTGGTAGGAATGGCTTCTGCCATCAAGGAGTGTAATTGCTATGAGGTGGGGGTGCCTGGTCTGGTCTATGTGGGTGCTACATGTCCAAGTAACATCCACATGAACGCCAGGTCCAAAAGTTTGGTTCAGCAGAACACTGAATTGTCACAAGAAGGTCACTGTTATTTACTTCTCCTGTCAGTGGTTTTAATGTTGTGGCTGATCAGTATAACAATGTGAATAAGACATATTATAAAATCAAATGCCACAAACTCATTAAAGGATTAAAACCTAATTTAAAGTGTTCTCGTGTCACTTATCTTTCAAAATATCGCTGGAAAATCTTTCCTACACTAAACGGTGCCATCTTTACACTGCATTGTGTTTGTCTGTGTGAACACCAGGCCTACCTGTGGCTGTGCTGCGGTGCTGTAGGTGAGACGCGGAGCGACTTGACGCGCCACAGCGCCCCACAGCATCCGCGGAGGCAGCATTCTGCAGGAGGCCGAGGACAACCAAGCACCCCCACTCACTCTAGACTGTTTTACACTCCAACGCTGTTCCTTTCAAGCTTACTTCTCATACAGTGTAATCGACACTGAAACTTCTTCTGCAGAAACAGCTTCTGCGCTTTAGCTTAATTCAATTAAGAGGATTGGATGAATACGTCACATCCTGTTTCAGTTGACCGTGCGTAACCTGACAGATATTTAATCTTTTACGCACACGCATTCCTGCACACACAGAAACAATTAATCAATCAGTGTATGACCTTATTTTAATTATGTGTGCAGTTTAGAGAGTTGTAAGGGTAAACGATCTTCCACACATTCATCCACACATTTATACTGATGTGCTCAAGGACAATTAATTCAGCTTAAAAACTGAAAAACTGAATTCAGCATGTGGTCCATAACCCTCCGGTTCGTGGACAACACTTGTTAGATACTTGTCAAAAAGGAGAATGCAGAGATCATATTAAAGATGGCTGGCATCTATTCAAGCATCATTTCAGTGAGACAGCAGAGACAATGCTAAAAGAGAAGCAGCTAAGCACTATTCATTTTATTATTCACACGTGTCAGAAGGCCTGTGAAAAAACAATTTTTGCTCACTCCGTTGATTGTCTCTATTAATGTCCATCTTTATGTACATTTACACTAATGTTTTTAAGAGTAATTACATATGAGTTTCATTCTCCTTCAGCTGCATGAGAATGTGAACACATGAGCACATTAATGTCTTCTACTCCTAGATTTAAATACCATGCTGTTGGATACACTATTAAATAATAAATTAAATGACATCTGGAGTTTGACTCATAAATCTGTATTTCACAATATTATAATTACACAATGATCAATGAGTAAGAAGAAGGAATTGTACAGTATGGGAAGTTAAGGAGGAACTGTGTCATTTTATCACTGTCTCCATTACATAGTTTGTCCACCAGAGAGCACAAGCCAGTTTTCAGCTGTAAAATTATCTTGGGCAGAACTCTTTAGCAACCAAATGTAGGGCTCTCTTAATAAAACTACTCAGCTAAAATAAAAAAATGAAAACAAATTGGTTAGATTCTTAATAGCATCAGCCTCAAAGATCATTGAGCCTCTAGTTACTAGTAACAGTAAAACAACAGAGATGACAGTAACACACACAAAAAAAAGGCAAGCTTAGATATCTTTATTTATTTCCTTTACATTAACTGAAACAAATCATGGGAAAATGAATTTGTATCTCTGAGAAGGTCCACTAAAAACTGAAAGACAAAAATGTATCCCTGATAGCGTGGTCTCTACTCAGACCGTACCCCATGTCCCTTCACCATAGCCAAGAAAAAAAACAGCTCACATAGAAAGACACACTTCACAGCTGGCATCAGTTAACCCTCATTCATTCACAGAGCTCTGAGTGGGAGTACCAACACCCTTCATGCACAGGACCAACTGTCACACTGCCATTCCAGTAGGACTGGTTCCAGTAAGGCCAGTAGTTTACTTTCAATGCTATTATTTCCCAATCTCCTGTTTTAACCATCAAATGAAACAATACAAAACGTATAAAATCTAATACTTTGAAACTACTGGCATTACACTTGCATGAAGAGCATCAGTCTCCCTACAGCACCAGTTTCTTCCCACTTATATTTTGTATAATCACTTAGTGCATTGCTCAAGATTTCCTGAGAATAGTTGCAGCACAAAAAATAACCCAAAACTAAGGCAACTTCATCCCAATATATATATAGATATATATATTATATCTGACTATAACTCTGTATTAATATGCAGGAGGAAAAGTATGTATGTGGGTTTCAAAGAAGTATCATCTATTTCAATCACAATTTTAAATGGTACTGAGTGAGTTAATGGACGAGATATTGAAGGTCAGACCAAAAAATAAAAAATAAAGAAGAAGAAGAAGCTTGAAGCGCTCAAATCTCATAGTGCAAATAATCTGGAAATAATAAAAAAAGATTTATTACAAGGACAGGACAGTGCATAAGCCCAGACCAGAACGACTGATACAGCAGGTTCTGACTATGCAGACATTAATAGAACGGGAAATAAAAATACAGCTGCTGTCATTTAAAGCCATGAATTGACACATCAGCAGGGCTTTAATGTGCTGGTCCGGTGAAAGCAAGATGAAATTAGAAAGTTTTTGGTCAAAGATGATGGCCCCTTTAGACACAGCGGTGGCCGACCTATAAGAACTGGCATGTAATGACATGTCATACAGTACAATACATGTTAAAAACAGAAAAGCATGCTGAAAGGTGCTTTAGCATTCCAGTTACATGGAAGGTTTGAGATCCCTTACTTCTTTGCTCTGCTCTGCTCCCACCTCTCTACCTCGAAGGAAGGAATGTGCCTGTGTTATTGCAGAACCTGATGCGGTTAAATGTGCAAAGAATGCATTTGAGGAAGAATCGCCAAAAGAAGACACTCAGCCCGTAAAAAAGGCGTTTAGGTATTTAGAAAGCAAAATGATTTAGCGCAATGCAGCTATCTGGTAAGACTTAGATGATGAGTTGATCATGTCCAACCCCGGATTTGGTCTCACAAAAGACTTTCAGCAGAAGAGCCATAATAAATATAAATAAATAAATAAATATAGAAAAAGGGGGCACATCCATCTCATTCATCCCCTCAGCTTGTCCCCTTTATCTTATTATTATTTTTTTTTTTCCAAAGAACCCAAATGGAAGTCATTGGAAGACTGAAATCCACAGTTTCCAGGAAAAAAAAAAAAGAAGAATCGTCTTCAACAACAATCACCATCAACTCAATGACCTAGACTTTGTCTCTTTTGGTCAGGCATTTAACACAGAGCTCCGTGGCTCTGAAACACTCAAATATGGAAGCAGATTCTTTCTCATGGCTATCAAAACAGTTGGGAAGAGTCTTCTCTTCAAACCCAACATTGGCTACAATTCACCTGTCTTCTCTCCTGTTAACCTAAGATTCAAGAAAAAAATAAAATAAAATCTTTGGTTTAAGCACCAAAACAAAGCAAAGATTCAACCACTAACAAAAACAGAGAGGATTATTGCTTACAATGCACAGAACAAGTTTGATCGATCAGACGGCGTTTCCACTGATCACCACCAGAGGACAGCGGGCACACAAACTCATTCTTGCAATCTGGCTGATATGATTTCTGAATTGCATCTGATTCAGCATATGTTGTAACGAAAATATATATCTTCAAATATCCCTCCATACCGCAGCCCTGGATTTTAGTTTGCATAGAGAAAAGCATCCCTGTAACCACACACACTCAAAACACACCAACTAGACAACATGAAATCAAACCATAAGAAACAGCTCAAAGCTAAAATACTTAAAATAAAACAGCAAACGAGAAATAAAATTTAAACAATGAGAAGACAAACATTTAAAACGTCTCAGAAAACCCGTTTTCCATTTTTTTTCTTTTAATATCATTTACTTTTTTTAAGCGCTCTCTATATGGGAGCTGCAGGTCATTAGTCCAGCCACCTGAGTGATTTTTTTTTACTGTGGATGCTGTACCACACATGCACACGTAGGCCTACTCACACACACATTTACACACACACGCAAACACACACTCTTTTCACTATTCCTCTTCATCCGCTTCCTTTTCTGCAATTTCCTCTTCCCCTTCATCAGCCCATCGGTTGTGCTGCACAGACGGTGAGTGGGTTCTTCCTGGATCTTCTCCCTCCGCCTCTCTGGCTCCTCGCATTTCTAGCCCTCGCAAGAAAAGCTCAGGGTAGCTGGCCAAACCTTGAGACCCGAGTTGGGCCAGAGCCTGAAGGGCGAGAGACCGCTCCCTCTCGACCTCACCTGCAAATATTAGCTGAGGGCCAGAGCTTGACCCACTTCCACCTTCCAGAACCGAGCGAGGGAGAAATGAGGAGGAGTGGGCATGTAGAGACAGAGCCTCCAGCGGGTTGGACTGCTCCCTCCTGCCTCCATCCCCTCTCCCGTCCTCCACCAGCTCAGGCCCGCGTCTGGGCCGGCGTGGGCGCTGCTCTAGGCAGCTGTGGCCCTTGCGGTGGCGCTGCAGGTGATCCTCTCGGGCGAAGGCCTTGTGGCAGAGTGGGCACTCGAAAGGCCGAGCCCCACTGTGGAGGGACAGGTGGTTTTTGAGGTCATATGAGTGGAGAAACCGGGCATGGCAGTGGGGGCAGGGGTACGGGCGTTCGCCTGTGTGTTTCCTCATGTGTATCTTCAGCTTGTCATTGCTAATAAAAAGAGAGGAGGAGAAGATAAAAAATGAGGAAGCAGAAATAGAAAATTGCAATTAAAACAAAACAAGATACACACATACATTTTTGAGCATATTTGCCTTACCGGGTGAAGCGAACTCCGCAGGCAGTGCACTGGAAGGGTTTCTCGCCAGTGTGCGTCCTCATGTGTCGTGGCAGTTTTCCTGCTCCATGGATGATCTTCTGGCAGACAGGACACTGCTGAGGGGTCTGAGACTTCCTCTTCCTCCCCCCTCCCCCCACTGACGCTGTTGCACCTCGATCAGCTACAGAGGTAGGTATGGAACTACTTCCCATCATCCCACCATCATCGCCAAAACCCTCCATCTCGTCATCCTCTGACAGCTTGTCACTGAGGGGTGTGACCGGGGGTTTGTGGGCGATGCGGGGGCGCTCTGGCATCCAGTGAAGAAGCCCTCCATTTAGTGTGGCCCCTCTCCCTGGCTCTCTGATCAACCTGGGATCCCCGTTCTGCCAGGGTTTGAGCTGCATCTCCTCTTGCTCGGGGCTGGGAGGCTGGGTGGAGGGCAGGGATCGGAGGCTGTCAGATCCGGTGGAAGGGTGCGAGACAGGAGAAGCGGGCATTGTGTTCAAAGGTGAGGAGGTGATGTGATGTGGCCCCAGTTTTTTCACCTTCTTTCTGTCTGTTTTTCTTCTGGATCCTCTAATCTCTATGCCCCTCTCTTCCACCACCATTCTCTCAGTAGTTGTGTGTAGGTCTTTCTGTTCCTCTGCTGTCTCCCCTTCTGCCTCCGCTGTCTCCCCCAGGATGTCTCTGCAGGCATCAGCCACACACTGGATGCCAAGAAGTTGAGCCCCTCGCAGCACATCCCTCATCCCTGAGCTGGGAATGGTCAGGGTAGCAGTGTAGGCAAACTCCAGCAGGGCATCCAAGGCGTCGGGTGCCACGCAGTCCAGCTGGCAAACGCTGAAGCCTCCTCCCCCCTCGCCTCCCCCCGCCTCTGCTCCAAACAACCGGCGAAAGTAGAGACTAACAGCAGCCATGACGGAGCGGTGCGTTGGGTAGCGCGCCCCATGGGAGGTTAGGGTGAGGTCACACAGGAGCCCTGTCCTCCTCTGGTCATTGAGGTGGGACAAGAGCTCGTTGCTGTGCTCCGGGAAGGGGATCCCAATCAGACCGTCCTCTCCTGGAGACATTGCCACCTACATTAAAGAAAGGTAAGATCAGATATGTGGAGGAGTGGGGGGCTTAGCAAATTACAGCTTGGTACCTTATTTAAGTAAAAATCTCTCTTTGTTATCATAAATTCCCCAAAAGAAAGAAATTTGCAAATGATGGCATTATTATGTCTTTGCCGTTTTTAAGAAGAAGAGCTTGCCCTTGACCCTAGCCCTAACCCTAACCCTCGACCTAACCCTAAAATCTTTTATAGCCTTGTCCCAAAACTAAATATTCAGTGGTGTGACAGACAGGGAGTGGTTTCTTTCATCAGAGCGATAATACAAGGGAGCTGACAGAGCAAAAGGAGGGAGTGAATCAAAAAAGCAAGAAGAAGTAGAAATAATGATCAGAGAAGGGGAGACTTAGACCAAAATGATTGGACGACGCAGAAAGAACGCAGGGTTATATAATGCACTGTAGGTGTTCTAGCCAAAGGGCAGCAGGTTAATTCGTGTGTGCAAGCTTTATAGCATTAGCCGATTGATTGACATACCTGGAGATAGAAAGAGACCAATGGAAGAGGAAGAGAAGGAAGAAAAGCAAGCAAGGGAGAGGGAGGAAGTGACAGGTTGGAGTGGGTGAAAGGGGGGAGTACCAGTGAAAGAATGAGGAAGGAAAAAACAGCATGAGATGAATTACAACCTTTATGAGGACTGAAATGAGTGTTTCTCGCAGCACTACAGCTTATTAGATGTCACCTACTACAACACACACTTTGTCTTTTTTCAGTCAGATGAAAAATTTTATCAGGAAGTTTTTCAACAAGCAGTACGAGCACTGGGTTGAGGGAAAATCTCGTATTGAAAGTCAAGTAAGGACAACTTTCTTTATTTCTCTTTGTGTGATGTATCGAGGCCTGGCGGTAATAAGACCCAGCAACTCCCTACTTTGGATCCCTAAGCTCGCACCTCACCCTGTCCACACCATACCTGGTCGACAATATCTCCCACACACCTGAGCAGACCTGATTTTCCACAAACAACTCGCCCTCTCGATTCCCCCTCCCTACCCTTCATCTCCCTCCCATAGCAACTGGCAGCCCCCTGGCCATCCAATAACAGTGTTCACACAGTGCCCAGAGGGCTCTGCACAACAACAGTACATCCACCTGACTAACCTGCTCCAAAACACACCCTATTAAACACACACGCACAGGTACAGGTGCAGGTACACACATACACGTATATAAATCCGCATGCACACATTGCGTGCCAGTCTGTGGTTCCCCCCACCCACCATTGTTAGATTTAACCTGTTATGTGACGATCTTAACGACAGTCTATTTAAGACACATACAAACACACTCCACCCATACAACAACGAAAGAAAAAAGTCAAAGTACAGACTATTAAATAAATACTTCTCATGTACTTGCCACTACGCTTGAGTAAACTTTTTGATCCTTCCTCCCCTCAAAGCAACATCACACCATTCCGAGGACGAGATGACACACCGAGAGGTGTAAAACGTTAATACTACCTTCTCCATCTTTATGGGCATGGGCACAGTCAGCTGGAGACGAGGCAGCGGTTGTCTCATGGCATCCATTTTTTTCGCTCTTTACAAGTCTTCTCCCTCCCTTTCCTTCTCGCTCTCTTTCAAAACCACTTTCTTTTCCTATTTCCCTTCAACCCTTAGATGCGTAACTTAAAGGTCTGATCTCTTTGTCACAAGTCGGGGTAAAGCGCTCGTCCTTGGGGATGTCTACCTCTTTCGAACATACTGTCACTCTCCTTCCTGTTGTATCAAAAGAGGGTGCACGTTGACGAAGACAGATTCGCAGATACCCCTCCCCCCCGGAGTCGCCTACGCGCCCCCTCTCTCCAAAACCCAACGGCCCATTTTCCGAACACTTTCCGATAAACATGATCTCCTTGTCGTCCTCTCCCTGCTCAGAAGGAGGCCGACAGGTAGATGGATATTTGCGTTGCTAAGGTTACGGCAGAATTGTCGGTGCCGTAGATTAAAAAGGTTTCAGACCACGCAACTTTAGTTCAGCAGGAAGGAAATCAACGCAAGCAGACAGAACACACTAGAAATAACCAAAAAAGAAAATGTAGTCAACTCAAAGAATGCCAAAGTTGAATAACCATGTAAGAACCAAAATCATATTACAAATATGAGTCATATTACACCCAGGAACAAACATTCAGGTAGGTGCAATATGAGAGTCAAACCATATCACATCATACCACTGAGACAAACTAGTGCAAAAAGCTCTTCCTTTGAACCCGAGGCACTAAGTGCTTGTCATAAAATAACACTACAGCCTTTAAAACAAATATTTAACATTATTTTTAATGCCACAGCTTTTTAATAAGAGCCATCTCTTCAACTTGAGGCGACAAGGAGGCCATGTGTTCGGGGCAAGCACGCTGCTGCCGAAAAGTGAGGAAGTTAGGGGGATATGTTTCGTTTATGACACATTTCTTTAAATTCACACCACATTAGAGCAACAGTTTTGCTGGAGAAGCTATTTGAGATGCCAAACTTTTTCAGGCTCTCAAACGTGGCGTTTTCTTATTGTTAACTGAACCCCTCTGAGACCAAATGAAGATGTGAACTTCAGAAAATTGCAACAATACATTTTCACCATTTTCTGATATTTAATAGACAACTGATTAATTCAGAAAATTATCTGTACATTAAGCTATAATTTAAATAATACAGACATATAATAATGTAGGGAAAAAAACACAGTGGGTGGAAAGGAAATGGCCAAGGAGCAAATGCATCAGTTGACCTTGCCTGTGTACAGTTTGTCTCATTGTAGATATGACAACAGACCAGAATGTCCCATTTAAGACTCCCCGTCATTTGTAATCATTGTTTAAATACACAAACCAGATTGCTGCCAATAGTTATTATGTGCATAAACACACAATGTAGGATATTACGTTCTGAAATACCCCTCAACGAGCGAAAGCACAAAAAAACTGAAGCCGTGCAGACAAGCGAGGCACAAAAGGGGTTTTAAGAGGAGCACACAACAACGCACGTTAAATTTCCGGCGCAGGGGAGAGAAGAAAAAAAAAAAAAACACATCATGGGTGGTTGGTGGCTTGAGCTTGTTATTTTGGGCATATTCCTTCGAACACACAGACGTCTTCGGAAAATAATAAGATCACAAGAAGTTGCAATGATTCCCATCAATTTTCAGTCGGTACGTGAGTCACTTAATACTGACACATCATGACCTGCACAACCACACACACATACAAACTGATCACTCTTCATACACCCCCCCCCCCCGCCGCCACCACCCCCCCTTCCTTGTCAGTTTCTCTTTTTTCGTGTGTTGCTTACCAAGGACACGTCTGCATAAGTTGCTGAATCTTGCAACACATGGTAACTAATGTTAAAAACAGCCAAAATGCAGACACCACAAGGACATCTCGTCATGCACACAGAATAATGTTAATTCACGAGCAAGTGTTCAACCATTATAAATCCTAATTAGTGTCATTGTGAGTTTATTCATGTTAATTTGGGTTTAGTATCGTAAAGTCAAATATCTCCGTTTGCCTCGAGGTGAGTCATCTAATGTCAGTCCTACTCGTGCCAAAGTACACACACACAGAAACACAAAAACGCTCGTCAATAAGTACTTCAACTGTCAAGATTCAGCCATTTATTTTTTTTTAATGCTAAAGATGTTGAGATGTTATCTTTCCAACAATTGCTTAACATCTCTCTCTTCATTTATGTTCTCACCTCCCACTACTTTTGTCGACTGTGGAGGATTTCACCTCCTCTGCAACTCTACGGTTTCCTCATCCTTTGGTTTCATTATGCACACGCTCTTCCTCTCTATTAAAAACAAAGATGTATTTGTTTCTTTAAAAAATAAAACCGATATTGCTTGAAAAAAATTTAAATTTTTTATTTTTTTTAATCTAACTTCCTGCTTGGCTGTTATAAACCTACAGTACGGCTTCTACCGAGGTGCACAACCAAAGCATAAAATAAAGCAAACAATTTTCATTCTGCACAAATCTCCCAAGGATTTGCTTTTACTGAAGAGGAAATGGAAACTTAAATCCACCATTACTGTCCAGTGCCACAACTCAAAAGAGAGTGCAAAAGAGAAAGAGACTAGTTTGTGTGTAGGCCAGGAAACTGACAGCTGCAGGATTGACCGAGTCTGCACACAAAGATTTATTCTTTGGTGCAAAAAATAAAAAATAAAAAAAGCCGGTCACAGCATCCATCGTCTATATCATGAAATCCCACTAAGAGTGTGTGTCAACTGGAACAAGAACTGTTAGTATTATTTTTATGGCTCTTTTTTTCCGTTAAAGACTGTAACTTTTCCCAGTCCACCTCAATTATATCAGGCTGCAGCACTAAGGGGGAAAATATGACTTTATACTATTCACAGAAAACTGGGGCTGAGAGGGAGAGGGGGAAACGCGTTTATGAATTCTGATGTCAGATGTTTTCCAAAGCGCCTGCTCAAGTGTGTGTGTGTGTGTGTGTGTGTGTGTGTGTGTGTGTTTATGACTATATATGTGTGTTTGTGTCTGTGCTGGTTAATGTGAGCACATATGGTTGTTTGGATGAGATGTGACCGTTTTCTCAGAAGAACAAGAACATGCCCAGTTCTGATCAATCAAAGTAGATGTGAATTGTAAAAGATTTTCAAAGCAGACTTGGCAAATGTTATTATGTCCAAAATATTGTGAAGGAAAGTAGCTACGAGGATGCTATAAAAAACAAAACTGTAGCAGCTCAAGTGAATATAAAATATACTGACTACACTAAACTGGTGACAAATGGAGTTGTTGTCGTCCATTCTGTAAATGAAACCCTCCTCTACGCTGACACAATTACTCACACACACACACACACCCACACACACCCACACACACACACACACACGAGTGTTCTCATTCAGATGAAACCTCATATTTAGAACAAAGTTACACAAAACCCAACATCGTGATGCTGAACCACAGCTCCAAAAAACAACAAAGCAGCCAAACGCATGGAAAGTAAGATTCGAGTTCATACCGTTTCTCCTCCACACACTCGTCTTCCTCACGCCGCTTTTCCTCTCTGTGTGACAGATTTTAAAGGGCTCAGACAGACAAACAGAAAGAGTTCACCCTCTTTACACCTCACTTATTTGGGGTAGTGTGTAGAGTGTGGCGCTGGGACACCTTCTCTGAGGAAGAGTAGGGGAGGAGGAAACAGGGGGATGAGAAGAGATGAGAGTACACGTACAGTATGCTTCCAGACCAGAGCTGTTTCTTTCAGTCTTGAGAATCACTCTCACAGGACTAACAACAAACACGACTGAACACAAAACCTTCACATTTATGCAACGATCAAGTCCCAAACCGCACAAAGTGCAAACTGACACGACACATGCAGGTCTTCTAATAATATGGCTCATCTCTGCTCAGGGCTAAAAGACAAACTCCACCTGCTCTGAGTCCCAACAGTTCCCTCTGGACTCAACATTTGCATCTGCCAAGAGATATTAAAACAGACACAACCATAGAGAATTTGAATCTGCATTTGAATTTGTCAAAGACAAGACTTGAGACACCAGCTTGGTAATTATAGCGATTGCACCCTGCAATGACTGGACTGAAGGGGAATTAAAAAAAAGAGAAGTCCACCGAGATGATGTTACTCAGCAGAAGTTTGTTCTTTCTTTTATTCAAGAGAGCCCCTGCAACCGAGCCCTCCTCTGTCCTTACTGTAACTGGGGCATTATGTGTGTGTGCACTTGTTTTTCTATCATGGTGGGGACCCTAACATGATATTTGACTCACCCCGTGGGGACCAATTTTACCCGTGGGGACCAAATCGTGGTCCCCACAGGCACAAGCATTGGAACGCATAGAAGACCCCCTAGTGGTATGCCTGGTGAAGTTTTTTAGTAAAAAAAATTGGTCCCCAGAAAGTTGGGTTTCATGACTTTCGAGTGTAAGTGTGTGACCCCAGTGGTCATATTGAGGCACTGCAGTGTGTGAACTTGCACTATGGGGACCTTTTCCTGACAAAGTGTGTAGATGTGTATAGCATTTTTATTCATATTTCATACAAAATATCTAAGTCTGTGCATTTGTATCTAATTAAATCGCTTTTATTTAATTATTTTTATTTAAAAAATGGCACATTTTGGTTGTTGAGGTATAAGACATAAATATTTACATTTACTTTAAATCTGAATTGAGTTACCACCAGATAAAACACAAATCTAAGTGCACAGCTAAATTTAATGTACCTTCAAATAATATTTAAAATCGATATGCAAATAAATAAATATGCAATTAAGAAGAATAAGAAGACGAAAAACTTTTTTTATGCTCGTAATAGGGAAATTGCAGTTTACAACAGCTTACAGAAAAGGCAGAATAAAAAATAACAAGAGCAAGAAGAGTAGCTTATAAAAGCTCTGTCCTTTCCTGTAGACTGGCTCAGTGTGGTGAGTCCAGTCCAGGTTGGTGTTGAGGTGAACACCCAGGTACTTATAGGAGTCCACTTGCTCAGTGTCCATTCCCTGGATGTTCACTGGTGAGCAGAACCACGTCTACGGAAATCCACCAGCATCTCCTTGGTTTGATCAGGAGGTGGTTTCACTGACACCAGTCCACAAAGTTCCCCGTCAGGCCTCTGTACTCTGCATCATCATCATCATCATCTCTGATGAGGCCAACAATCACAGAGTCATCAGAGAACACAGCTGTCTGTGTTGTGTCTGAAGTCTGCTGTGTAGAGGCTGAAATGAAAGGGGACCAGGACAGTCTCCTGGGGGACACCATGCTGTTGATGAGCAGGTCAGACACACAGTTCCTATTTCTCACAAACTGTGGTGGGTCTGTGAGGTAGTCCAGGATCCATGCAGACAGCTGGTGGTCCACACCCATCCTCTCCAGTTTGTCCCTCAGAATCAGCAGCTGGATGGTGTTGAACGCACTGGAGAAATCAAACAAGGTGATTGTCACAGTGCTGCCGGGCTCTTCCAGGTGAGAGAGAACTCAGTGTAGCAGGAAGATAACGGCGTCCTCCACTCCAACATTAGGATGGTAGGAGAACTGTAGTGGGTCCATGAAGGAGCCCACCTCAGAGCGGAGATGTCCCAGTATCAGTCTCTCCAGTGTCTTCATCAGTTGGGATGTTAGAGCCACTGGTCTGTAGCTGCTGAGGTCTTTAGGGCGGCATGTTTTAGGCACCGGTACCAAGCACAAGGTCTTCTAAATCTGTGGTACCACTCTCAGCTCAAGGCTCAGGTTGAAGACATGCTCCAAAACTCCACACAGTTCATCTGCACAGGACTTAAGGAGCCTGGAGCTGATACCATCCGGTCCAGCTGCTTTCCTCTCTTTTATCTTCCTGAGCTCTTTTCTCACCTGGTCTGCTGTGAAGGACAATGGTGGGGGGTGGGGGGCTCCATCTTGATGTGAAGATGTGAGTACATGGTCTGGTGAGCCAAAGGTGAGTGAGGAGGGCATAAGCCAGGTGTCTGCAAGTGAGGGAGCGGCTGCATGAGGGGAGGAGTGGGTGCTTGATCAAACCTATTGATTTAGATCGTTGACCCACTGTCGCTCTCCCTCAACCTGTTCATGGGCCGTTTTGTAGTCCAAAATGGTTTCCAGGCTTCTCCACACCCCTCTGATGTTCTGTCTCTGCAGCTGCTCCTCCGTCTTCTTCCTGTAGCTGGCCTTTCCCTCTCATTATTGTGGCATTTAGCAAATAGAAATAATGTTGGTAATCCTAACTGACCCAAAACAGGAGGGATTTAGTCTGATTTAACTTCAGACAGTGGTTCAAACATGGTTTATGTGTCTTTTAACACAGTGTATGTAAACATCTGGATTCAACTGTATATATTTGTCATGTCATGCCAGAATATTACTTCTTGAGCAGCACGTGATGACAGTGGGAAGGATACGCTCTATTAATAATAAGGGACCATCCAGAGGCAGACTTTGGGTGAACAGCTGTAAGTTTCAACTAGTTGCAACAGGACATTGATATGTATTTTGTGGTAAATGTATGAACCTATCCTACCAAAAATAGATATTACTGTAGGCTATTGCACTCAATAGTGTATATTATAGTGAAAACATAGCACATTAAATGATATTTTTGGAAACCAGAATAATTAGTTTCCTAATTATAATAAAAAGTAAAATTAAATATAGTAACTGCCCATTACCTATTACAAGCAAATCTCACATTAACAGAAACTTGTAGACAGATAAACTAGCCCAATAAAGCCAAAGCAAGTGAAAAGTGTTAATACATACAAATTGTAAAAATAAATAAAAATACGATTAGTACCGATTCTAATTAAGTCTAATATCCATATGTGCCAGCAATGCTGTTAGCTTTGCTGAGAAACTCACACTTAACTTCCACCATCTGAAAAAAAAATGCATTTAAATTAAAGCAGCAGCAATTAAAGCTCACAACTTCTGTAACACTTCCATTAAAGTGCACTGGTAGCAATATTTGTCCACTGTGCAAATCAAGTTTCTGAAGTATCTCTTCTGTCAAGCTAGCTTAAGAAATTTGTGCTCTCACACACCCTTGCTTCAATCTCCAATGTTCTCCCGCCCTCCAGCCAATCAGAAGTCAAAGAGATTGACATGACTTTCATACTGACTAATAAGAGGTAGAATGCCATGGCGGGATATTAAAACAAAGAAGCTAAGTTTAACACATCATCACCTGTTAACTGCCCATTTCAAATGAACTACTGCTGCTTTTATTGATCAAATAGCACTAATATAAAGTAAACTAGAAATAAAAGAGTAATTTGTCATTTTGCAGAGGTAGTGGAAAGTTGAAAACTGGACTCTAGATTTTCAAATAAAAGATCCCATCCCAGAATACCAGAAATATGTTATGAGTTCTTAAAACTGTCATGCACGTAAACTTAAAAACTCCCAGTGTAGTTAAAGTGAATCCACATTTGGAGAGGGACACCCCCAAACCAGAGATGATTCATTTAATCCTCACTAATTCTAAGTTATAGAATCTGAATACCTGAAGAGAACTTTATCAGAGGACTCCCCGTTAATCCTATCCATTGTGCTGCTCCTATTAGTTCCTTTAAGTGGGGCCTGTAAAATATGAAGGAACAAAATATTTTATCTATGTTGTTTCCACAGCTGGAATTCTAGGCACAATATGATGGTGGATATTTTAAGACAAATGGGTGCCATAGAGTGAGATGTTAAAGATGTGTGCTAGCCCCGTAGCCTGGCTAGCAAGCCGGTCCACTTGCCACTTTCTTTTGTCTCTGTGCGCACTGCTTCCTCTTTCACCTAAACCGCTGTATATTGCTCCTCCTGTTCACTGTCCTCAAGATCTGCAGTCTGCCTGATGCTGCTTTTAGCTCTGGCAAAAGAAGTTCAGTCGAACTGTATCTCAAAATAGATTTTCCCAAGTCAGTCTGAGGCTCTGTCTCTGCACCCTGAGACAATAAAAGCACTTTGCTATACAGTAGCAGGACCCTCTGCATCCCTTTAATCAGCTTGGCCTGCAAGCCCTGTCTGTAGTATGAAGGCCATGTCAAATTGCAGAGCTCAACCCTGGCTAGCCTCCCCAGCATAGTCTTTGTCAGCACAATAAGGCTATGATGATGGAGCTGAGCTGGAATGGTACGGGAACACACTGTAAGGCTTGTAGGACATCTCTACTGAGTCTGCTACTACTACTGATGATGTTGCTGGAGCAGGTGAGCTCACCAGCTCCAAAGCCTTCTTTGCTTCAAAGCCTTCTTTGCCGCCACCAGAGTAACTACTAGAGGTGTCTGTAACCCATGGGTTACAGCTTCCTTCACTTTAGTACCAGTGTAGTTAAAGTGAATACACATTTGGAGAGGGACGCCCCCCAAACCAGAGGGGTCAAGCCCACCCAGGTGGGACAGGAGCTGATATCGGCTTGTGACACCAATGCAGACAGTAGTTTTTGTGGTGTACATCGTCTAAAACTGCTGAAGCTATATTATTCTTGAATTTACTGTTCTATTCATTCTCTTTCGTGATGGGTGAAGAAAGCCTTTTTTACTTCAGGGTGCCAAGTCGGCGCCTTGTAAGGTTAAATCAAAGCAAAGCCTATTAATGTGTGCAGCACATTTGCAATAGAACCAAACAGAACAGTTTGTAAGGGATACCAGCCAGTGAACCTTTCTTAAGAAGATAGCTGTGTAACAGCAGCATGTCGAGTATCAATGCCACAACTACTATAACCATCATAAGTGACTTCAACTTTCTTTTTACTGCCCCTGCAACTACTGTTTTCAGAACCTAATACTAATATTGAGTCAGTGAAATATTTATCTCATTCCTAGTTTCAACTTAACAGTTTTATCTTTTATTACAATTACAGTTTATTACAATTACTTTAACTAATCTTAGAAAATGTGGTTAATATTTAACAAATAAGTTTTGTCAAAATCTATTTCAAGTGTACATATTGAGTAATCGTGAATAAGAACCCAAAGATTAATCAACAATGATAACTGCAGTCATTTCCCGCTCTTCGGTCTGGTCTTGGAGTCAAACCCAGAAAAGCAGGGTTCACACTTTTCCTGACTTTTGTGGTCCCCACTGTGACTATTCCCCTCCCCCCACACGGTGACTAGTCCCGCCCCTTACTGCGAGAGAGTGAACCTGAACGTGACCGAGGAGACAGAAGAACCACTGGCAGCCATGAGAGCGAGAGGAGATCGTGCACGACGGAGAAAGGAGAAAAAAGAGATGGAATCACGGTAAGAACTTGAAGCAATGCTTTCCATTTATAATTGGACAAAGTTTCGAAATTTCAAAATAGCTTTTTTAGCTAACGCTAACGTTAATAACGTAAGCTAATGCTAACTTTAGCGACGTAAGCTAATGCTAACTTTAGCGACGTAAGCTAATGTTAACGTTAGCGACGTAAGCTAATGCTAACGTTAGCAACGTAAGCTAATGTTAATGATACCTAGCATGTCGCTGTTGATTGTTACACTAGCAAACTACTCGGTTATTAGTTGGTATTTAGCTAGTATTATTTATTTAATGGAGTGCATTTTATCCACATTTTATCTCTTGACTTTGTTAACTTCACATAGCTGGCTTTGAATAAAGTTTAAAGGGCTTTAAAGGTTTAAAGGCCGAATGCTTTGGTCATAGGGTGTGGACATGATTAGTGAAGGAGCATGCTTCACCTGCTCCAGACAAAATCTGCAGGAGCTTCTTGTAATGTGCATTTTATTAAATTATTGTAGTAGTCTGAGTTCTTAATTAAATTATTCAAGATTTATGCATGTAAGTTAACAACTATGAAACTGATTTTGAAGTAATATTTTTTATTTGAAAGAGGAAAATATTAATTAATAGGCCCTGCGACAGCTTAATCAACTTGATTTGTGTCATCATCTCTAAAACAGCTGCATGAGAAAGTGAGATTTATTTTGTTTTCCCCTGAATGCATTTGGGCGTGGCCATGTCCTGTAGGATGGTCAATTCTAACATTCAAGATACTTTTATTAGGAGTTTGAAGGATGCATTTCTAATTCTACAAGTGTTATATTAGTCATAAATTCATTGTTTTGTTTTAATTCTTGCAGAAACAGTAAACAAACCACCAGGTTTAAAAAACGATTACAACGCCTGAGGGAGCATCACAATGAATGCTTATTGAAGAACATGCCGGACTTACAACATGGAACACAGGTAATAACGCAGAGCTGCAGTATATCACTTTTTAAGACGTAATACAACATTCATACTTAGACTGAAAAGTCTGCCTTAATATAATAAAGATATCTGGACTTCAGAATTGTTTACTAGTCTGTTGAAATGTGGCAAATCTATGTGAATAGTTGATATTGAAGCCAAATGTGGGATTTATAGTTTAAAGTAATTAAACTCCCTAATAGATTGTAAATAAAATTACATTTACCAGTTTTGTTACATTTAATAGACAATTAAACTTAAAAAATACAATAGGAAAATACCTGGCTGGCCTTAGGCAGATGGGTCTCTCCATATGAGCTGGATTCTGATTAAGGTTTCTTCCTGTTGAAATGTTTTTCCTGCCACTGTTGCCGGGTTTCAGACCAGATGTTGAAAAGCCTCTTGAGACAATTGGTATTGTTATTGACACGATATAAATCAAATTTAATTGAAATTATTTTATATGATTTATGTGTTGGTGCTGATTTGAAGCCACAGAATGCATTTGGGTAAAACTAGTCTTAAGTGACTGCAACAAGATTTCTAATGAGAGGATCTTGTTTAGTCCTCAGGAAGTCCAAACCAGGGGGAGACCTCTTCAGAACCTTCAAAGGAGAGACATGCAGCCTCAAACATTTGTGTAAGTATTGACCTGTATGACAAACGTTCTAGTTTAGGTCATCTTTACTTTTATGTCTTTCATGTTATTTATTTTCAATTTATTTTGAAATTTAAACATCAAAATGTTGTGTAAGTAATGAGTTTGCATATTTAACTAGCTTGCTTCGACACTTGTCTGCATGTAAACTGAACACTGAAGGAGACATTTTCATAGCAAATAGTGAAAAGTGTAGTTGTAAAGGCGAGAAGGACAGACACTAAATAGTTGATGTAGCTGCTTATGCTGAAAACAGGATATTTGACAAGATAAAGATAGTAGTCAGAAAATTCTAATCAAGAAGGAGGGACCTCACCACCATCAGACCTTTCAACTGAAAAACATGAAGCTTCTAACATTTTGGTATGTTGTGAACAACAATTGTTGCCTGTTGTTGTTATAAATAAGTCCACCACCCAGACTAAAACTACATCTGCTTGACTGCAACACCTTCACTTTTAATGATCCTCAGGTTTGTGTCAGTGAGTTGAGCTTTCTTCAAAGATGCTGTTCCAACACACATAATACCATAAACATGGGCTCAACCATACATTCACTGCAGTGTTGTCAGCTCACATCACTTTTACATGACCAAGATTCTCAAGCAGTCTTTAACACACAAGCAAGATGGGAATAATTTGATTTAGCATTGTTGGAAAATCAGTTTGGACAGATGATGGATAAAACCTTGTTTGATATCTATATTTGTCATTCTATTTCTACTAAGTACTAAGTTGTATTTTTCCCTCCATAGGAAGCAAGCCTGGATACAGGCGAGGAGCCAGATGTGCCACCACTGATGAGAACTGACAGTGTAATTGTAAGTTGGCATAATTTAATCAGCAGGACACTTAAATAAAATAAGACAACATTTGTTCCATAAACATATATAACCGTTATTACTTTAGCTATTAACACAATGACAGTGCTTTTCATAACCATACCTTACTCTAACCATGTATGGTCTGCAATGTTGGTGTAGTTTCTCAGGTTTCTTTATTTATTTTTCTTTTTTTGCTTGTTGATAATTTAGTGATGGTTCTCATGTCTATTTTCCAGCTTACCAAAGAATACCTTAAACAAATCTCAAAGGTGGTTGATGATTCAGAAGCCTCTGTAAGCTGCATCGAAAGTAGTGGTGATGAATATATTCCACCAAAAGAATCAGGACATGACAGCTGTTCAGAGGGCTCTGACAATCCTAAGAGAAAAGTTCCACTGATAAAACTGAAGAAGTCACAGAGGACTTATAGGAAAAAGACACAACGGGGGTCAGATGCTATCAGACAGACTGCGAGGGAATGTGGTGCGAAACATCCTGAAACTTTGTCCTCAACGAAGCTCAGAAAGCAGGTGTCCACACTTTCTACAGTCCTAAATCTTAAGGATAATGAGATGGACACACTGGCAAATTTTCTCGGCCATGACATCCGGGTCCATCGGCAGTATTACAGACTACCCGAAGGAACACTGCAGTTAGCCAAAGTCAGCAAAGTGCTGATTGCCCTTGAACAAGGCCGGTTGTCAGAATTTAAAGGAATGACCATGGACCAAATACAGCTAGATCCTGAAGGTAAAGGACATACACATGACACATTTAGTTTTATATTATGAGTAAATGTAATATCTGTATTAAGCAGAGTTTTGTTAATCTTCTTGGTTTTCAGAGGAAGTCCCTGAAGTTGTAGAGAGTGATCTCTCAGAGACAGAGATGGATTCAACACTGTGCTCCCCATCATCGGGTAGGTAATACCATTTTCTGTTTTCACCTTCCAAGTGTATGCCTATTTATTAACTTTATTGTCTTTGGTTTCACCAAGGATCTTCAAGATCAAAAAGTAGAGAGCCAGTCCCTGATGACTCTGATGATGAATGTACAGCTATTGGTATCCCAGTTTGCTAAATATCAGATTTCACAAACACTGAGCAATTATACAGACTTATTATTATTCTATATTCCAACAGTATCCTCAATACAACAAAGAACGACGCAAACAGCTGAGACAGACAGTGATGATCCTGAACCAGGTATTTGACATATCAAAAAATAATGTAATGTGCTGCAATGAAATCTCAGACTCAGTCTAGTAACATAACAATATAATAACCTGTAAATAATGACTCCAAATGTTTCCCTTTGTTTTGGTGCAAAGAAGAACAAGTATTATGAAAATATTTTATTGCTGTCTGCCATTTAGTTCTTTGGGTTCATACTCTATTGAAAATGAATGCATTCTAATGCAACAGTCCTCCTCTAAATCTTGTCGTCTTGAAGGTTCACGTTGGCTTCAAATAACAGATGTTGATTCAACTGTGTTTTCATGTTGGAGGCTGTGGTTTGTAGTACTATTGAACTATTTTGCATTGACCCAATATTTTTGTATTATATTAACAACCCTATTGTAGTAATTGGCTAAATAAGAGACACATTTTGTGTTCAATTCACTCCAGCCAACAGCACTACAAACAGACTAAAATGGTCTTACAGTTACCATCTTACTGATGCTGTTTCTACATCAAGTGAACATTAGAAGGAAGGAGGGTTAAGTGCAGGACTGTGATATAATCTCTGGCAAGTGAGTTTATGTCATCATTAACATGTTGTATTAATAAACTCACTGTTCATTATTTGAACAGGACCCTCAGCACTTCAAATGAGACAGGACACTGATGAGTCTGACAGCGACGCCCCTAAACCAGGTATTTGACATCAAAAATGACAGAAGAGGCGACTTAGATTTGCCAAAGCAAATGTAGCTGACATTCACATAATGATTTCTTTCAGAATGTGTGGAAAATGGCATATTTTTGACTATAGTTTAAACAGTCTTAAACCACTCACGAATAATGAATATTGCAGTGTAGGCATGTTATTAATTTGATCTGGATGAACCGGATAAATACAGTAGTCTAGAAGTCATGTCATGCCATTATGGGATATTAAAAGGTACAAGATCTTCCAGTCACTTGCTATTTCTGTGATAATAGTGTCAGTGTAGATGGCTTCTATGTGAAGATATGTTGACACTTACCTGTGAATTCCTTGTATTAAAATACTGATTTTTATTATTTTAACAGGACCATCAACATATAAGAAAAGAAAGAAAGCCACTGAGCCTGACATCGCTAAACCAGGTATCTCAAACACTAAATACTTTATGTGATATTTGTTAGTTTCCGGTTGTGGAAACAATAGAATGAATTTAACACCCTAATTTACTACCTTCACCTCTGTACAAACTTAGTAAATCTGCTAACAGTATATGGTTGTATTCAGTTCAACACTGGCACATATTTAAGCTGATGCTATTTACGTGTTTGATGACTTTTAAGTTTCATATTGTTAGCAGTATTATCAGTAAATCAAATGCCCAATTTCAAACATTTCCACCCCTTCCTGGTTTTTGCACGTGCTTGTCGAAAAATAGCTTTTAGTAAACCTGTATGTGAAGGGTTGAACAAATGAACAGTGCAGATTGAAATGACACAAGGTAGATGACATGACGTTTTAAGAGTCTGTTGTATTAATTAGGTTGATTGATCACTAAATTATCTTTTAAATTGCCAATCTAAATTCCTGTTATTTTCCGATTTTCATAGAAACCGCAAAGAGAAGGAGCTGGTCAGCTGTAGAGGTCCGTGCCGTGGAAAAAACCCTGAATTCCTTCATCCAGTCTGCTAAAGTTCCTGGGAAGTCAGAGTGCATGGCCTGTATTGAGGCTTCACCAGAGGCGCTTCAAAGCAGAACCTGGACGGCGGTAAAGTTTTATGTAAAAAATCGTATCACTGCCATCCAGCGTGAAAGTGCCAGAAGAGGTCGTTGAATAACTCGGCATGTAGTACTTCTTTACTTCTTTTCATGAGTTCATACGCTGTTTTGCACTGATTACTTCTATACTGAAGATGTTTTTGAATAACTCAGTATGTAGTACTTCTTTATGAGTTCATTAAATGCTCTTTTTCACTGATTACTCTTATACTGGCAGAGAGTAACAGCTCTGTGGGTACTTCCATAACTGGTGACTACTTGTGACACGTCACTGCCAGTGACTGCCACTCAGTCAATAGAGACTTGTTGTGGAGCACCGTGTGGCTCGGTGAAGCATGCGTGGCAGTCTGTGTGGCACATTGGTAGGCATGAGTGGCATTGGCCCTGCTTGCCAGTGTGTCTAGGAGAGAGAGTGGCTGTCTGTGTTGACAGAGTGACAGTCACTGGCAGTAAAGCGTCACAAGTAGTCACCAGTTCTAGAAGTACCCACAGAGTCGTTACTCTCTGTCAGTACCACCAGGAGGATCGTGGCCTTACCAGTGTTTTTGGTACTATGTTAGAAGTTATGTTACTCTGCACTAAACATATTTTTATGTTACATGGGTTACTCTGAAAGGACCAGTACATTTCTGAGCAAGAAACACAGTGACAGATTTGATGGTCCTTCTCTTCTTTATTCAGCATCATGAGAACGTTTCTCCTGCTGTGTTCTGAATACACATAAATAAATGTGTAAAACATATGAGCTTTATTCGTGTCTCGTCTTGTACAACTGGTCTAGTTTTTCCTAGAAACAGCATTTTAGAAGTCTCAATTACATGCTGTCTAGGATAAAACATTTCGGATGCTGGGTATTTATTTAAAAAAAGTTTGAGATCAACTTAGAAACAACTAAATAAAATACTAAGTATAACATAAGTATAATAAATATTGAAAAAGCAAAAAATTGAAAATAGATATTGAAAAAACAATATGCTCTACTTTATCAAAGAAACTCAAAGGTAGATGGTACTGTGGCATAAATGATAAAGTCACAAAGGTAACAGTGCTGGGGTGGAGAACCACTGTGACTGCTTAAGTGGTACAGTAACCTTTATTTCTTACAGAGGCATGGTAAATTACCAATCGCCATCTTTCACTGTATTATATATTTGTTCAACATACATTTTAGAATCTGATGGTTTGGTTTAGAAGACAAAATATAGCTCACAGTCTATTGTTAGATTCAATACTGCAACCTGATATTACTTTTTAAGTCCAGTGTTTTATTTTATTAGATATTCTGTGTTTTAAGAGTGGTGTTGATCATACAGTAATAGAGTCAACATGACAGGGTCCCCATGGGTCAGCTGAAGTCAGGAAAAAATTTAAAGATGGAATTTTTGATGTTTCAAGTCATTTTTGTCTTAACAAAAATTAAATATGATTTTAGCAGTTAAAATCATGTCTCTAGACCATTCAGAAAGGGTGGATCCCACCAGGAGCCTCTATGTTAGGGGACCCCACCAGGTAATAAAAACCCGTATGTGTATGTGTGTGTGTGTGTGTGTGTGTGTGTGTGTGTAAGGTGTGACGCATGCGCACACTGTGGTCTTAGTTCCAAGAACACATTACATTATTCATTTGGCTGGCAGAGCGGAGGCCCTTATCCCCTCGCCCTCCCACACCACAACTCTCATGCTGCGAGCTACAACAGCAGCCAGTTTGCATGCCAGCCCTGAACACCAATGTGAATCTGCTGGAGGATTATCAGCTTATCAGCGCGCAGGGCAAGACATTTGGGTGCATGTACATACAGCACATACGCTCTATCCCTTAATAGCCACCACCTTCTAACCAGAAATGAATGTGAATAAAGGGTTTTTTTTTTACAGCTAGCATGTACATTTGAAAGTCGGGCAACACTGACAGTGTTTTTGTGGACAAATGTGTTGCTTTGGAGAACGTTTGTCATCATTTTATTGACACAGATGAGTGAAATCACTTCAAGTAAAATAGTATTTTGCAGTCTCCAACATCCTCAATATCGTCTATGTGGCGCTCACTCTTCAACCAATCGATACCAATTTTTTATTAATTTATTGAAGGCATGACAACTCAAATTAAACCAATAAACATTTCTGCATTATAGAGGTGTAGAAGAGTGGTGTTTATTATTATTTATTTTTTTACTGTGCTACCAATTGCGTATTGCAGTACTGCATTCAGCTGTGTTGAAGTACTGCAAGAAAAACTGCACTTGTGTTTGCCTCAAACTGCCTTTTAAAAGAAGAAATAATATTTTGAAAAGAATACACTTATATATCGAGAAGACAGCTGCCATTATTTTGGAAATATTTTTAACAGAATAAATAAATGTCTAAAATATAATATATATAAATTGACAATATTAATTTTCTCTCTAGGACATTTCTTAACAGGAAAAAACCAAACACTACTGTAAAATATAAAATACAATATGAAGCCGTTTCATCTTCACAGCTTTCTGATTCTGGAATGAATTTCTGCAAAATCTCTGGTTCAGTATAGCTCTAAAATGATTTACACACAAAAGTGAAAACACGGGTATGTATTTGTGATTATTTTTTCTGAAATCAGTGTCATGACGTCTGCTCAGTTTGCCACAGTGAAAGAAGGGAAGAGCAGAGGCAGGAAAGGGAATCAATCTGAGGTTGGAAAGCGCAAAATGATCTGAGATTTGAGATGAGACAACAAAGGGAAAATGAACATGAGGGTGGCATGTTTTCTAAAAACACACATATTCTTAGAAATCACACAAGAATAAGGAGGGTATGGGGGAGGAGAAACACATGAGTGTGAGTGAATGAGGAGTGGGTGTAGAGATACTCTGAAAGATAAAGCAGACAAAAGTTAAGACAGGAAAATCTAGTCCCAGCCTCGAACAATCTGTGTGAGCGAAGAGACATGAAACAAGAGCAGAGAGAGTTAAGTTACAGGGGGAGAGGAAGGGGGAGACAGAAAAAGAGAAGGGAGAGGAGCCATGACATGACGACTGGGAGAGAAACAGAGCGACCGAGCAAGAGGTGAACACATGCACGCAGCCACAGGAAGTAGCAAGAGTCCTTGCAGGTGTATTCGGTGGTAGTGTGTGTGTGTGGGTGCGTGTGTGTGTGCAGATGTCTGAGGGAGAAATGTGGTAGCAGCCAGCTCTATCATTAGCATCACCAAAAGGGAGTTTCACCCTAAGATGGAGAACATGCACATATGTAAGAGAGAAAGAAGGCATGCTGACGGAGTGGTTTCACACTTTCCTCTCCCCCCCCTTTTAGCTCCTTATCTGGTCAGCAGTTTCTACCCCCAGCACTCCACAGCTGTGTGTGTGAACATCAAGGTGTGTGGGCGAATAACGCTGCGCACCCTGCAACAATTAATACGCAAAAGCAGGAGAGAAACGTCTTCCTTTTACGTGTGGTTTTTATTACGTTTTTTAAATCCCACAAGCCCATTTGAGTCGATCGCGTTGTTTCCTCTGAGAACGAGTTAAGTGTTTGTGAAAACAAAAAGAAATCAACGAACGAGAGATTATAGTAAAAAAATATGGTAATTTATCGGGAAATGAAGTGCATGGGTGTAATAGTGGAGTGGCACACCAAGGTCAGCAGCTTGGGTCGAAGTCACAATCCAAAGTAGTTGAGACTGCAAGTTTACATTTACATGAAGAGTGCATGCAATGATTTTTAAAAACATTTCTTGTACGTACATGTGTTACTTTCTTTCTTTTTTTTTACGGTGAGAATAATTGCAGAATATGTACATGAGATACAGTTGCACGGTTCACTACAGCAACGTGAAAGTAGCTTTTCAGTCACACTTTCCATAGAGGCCACCTCTTCAAAACCTACGCTAAGGAAGCTGTTATAGTAAATTATCATCTGTATTTTCAAATAAAATTTTTGTAGTATTTTTCTCAAATTTGTGAATGTATGTAAACTGAAAATACGGCCAAAGAGGAACATTTGGCTTTTCATAATCATCGGAAACAATAAAATAATATTTGGTCCTTTAAAAGCAATGTTTGTGCATGAAAATAAAAATGTGGTCAATACGTATCTCACCTGAAAGTGTATAATTAATAGCACACTTGGAAAGCAGATGCGTAATTGCCTCTGGGGACAATCCAACTGGAGTTATGAAATATGGAAATAATAGAAATATCTGTGATTGACTAAACAACACCAGTTCTGTCCAGAAGCTGAATTTCCCCCCGTCGATATCCATAAAAACGCCACTAAGAGTTCACTGCATTCTTCATGTTCACATATATTCAAAATACTCACATATAAAATTACATTTATGAGACTGGTGGAGATGTACTGACTGCATTTATTTATTTTTTTTGGTGCATCATTTTATCTTGGGGACAAAAGTCTTTTCATTGTAGGGCTGAATCAATAAGATTCAGGAAATGGCTTAAACACCAATTTTTTATTTATTTTTATTTTTTTCAGGTGCATGTGTAAATGTAGATATATACGGTTGCTGTGGCCAGTGGCGTAGGTAAGTTGGTTTTGGTTAAAAAAAGTGATGCGTAGTTACAGTATGAGGTAAACGGTTTAGCATTTCGTGTGGTACTTTTTGATCTGCACACGTATGTGTTGATAAAAACACTAATGTTTAACAGCGCCACTGTGCATGTCTGTAGCTGTGCGTCCATTACATTTAGTTGCCAAATCTCTGGGAAGGTCTCAACAGCTGCTGTTCTCCTACATAAATGACCTCCCACTTCAGGGGAAGATATTGCAAAAGCACTGGACACACACACACGCACACACACACACACACACACTCAAATGTCGCAAAACTAACTGATCCTGATCAGTTTCCTCTTCCCGTGCTCAGCAAAGATGGTCGACCACTAAAACAGATGAAGAGATAACTGAAAGAAATTCAGATAGAATAAAAAAAAAAGGTGCAAAAACAGCTCAGAGAGAGATGAAGCAAAAAAAATTTTCAGATCGGTGGAAACAAAAAGAAACAATTAGAGGGCATAAGTGAAAGATGTGTCACCTTCCTGACGAATCATCTTAACAGCCTGGGAAGGGGTGGAGACTGATTGTTTTTACTGTAAGTAGGATCCATGAATTAAATCAGAAGTTCAGAATAACTTCTGGGAGGGCTTAACAGTTGAGCTGACTGGTGCACGGCTGCATCACACGCTGCAGTGGTGTCAGGAAAGTCAGAAACTAGACAAGTGCGTCAGTGCAAGCGGACTGGTGGACGTTATCAACGTTCCGCTTTCAAACCTGATGTCAGATGAAAAGTTGACCATGAAATGTGGTCCAGGAGTAATACATGTGCCCTTCCCCGAGCAATAGTGTCTGTGTTTTTGACTATCTACAAAAGTGAGGTTATTTTTCCAAAAGGGATGATTTGCAGTCTCTTGGATTAAGAGTCTGCATTTGTTGTTGGAGTTCCCCTTTGAACAGCACACATGAACGGGGTCAGTTTCAGCAGCAGTGACTCCCCCTTTGCCTGCTCATGTTTGGGTGTTTATTCTCACTTTCCCTGAAGCGTTGTCTCACTGTACCTATTTATGATAACCGCCCGCTCACTGTGTACAGAAACAATTGCACCGTTACTAGAAGAGCTGAATCACGATCACTCCTTCAGCATGTAGCTTTTTCTCAAGCCTTTTTTTTTCCTCCACTTTCTTTTCTGCCTATTTACAAGAACAAGAGTCACGGCCACCTGCTTGCTGGTTAACGACAGCGTGGCGTGGGCTGCATGGTGGTCGAGAGCAAGGGA
Source organism: Chelon labrosus (assembly GCF_963514085.1). NCBI lineage: Eukaryota > Metazoa > Chordata > Actinopteri > Mugiliformes > Mugilidae > Chelon > Chelon labrosus. Next base: position 9,816,532 of record NC_140345.1, read on the forward strand.
GGGCTGTCAAATGCTACAGAAACTCATGACTGAAAAGAGGAAATGGCAGATACATAACTTCCTCTATTGACACAGATCGAGTGGGGGCAAGACTCAACTGTAGTAGCAGCGGCAGACTGGATTACGGACACCGTGTAGTCACCCCTGTGCCATAACTGATTCAATGTGGAGAAACAACTGCCATATATGGTGAAAACACATTGTTTGTCCAGAGGACAAAGTGCTTGGTTTAAGTGCATTTTTAAATAAAAAGGAACTTCCAGTCACAAATCTGATCGGTGAAGTTGCATCAGTGAATTCATGCTTGTAAGGTAGTCATGAAAATACGCCACTGATTGAAGCGTCTGACTGCAGTAGTGTTGGTTTTCCTTATTTCAGAACTCCCAAGAAAGAACGCGGAGAATTCCTCGGAATTATTGACGTTGTATGGAAGAGAAGAAGGCATAAGAAAAGGGGAGATCCACCTTCAAATTTTAAGGGGCGAAGAGGGGAACACTGACTTCTTTTTACTCCCATTCTCCCTCCCCCATTCTCTCTTTCTCTCCCCACCTTCCTCCCACTCAGTCGGTTCGCATGAAACTGAAAGACCCATGTCTGAAAAGGGGGAATTTATATGGGCGCACATGCCCTAATTAAAGCATTTCCTGGAACTGTGTACATGAATGTACATATGTGTGTCTTTATGCATGTGTACGTGTGTGTGTGTGTGTTGTGTGTGTGTGTGTGTGGGTGTCTGTGTGCGTGTGTGTTTGTGTGTGTGTTCCTCGCCTGACAGACCACTCAATGTCACTTCCCTTTACCCAGAAGTTCACGGACACATGGTAGTCACCAGTCATACTCCAGCAAAGCGGTGGTCACATGATTTATCACACAAGTTCACCCACCACACTCCCAAACATGCAAACGCACACGCACACCATAATCACAAACAAATTCAAACTTGTCTCAAATTAAACTTGAATGTAAATAGCCATTTATAAATAACTCTATACACAACAGGCCTTTTCTTTGCGCTAACACGTCGGTGAAAGAGAGGACAATGCGTGACTACCTGATTCTGTAAGATTAAGATGTCAAGTTATCTTGTGGCATTTCACTACAGGCTACAGCAGGAAAGACAACATTACTTTGCTTTTTCTAACAATCATCATCGCTAAGAGGAAGAAGGCAGACCTGCGGTTGTTGTAAAAGATGAAATCTGTATTGATTTAATGAATACATCATTATCAAAGTCATCTGCATGATGCATTGTTCTGAAACACTACAAAGGTGCAGAGAATGTGGGTGGAAATGCTAAAGTTCAGTTGCGTTTGTAGGGTCTTGCTGACATCGGCAAAGACATTGAAATTCGTCACTTCAATAAATAATATCGACATCAGTGATCTGGATATTCTTAAAGCTGTTTATGTAGGGTTCAGCAATGGGTATAAGAGATGTTTAATCATTACCTAGACCAGGAAGGTAATTTTAACATACAAAGAATTAAAAGCCATATTTTTTTTTAATTGTCATGTAGGGTAAAATAAATAAATACAAATCACTTGAACATGACTTTTCATGTTCTTTTAGGCTTGACAGTAAATTATTTATTACAGAAATCAGAAATTTGGCTTTAGGTTTAAGGTAGATTTTCTAATTTTTGAATTTCTTGTTGCATTTTAATTGCATTTGTTTTTCTAAATTGGTCAGCATATTGTTGCCTGAAGCTCAGTAGGTAGAGCGGGTTGTCCACAAACCTGAGGGGTTAGCGGTTCAATCCCTGGAATGCGCCACATGCCGAAGTGTCCTTGAGCAAGACACTGAACCCCCAGTTGCTCCCAGTGCGTGGCACTGGTGTGTGAATGTGTGTGTGCTTTTGTGAGCGAATGGGTGGGTGTTTGTGACTGTATATAAAAACAAGGCCATTTACAATTTACCATTCATCTAGTGTAATGTAGCCTTGTATTTCTGTTATAAGATTGTAAATTAGGCATTAAAACTCCCCATAAGCTCCTTTGTGTTTCAACAAATAATCATCCGCCTGTTTTACATTTTTGGCACTATTCCTGGGGCATCTTTATAAGCCAGTTTGGAGTTATAGAGTGTCTGCAGCCAACAACCCACAGAGGAGTTAACTTCCAGGTTGCCTATAAAATATTTAACTGCTTGACCACTTTATTCAGCTCATATTTTTTTTTCCGAGGATGGGGATATCCGTCTTAGCAGATCCGGATGGCTGATATCAGGAAAATTAGACAAGCACTATTCTAAGCACATCTAATGCACTGGGCCTCATAGATGAGTGTTAATGGATCTTAAAATTATCTCAGTCTGTTTACAACCATTTACAATGTGTTTCATTTGGGATATGAAGCCCTGATTGGTTGGAATTAAATGCATTGTTGTTATCTAATTCAGTATTTTGATACACTAAAACAGCATCTTAGCATATTCACATTTACGTTATGATACGTGTTTTTTTTTAAGTTAGCATTACTGAGGTGGAAAAACTTAAAACAACTTGTAAGTAAGCGGTACCTGACACCATCCTGACATTTTCTTTGCTGCAATTTGACCGTGAGAAAAGTAACGTCAATATCCAATCCCTCTCTGTGCCTGCAGAGGGCGCTACGTAACATAACTGAATGTAATACATGCCATAAATATAACTTATTTATATCAGAGTGATATTATTATTTCTATTTCCCAAAATAGATCTGTGCAAAGGAAGTTGGCACAGCCTTCACGTGAAAAGTCTTAAACGTAAACCTAAAACTGCAATCCTTCTCAGGGACAGCAGGGGTCGACACCACGGGTGGCAAAAATATAGTTGACGCTCTTTTGACGCTATGGTTGACACAGCATTTTTTACTTCAGTAAACATCGTCCCAATACGTTTTCGGTCTCATTTGCAACTGTGAACTCTTCTTCAATTGAGGGGGACGTTAATCTAGTAAATAATGGTGACATTGAGAGTAAAACAGACGGGTAAGTTTAAGGGCGTGGCTACTGTGTATGTACGTAGTCTGTGAATAGTATGAGTCACTGCTCACTCCACCCGCTCATCCAAATATGGTCACGTCTGGCCAAAACAATAAGACGTCGGCGGCACAAATGCTAAATTTGAGGTTTTAAAATGTCAGGCAGCCCAGAGATGGCTGACATCAACTTTTTTCTTTTGTTTTTCAAAGTGAAAACCTCACATTTTAATATGAAACAGGTTTCCCCCGACACAGCTTTGGATATTGGTATGAAAAAATCTGGGTCCAAGAATGATTGTGGTGTAATCACAGTTAACACAATTGAAATTCTTATCTCATTTTTCACTTGGTTACTGTTGCGACTTCAAATTATAAAATTATGAATCATTTTAAAAAGCTGTGTCATAAGTCTCCACTTGTACAGTTACACTCTGTCTAGTTCTTCATTACAGGCTTCCCACTCCATCTACAAATGCAGCTGCTTTCGAAGATACTAACAAACTATTTCATAAAAACTTGCTGAGCCTTTAAAATAATCTCATCCCATTACACATCAGACTTATGGCACAACATACCATATATTTATTATAATGTAAGAGTCCTACCTCCAGTCCATAAACCCAGGAGAAGATGGGTGCCTGCTCTTTCTCTATTTTCCCTCTCCTCTTTGGTTCTTGGCTCAGAGGTCGGCGGAGGTCATAAACCTGAAGGCAAGGGAAGGAAAATTAATCAGACTCATTTTAAGACTCACTTACACCAAAAGGCGCCTGAACAAAGATGGAAGACAAGATCAACTGTTAAAGTGTCAACCAACTGAGACACTTGTTTCCCTTTTGGTTTGTAAAGCAGCTTGCATGTCTTTAAAAACCCACATAAGCAATCATATGATTGATCAGATGTAGTTTGGGTGGAGTAGGGGGATGTTGTTAAAAAAACAGAAGGAAAAAAAGACGTCGATTGAAACTGACTGCTTCCTACTTTGACTTCTTTGGAAAAGACGTTGTCCAACAGTATGTAAGGTTGGGAAAGCCCACACATATGCACACACCCATGAACACACACACACACACACACACACACACACTTCAAGATGAACATGATAATCAACATATCAATCAGATAGAGACTAACCCTCTCTTAATAAATATTTAAAATATGAGACTCAGTTAAAGCATTGTGTCTGCAGACGAAACACACGAAGATGAAGTGTCAGAGGGAAACTTATCAGCTACAACAAGCTGGTGTGTAGACAGCAGTGCAGGATGGAGGTCATGTCAGGACAGCGGGAACGAGGGATGAAGCACAGATGTCTAATTATGCTGCAGACAAAGTCAGGGCAAACAGAGCTGGCATTAAGAATTTATTCCAAACCCCGGATTGCTCTTCTAAAAGGGGGGAGCCATCAGGGTGTGAGAGAGCATTAGAAATGTTCAGATGGTGTTCACAGAGAAAAGAATTAAAACAGAACGGTGCATGCCTTCTGTTCTTCAAACATTTTCCCCTAGGGGCCACAACCGGAGGCCAGAGATGATTTCTCAGCAGCCTCCGTCAGAAACTGAGGTGAGCCCAAAAAAAGGGAAAAGTTTAGACAACACTTGAACCTAGAAGACATGAGGCTTTAACTGTCTGAACAGACGCCTAAAGATTTAACCAAACAAGCTGTGCCCAAGACAGGGAAACCAAACCCTAGCCAGTTGAGCTTGTTAGGCCGGTCTGTCAGAGGGGCGAGTCAGCAGCAACACATCTACCTCTGTAATCACACGCACACAAGCCCACTGGCATGACAGCCCTCCCCACCCATGATGCAGGCAGAAGCCTTAACCTAACATTACAGCTTGAGCACATCCTATTGTAACACAGAATAGGGACAGGATTAAAATAAAACACTGGGTGCGCCATGGGGAGGAGGAGGAGGATGATGATGATGATGATGATAATGATGATTAACAGACCACTGAAGGGAGATCCACTGAACTGCGTGCCCATGAGCAGCGCAGAGGCAGGTGAAGTGCGTGAGAGCAGGTTAGGTTTTGGATGTCAGCCGGTGTTCTCGGCTATAATTAGCAGCCGAGTCTCCAGAAATGTACCCGCCGACCCTGCTCTCTCTCGCTCACCTGGCCGCCGCCGCCGCCGCGCACAGGCGCACAGGCGCACATATCAAACAGCGGCTGCAGCACCTGCTTTACACAAAAATAAAAAACTACCCCTACAGTCTAGCTTCCGTTTAGTGCGCATAGAAGTCAAGCGCTCAGTAAACGTCTATACGGGAGTTACCGAATACCCGTGACGTGGAGTCCTCCCGTGACCCCGATCAGAACCGAGAAGGAGGGAGGAGGGAGATAGAGGTTGATGCAAGCCGGCGCTGTCATGGCTAACAGACGTGTCGCTTAAATCACATTTAACTTCTCTTCTAGTTCCCTGTCATTTCCAGAGGTGTCAGGTGAAGCAGTTTACCTGTGTGCCGGTGTGTCACCTGTCCTGACTCGTCGCCTCCCACCTGACCGGCCTCCACACTTCCTGGATTATTCCGTCCCACCCTGCCGACTTCTTCTACTTCTTCTATTTCTTTTTTTTTTTTTTTTTAATCCTCCCGGGTCTTGTCTTCGTTTCTGCCGGGGGGTCACCACTTCTGTCGTCTTCAGCTCGACAACACGGCAGATTTTAGAAGTTGTCCAAATCGTACGTCGGCGTTTTTTTGTTTGTTTGTTTTTTTTTTTCTCTCGTTGGTGCTCTCTGTTCCTCTCTGTGCAGACCGCCGGCTCTCTGGGCTGTTCTGACCCCCCGTCTGCTGCCTCCGCTGGCCCACTCCGACTCCCAGCTCCTCCTTTCTGAGAACCAGGAAGCGGCTTGCCCTACTTACACCCAGTCGCGGATTGGCTCTGGCAGGGCTGGAGAGGAGACCGCCGGGGTGGGCAGGGCACAGGGGAGGGAGGAAGGGAGTGAGAGGACGGAGAGGGGTCCGGCTCTGGTGCAATAGGCCAGCAGCCTTGTCCGTCGTACTTTTCGGCGGGGGGGGGGGGGGGTGGGAGGGAGGAGAGGTGGGCAGGGTGGGGGACCCCGCTCCTCCTCCTTTCTCGTCTGGGCATCATCGCGCAAAGGTGGGTAGAGCGGCGGGCTGCGAAAGCGGATTGAAGGATATGTGCCTCTTGCTTACCTGTCAGGTGCAAAAGCATCTTCAGGGGGAGAAGACTTAGCGCCCCTTCCCCCGCCTCATGACTCAGCAATAACCCCCCAGAAGCCATTTGGAGGTGACCACGCGTGGAGAAGTGGAAGCTAGACACTGGACGGAGGTTGACAGATGATTCAAGTTAAATAGAAACCAGAGTGATAAATGAAACTCGCACAGAGGATGTGCCGCATCCAATGTGGTGAAGGCAAAGGGCAAATCTATTGGGGACTTTTCAAAAATCACTTTTGGTGAATCGGTGAATCAGCCAGGAGACACAGATACAGATTATAGTTTGAAGTACAAAACACAGTAGCTTATTTATGAGCATTTGTTTCCAGACTGAGAACAGTCAGGTACATTTTCTTTTTTGTGACACACTCATAGACACGAAACAGCAGCCTTTACTTTGAACACAAGGCCTATGCCTCCTGTTTGAAGTGGTTATGGGAATCACCTCGCTCTTTCAAGGCTTGAATCTCATTCTCCTCTGCTGCAGCTCCCGGAGTGTAAGTTGGTGGGTTTTGTCGTGAGGGTGCAGGAAGTCTATATATAATTTTGCGGTGAGCTCAGCCAGCCCACCTTTTACCACCCCCCTAACCTTAAATCTGTGCTTCTTCTGCGGTTGTGCTACCAGGATAAGGACTTAAGCTACACATGCACCATAACTGCAGTTAGATTTTAAAACGCTTGTTTCCAGTCTGGGGGTTGGAAACTCAAAAAAAAAAGAAAAAAAAAAGCTTTAAACTCATCCCAAGATGATCAGGAAATAAAAGAAACCCACTGTTCTCTTTTCTTTTTCTTTTCTTTTTATCAGCAGATATTGTTCAGATCCAATATTACAAAATACTTAATCACAAATAAAGAGTTTTATCATTATTCAAATTACTAACAAAATGTCCTCAAAGTGTCAAAAGTAAAAGTAATGAACACTGTCTTATGTTATCATATTATATAATGTTATAATATAACTGAATATTTTAAGTTTGGGGTTTAAAACCTTTATTTTTCAGTCCAGAGTCGCAATAGCTGTCCAATAAATGTAGTGGTGTAAAATGTAATATTTTCTTATGAAACATAGTTTAGTTTATAAAGGATGCCACTGTATGTACTTTAAAAAGTACTCACATTTAGATGGGGGGTTAGGGTTAGGGGATATTCTGTATTGTACTTCAGAATACAGAATATCTCGATCATGCCACTGCAATTTATTGTGAATTTCATACTTTTATCTGGCTTTTATGATGTGGATAAAGCAGTCCTTTAGTTGAACAGGCAGCATCACATGATCAGCATGTAAGACAAGAGAGCTTGAACTGCACTGAACTGCTTTTATGTTTGTGGACTGCCCATTATTACCTAATAATCCAATACTGTATTATGAATAAGGATAAAATACTTTGCCATAATTGAATCTCCCAAACTGCTCAGTATTCCAGTTTGTTTCCTGCTAGAAGACTTCCCTCTGAGTCTATTTCAAGTCCTGTTTATCCCCCCCACCCCCCACCACCACCTCTATTCACGGCTGGTAATCCAGGCTGGTCTGCCATCAGTTAACCTCTTCCACATTGGCTCCTCTCCTCTTCACTTCACCAATTCCTTCTCTGTATTGGCCCTCCTTTATCTCATATAAGTGCAAAAATACATATTTAAGCAATGTAAATGCTGCTATAGTACACCCTACTCCTTCTTCCTGCTGTGTTGATCTGATTATTAAAGTGTTATTGCCACCTAGTGGTCACTGCAACCGGGCAAGCCTGCCTCTCAGAGTGTCTGCTCCACTGAGACCTCCACTGCTTACTCTTCTCTATATGTGCTCTGCGGAAGTGTAGAAACATGGTTAGAAATGCAGCATGTGTTTCTCCCTTCCTCAGCATCGTAACTAACTCACAAACTCAGAACAACATAGATGAAAACCCTCACATATTTACAGCTGCAAAGCAATCATGCTTTTACTGACAAATGTAGGCAGCTTTGTGAGACTCAGCAGGGGTTAATCAAGTACAACGTACACAACAGAGACTGTAAATGCAATGCGTTAAAGACTCTTAACTCGTAGATGTGTAAAATAATGCTCTCCTCGACGCCCAGAAGGGCTGTTGAAAACCTCTCGGACACTAATAAGTGAGGAGGGAAAAATAAATGTGTCAAACAGAAAATTATATGAAGGGAATGCAGGTGAGACCGTAATCCTCCCTTATGAAGGCGGATATTCATTGAGTTCCTTGGAAGAGCAGCGGAGATTTAAGTGTCCCCATATTCACAAGCTTAACCTTGATCTGAGTGTGCCTGCCCTCTGCTGAGAGGTACAGGATTAGGGTTGGGGATCCAGGAGCAGCAGCAGCAGCAGCAGCAGCAGCAGCCGCAGAGACATGGCAGGAGGCTGAGGAGACACAGCTCTCAAGCATTCAGACCGTTCAACTCACGCAGGAAGTTGTTTTACTGCACAACAGTGCTGAAGTTGTATCACGGACGAGTCCAAGTCTGAGTCACCAGGGTCTACATTGAGTCTCAAGTGGCACTCGGTGAGCTGACAGTCCATCCTTGTAATCCTTTCAAAGTAAAATGAAAATATGCAAACTAAATCTTAATTTTTCTACAGAAATATATATTCCCATTAGGTAGTAGATCCATTACTTGCCTATGTACTTTTGCAGTACTTGTGTAATTTCCTATAATATTATAATTCTACAGCATATAATCTCTTTATATTTAGAGTATTTATTATAATTTATTTATTACAACATTTTCTGCACTATCTGACAGCTACAAAAGATTTTACACTGACAAACGTGTGATAGGTTTATGAAATAATATGTTTTAAAAATAAATCTGTGACTAATAAATAGGCAACACCCAAAACAGTCCATAATCTGGTGAAAAAGAGCTGAGTAAACAAAAGATAATGCATGCAGATGTGCACTTAGAAGTAAAGGATTTGTGTGATTTATCTTCTGCTACTGATTTATCCAAGATTTTTGCATCCAGTCTGTGTTAAATTTTATTTATTTGGTGGTCTATTCCTCCTATGACGCTGAGAAAACACAGTTCGTAGCCTAGTTTACAGTTAAAGGTTTGCACATAATAGTATTTTATTAGACTGGACTGGACTGGACTGGACTTTGCCATAATTTTCTTTCTGGGAGCATGGAGGAGGATTTGAGACAACAGGAACAAAATTTCATGTTAAAAAGTAAAACTGAACCTTCAGATGAGGAAATATATGTAAGATCTAAAAATATATATATATTTAGCTTGTTGGTCGTTTTAAATGGCCACTTAATTATTTGCATATGAAGGCCTCTGAAGTTAAATTACAATTCAAAGTTTCGTCTACTGTCCGTGCTGTTTCCTTCACAGACACACACATGCATGTACACGAATAACCTCATGTCTCAACACACTCAACAAGATGATATCTAAATCCCCTTTATTCTTACATCCAGATATACACCATCATCATCTTCTTATCATCATCACAGTCATAATCATCACCTTCAGTGCCACACACAGATCATCATTTTGACAGCATTATTAGCTATGTTTTTGTTCTTTTCAAAGCTAAAGCTGTGATAAATAAAAAATAAAACATTTGGTCCTTAAATATAAGTCTAGGCAACATGGTATCAGGGGTTAAGACAGAAATGCTTTGTTGCTACCCACGGAAAACATCAAACATCGCTGGAAATGGTGCTGAAACTGTGTCATAGGGCGACAGAAGGATGAGGCCGACAATTGAACGTCAGGATGATGGCCACAGAGAGCAAAGTGTGGGGCAAACAGAGAGAAAGGGCGTGAATCTGAGAGCGTCAAAGAAACAGTTAGTGACCAGAGCTGTGAAATCAGATGAAAGGCAGCTAGACAGACAAGAGATGAAAGACACGGAGGCTGGGGAGTGAGGAAGCATACAACAGACCCACAGAGAGGCACGTATTTACAGTACAGGGAGCTGGGTGAAACAAAATTGAGTGAACCACAGTGTACAGCCAAGCAGTATTGTGTGTCACGCACACACACACACAAACACGATTTACAGAAGTTGTCAGAGTGAACATGTAGGTTAAAAAGTTTTGTATTTTTCAAAAACTAAACACCACACACCTGGGACAACAAAACTACCAGTGGACTGCTCCTAATTATTCAAATTCATATGAGTATTGACTTTACAGTGATTTTTAAACGCTATATCATAATAATTATTATTATTTTGATGAGAAAATTTTACACTTTGGTGAAGAATGGGAGACAAGAGGGAGTTGGAGCTGGAAACCAGGAAGCGTCTGCGCTATTGCCTGCATTTCATCATGTTAGGCTTTCTTCCCAACAGCAGAAAGATTATCTTCTCACATTTATAATAATTGTTGAGGTCATTTTCTGTCACAGAGTGAGTAAAATGCTTTACAAGTATTGCTGTTTTCATTGACTTTTTACAGTATTTTTCAGACTTCAGTCATTGCTTTCATCCAGTTTTTCTGTGAATGTATATTGCAGCGTATTTCCACTTCAGCTCCCCTGCTTGCTCCAACAATCACTAACACAGATATGTATGTATACATTTGGATGTTTTCAGACTCTACTTTAGCCAGAACCAACCACTCAACAGACCCACAAAGTCTCTCTCCTCGATCATTGACTGGGTTGAGAGTCACATGAACACCTGATGCTCTAAGACAATCACATCCTAGAGTGAATATGTACCTGTCCACATAAGATCATTGGCTGCCTGGTGCCAACTCTGAAACAAATGTACATCCAGTGTATATCCATGGCTCTGATAATCAGCACTGGCCACCGTCATATGAGATTCCTTCTTACATGTTGGCGGGCAATTTGTGTCTTAGTCCCTCTGAGTCCTTTCTGGTGAGTGACAGCTGAGGGTCCTTTTTCCCACCTTTAGGTGAAGTGGAGTTGGATGAAGTGGCTGCATGTGCTGGTTGGGTGGGTGCAGTGGTCGATGCCTGAGTGGTCTGAACGGGGGCAGAGGGTGTATTGAGTTTTGAGGAGTGAGTAGGACCTGCTGTGGTGGTTGGCGTTTGTTTTGTGAGGTGAGCAGAGGCAGATTGGATACCGGGAGAGGTGGCAGGAGAGGTGGTGAAAACGGAGGAGGGGTTGATGGAGCTCTGGTTTGGGCATAAAGCTGTTGAGGATTGGGTTGTTGATGGGGCTTGTTTGATGCTACGGTTCAAGCCTGAAGTAGGGCTTGGAGTGAGGACAGGAGAAGTTTGCTTTACAGGATGAACTGAGAAAGTTACTTTAGTTGGAGAGCTAGTGCTAGCAGGTGTTGGGGCAGGTGTTTGAGTTGGGGTAAGAGGTGAGACTTGTTTTGGAATCTGGCTTGAGGCGGGGCCCCTGGCTGGGCTAGAGAGAGAAGGCTGGAGACAAGGTGTTGAACTTTGGGATTTATTTAAAGGTGGAACAGATGTAACAGGTGTCGGAGATGGGGAGGATGTAGGGGTAAAGGTCTGGGCAGGAGTGACCAGTGTGGTGGTTTGAGTAGGAGTTTGAGAGGGGGTAGGAGTTCGGGTCCGGGTTGTCTGAGTGGGAGTCGGTATCGGAGAAGGGTTTGGGGTCAGGGCAGGGCTGGGGCCAGACAATGGAGAAGCAGAAGGAGGTGTGTTTGATGCCTTGCCCCTGGGACTCTGGGGTGGCGTGGATGAAGAGAACAAAGAGGAAGGGGGAGAAGAGGATGTAAGTGGTGACTTGGTCCCATGAGGCTGAGGTAGTGGAACAGGGGTAGAAACTGAGGATGGAGGCGGTGTGGAGGATGGAGAGGGAGAAGAAGAGCGGGGAGAAGGCGTAGGGATTGGTTTGGGACGAGGAGTTGAAGAGAGTGACAGTGGGCTTGTACCCGCAGAAGGAGGGGTGGAGCAGGGAGGAGGAGAGGAGGAGCGAGAAGGGGTCATTGTGATTGGTTTTGGCCGGGATGTGTGGGCGAGCATAGGTGTAGGTGATGAAGGAGTGGGTGTAGGTGAGGGGGTGGCAGAAGAGAGTGGGGTCTGCTTTGGAGGGGAGGAAGATGGTAAAGAAGCCATAGAAGGCAGGTGTGCAACTGCAGGTATAGAGGCAGTGTGAGCTACAGGTTGTGTGTATGTGGCCATGTTTGCAGAGACAGCCTGTGCTATAGTGGGCTGAATAGGAACTGTGGCGTGTGCTTGGGTTTGTGCATTAAATGGAATATTTGTTAACAGCTGTACTGGAGGGTTAGAGGTCAGCATGCCTGCACTGCCTCCTCTGGCTAACTGCCCTGCCAGGAAAGGAGCCGCTAACAAATTCCCACCAGAGGCCTTCCGATGGAGAGGCGGGTGAGGTTGCACGCCGGCCCAAGATCGGTGAGGCAGAGTGGGCTGTGAGGCCGACAGCAGCCTGGCCTCTTGTGTGAGCCTGCCCAGTGCTGGCAGACCCTGAAAGCTATTTCCTCCATGACGCAACAGAGCTTCTTTTGCACCCTGCTGACTCATAACTGAAGTATTGCCATCCAACTGGCCACCAGAGGCAGTGGGTGGGTTGGTGCTGGGTACCTTGTGAAGTGGTGGAGCTGGAACTCCTCCAGCTGGGGTTCCCAGTGATCCAGCAATCACTGAGGGATGATCAGCCTGAGGGCGCAGGCTGTAATGGAGAGGCCTTCCTTGCTGGACAGAAGTTGGGACAGAAGAGGCTGGAGTTGGTGGAGTCTTAGCAATAGGAGGCGACGTCACTCCACCAACCCCACCGGGAGGACCCATGGTTGAGGGTGATGCAGGAAATCCTCTTGGAGATAAACCACCCATTCCTCCCATCGTCATCATTCCGATGAGAGAGCTCACAGAAGGGCGAAGGGGCTGCAACACGGGAGCACGAGGAGGAGAAAGAGGGAAAGAGGAAGACGGAGAAGGGGAGATAAGAGGAGATGGCAGGAAGAAAGCTCCACTGAGAGCGTGCTGTTGCTGCAATTGCTGGAGCTGCTGCTGCTGCTGTTGCTGCTGGTGCATGAGAGCAATGGCTACATTACTGGTGGCGGCTGCAGTTTGCAAAGGAGCGTGGACCAGCGGTGCCCAGATGACCGGGCGCGGCCGAGGAGACACTGTGCCGCTTCCTCCCATGACTCCGCTTCTTCCTGCAGCGGCTGCCGCGATGGCATCCTGCATGGCTGGCATGCTGTCATGTTTGACAATCTGCTGCACCAGCATGCTGTCACAGGAACCCATGCTGCCTGCCGTCATGCCACCTCCAGCTCCCGGACCCCCTCCACCCCGACCTCCACCTCGACCCATACTGCCCCCCAGAGAACCACCCTGGGATGACTTCCGCATGAGCATAGAGTTCTTCCTGCCTGTAGAGGGGAAAAATTTGATAAAATAAGAATTAGAAATCCAGAAAGATTATTTCTTGAGATATTAGGTGTTAAATCAAGCTCCAAAAACTGGAGGCATGAAAGAATGAAAAGATGTGTAGAACATTGTGTGCTGAACAATAAATAAACCAGACAGCTGGGATTTTAGCCTCAAGGTTTTTTTGTTTTTCGCTAAGAACATTGCTCATTCCTTATTATTTCAACTTTCATCTCTTGTTTCTAACCTTTCAGCTGAAGACAAAGGACTTGGGAAATTTAGGAGAAAGTGTTTGGCAAGGTCATTGCTGAAGCCAAATGAAAAATAGAAAGTCACTGAGCAGATAAGATGATGAGACAAATGTACGTCACGATCAGAAATCCACACATTACCAATGCGGTCCAGTCTGTCAACAGCAACCGTTTCAAAGGCACGCCTCATCATCGGGTGCTCCTCCAGAACCTCGTTAAAGCTGTCCACACTGAGAGAGTACAGACGGCAATATGTGTCTGCTCGTACGCTGGCTGTCCTCCGTCCACGAGTCAACAAACAGATCTCTGGTAACAGGAGGAGAGATGATGGTGGAAAGAGAACAGGGAAAGGACACAAGTAGATAGTTAACTTTGAAAGGGTCTGTGAGACAGAGACCCCACAGTATACTTGCACAAAAGAAACCAACGAATGAACTAACATAAATTAGATCTTTCTCCTTCTCAATCAAGTACTTTCTCTTTCCTGTTTAAGTACTGACACTTTAACCTCCTCACCCCCAAAGTAAGACCCGTCGCTCAGCTTGGTTTCCTTGTTGCCACGGGTCAGTATACTGACTCGTCCATGCTGGATGAAATACATCTTCCGACCAACTGTGCCCTCGCGGATGATGAAGTCTGAGGGCTGAAACACCTCAAAGCGGAGCTTGGTCAGCACAGCGGTCACGAAGTTGGGATCAGCATTGGCGAACAGCGGCATGTTAGCCACCAGGCTCCGGCAGTTAAAGCTGACTATCTCCTGAACAAAGAGAAAGAAATGATGAAGAGAGAAAAGAAAAGGAAGTCAGCAGGATTTGTTGGAGGCATGAACAAAGCATTTGTGGATTGTATGTGTAACTACACCCTCCAGAGGACAAGCAGTCACAGAAAATAAACGACTGAATGAATAAATAACTATGTGGGTGAATTTATTACCTCTTTAAGTGGCTCACTAAGTTCTCCCAAGATGTTCTCCTCGTCGAACATTTTCCCCTGGAAGCGGTGCTCATAGTACTCGTGGATCTTTTGACGAACATCTGCAGGAAGCTTATGGAACGACATGTACTGCTCCACCTGCTTGTACTGCAATCACACACAAGAATAGACGTGTTCACCAAAAGACAAGACCACACTGGACTGGACGATTACTACAGTTATTTGTGGAACTACAATTAATTGTTTAGTCCTCCTATTCTCTGCACCTTCTCTGCATGACACAGGTTTAATGTGGCTGTGTCTGATATCACTTCCCCATCCGCTCATTCACTATTTAATAGAAACCTAATAGTTTACTCAACAGTGAGCAGTATAAAATGACAGTAATCTGTCATCATCGTTTTGCACAGTCAGAGCCAGGTGTAATGTTCAACAGCTGTAATGTTCCTACCCATAAATGTGACTCACTGCGTCAGTAGAGAGGAAGCTGAAAGCTGGTACACATTACATGACTGGATCACTTTTTTTTTTGTATTGTGCAAATTTTCAGGGCCATTAGTAAGGGCAGAGTCTCCCTTCTCTAATTGTTTAGAGAGAAGTGGTCCTAATTATTAGGACGATATCTTTTCATAAGTGGTCCTCGTAATCACCTTTAGACCCCTTTTAGTTTAACTTGCAATAGTTCTTTCATAGCAAAATTTTAACAATGTTTCAGTCATTTAGTCACGAAACTACCAGACTTGCAACCTTTCTGTTTCCCCCTCGGCATTAGCTTCAAGAACTTGATATGACTGATAAACTGATTCAGCCTGCTCATACAGTACTAGTGGTTAGTTGCAGGCCTAGACAGAAATAGACCCAGTAATAGTTTAATACTTAGTTTAAACTACTGAAGTAAGAAACAGCTGCAGTAACAGATGGATGAGCGTCATGTTTCACCTTTTCCTGATACTGTCGTCGTGAGGAGTCCAGCGACTGGATGAGAGCGGTGGCGTGGCCGATGAACATGGCGTAGCAGGTGGCGCCTACGATCATGCTGAGCATGGTGAGCCACACATCAGTCATCCCCTCTGGAGCCTGGGCCCCGTACCCGATACACAACATGTGGCTCATGGCTTTGAAAAGAGCATAGGAGTACTGCACGCCCCATGTGTCGTTCTGTGTGTGCGGGAGCCAGACAGAAAGGGTGACAGAGGAGTAAAAGAAGTTTCAAGTGTTAATTACCAAGGCGCTGCAATGTCGAACTGTTCTTATTTTAGTCAGGCTACGGGAGACTTTTCCCCTCAGAGGGACTCAGCACCACCACTTCAAAAAATACGTCAGAGATGATAAAATATAACCGCAGAGCAATTTAATTGTGACGACCTACTCTACAAATCCAAACCATAAAACCTGAACATACACACAAACAATGAACATCATAAGGCCTTATTAAACAAAATACTAAAGACAAAGCACAAAAAGAAAAAAAGGCTTTTATTTGTGTATGTGCCTCTGTTTCAAGTTGTGTGTAAGTCCAATTATACTAAGATGTTAATGGTCCAATGGATGAGGGTATTTTCTCAGGGGAAAATCCCAGCATCTGCCTGCTTAGCAACCATCACTCAGGCAACCAGTGAGACATAAGTCAGCTATTCATACAGCTGTGTATCGCCCGTAAGCCTGCACGCACGTGATAAAATCTCCAGCAGGTCCCCAGGCCTCCTGCTGTTTGCCTGCCTTGACACCTCCACCTGATCTCTGCTGAGGTTTTTTAATTAGAGAATCCTGTTTTATTTTTGCAGTGACGATAGTCAGTCTTATTCCAACTGGACATGTCGCTGCATGAATCAATTAATTAAGAGTAAACCATGTCAAATCTGATAAACAGTTCCACTCTGTACACACACAGATAACCCTCCAAAACAGGCCTTTTCAGAATCTGCGGTTCGAAATAAATATTGTGCACGCTGTTCAAACAAGCTGTGATAGCGCTGTGTGTGATTCATTCTGCACAGTCTGAACATCATGTCCTTCTTTGTTCACATGACAATAAAATCATTCCCCGAAACATATGAAAAATAACACACTTGCATTCAGGCTGCCGGATAGAGACTTACCACCATCAGGTTCTTGGAAACCCAACAGTCTGGAGGGAAGTCCTGCAGCATGGGGACCAAAAACTGGAGACAGCCGTCCCAGTGGCACAGAAGCAGCATCATACCAATCAGATTCACTATCCTCACCATGGCACTCGCAAGGTCATAGGTCATATGGAAGATCTGAGAGGAGAGTGAGAATAAAGTGTTAAAGAAGGGTCATGTTTTACCCTCAAAACAAACTGTTCAATAAGAAGATTGTCAGGAGCCATGCCTTAAATGTTAAACATCTCATACAAATATTATTTTCCATTTGACGTTTTCTCTGTTTCCAGCCTCTGTTTCCCAGTCTGTTCCTCACCTCCTCCCACTGGTGGATGTAACGGATTAGTCTGGACAGACGAAGCAGCCGTAGCAGGCTCAGGATTTTAGTGAAGCGGACTATGCGCAGCGCCCTAGCTGTCCTGTAGACCTCAGAATCCAAACTGTCCACCATCAGAAAGATGTAGTCCACTGGGATGGACGAAACAAAGTCCACTAGGAACCAGGTCTTCAGGTATTTCTGTCGGATCGCCCTGAGTTAGACAAAGATCGAAGTGACATTTCTCATTTGGCAATCTGGCTACGTGAAAGTGGTTCCAACATTTGCCTGGCATGAAACACCCGTCATCAATATTCAACAGAGACACACTGGAACTTGAACAAAGCTCTGTCACTGGCCACACGTCACCTTTTCACATATCACATAAAATTGTTTGAACACAAACCCAGCAGATGGCTGGAAGAGCACATTTGAATTCATGTCAACAGGCCAGCTGTACTGATATTCCAGACCACACACTCAGACACACACACACACGCACACACACACACACACATCCCTCTGGTCCTTGACATATTAGATCAATGCACAAATGCTCCAACTGACCTGGGGTCTAGCAATATCTCCGTGCTGTCTTCCTTCACGATGCCCGTCCTGAAGTTGAGAACCAAGTCGACCATGAAGAGAGTGTCAGAGACCACATTGAAGATTATCCATGAGGCCGTGTTCTCGTCTCGAAAGAACGTGATGCCCACGGGCAGGACGATTAAGTTGCCCATCATCAACAACAGCATCAACAGGTCCCAGTAAAATCTAGAAAGACGAAGATAGAGGAAATATTTGCTCTGTTCTTTTCCGCTAGTCTAAACTGTCCATCTAATGTATTCTTTCCACAAAGTTTAGAGAGTTGAGTTTACTCAAAGTGGCCTCTTATAGCCTTGTCAGCGTTGCACATTATTGGCAATGGTATTGAACATGCTGACTCACTGTCATTAGGCAGGTCCCAAATCCATTTTACATCTTAATTCTGCGCAAGGTTTTAGTGCAAAGTCTATTAACACTGAAAAAGCTGCAAAATTACACAATCTTGTCCATAAAGTTGGAATAATTTTGTTTTCAGACACATATCCCTCTTTAATTCCTTTTTATATAAATCACATTGTCCCAATCATTTCCTGAGAGGAGGTGATTTTTTTTATTCCAACTTTATGTGCAACAGTGTACACTGTTTTTGTAAGTAGTACACATACATATCAACATACCTTTATCATTATATAATACCAGCCACTGGCACATCTTTTTTCGAGCTGTGAGCAGCTCCTCCATTTCCTCTCTGCATTGCATTGTGGGAGAATAATGTGCATAAACAGCACACACAAAAGGCAACAGTATTTACCATTGATTGGGTCTGATTCTGTACTAACAATAAAACACACCAAGACATCAATGTTATGACAAGTCAAGAAGCCTGCTGTTGTATTGTATTTATACTGTATGCACTAAATACTTGGCAATAATAGATCCTCCATTTACAGACACCAGTCAAGCAAGTTTCTGATGGGTTACACCCACAGATGTGGTGAAATGTCTTCAAGAAACTCTCCAAGTCCAGCTGCCTTTCTTTAACGTTTTTGGATCCCCCATTTTCATGACAATAAACCTTGTTTAACTGATTTGAAAAATAAATTATAGAGGCTGCTTCTCTTCTATGATTCAGTATCATATTTCCATAAAGTTCAAAGAGGCTTAGCAGAACCAGAACAGTCAGAGATGACGTAGCAGAGGCCAAGATGCCGTGACTCACTTTGGATCAAGTTCCAAAAACACAAGAGACCTCCCATAGAAGAGAAAGCACTGGTGTATTAATGACGGCTGTATTCCACTTAGGGGAGGTGATACTAATAGAGCTGAGCCATTATTAATACACCTGTGCTTTCACTACGGTAACAAGGAAAAAGTCTATCCCCATAATGTGATTTGACGTGCCTTTTTTACTATGCTGCCTTCAGACTTGTGTGCTTGTGGTTATGACATGTACATGACTTGTCAACTTGGACTGAACATTTCCACTGAAGAGGCTGTGAATGCCACAAGAAGGAGCCATTCACTCACGATCCCAGTAAACACACAACCCCACTTGAAAGCAGGATTAGACCCTCCCTAATAAATGTCCTTAACTGTCAAAGACCACAACCTTTCTTTGAAAAACAGATTTGTTTATAGTGTTTAGAAAGCTCATCCAGAGCCAAAGAGCCACTGATACAGTTGTTCTGCGCTGCCTTTTTGTAGTGTTCTCCATCAATATACCTAAACAAAACTTTATGTATATATATTTTTATAATATTGGTGATATTTCTCCACAGAACATTCTCCCTGTTATTCAGGCTCTGAGCCAGGCAGCAGCATCTTGGGGATCATCCAGGACACTGAGATGTGCAAATTGTGAAACATGAGCCCGGTACTGTTGCATATAAATGTTTCCCTCAAGGCTGGATCATCCCTTGCAAATGCTTTACCGAAATAAACTACATCCTCTATGTCTCCTACCAATAAAACAAAGTAGAACTTAATTGAATCAAGAAATTGGGACAGACGGCGAGGAACAGAGAGATGCAAATGACTGTTCACATTGGAAGGCCTCATCAATCTGTATTTCATGTTAGAGGACATTTCTCTTCTCTGCACGGAAAATGCACAGAATCGACCACATCATTAGGATATTGAATATGACTAAAGTACGACCCAAAAGCCGATCCAGTCGTCTGGAGACGATCTCTATCATCGCTCTGTCTCTTTCTCCTGATGCCTTAATTCATCACCTTAATCCACATCAGTGACTTGCTTATTCTTGCATCCTCTCTCGGTTTCCCTCATTTACTTGTGCACTCTTTCTTTTTCCCCGAGAAAGCACACTGAAGCTCTCTGGTCGATCGCTACTGAGTGCTAATTTAGTAACACAACCTCATGGCGTGATGCTACCACTAGACTGATGAAGATTAAGCATGCATGAGTCATCACTCTGCCACACACACACACATACTTCTCTCTGACTTATTGCTGTCACTTATACTGACAGATGTATCACTTCATAATCACTGGCAATAAATACAGGGATTATTTACAGCAACACACACCCAGTGGCTCTGTAGTTGTTGTTGCAGTGAGATTTATTCCTGACCTTGTAAACACGATTTGTTAACTCACAGGAAACAAATGTATGATTCACATCACACTACGCTGAGTATTTATGTTTATATACTATCCATATACATAATATGAACACAAATCCTGTTCTATGATGAAAGACCCTACACTGCACCGACACAATAATCATGTAAAGTCTTTTCCAATTTTGCTTGTTTTCACAGTCACCCTCTCAAACTGGATATTTTGATGGGGTTTCCATGGTTGCTTTGCTAAAATACGCAACTTGAATGTCAACTTCAGCACATTTCATTTCTAAAACAATGAACTGAGAAAACAAATAAATGAATAATGAAAATGATTGTTTGTTGTAGCCCTGTGTTAGTGGTGGAAAGTAACAGCACATGTACAGCGCAAGCATATTTATATAAGTACTGTAGTTTTGTATTGTGCTGATGTGCCACTATGTTAATGTGATCACTATAGTTACGTTTTACTTTAGTTAAAAACTGTAAAGTTTTTCCGTCTCAGAAAATTGTCAAACAATTACACATTTCGATAGCAGTTTTTATCAATCTCCACCAGTTATAACAAGAAAAAGCTATGCACCATCGAATGTAAGTAATGACAATATATCAGTGGCATCTTTCTTACTGAGTTAATTGTATTGTACTTCTTAACAGTAGTCAGTCATTTTCTGGAAATCTAAAAATGACTCATCCCACAATCGGGCGATGTATAGAATATTTTGCGTCCATTTAAATGAGCTGATCAGAGCATACTGGGCTTTTCAGAAGTGGGATGGCCTCCCTAGCTTCTTATTTTTACAAAACATGTAAATACTCCCAATCAGTACAGTACGTTGTCATCCTTTTATGATGTCTTTCTCTTCTTTAGAACATACGTGTTGTTATGTCTATCTACCAGAGAACTTGCACATACTTAAATAAGGGTGAATCAAACTTCCACTGTGTTTGTTGAGCTTTGGTGCACTTGAGTTGTCTCTTCTCACTGAGATGAGGCAGCTGATTCAAGGTTGAACCCATCAAACAGACAAGAAGAACCCAAAAACCCAAACTACAGATGAATTTGTTATGCCAGTCATAACATTGCACACAACACGTTCACGCAGGACTATACGAATGTGCATCTGTGTGTTGTTGTATGCTGCAAACACACGCTACCACACACACACACACATAAGAATTGCAAATGCAATCAAAGCTGCTCTCCATGGGCTCATCAGTATTCCATTTTGAACGTGAACAGGTGCTGGAGGATAACTGACCTGCATCTACCTGCTCAGCTGCTGTCAAACCAAACACTAATTTTACTGTAATTGAGGCCAAGTGTCTCCTGAGTGTCCTGTGATTGGTTCTGTGCTCACAGTGGGCTAGATGTCAGTTTCTCGCAAGTTTCTACCCGTCATCCAGCCAGACAAACAGCAACTGGCCAATATATAATAAATGTTGCTATATGTGTGGTGCCGCCAGCCGTTGCCTTTCTATTTTCATCCCTCCTCATTTATCTCCTACTTTGTATGCCAGAGTATGACTTCTCTCCTTCACCTCGCCTGCCTGTCATTAAGTATTCTTATAGGTGCTGCAGCAACACATCTTTACTTAAAAGAGGTGAAAGGTGTGAGAGCTTATCAGTCCACTCAGTAATGACAAATCCACACATACTGTCATGCATATTACTATGCTTATACTCGCAAGCCTTTGTGCTCAAGTTTGGTGCCAAGACAAAAAAAAACATAATATTACTTATATGACAGAGGCAATCTGTCTTCTCTTCTCGCTCAGCCTCACAAATTTCCACTTGAGGTGTCACTCCAGGCTACAGGTACTTAACTGAAAAGTTAGATGTCTGAATTATGCATAGCGAATACTTAACTTGCATAATTCAGAGCATCATACATAATTTATTGAAATTCAATTGTAATTCCGCAAAGGAATAATTAGAACTATTAACGTCTTTACATATCTTGAATACGAATAAATGCAGGAGGGTGTGGAGTTCAATTAGATATAGATCCATCCACGACCCTTCATCCCTCCTTTCCTCTATTCCTCAGTGACCTCATTCATCATATCACCTGTGAGCAGCCCCATACGCAGCACTTGTGAGTGATCATCAAATTGACAATATAAAATGACACGGCCTACGTGTGTCTGTGTGTGGTTGATGAGACAAAAGTGGGCCAGAGCCTTGGGGATCAAGTCATCCATTGTTGGTGCAGTCTGTCTGGAGATTATGAATGCTGCCTGTCTCTGTGCTGTCCACCCGGACACATTTTAGGAGTGGGTTAGGTAAGGTCTCTAAAAACATCTTTAAGTATCTAAAGATCCAGTTAGTAAGAAAAAACAGGATTAAGTTTGCATGCAATTAGACCTGGGGTGTTGACGGCATGCAGACATTCATGAAATGTTGCTCCCATTCAAAAGATTGGAAAAGAAAACTTCTTTGTCTTAAAAATGTTTACCTTAAAGTCCTTTCCTTCACACAAAACAAATTGTGTCAGCCTCAACAGTCATTTTCTCTCCAGGGGTTATTCGTGAATATATTGGTGTGTGAAGTCACCAGCAGGGAGTGCTGTGTTGGGTTCATGCACTGTTCGCATATTTAAATTTTACCTCAATATGGAAGTCATCTTGCACCGTTTGACTTGATTTGTCCTCCCAATTTGCATCTACTCATCTCTGTGTGTGAAACTGTTGTTTTTATTTTCATGAAACAACAGGCAGCAGTCACCATTTTTGTCTTAATGTCCCACAAATGGAGAACTGCCTTGTGTTGCATTGTGTCTGTCACTGAGGTCTGTTCACCTACTCACTGCCCTTTCCATGAGCACTGTTCCCTGCTCTTTTGCTGTCACCTCTAAGGACTTTTACCTTATCTATGCCTCTCTCACATTCTGCCTTTCACCTTTCATACATCTGCTTCTACACAACCTGCTTCCTCCAGACACTCCCATGTTTCTACTCTCCTCCAGCCCCCACATCACTTTTTATACACTACTGCTGGGCTCCCAGGAATTTATATTTAGTCTCCTGCATGTCTTTCTCCACTCCCAGTTGTCCTCCTCCCCAGTGAGAGACTTAAGAGGCTGCTGAATGCATGATCTGTTTTCCTTTTCCTGTTCCTCCCTCCACTTAAGTGTCTGTCAACATGGTACAAGTGTGCTCTGTCAAGTGAGAGAACAATTCCAACTTGCTTTGATCCGTATTTCAACCAAAAGAACATTATGTGTCTTTAATATGCTACAAATGGCATTGGTTTTACGAACCAACATAAATACAATAGCTGCATGCTGCATGTGGAGGTGTGTGTGTGTGTACCTGAAGTCACTGTAAGGGTGTATAATCCAAGATCCTGCTGATTTCAGTCTTTCCTGCTCCAGTGCCACGGCTTTGTGGGATCCGAACATGCGCAGGCTGAACTTGTTGACCCCTGGCTGAAGCATGGCTCCAAACTGTCTCTGGATGAAGGTGCTCTGGTTGGAGTTGCTGTAGTCCTCCCCGTCCAGCCCCATACCAAACCCACCCAGACCAGACTGAGCTATCATCTCAGGGCTTCCTGCTGCAGTGGTGGTGGTGGTCTCTGCGCCGGTGGCCACCACCATAACTCCAGTCCCAGTGGAGGAGGTGGAAGTCAGGGCGGCACGGGACGCAAAGCCCACAGAGCGCGGAGGAGGATGTGCTGTGCCAGAGGGTGGTGGAGGAGGCAGGGGCACCGGGGTGGTTGGGGTGCCTGCAGTTCGGAAGGGAAGACCATCCCTAGTGGAAGAGCTCATGATGGAGAGTCTACGTCCACGGCCACCTGAGGAAGTGCTGTCTGCTCCAAAGGAACCCTTCTCTCCCTCCAGAGAGGCCTGGGACAGCCTGTAACCTGGAGAGGGCAGGCTACCCTTACTACGCCGCTTTGAGTCCCCTCCGTTACGTCTGGGCAAACTGTCCGCCCCAGATCCCCCAGCGCTACCTGGGGTGCCCACACCTCCAGCCACCCCATCCATCCCAACTCAGGGAAGAGTGTGACTATAACTTGTAACTCCCACCTCCTCTGGAAAACCACAGTATAGTATTGTCGACTTGTCTAGATTACATATGTGAGAATGACAATGTCAGTCTGAATGTTAAATTGAAGAAGCTAAAGAAAAGTGCTCTGAGTCTTCAGTCATTCTCTTTGAGCCGAGAGCTCACACCTCCGCCCTCTCTTCACCGAGGTGGTCATCCTTACCTCAGTGCCCTTGGAAAAAGCCCCATCCAGACATTAAATCCTTCATCCTGCCAGTGTGACGCCAGCAGCTTCACTTTTCCTCTTTTCTCAATGAGTCACGTTTGTCCTTACAGATGTTTCTGTATCATTCCTCCTTCCGCGTCCTTGAAACGTTGCTCTCCGCCCGAGGCCCTCCCTCTCCTCTCCACAGCCGCCCTCAATGCTCCGACGCCGGTCATATTGGCACCGGATTCCCGGTCTGTTGTAGATAACGGCGCTCGACGCTCATTGGCCGTCGGTGTCCTGTCTATGTAGCCTATATGCTCAGTCACTTTAGGTCTTTTTCAACATATGTCATCATGTAAGAGATGTTTTTTGCGGTAAGGTGGTAGAGTGGAGAACATTCACCCGAGGATGTATGACAAGGACACTTGATCCTCTGTCAGGAGGGATGCGTTTGTTAATGGACAGAAAGGACGCACATTACAGGCAACACGGGCGCTCACACTCCGAGGCGCACTGATTCATTCTGACACTCAAACATAGAAACAGACGGTCAGGGAAACACACGGCGGCGGAAAGAAGTCAGATTAGCCCAAATCTAGCCCATGCTTTCACGAGGTCCGCGACACGCTGTCATAATCAGAATCCGAGCGGAAAACCCACCTCATCGTGATGGAAGGCGCACCGAAATATTGTCTCCCCGTGGCTGAAGCGCTCAGACTGACTGAGGAGAGGTAATCGACTCTAAAACAACGCTATTTTGTGAAGCTGATGCCGGAATTAAGTTGGTGGGGTGTTCACAGTCTGACGCTCGAAATCTCTCTCGTCTGCAGGCGCTTCAACACATCCCCACTTCTGCCGACTTTCAATGACATTGTGTCCAGACTACGGGGACACGGCGTGTCCTTTACACTCCTGTGGCACCGACAATAAAAAAGGTTTCTATCTTAAATGAAGAAAGGCGCTCTAGTTAAGCTCGGAGGAATTCATAAGTCTCACGTAAATATCAAGTCAAAAATAAAACAACTTGTTGAGCATTTAAGGTGTTTGGTCCTTCGCTGACTTCTCAGATCGGATTAAGTCCAGTTTGCTGAATTCAATTATTTCCCAAAACTCAGAGGTCGAGCAGGCACGTCCACAGATGAGCGCGGCGCATGCACATGAAATATAAAATAAATAAATAAAAATAAATGTGCACGTAAAGGTCTGGATCTAAACGGCCTGTTGCCATGGCATCAGCATCCTCATCATCCGTCCCTCAAGGCCGCATGCCCGGCCGGCGCAAGACGCACGCATGCCTCGCAGGTACAGGTCGCGCGTCATCCCTTCTCACCAATGCAGTGAGGGAGAGCGTGATGGAGAGAGCGATGATG
Organism: Chelon labrosus; assembly: GCF_963514085.1. Taxonomy (NCBI): domain Eukaryota; kingdom Metazoa; phylum Chordata; class Actinopteri; order Mugiliformes; family Mugilidae; genus Chelon; species Chelon labrosus. The sequence goes on from NC_140345.1 coordinate 9,842,287, forward strand.
AAACTTTATTTAAATCCAGGGGGAAAAAAACGGGGCAAGCCTTTCTCGACAATGGTGAGGAGTCACAGATTAAGAAGCGACATTAAAGATGAATCATACACTGTCCGATCAAGTCCATTAGAAGCTGCGTCGTCCGAAGTAAATAAAGCAGATAAAAGCTTGTATCTCTTATTAGAGTAACAAAGGTTAATTCTGCAGTTGAAACATGGTGATGATGATGGGAGTTAATTTGTTGATACACCTAGTTTTAGATGTGCAGTTTCACAGCAGTATACACATAACAGTATACAGTCATTACTAGATGTACATATAAATATCTGTTTTTATTGTGTGTGGTAGATGTAGTTATAGTAGTAAAAAAAGACAAAAAAAGAAGTTGTTGTAGTCTGCATACTGTACATGTATCGCAGTAAAAAGAGTAGAAACAGTACTTTGTACCTTGCTATGTTCTTATTAAGATAAACTTCAGGAGAGAATATGATATTCTTAACTGTGAGTAATCTGTATGTATAATAGATAGATCCGCAAATAAGTAGTTGGCATACAAACATTAAATTGCTTCATACAAGTATAAATTGTAATAAAAAATACACTAATATGTATTAAAAAAGTACCACCCTTTATAAGAAATACCCATACTTCTATATTTAGCAAGTAATAGTTTTTATTGTGTACTACTTTGGGATCTGAATTCATCTACACACTTTGCATTCCTGCAGGCTTTTGGAAATCACTAATTGGAAATATGAAGATAGAGCTTTCTAAATGCTTTCATTGTGCATTGTGATTAAGCTAACTGTAAATATATTTTCAGTGGTTCTGTCTCTGTGAAAGTGGCTATTAGAGGCAGAGAGAGAACGAGGCAAACTGGGGGAGGAGGAGGATTCAGGGCACATTAGAGCTGGAAAGGAAACGCCAGAGAAGGAGGAGGAGGAGGAGGAGGAGGAGAAGGAGGAGGAAGCCTGTGGAAGAAAAAGGCAAGGATGTCACATCAGACATGAGATAGCCCCACACAGGATAATTACTTCATGGGAGAACAATATGCAGATGTGGACATCTGGGTCATCTCAGAGGACAAGGAGGGTGTAGACCAACACATTCATCTTTACATCTGCTTCTTGCTTCTCATAGCCAAGGAATTGTGCCACCACAGAGATAAGCTCAGGACTATGGACAGCAATGAAAGCCTTATCTCAAATATGCTTGAACAATGGCAGCCGCAGGGAAAGTATTTAATTTCATATCAGAGATGAGGAGAAAAGAAGAGACGGGACAGCTCAGTTAGTGAATTAGTGAACAGGAGAACATTTTGCGTTGATGGTTCAAGTTTTATTTGAGGGGAGTTACAGTTTTTTTTAATAAACACAAATTTAACATTCACGTTACCAGTTCCAGAAGCAAGTGTTTCCCTTGAGTTTAAATAAAACTGACTAATTTAGAGGCTGCTTCATCACATTTATCCATGATAAGATTTAAAAGCCTGCTACACTTAGAGTCCAGAAAGGCTGCAGGGTTAGGGGACATTCACCGCCCTCATGATGTTGGTGTGACCAGACCCTGGGATCCAGCCCGTCACAACAATCACCATGTCGCCTGTCTTGAAGAAACCTCTTGCTTTCCCTGTAGAGGTGGAGGTGATCAGAGAAGCTTAAGTGAGTGATATGTTTTTTTATTATTATTACTATAATATAATCATAGGCCAATAGATGCATACAAAGAGACAAAAGCAAACACTGACCTATGTCCATGCCAAAATTGACCCTGTTGTCCACATCATCGGCCCAGACCGGAGCAGGCAGAGGGTGGAAGAGGGCAGGAAACACACCTCTTAAGAGCTGGGACTGACGGGCCCCCTGAGACAGGAAGGTTTACGTGTGTTAAATAACTACAGTACAAAATGTTTGCCATATTTTTTAATCAGTCAGTCCATTCAAGAGTTTGACACCCATGATGCCTCTCTTTCAAATGTGATGCAGTGATTTACAATGATTTTTCTTCATTAGAAGTTTTAGCCTTAGTAGTGATTGTTTTATTTGAATGTGTTTTAACTTTCTATAGAGGTAACCAGTATTTCACAATCAGTATTTCAGTATTTATTCATTATTTTGTGTTACAGTAGTACCTCTGGGCATCACGGGATGACACTGTTATTTCCCTCACTGACAACTTGGCCCATGAGAGGTTTATATCGTAAACGTTTTAGTTTGCTGAGCATATTCCTTATCATAATTGTAGTGTTGGCTGCCCTTCATCTAGATTAAAAGATCGTAAAGAAATGAATAGATCTAACTGGAACCACCATCAGACAAAACTCTTGTATAAACAGGCAGAATATAGTGGTTCTTGGTCTCAGGGGGAGTAACCCCTTGTATCTGAAAGACCTTGTGATCTGTAGTCACACAAAGGACAATGACCTTGTTTTATCATATGTCGTTTTGTTAAAATCATAACATGGTTCAGTGGTGTTTATGTCAAAACATTTAGAGAGAAATTCATTTACAAATATTAGAACATCTCTCCTTGTATATGTGTTAAGTTTGACACATCATTAAGGTATATGAGATCTGAAATTACAGCGCCGCGTCTTTATTTAACTGGTCTGGCTGACTGATATCGTATCATAAAAAATGATAAAGGACCTTTGACTTGACACAGTATAGGTGCAGGGATGAGTGTGGAGTGTCCAGATGTGCTTCCCTGCATGTAGCTCTGACCCCTGACTTTCACGTGGAGAATTTGAAGGCTTCTTGGGATTAACTATGGGATTAGCATTGCATATAGAAATTATAGGTAACCATGACCTAATTTGAAACTGTTTGGAACAGATTTTGCGCTCTGGCCACAGCTCTCTCAGAACAAAAATGTCTGTGGTAAACTCTATGAAACAGAAATATACTCACTAAAAAATACTCTTTGGTCAGTGATTCCAATCTGTCAACACTGTCACTATCAGTCACACTACCAGACAGTGAGAGTAAATACTGAGTACATCACACATTGTTCAGTTTTGAAAAGCTTGAGTCATCGACAGTTAAGTCGTGTTTATGGCAAGACAAATGCACTGCTATTCAGCACGGAGAGACTTATATAGCTGATAGGAGCAGAATGTACTGTACCTGCGGGCTTCTGGTAACTGCAATGATAGGGCAGCGAGGGCGGTACCTGGACAGGTAATGTGCTGATCTGGAGAAAAGAAGAAGAAAATGTATTTATCATTGTCAGCATTTACAAGGATGGGTGAGCTGTTGGGGGATAAATCAGCGTCAATGCTCTTGATGGCATGATCAACTGTAGTACAACTGTAATCATAAGTCTTCATGCTTCTGCATATCTATTCCTTTTGGGTGGTCATTTAGGTGTATATATATATACTGTAAGTGTATACAAGACATGTCATTGTGGGCATGTGTCTAGATGTGTGCGGGAAGATGAGTATTTGTTGCATGAGGCAGTGGAGTTTAACTCACAGCAGGAAATACAAAAAAAAAACATGAAGGAAACACAATAAAGGATTAAAGCAGCAACATAAAACTCTCCCTCAGAGGATGCACAAACAGGCAACAGTACAGCAATATTCAATGTGTAGCTTTGCTTTGGGATAAAAGACTAACATCTGCAGCTGCAACCTTTAAAGAGTCACTGTATGTTTGCAGAGAGGAAAGGAGAAGAACGGTGTTTACTCAGGTCTAACACAGGAACAAATGTCTAAAGTGTGTGCAGAGTGTATACCCAGCATCCGTGGATTAACATTTACAATGGATATTTCAGCACCTAAACCAAAACTAGTAGGAAAATAAAATAGTAAAAACAATGACATGATGTTTCAGGTGGGGTTAAGCACTGTTAAAAAATTTTCGTGGAAAACCCGCTTCAAGGCAAATTGCATAACTCCAATGAATTCAGTGCTCATCCAAGAACATGACATGTAACCCAGACGTAAAACTCTGAATTGTGGTTTATTTAAGATAAATTTACAGGTGGCACTACACAAAATCTATCACATTCAGACAGAACTAGGGAAGCAATTAGTCAACCTGTTTCCAGTCTTCATGTTGTGCTAAGATAACCAGCTGGATGAGAGCAGGAAGAAAGCAAATAAACGGATTTTCCCCGCTGTTACAAAATCATCCAGTACTGATGCTCTTGTCTGACTGCATGGGCGGGATACGCACTTGCCGCTGGTGGTGAGGACTATGATGGCCCCAGCACAGCATTTGAAGGAGGACTCCACGGCTCCGATGGCCGTGACCTCTGTGGGGTCAGAGGACAGAGGAGTGAGGCGACGCAACTCCTCGAACAGCTGCTGGTGGAAAATGGCTGCCTCTGCCTCCCTGCAGATCTGAGAGGGTGAGAGAGGGTGCCAGATGGGAGGGATAAAGAGTTATCGGGGGGAACTAAGTCAAATGTAACCGAACGGACAGCATGCTCACAAGGAAACACACACATACCGAGTGCATCATGGCAACTGCCTCCACAGGAAATAGTCCCTTGGCGGTCTCCCCAGACAACATTACACAGTCTGCTCCATCCAGCACGGCGTTGGCAACGTCACTGCCCTCCGCTCTCGTTGGCCGTGGGTGGGCCACCATGCTCTCAAGCATCTACAAAAAATACACACACATAATACACTGGTCTTTCAACACAAACAAAATGTCTCCATGAGACACTATAAAGGGATTTATATCAATTCATCCATCAAAAATAAGCACTAGCTGTACCTGTCTGAGTTGATAAAGTGATGTGAGGCATGTGGGATTTAGAGAGAGAACAAAGAGAGGACATAATGGTCTTGTGGATGGAAGAAGAGTAGCGGAGGATGAATGAGAGATCATTTACACTGAGGCCAGCAAGTATGACTTTGGGAGATTGTTATTGGTATGCTGGAAACTCTGTATAATGAGTCAATAAGCAAGACGGGCAGTTGGAAAATGAGATAGCTTGCGCCATTGCCTGAGAGGCTTCATTTTTGTAGTAGTTAAGAAGCAGCAGCTAATGCTGATTAGCGTGTGGGTGTTGTTTGTGGGCTCAAGTCTCGAGTAGCAAACCTGCTATAACACTGTCACTCCGAGTCAAGAGCTGCAGCACAAACAAGACACAGCACTGTGACTCAACATGGCTGCAGGAGTGTGGTGCACGTCTCTCAGTGTGTGCAACGGCAGAGGGGCGTGAAAGAGGGGAAATGTGTGCATCTTTGAAAATGAATTAATTGGACAAGTGAATGTGCGTTATGCACATCATACAGGAGCGTATAGCTAATGTGAGCCTGTTGGGTTTTAATGTTAGTTTACACCAACCATTTGACACCGTCTCAAACTGCAGCACCACTCTAAATGTGCATGTCTTATCATTTCCGCATCGTTTTTGTCCGGGTGTTTTTGCGCATGTGCTCGCCTCTGACCTGTGTGGCGCAGATGACGGGCTTCCCGGCAGAGTTGCAGCGCCCAATCATCATCTTCTGGGCAATGAAGACTTTCTCCGCGGGGATCTCTATCCCCAGGTCACCCCTGGCAACCATCACACCATCACTCTCAGCCAGGATCTCTTCAAAACTGACAGACAGATTAGGGAGATGACAAGACGAAGGATTGAATGGGAACAGGAATGAGATGTTCAGAAAAAAGCACAAATGGAGGAATGAGGAAGCAGGGCGTAGAAAACACTGTCACACTGATGCCATTTGTTTCTGTGCATTACACAGCAGGGTTTTGCAAACGGCTGTTGAATTGTGATCTAAATCCTAAATTACATGGACAAAATCCAAATCCATATGTGAGAAATGTAAATGAGAAGCAGCAGGAAGCCAAGTCGTTGGTGCAGATTAAAAAAAGTATAGCTGCAACAGATGTTAAACAAGGCTTTTCATGTAAGCACCATAACTGTGTAAAATCTGATCTTTACGATCCAATTGAGAAAATGCCATTTCTTCAAAACGATAGTTAAACTCAGTCAGCAGCCAGCGAGGAGCAGGACAAAGCATGAGACGGAGTAATGGAGGTAAGAGAGCAGTGGTGTAAACTGTATCCGATAAATTAAATGGTCGCTATAACTCATACAGACAGCTTCACAGATTGCTTGTCATAGATGTGCAAAATGCAGAACTAACATATGTCATTTCTTCACTAACAGCTGGCTGTCCACAGGAGGGGCAGATCCCCATCAGCTGTGAATTTATAAGTCCTCATTAAGAAGGACACACTGCCTTCAGCCACAGCATCGCTAATAAGAACTCGAAGAAGATGGTTTTAATCAAGGAGCGCTTTCCTCGACTCACTTCTGAACGCCTTGCCGACTTTCCACTTTGCTGATCACTTTGATGTCTCGTCCGTGGGCCCCCAGAGCTCGGCGCACGTCCCTGACGTCCTGGGCTGAGCGGATGAAGCTGGCAAACACCATGTCTACACCCTGCGCCACCCCAAACCTCAGGTCAGCCTCGTCCCGCTCGCTGACGGCCTGCAGGCCAATCAGGTCGCAGCCGGGGAGGTTAACACCTTTGCGACTGCAGAGAAGCCCTCCTGCTTCCACCACCGTGTCCACCCAGTCGGGGCCTGCAGAGACCAGACCAGAAGAAATTGTTCTGCAAGAGGGAAACTTTTGCCAGGAAATTATTCTGCGACCTTCAAAGGTATATCAATGCTATTAACTGATTTAGTTACAGCAATAATATGGTGCACAGGACATGGAGTAGTTTGTACAGGACAATATTTGTGAGGGAAAGTACGAAACATGTAAACTGATGTGTATGCATATTGTAATGTTTGCAGAAAAGGATACAGTAATTCTTTATAATTTGGAGATTGTATGTACATTGTTATATCGTAAAATAAGATCCAAGCTGTTGCTACTAGTTACAAACTGGTTAAAAAGTCATGTGTGTGCATCATCAACAAGACAGACATGCTTCCTACGGGTTTGTTAACGTCAACAACATGTGTGTTACCTGTTTCCAACACTTTGAGCCCAATAAGGCCATCATCAATGTAGATCTTTCCTCCCTTGTTGAGGACTTGGGGCAGGCTGGGATAGTCCACCCAGATGATCTTGCCGTCTGTCTTGTCTTTGTCACTCTCTGCCGTCACCACACGCACATGGCTGCCCTTTTTCAGTTCCACCTCTTCTTCCACTTTCTATGCAAACACACACAAAGAAAGCGCATACCACCAGACATTGGGAACACATTTTTAAAAGCGAAGAGCACTTGAGAGACAACTCGCGACTTAATTAAATCCATTTAAACTGAGTAATTCTGTAAACAACATTTTCACGTCAATGCACTTGACCTCACAAACCCATGGATGCTCCAAGCTGTTTCCTGGAAATGTGTTTAAAAGAAAACCTCTGTAGGAGAAACCTGTGGTGAAAGCACTAAAAGAAGGTTAGTGTTACATCCCTCTAAGAGCTGATATTTTCATCTATTTTCTACTTTCTTGATTCGTCTCAAATGTACACTCTTCCTCTGTTTGCTGTTGCAAAACCACAACCTGCGTGTGTTAGAGATGGCAAGACTCTGTGCGCATTTTGTACTCTAATCAAGGCATGAAGAGGTTTCCAGCAGCTCAGAGTTAATTGTTCAGCAAACCAGACGGCGTGAAGCAGCACAACACAAAAAACAGCAAAATAAGATGATGAAGAAAAGCCGAAGGAGCCCACAGCTGTTGTCTTTCCAAGAAAAGCAAAAACCTGTAACAAATTACTCACTGTACAAAGGAGTCGACGTATTTTCTGCACCTCTTACACCTGACTACACATGACTGGTTGATTAGGTTTAGACTGATGAAGCATAACATGCTCACCCCTTTCACTAATCCGGTGCGGATCTCTGGACCCTTCGTATCCAAAGCGATGGCAACGGGTCGATAATACAAGGGGTCGGAAGTTATTGTCTCCACCGCCTCTCTGATGTTTTTGATGGTTTCACCGTGGTACTGAAAGACATAGACAGAGAATCAATACGTGACTGAGTGACAAACCGCGGAGTGCTCACATAAGTAACTGAGAGATATTAATGAGCTGTGCGTACTTCATGTGAGCCGTGAGAGAAATTAAGACGAGCAATATTCATTCCAGCCTTGACCATCTCTTGGAGTTTGGGGATCGATCGAGATGCAGGTCCTGAGAGACAAAAGAGGAACATGAAGGACACTTTACATTAAAATATGAATAGTTGTGTGATATAAAAGTAAAAATCTTATTAATATCTTATTAATAAAACGGTCTCTTATTCCAAAGGTTTTTCTTTATTTTCACTGGCGGTAAGCTAGGTTTCAGACTGCTGATCAGACATAGAAAAGCAATCTGAATGTCAGCTTGGACCTTTTCACTAGTTCTACATATTGTTTTTTTTTTTTCAGATTTTATTGTCCAAGAAAATAATGGAAATGACTGTAGATCAGGTCACCTGAATTGAGTAATTATAACCTACATTCAGACACGAAGACTATGTCTCATGTCATGTCTCTTTCTGTTTGTCTCAAACCCACGCTCCCCATCTCACTCTTTTCTTTGCTTCCTCTTCCATTTCATTCATTTCATTAAAGGAACCAGGAACAAAAGGGGCCAAAGTTTCTCTGGGCTCCTGCATGTCTGAAAACAATCTTCCATCACCGCATTCAACCATAGTCCCTTCCCCACAACCTGTCACATCCCTACATTGATTCCTTCAGGTCCTGTCAATTAATAAACTTCCTTTCATCAATTAAAACTCATAGTCTTTGTTAGAGGACAGTCACTTTATGACTTTGAACTTGTGATCTCAAGAAGAATCAAAATCACTATCTAAAGAGTCAGAGCTCTGGACGACTAAGAGGCATTTTGTATGTTGTATTTTTTTCCTTCTCTTTTTTTCTGGGAACAAATAAATACAGTAAGAACATGAATGGGCCCAGCCAAGAATCAAACCCTGCCAACACACCGAAGGCCACTGACAGCCTCAACAACAGTTGCCCAGTTGCCAGAGAACAAACTTGAAACTGAGACTCATTGTCTGCGCTGAGTTGTCACACTCACCGATGGTGCAGATTATGCTGGTGTTGCGCGCTGTGATTGGCTCCTGGTCGATGTCCAGTAGACAGAGATGTTCCAGGAAGGTGTCAGCCATGCTGGCATCCAGCTGCTGGCGCTGGATGAAAGAGTCCGGCAGTGCCATCACCTCTGAGTAGCGCCTCATTCTTGCTGTAGTGACAGAGAGATGTTGTCAGCGTGGGGGAAAGCAGTCATGACACTTTGCTGCCAACTCCACCTGTGAAAACAAATGATCTGAACACCTCCTAGAGAAAACAGTGTGAAGATTCAGGATTAATGACGGACAACAGAGATACTGAGATAAAAAAGGCAGCTCACAACGACAGAGTCTCAATGTACAGTCAGACACAAAAAGACAAAACACACCAGGCGCTGCTGACCTGACATTAAGCACCGCCTGGAGGGGTGACAGGGATTTACATGCTGACATTCAGCTGTCATGCGAGTCGGTAATATGAAAACAATACACTGCTGTTGTGCACGCGTCACTGACAAGTAATAAGACGCTGTTTGAAAAATGAGAAGAAGGCTGATAATAAGGAGGGAATATGGAGATGACATTTGAAATAAATGAAAACAGGAGATACACTCAGGACTGTTGAGAAGATATGTCACATACAGTTTAACAAAATATTATTTCTATTAAATATTGCATATTGCCTTTCAAGAGACACTCAAACTGTTGCATTGCTTCTGTCGTTCTGTTTATCAGCCTAGGAGCTGCACATTGCCGTTGTTCATTCAAAGGAAAATAGAGGAGCAAGAAAACAAAAAATTAAATGAACAACGAAAAACATATAACACCAAAATTAAAGCGCTGATTGTTAAACATTCATTTATCTCATCACACTGTAATGCAACTGTGACATATTTAATGCAGTTAGGCCGTAATGGTGTCGAGCAGCTGTGGTGCAACATTAGCATTCATCCGACGTTATGTTTCCGTTCATCTGACAAACAACATTCGCTTTCCTTTCTGATATGTTTTTGCTTTCCACCAAATCCTGAGAGAAATATCTGCCGGTCTGACAGCTGCTGCTGCTGCTGCTGCTGCTGGAAATGAAACTGTGAGAGTTGTGAGAACCCAAATATTAAAGTTTTTGGAGCTAAAAGCAAAACAATTAAATAAAAAGTGCTGAAATGCTGGGTAGATTTGAGAGAAACCACTGTTGGGTTTTTACTTTCAGTGGTTTCATATGATAGGACAGCTGTCAGATAAATCTGCTCAGTCATCTGAGAGTAGATTATTTTTTGCCAGCTTGTAAATCATCTACCCAAACAGTTCATCACTATAGTCACCGTTCATCTCATGAATCTTAAACGCATGGTTCAAACTGGTCTGATACCAGCAGGTAAAGCCTTTCTGCACCCAGTGACTCGGCCAGCACCTGCCATTATGGCCACGCTGAACGTGCAAACCAGGAAATGGAGCCTATATCTTTAAGCAAAGCTTTGTTGTACCTGACTGGGCTTTGAGCCAGTACAATGGCATCCATTTTAAAGGATGTCACAGTCAGTCAAGCCTAAAATTTCCGCCACCACAGGGTGGAGGGAATAATGACCATGAAGACGAGAGGAGAGCCTGACAGACAAGGTCGGCACAAATGGCACAACGGGAGTAAAGAGGTGAAGATGAAGAATGGAGGAAGAATGAGGAATGGGATGAAGAAAGGAATAATGACAAGGTAGATTTATGTATAAAAATGAAAGTGAATTTTTAAAATGATTTTTAAAATAATTTTCTCCTAATTTTGTGCATTGGTTGTCTTGTCATGTCTTCTACAGTAAATAGACACACTGGAACAAAAAAGGATGAAACTTCCCAGACGAGGTTTTGCAGAACGATGTGAAATTGCAAAACTCCTCCATCCTGTCGATTCAGAATCTGTCAGGTTTTTCTCTGTATTTCACTTTGTGTCTTTCTCTCCCTCTCTCCACCTCCCTGTGACCCAGTTCTGCCGCACTGCTGCACACATCATTACGTGTCCCACTGTGATCCTCCACTGACACATCCCAGCGTGTACACATGGAAACACACATACAGGTACCTGTTACTGGAAGGCCGACTATAAATAAATCACACTTTGGGTCAAAGACAGTAAAGTTGCAAAATCTCCGTCAATGCAGAGCTTTTGAGGCTGATAAGGGAGGTGAACCAGGTGATGGGTGTGGCCGCAGTATACCAGGAATAAACTGTTTGCGGTGGGTCACATTCTGACATGAACGCAGGTCAGCGCGTGCATGTGTGTCATCGATCTGTGCACCTTAGGTAAGAGGGCAGATTATTATCCAACTATGACTCTGCACTAAAAACTTCAGAGGCATTTGACAAATTAAATGTGGGGCCAAGAACTACATAATTAGGAAATAGGAAATAGAAATTGATTATAATCTAAATCCTCAAAATTACTGAAATGGGAAAATTAAAAATAATTAACCACAAAGATGCAACATATTAACTGCACACTAAACTGCTTTGCCGTGGCAGTTCAAATGAACTATTTACCCATGTAAAACATTCACCAAAAGGTGATCTGGGGATTTTAAATCACACTAAAGTTGCATAAAAACCTGAAAAATTGGTCAGCATCAACAACCAATGACTAAAAAATTATTGGCCCACTTACCCATTTTGAATAAACTTTCCATTATCTAATGCAAATCGTCAAGCCTCTTCTTCGGTGGTTTATTTTTTTCCCCCCAGTCTTTATCCTTCCCTGCGCCTACGTTGCGCACTCGTCTTTTACTGAGTCTTCTGTCACCTGAACAAACCCAGTTCAGGCTCTTGCATACATTATTACCCTCTAACCCCTCGGCTGCCCTCTCGTCTCCCCTCCCACTCTCACCATTTGAAGTGTGTCCACAGCTTGCAACAGTCGAATGAAACTGTTGATTTAGCGTAGGTCGTGTAGTGTAACTTGGCCACAATGATGCTAAAAATGGAACAACTTTGTGTCAATAGACTGTAAATGACACTAACATGCAAGAGTGCACCATAGCACACTCAATATTAAGCCCAAACAGAGGACTTACCCCAATCAGAGGACATTTGCTCTTACTACAAGTGAATATATTCTAGTTTTAGACTTCAGTTAAACAAAACAAATCATCTGAAGACGTTGGAGGAATATATTTAGTGGTTAGTGGTTTTATATCAAAAAAGTTATTTTGATTTGTCAGTAATGAAACATCGTACAGGTATGACCTGAACTCAGATGTTGAGTAGATGTTTCAGTGGCACATACATCCACTAAACTGTCCAAACCAATTCCACATTGTAACTGATGTGTCACCAAAACAGGCAGAGGGTTCACAGAGGAGTTTCCCAGGTCTGGTATTGGTTTTATTATTATTTTCCTTTTCACATTCTCCTCTTGAGGCCTCTCACACATTATATCATTTTAATACAGTGTGCATCAAGTAACATGAGACTGTCCCTCTTTAACTAGACTCCCTCTAGGCTTAACACCAACCATGACTTGGCAAACCAACAGAAGTTCATGGTAATAGAAAAGTAATTTTTACATTATGACAGAGGTGTTATTACACCTCCAGCAGCTGCGAAGCAACAATGCAGCCATGCTTCTGTTCATCTAACAAACAATAATCTCTTTCCTTTTAGTTCCATTTTTGATTTTCCACCAACTCCTGAGAGACATACTTGCTAGCCTGACAGCTAGCAAGTACGCTGCTGGAAGAGAAAGTTTGAAAGTTGAGAGAGTGAAACTAAAATGTTACAATTTGGGCTCAAAGCCGAAACAACCAGTTGAAACTTGCAGACATGCTCAGTAGATCCAACAGAAGGAACAATGATTGATGATGATGACCATAAGTAATCTATAAGGCCTTCATGAATAATTTACCAGTAACAAGCGCACACACAACATAAAAAAAAGCTTATATAAGGAGTGAGTAGTTAGAAAGTAGAGTGGCACCTTTAATGATTGTGCTTACTGTTCATGAGTCTTTGCCTAGCACTGTTTGTATTCACTCACTATAACAGGTTTCTGTTTCACTGGAAAACACTAAGACACATCCTGTCTCAGAAAGCTGTGTCTGATAACAGCTGATGTTACATGTCCTCCACTCACAGGCGAGGTTTACTCAAAGTTAAATGAAGGCCTAGGCCCTAGGGAGACAGTTTGAGTATGAAGAGCCACGAATGAACCCGGTGAGAAGGCAGAGGTGTAAATCGTTAGCCAAAGACAAACAGACCTTTGTACATGAGTAGACTGGAGAAAAGCAAGCCTGCAGCCCCCTATTCTGTAAAGCACATACCTTGCATAATATGTATAATATAATGTGGCACTTAATTATCAGAATTGATTAAAGGTCACTTTTACACACAGAGACCAAAGTGCAAAAAAAAATAAATAAAAAAATGCATTCAGCATAAATTTGCAGCACTTGAAATATGAAAGTTTAGGCTACAACATCACTAACACTGCTACATAACTTTATCTCAGCTGACTTTCTCTTCGGGCCTATTTAACCTGTGGCATACAAAAATAATGTTCTAAAGTCTCAAACAAAACTACTGAAACAAGGGAAACATGTAAAGATCAATATTTGGTGGAGCGACTTGAATAAACAGCAGGAAAGAGTTTCACCTGAAAGACCAACAATCTAATGACAGCAGGGTTCAAACAGAAACATTAATTATATTGTAAAGAAATTACCCAGCCTACATAATAAACACAGAGTGTGATGTCAGGCTGTAAAAGTTTAGTAGAAGGGAAATGACCAACCTGTTGTGTGGTGCGTGTAGCAGCTTAAGAGAATGAACTGCAAGGAGGGAGGGAGGCCAGGATCCTCCTAGTGGCACTGGCAGGTACTGTCACCTTTGTGGCAGCTAGAGGGGCTCAGAGGCAACTTATAAAATGTCTCTCGTGAGTTGACAGAATTGCTGCAAAGTTGGTTTGTTATAAATGGTCTGCTATAAATCTTCTTTATGTGTGCTATTAATTATTAACTACGTGGGCTAGGTCTGTACACATATGGATACAGATCAGCAAACTTTCTTTATTACTTTATTTAATTACATCTGCCAAAGAAGTTATGCTTTTGCCCATTTGTCACATTTGACTTTTCTAATAATTTTTCATTCTTCATTCTTATAGTGTTTTACAGTAATCAGCAATCATAAAACAATCCTGTGTTTTATTATGGAAAGAGTGTAACTGCATGAATATGGATTTAAGTCATTTATGGACTTTGCAAGTTTATTAAATAATTAGTCATTTCATTACCAGCTACTGCACTTTAACGTTCTAATGTGTGCAGCATTTCAGCAGCTTATTTATGAGCCTCTTTACTTAGAGAAATGTTTCCTGTCGTTGTTTATGGTGGGACTGTTTGCTTGCTACTGAGGATGGAATAAAGCAGCGAGCATACTGTCCTGCCCTGTTGGTGTTTATTAAAGAAGATGGCTCAGCTAGAGCCCAGACATCAGCCACAAGTGTTCAGTAAACAGTAAGGAACATATTCAGTTCTTTACATCAGAAACAAGATAGATGATGGCATTTACTCTGCACATACTCAGTAGGACTCTCTTTCTGCTGATGGAAAAAAACTGCATCACTGCATCTTGAAATCAGTTTTCAATGAAAAAATAAATAAATAAATAAAATAAACAATTTTGAGGAATGAAAATTATTTTTGGGGTTGTTCAACATTTTTCCTCTGCCGTTTAAACTTCATCTTCTGTAACCGCTTGTTCCTGTTAAGCGTCATGGGGGGAGTGGAGTCTATCCCAGCTGTCAATGGGCGAGAGGCTGGGTACACCCTGGACAGGTCGCCAGTCTATCGCAGGCCTAACACAGAGAGACAGACAACCATTTACACTCACACTCTCACCTACGGCCAATTTAGAATCACCAGTGAACCTAACCAGCATGTCTTTGGAAGGTGGGAGGAAGCCGGAGTACCCGGAGAGAACCCACGCAGACACAGGGAGAACATGCAAACTCCACACAGAAAGGCCCAGTCGGCCCATGGATTCGACCCTCTTGCTGTGAGGTATCAGTGCTAACCACCTCGCCACTGTGCCACCCCGCCGTTTAAACTTTAAATTACAAATTAAAACTTAACATCAATTTCATCTCTAGGTTATTAGTTTAAAACAAAAATGGACAGCCTATACTGACATAGCTGTTGCTAGGTAGAAAACAATCATGGCTAACACCATCGGCTATATGGTAACGCTGTATTTCCACATAATGTCGTTATGGTACTCTTGACCATTTTTGGCTGATCATTATATCTGAGTAAAATACATAAATCATTCAAATCCAGTTACCATTAGAACAACTCAATTGTGAGTACAGTTGTAACACTCTGACCTTTTACATTAACTTTTTATAGTCTTGTCCTTATTAGCGAAAACATATTAAAAATTACTGTCACACACACACACACACACACGCACACACACACACACACACACACACACACACACACACGCACACACACACATATATATATATATATCTTATATCAAAACATGGCCAGTGTATTTGGGGTTGTTTATGAGTTATGAAGGATCATATAAAAGGAAAAAGGGTCAGAGTTGAGACCCAGCCTCAGGCAGTGCAAACTCTCAGATCCAAGCAGCTCTGAGTGCCCCCTTAAGCTGGTCGCTGCTCCTGGACTGAATATCATCCAGTCTGGTTTAATCATCCTTTTTTAAAGTGATTTATTTCAAGGTGTATTGAGTTAAATCAAGGATTGCTTTTCGTATTCAGACTTTTCCAACAATCAAGTTTATAAATAGAAATGTGAACCAAAAAAAACAAAAAAAAACTCATAGCCAACCATTTGAGAATTGATTTTTTTTATTAAGTGGCATAGCACAATGGCACGGCGGTGACAGTACCTACCAGTGCCACTAGGGGGATCCTCGCCTCATCAGATGGGGAGTTTTAGCGCCATCTACTGGACAACAGTGTTAACGCTGCTTTTGCGAGATGAGTTACAATGAAGAGAACAGGAGAGGGAAATTATTTATTTGTCTCCATGATGATAATGCAACTTTTATAAGATCTTGAGTGTAATCAGGGATGAGTAATGTTGGCATGTTGACAAAGAATAAACCGAGCGATTAAACATGCGATTCCAGGACTCTGTTTGTGTGTGTGTGTGTGTCACAGCTTGCTGAACGTGATCCTTGGTGGAGTTGCAGGCTGGAGGATCAGTGTGACCCTGGTTTTGGGGTCCTCTGAGGACGATACGCTGAGATGGAAGTTCAGCAGGATCTAGACAGAGAGGGGGGAGGAGGTGATGAGGCATAAAGACAGGGTGGAAGAGAAGATGAGATGAGATAAATTTTTTACTCCGCAGTACTACAGCTTTTAGTTCACAAAAATATACATTCATAAAATAATTATTACACACTGAGATGTTGGTACTAGTCCAAAAAAGAATCTGCCCTAAAGATAAGAGAATATCAATCAATATCATATTTAACTCATCTGACAGTGTAAATGTGAGACAGTAAGGGCTTTTATACACCAAGCTGACCAGTCGGCTGTTTGTCAGGCCATCAATGAGCGTTTGTGGATAGAGTGATCACTCTGACTGGCTGACTGTAAGCAAAAAATAATGTCAAGAGGGAAGGCTCTTCTTGTATTACAGCTCCATCTTTACTCAACATTGAAAAAAAAATTTCACAACAACATGATCATCTAGAATTAATAAACCATACATCAACTGATTGATTCGAGGGAGGAAGCTCTGTAGGTTCATAGCTTCCTAACCTCCAAGCTGATTCTTTCACACAGGCCATGTTAAAGCACTATTTTTTGATCTAGACACAGGCAAAGTCAGCCTTTATTGCTGGCGGTTCCTAGATGCGGTGGCTTTGGTGTGCGTCAGTACCTTTACTTGTATTTTGTTTTACTTTGTGCTGTTTTTACGTTTACTTATTTTTACCTAAAGGACCTGGGTACTGCTCACCAGACACTGGTTGATTTAGTCAACCAGATTCAGCCTTAAATTATATACCAGCCTTTCCATTGTCCTTATTTTGTTCATCATCAAGTGTCTACTATCACTCACATGCATGAGCAAAAGCTGCATCTCGTTCTCTGCAATCCTTCTCCCGACACACTGCCTCGCCCCGAACCCAAACGCCAGGGAGCGAAACCCTGCAGTTTCTGCTTTTTGGCCTTCCCTTCTGTTGCTGCTCCATCGGCTGGGATCAAAACTCAGTGGATCCTCAAACACCTCTGCATTCCTTCCCATTGGATAAAGACAGGCCTGGACCATTGTCTGAGGGAGAGTCAACACTCAAATACAGTCAAAATGCATGTTCACGGATGTGTTTATGTAAGAACTGGGGTGAAATTAAAAAAAACAGGCTCACAGTCTGAACACTCACCCCAGCAGGTATGTGATAATTCTGGAGAACGATGTCTTTGACTGGATACCGCTGCACAGTGATTCCCACTGGGTATAACCTGACACAAACCAAAATAACACCAGTCACACACAGAGACACAGATTCATGTTTTCCAGATGTTTATCACAGCCTTCTCAATCAATTCCTGACACATACTCAGGATTACTGGGAATCAATTTCCATTTCAGGTACTTAGGGGGAACACAGTTTCCCCCAAGCTCTTAACATGACTCTTTTCATACTCTGTATTGATCTGGAGGAAAAGTTTGTTTTATCTTCCCCTCATGTTGAGCCTGTTTTGAGGTAAAGGGTGAGGTTCCTGTAGGCGTAAAGAAAATAACTCATATGTTATGAACATGGATTTAACATATAATATGTATACAATGATATCATGTATAGGTATTACGGTTTACTTAGGACTATCTACTGGTGACAACAAGGTGAAGAAGAGATCAAGAGAGGTTTTTCATGCTTAGATTTTTAGGCAACGCAGATGTAAACTGGTCTGTCTCCATGGCAACTGAAAAAACTGAAATGCACAGGAAAGGTCTCAGTTTCAGGAGTTGCAATCTAATGTGTGACACGCCCTGTGTACTTGATAAAAATGCTGATCCAGCAGGTCAGACACAAAATTCAGAGATGCACTGTACACCGACATTATGACCACTGATAGGATAGGTAAAGAACAGTGACCACCTTGTGACCACCACTTAGGCATGTACCACCCACCTAGACCAGACCAGACACCCCCACCCCATAGCAATGACATTCCTTGATGGCAGCAGACATCCCCAGCAGGATGCAGCCTGACACAGGCACACACACAAAAACGGTTTAGGGACAACTAAAAAAACATGAAGAACAGCACAAGGTGTTGACCTGGCCTCCAAATTTACTAGATCCCAAACTGATGAAGTATCTCTGGGATGATCCACAGAGGCCCCTCTCCTCAACCCATAGGACCCAAAGGCCCCCACTAACAACATTCTATTGCCATAATGTTATGCCTGATTAGTGCATGTGTGAGTGTGAGTGTATGTGTTTGTTGAAGAGAAAAACCCAGGTACAACAGATCATGTGGAGATAGTATAGAGTTTTTAAGTACCTGAGGACCTCTTTGACTGTGCCCTTCAGTAGTGGTGCCCCATGCAGGGCTTTCTGAAGGTCACCGCCAGCCTTTGCCCATGATTCTCTCACCTGCTGCCTAACCCTCTCCTGCACCTCTGGGTTGCGTCCCAGCTCAAAAAAAGCAAACTGCAGGGGCACCGCTGTCTGCAGAGAGGATGGGATGAGAGGTGAAATAGAGTCAGGTGCACAGACACACAGCAAATAAGACAATAACACATATAAACACACACACCGTGTCGACCCCTCCAGCCATAAGCTCAGTAACGTTGGCTTTGATGAGGTCCAAAGATAGCTGTCCCTTCTCCATGAGTTGCCCCAGAACCCCAGTGTACTGGCATTCAGCTGCCCCAGCTGTGGACCCTCGACCATGAGAGGAAGACAGGCGCTGGTAGGCCTTCTGGATCCTTGCCTCCGCTGGAAGCAGGATAACAAAGTCAGGTAAGAACGAAAATGAAAGACACTTAGCCTAGATGAACCAGGGTTTCAGTCGATGCTTGCAGCTCTTCTTACCATGACTGAAGATATGGTCCCATGCAGTTGCATGTTGGGTCCACAGGGGAGCGCGGATGCGGGATAGCAGGCGAGGGGGCAAGTAGAGGAGAAGGGGGGTGGTTGACAGCATTCGCTCCACTGCACAGATAAACTTCTGAGACTCCAGGGAGGGGGATGAGGAGAAGAGGCCAATACGCTCCCCATAGATCACATGGCAACTGGCTGCATGGTGGGAGGGAAGGAGGGAGGGTGGGTGAGGGTAAGAGGCAACTACTGCAAACAAAAATGAATCGAACAAAATGGCTTTAGAGTTTAATGAATTAAATGTTGGCAGTTTTCAAGTAGATAATTAAACCTCCTGACTCATCTTTTTGTTGATTGTGAATTTCTGCTTTGAAGGGGTTTTGAGCCCTGTGGACTGAAAATAATCTCTGAGTCTCTGAGAATTTATTAATTTCTTCCAAAAAGACAATCTTTTCTTCTTAGGAACCATAACAAATAATATTTTTCATATCCATATCCATGCAGAGAGACGATTTTGTTATCCGACTGCGTCTGATATCTCAGAGGAGCTGTCTCCACTCCACCAGACATCCATCACCTATCAGACATGCTATATTAACAACACGTCAGCGACTGGAATAGAGTTTCGTGCAAATCTATTCCTACTCTGGCTTAGCACCTGGTTTCATGTGCTGCAGCCCATTAAGTACAGAGCAACATGACTCAAAGTCATCAGCTCTCCCCCTTCACGCTCATGCTCACACACATGCAAACAAGTGAACAGCACACTGAGTCACACAAGCATTCACACTTGTGAATGTAGCATGTTGCAAAGAGGGACATGAAAGGAGCAGACCTGCTGAAAGAATGCAGGAGCTTTGATCATCTTTGTTGGTCTATCTATTCTTAAAGGTTTGTGTTCTCCTTGACCTCCTACGTCCACAATATGTTGGCGGCAGATATTCCTCGGGCGAGAATGAGGTTAGGTTCTCATCCAAGGTGCGAATGTCTTACAATTAAAGCAGAGCGAACAGAAGCAGTAAGAGGTTCGCAAGGGGAAAGCCTTTTGAAGATTTTGAAAAGGTGATGTCCCTGCAGATTATATAATTCTTCTGACGTCAGAAGCTGCGTCAGCATTTGTGACTCAATGCAAAGAGCTGAATGGAAGAGTGTCAAAAGAGGGAGGCTATGTTAATCCATACGATGCCCTCCGCCAGGGCTTCAAGGTCGATCAGTGCTCCATGAAAATGAGACATGACAGCTAAAGGGCTGAACATTTCCATCAGACACCAATCCTTTTACACATTTTTTCACACTAAAGTCATTTCTCCTAGACAGAAAAATGTGGCCTCATTCAGCTGTACAGTCACACATAGAAACATTTAAAGAAACGTCATGTCTCAAATCACTAAGGATGGCAATCTCTGACCTTCCAGTGCGAAGCGGAAGAGGTCAGGACTTGGATCGATGGCAAGACTGCCATCCCCTCGTCTTCCCTCCCGCTCCACTCTCCGTTCCAGCATTCGACAGAAATCCTTCGCCACCTCATCAAGGAGGGGGAGAAAGCGCTTTACGGACGCAGTCATCATCACCTCCTTGTTGAGCTGTAGACGGTCAGCTCTCCACTCCTCACCGTTCCTGTGGATAGAAGAGTTGGAGAGAGGCATTAAAATGGACCCATTTCATTTCTCTATCAATCTTTTATTTTGATCATTTTGATTTGTCTCCCAAGAGTAAAGGTGCAATTCTAAGTCACTGGAGAGATATTCTAACTTTGTCACTTTTCAACAATAAAATAAAAAAGGCTTAGAGGCAGACAGCAGTGTACTGGCAACACAGACGGCATCTATTTTTACTCAACTAGGCTACTTCAACTGCAAGCAAAGACTTACACAGTCAGATAATTTTTAATTATGAACACATACCTTCCACAGCTGCAAATGACTTGAGCAAAATGATAATTCGAGCAATAAAAACATCTTTCTAAAACTCAAAGGAATGCTGCATTGAATTAATCAAGTCTTTACCCCAAAATCGTAAAATAATAATGGGGATGAATTTTCCCCACAGCAGGGAGGTTTGACTGCATGAGTGAAGCTGCAGGCAACTTTACATGAGAAAATGGATGCATGAGTAATGCACATAACAGACGTGGCACTGACTTGAGGAATACTCCCTTGCTGTGCTTGCGTATCTCACGATGTGTTGCCCAAGGCTGCACAGTCATCCGTCGGGGGTTCGGGCCTTCCGACCGAAACAGCTCACTTATGTCAGATGGCAATATGATGTTCACGCTGCTCATGGTGCCCATATTCTCCCTGCACACATACATACACAGAAAGCCAGAAGAGTAAACACACAAGCACAGGCGCTACATTAACATTCTGAGGAACAATTTGTAAAGAGTTACTCTTTCCTGTACCTGTAGATGGGGCCGAGGGCGTTGAAGGTCCTCTCCATGTGCATGTGGAGATGTTTGAAACTATCATCTCTCCAGAACTTCACCAGGTTGACCCAGCCGTTTCTCCCAGTGTGAGGGATCTCCTCAAAGCTCCTCACCCGTCCATCCACACCCCTTTTTCTTAAATATTTAACAGCTCCTTTACCCCCTTCTAACTTTCCACTCTCCACTGTCTCTGCTGCAGTCATACAAAAGCCCCTTTGGGGCGCGACACCAACAGACACATTTCTGGACCCAAAAGCGCCCTGTGCTCTGGCACACACAGTCACCCGTGTAGACATGCTCCTCATGGCCCAAACAAGATGCGTCCGTCGGTCTCATCCAGAGTGTGTGACGCCGTGTGTTGCCGTCGTCCCTCCAAGACTGATAATTTCCTCCCTCAAACACCAACTTCATACACATCCTTGAATGTGCTTTATCGCTGTGATGAACTGATACGAGGGAATGATTTATGAAAGTGGGTGTCAATGTTCAAGAGAAACACAACAGGGCCAGAATGTCAGGATGACACGCACACACAGAAAAAAGAGTGAGTCCAGCTGGCCCAAACAGTCTTTATTAAAAGTTAACATTTTTGCTAATAAACAAAAATATGTGTCTACGTGTTGGTTACAAAGTTCTTTGGTGAGTTTTTTGTTTCAGATTCAAGTTGTAAAAAAAATCCTCAGCAGTATGAGACTATTTATACACACCAATCAACACAAACAAAGTACTCATTACGGGAAAACTAGAATCTTAACATTTGGCTCACATACGGTACATTTGGCTCAAACACAAACTGTAGATGTAACACAAATGACTGAGTGAACAGAAACAGCAAGAGACGTTTTTTCTCATGATCATCAACAAAAATATTCAACAACAATCAAAAATAAGCACATTTTATGTTCTTCCATGACTTGTGTGAATGTGTGTAGAAATGTGAACGTGTGACCCTGAGATTCCTTCCTTGTGTATAGATCCCACAGTTGGATCTATATAGTTTTAGAGAGCTGTGACAGCCCTGTAAACTTGCTACAGTAGCTTCTATTATATATAAATGAAGTGTCTTAGTTATAAGAGCTTCCCTGTTCGACTGATTCTATGATATATTATATTATAATTTAAGAGCATTATATTAAAACGTAATGAAATGACTAAAAGAGTGAAACCTTGAAATCATGTCTCACATTATATACTGACCCATAATGTAAGTGTGCCTGTGTGAGCAGCAATCATGTACATTTCCTCTCCTTCCTAACAATCGGAGAAAAGTGAAACGATCACCTCCGTGATTACGCATTAATCACATGATTTTACAAGAGTTCCCCTTTCCTGGTATAGGTGTGGGCGTCCCGCTGTGTTTCCTCCCTGTGAGCAGCGCAGTGCTGAAGCTGAGGCCTTGAAAGGCGCTCAGCAGGTTGAAGCCGTCGTCCTTGGATTTGGTTTCAGGATGAATCATCTTGGAAAGCTTGTGGGGGAGCGACACTTTGCCTCCAGCAGACCTCAGGTGGTTTGTGTCTTTGGAGTTCTTAATGGAGAAACAGATGAGGTGGACTGAGGGGCCAAGCATGTGACAAGAAAATTTGAACTTGATTGTCCAAAATTAACTGTATTTGTCTGCATTAGTCATGCCAGCACAGAAATAAACCTGTAAATGTTTTGTACAGATGGGACAGGCTCCAAAGTAAAACCTAAATGTATTTAATTTGGACATTTTTAGAAAAACAATTAAATTTTCAGCCTACATCTGAATCTGACACTGCAAACAAAACAAAAGGACGTTATTGTAAAAGAGATTTTTAACCTCAATGAGAATTTCTCCTGGTTAAATAAACGCTATAAATATGTTGGACTAGCACAAAATGCACACAAAACCAAACTACTACTACTGTGGTCATTTAAATTAGGTGTAATAATAATGGAATTTGAAATGTGTTCGAATATGTGTGGAATTTGTTGTTGGGTAAATAGTTACACAAAGAAAAGCATACGGTGGTATGATCACAGTGCTGCATGTCTGCAAAGAGACATCTGGCTGACTTATACTCTGCATTTCGTTGCTCTCTTACGAACACATACCTCAGACAGCTGGTATTTTCTCCTGAAGTGAGCTCTCATAGTTGCTCTCTCTGCGTTCTTCTGAGCATTCATTGCTTCCCGCAGCTTCCTGTAAACACAGCAGACGAATATAAATACACCTGAATCATCGCAGACAGGAATCAGCTAAACCAACATCAGAGCAGGTGAGGTGAATCAATACATTTGAGCTGCCTCCTCTTAATGGCACTTTAGAAAATCATATGAACTTAAATAGTCATAAATGGTTGTCAGGTTGCAGGTAGTCATCGGTAATCCGTTTCCATCTCCACTCGGGAATTATAAAACTACACATGCAAACAACAGATGTCCAATAAGCACCCCTGATCTGATTAAACATAAATTCAACAAGGGGAAATATGATTATATTACTTAGACACTCTACATGTTTGTGGTACATGTATTGAACTTGAATACTTCCATATAATTTTACATCATTTACACCCCTTTTTGCAATTGAGAGGTAAGTATTGTACCTTCTCCTTTTAACATTTGAAAACTACATTCTCCCAACAACTTTAGTAACAAGCTATTTTACAGATTTTCATATAAAATGTCTGAATATCTAAAATATAGAGAGACTGTGTTACATTACAGTTTAATAATGTTGTTAAAATATGTTTAATCTTGACTTAATAATAAATATAATGCCATGAAAGTATTTCTCTTTGGATACATTTTATGCACTTCAATGATATTTTGACCACAACTCCGCTTCCAGTACTATGTGTTGCTATATTGACTGAACTTTCTGTGCATGTTTGTTTCTGCTTCATGAACAGCGTCAACTTGCCTCTCCTTCTCCAGGTCCGCCTGGTACGAGCGAATGACTGACGGGTCTCTGTGATGTGCACCTCGGAGGGGAGGTGTCTTCCCCAACCTGTTGCACCCTCCTCGGCCTCCCCCACCTCTGCCCCTCTTGTTCCTGCGTTTGGCACACAACTTCCTCTCCCTCACCCCCGACACGCAGCGGGTCAGCTTCCTGATGGGCGTCCTCAACGACTTTTTTACTCTCACCACAGACTCCATGACGAACAGCAGCTCTTGGGATCAGAGGGCTCAACCCCACCCCTACTTCCTATACAGTTGATGGGCGGATATGTAATGGTTTTCTCCTTCGCTCATGTTGTATTGCTCTGACAGAACAAATTCGGGAGGCACAGCCTCATGTCTCACAGAAATAACTCAGGTTGAGACCTGTCAAGGACAAGGACGGCAGTCAGACAAGGCTCAGACACACAGACTTAGTAAACACACACACCTGCTGACAAAGGTTACATACACAGATGAAGAGTTTATCATCTAGATGGGGTTAAGGAGGTCACTAAGAGAGAAAGATGGAAACCACACAAGGACAAACATTGGCAAATGTCACATTAAACGTGTTGGACAGGCTATTTTTCATGTCATCTGTTACTATCTATTCACACACAAAATTAACTTCCTGTTGACAGTTTTCTTACCCATGCAGGTGGCCACAGTTGGCCAAAGCCTCACTGCATAAAATCCCGATAAAGCAGCGAGCCACCAGACAATCCCCAAAGCTTTCAAACAAGTTGGAGAAAACAAGAAGAGAAAACTGGAAATTCTCCTTGAGATGTTGTTCCTGTGATCCCCAGCCCTCACAGGACAAAATTACTGTTTGCTGTTCAGGTTTCAGCCTCTTCTTCCTTCTTTCTCTCCTCCAGCCTTGCTCCACACTCCACCACCCCCAACTCTCCTATACAGATTACCACTCAGGGCTTAATGAGGGGAATCTCGTTAGCCGCGGCAGGGAACGCACCCAATGACTCACGTGTATGTGAAGATTTAGAGGCGCTAGCTGATGTCATGTTGAGTGACACACGCATGCATTCACCCGCATGACACCAGCTCTGTTTTTATACTGTTGTGCTCTTAAATAGCTGCATTTCCTGCAGTGTTTACTTCAGTGAAAAGAATAGACAAGTAAAGGAGGCCGCAGAATGAAAGTGTGTTGCCCTCCCAAAATCCCCTTTATGAAGACCACAGTTAGTAGACAGTTCACTGAATGTTCACAGATAAAAAAAGAAGTGCAACGATGTGCAGAGGAAATGAAACAAAGAGACACCTGGGTGGAGAGAGTCTGGCCTTAAACAGCAGCATGTAAGGTCACTGAGAGATAAGAGAAAAGTATTGACAACTGAAAAGCTGTTCAGAAGACAGTGAGACAGAGTGGGCAAACTCATCAAATTAAAAAAAACTGAAAATAGAACTGAAGTTTATTCAAATGCTCATCATGTTTCTATGCACCAGAGGACTTGTCCATCTTTTCGACTCGTTGCCTGCAACTTCAAATGTGTGCTGCATAAACAACAAAATCTGCGTAATTCAGTAAATCATCTGTGTGTTATATTTAAGAAGAAAACTTGCACAGCTGCTCACACACTAGATATGTAGTCTTAAAAACACATAATAAATAAAGCATAAGTAAAGTCATAAGACGCCTGTTGAGGAAATTAACAAGCACCAGATGAAATCATCTGTCATGAAGCCAATTGTCTCCATTCCCCAAGTGTAATTTGCTTGAGTGTATGTTGATATGTAAAACTGAGAGGAAGATACACATTCCTCTGGCTCAGTTATCAACATTTATGTGACCCATGGACTGATGACAGTTGGTAAATGCCTTTTTGCCTACACAGGTGTTGTGTAGGAGGTCTTGAAGTCCCTTAGCTGCCTGTCCCTATAAAAGGAGTGCATTTCTTCAAACAAAATGTTGTCCTGAATGGTGGAATGCTTGCATGTCGACTAGCTTTGCTACTAAAATTGATATTTTGATCATGCAAATTTGTATACTGGCCTTCTGATTGGTATGCTGACCACCGACCAGAGGACTCCTGCACTTTGTCAAGTCCTGACTAGCTATGTTACTGTTGCTAGGTTAGTCAAACAACAGCCATTCCCTTAGGAACACGTTCACATAACTTCCTGTTGTCAAGTGTGACAGTCACACATATTGTTTTGTTTCATGGGAATGTTTTCCAACTTTTATTCTATTTATCAGTCTTTATTTTCCTTTTCTATCAGTCATTAAAAACATTCTGCAAACACATTGCATAGCTTTCCTTTTTTAAATGGCTACATATTGCAGATAGTATTTGTCTGTTATCACAAAGAGAAACTGTATGAATGAGAAATGAATGAAAATGTGTGGAGAACATTTGAGCTCTTATCTATAATGTAGTGTGTTATTAATTATTTATAAAATGCTTACTGCATGTACTGCTGATAAATGTAAAGGAAGGGAACAAATCTGTGTCCTTTGCTCTGAGAATATGCTCCTATACTTCTTTTCTCTTCTCTTCTGGCACATTTCTGTGTTTGAATGACTCCCCACGGTGAGTTTTAAGCTCTAGGGCCTACTCTCATGTCCCAGTTAACATTAACAGAACATACATACACCTTATCCAACCCATTTAAATTCCCTTTCTCCTTTTTGCCCTCGTGTTCTACCCCTCTGCTGGTCAGACCACTTCGACTTCTGGCAGGTGAGGAAGCTTTAATGCTTTAACAGGATCTCAGAGAAAAGCCACGCCCCCATGAGCTCATGTTCAGCAACTGATCTGGGATCAGTTTATTAATCCAATGTGCAAGAGTTTACCACTGGATGGAGGTAAGAATCAGTGACAGGAAGAAGGAAGAACCGGGCACTGACTGATGTGTTCATATTCTGAAATTCATGACATGTTTAGAAAAAATCTATTTAGCAATTTATAATAATTGAAATCTAATTGTGTGTGTGTGTGTGTGTGTGTGTGTTTGATTGTGTGTCATAGAGCTTACCTTTTGCGTGACTTCCTGCATGACAATATGTGTGCATGTCTGTGTTAAAGTGATGGTCTGTCACGTGCTGGACACTGATCCAACTGAGAATCCTTTAAGTGGCTCTTTTTGGTGGGCTTGCATGAAAGCTCTGGTTCACACAAACACACACTCACACACAATATCCAGCTGACTAACTGCAGCGGTCAGAGACTGTGTTGAGGTCACAGCCGAGTGAGGATTTCAGAGCAAAAAGGGCAACACGCTCATGTTAAAGAGTGAGTTACCATTATCCAGGGTCCAAGGACATGTGATCATGCACGAGCCTGCAGTGTTAGTGACATACACACACAAACACCCATAAAGATGCAGTTGGCCATACACAGATCAGCCACAATATTAAAACCACTTTCCTAATATTATGTAGGTCTCCCTTGTGCCTCCAAAGCAGTTGTGACTCATCAGAGAATAGACACCGGCCTTCTGAGGGTGTCCTGTGGTGTCTGGCAACAAGATGTTGTTAGTGGGGGCCTTTGGGTCCTATGAGTTGAGGGGATCGTCCTCTGTGGATCATCCCACAGATACTTGATCAGTTATGGATTAGGTCAAAATCTTGTGCTGGTATGGTGGTTCAAATTTGACTAATTTGTGACATAACTAGATCGCCCTGCCCTGTCAGTCAACTACATGGCTTCCAACAGCCTCCTCCTTCTGTGTAAACAGGTAGTGACAACGTTTGCGAAGCGAAGTCACATTCATTTTCACAAGCATCAGATGTACATCAACAATGAAGCGGTCCTGGCATGTAAACTGCTCTTTGCTCGGTTGTAAAGGCTCACAAGCAAAAACTTGCAGTTGTGTTCCTGGTGCCTTTCTGTGTGGAGTTTGCATGTTCTCCTTGTGTCTGCGTGGGTTCTCTCCGGGTACTCCGGCTTCCTTCCACTATCCACTGTTAGCCCTGCGATAGACTGGCGAAATGTCCAGGGTGTACCCTGTCTCTTGCCCGATGACAGCTAGGACAGGCTCCAGCCCCCACCCCCCACCCCCCGACCATTCACAGGACAAGCGGTTACAAAAGATGAATGACTGAATGAATAATGTATTTTTGACAATAATGTTACTTCACTGCGTTTAATGTGAATACGTCAGTACAGCTTAATGCATTGACATTAATTATTATTAATTAATTGATAAAATTCTTAAATATATGGCCGATTACCATAATGGCCTAAATACATAAATTATAGCTTTAAATAAAGCCAATATGGCCACCAAAGGATTCACTGTTACACTCCGTGAATGTGAAATATTTTAATACTTCAAATGCTCAAACCTAAAGAGACATTTAATCAGCAAGTAGCCCAAAATACTATCCTTCAGACATTTCATTGAGATGTTTTTAAACGCATGAAGACTTCATTCTTTCAATAAATTAATCTTAGTTTTTTTCTGGTCATATTATACTTTATATCTATATTAAAAGTCTAAGTGCACATAAAATGTTGCTTCCTTGTAAATTTAGTCCATGGCCATCAAAAGTCAAAACATAGTTTTAGGATATGAGAGGAAAAGGAACATATGATTTAATATCCTCACTAATACGCACACACCTGCTTCAGGAGTAAGGTTTCATTCAGTTGGACACCCAACTCTAAGTCTCTCTCAGCTCTCCCAAGGCTGAAGAGAAAAACTAACAAGCGCACACTCTCGATCAGCCTTGTGACCGTGCTCTCTGCTGAGCTGCACTCAATCAAGATACCAGGGGTGGGCTGTCAATGGCATTTACACGAAGAGTGTGCATGTGTGTTTGTGTGTGTGTTGTGCACTGGACTGGAACTCAGAGGCCAGAGGAACACGAGGAACACGAGAATTGAAGAAACTGGATTTAATAAATGACTGAAGATGATATTCGATACAAAATGTATTAGAAAAAACACCCAAATTATTGCTATAAAGTGACAGAAAAAGATCACATAATTCCAGTTTTTGTATTTATATCCTCTAAATTTTAGAGACAAATTTTGATTTATATTTTCCTTTTGAAGCGGATATGTGTCTGAACCACACTTTTTGCACCTATTCATATTTATTTACTAGATAGAAACATTTTAGTCTATTTTTTTTTTTTTGGTGGAAATCCATTAGCAGACTTTAATATCGGCTACAGTTATATTATTGCTATGGTATCACACAGTTTATCAGTTTTAATTCAACTGCACTAAGATCCAGCTTTTTTTTGGCAAACATTTCTCCTAAATGAATATTAAGTAACATTACAAAGACTTTTGTTTATAATTAAATGTACAATATAAATAATCCTTGATTTACCTTATCACTTTCATTTTCCTTTCCCACGTCAAACTCAATCAACTGGAGGCAGATGTACAGGTCCATTATGATAGATCTCCATCTGCCCAAAGTGAAGGATCATGGGAAATCAACCACAATGGAAATTACAGAAGTGAGCTTATGAGCAGTCAATATCGCGGCCAGCTGACAGCACGTTGCCCCCGGCACAGCTAGGCATGGGTCAAATGTTGATATGTTGATTGGTTGAAAGGTTGCCTTGAACCAGAAAAGGTTCGACCAGAAGTGGAAGCAAACCACAAATAAACGTTTGCTCAAACACAGACAAGAGTAGCCCACTGTGCATTTCCTGTTGTACCACTTCCATTTTTTGACATTGCAGACAGCAACAATAGGTAGACGTGCATCTGCAAAGCTCCTCAGCTGAGGTTGTTCAAACCTTTCAGTTCAATCAGTAAAATCTGTTCCTTCTCCTCCACTACCTCCACTGACTGAAACTAACCACGGCCACCTCATTCATCCTGAGTTTCAAAGCCTCCTCAGAGTCTCTTCAGCTTTTCCTTTTGAACATACAATATCAAATAAATTAATTTCCAACTAACTAATTAGTCTCTCCGGATTAAAATATACATGATTCATTGTAACAGAGCTAAAACTTGCAAATATACCCATATGGTCCACATAGGGTCAAGTGACTATTCAGGGTCATCTGCCCATGTCACGGCTGTTCCTCCAGACTTGACTCTTTGCTGGATGATGGAGCGGCAGGAAGAAGGGATGACACAGAGCAGAGGAAAGACAGATGCGTTTTGAAGGCTCATACTCCAGCATCTTCTCCAAGAGGTCGAAAAACTGGTGGTGTTCTGTCCCATGTGACAACAAGTACTTCTGGGAAACGGAAACATATCATTTAAGGGGTGAATATAGCTTATTTTCACATCTTTGCAGCGCCTCAACTCACCCTTAATGGTTTGCACTTGGATTTAACGTAGCGTCCAGCCTTGGAGCACTCGTTCCAATCTAGGCGGCCACGATGAAAATACCTCTGCTTTCTGATAAGAAATATGAGGTGGTGTCAGATATGAAGAAAATTGTTTCAGTGTTTGTTACAGGTTTGTTATAAGTGTGTGACACCTGCTGCGCTGAATCATTCTCTGAGGAAGTGGTCCCTGTATTCTTTCCATCATTGCAAGATGCTCCGTATTGTCATGAGTCTGCAAGTAAATAAATGAACCAGTGAAGACCATGTCAACAAGCTCAGGCTCTATCACATTTAACCTGTTGTATACATGTATATGACCTGAAATAGTGTGAAGCCTTCGTAGTATTCAAACAGGATGCAGCCAATACTCCACACATCACACGGGTGACTCCAGCCCAACTCTGTTGGAGAGGGGAGAGGGAAGAGTTTCATAAGCAATCAAACAAGACTGACAGCTCCTGGTCACTCTCCAGGTTAAATCAACATCTCTCACCCAGTATGACCTCTGGGGCTCGGTAGTGACGTGTAGAGATGACGACCGAGTGGTGCTCATGGTCGAAGGTGGCGCTGCCAAAGTCAACAAGACGCACTGTGGTGTCGTTTATTCTCCTCTCATTGCACTTCTAAATGGAAGAGAAACACAAACACGGAAAAGTCTCTCCTAATTATCTCTTCCTAATGAAAGGATAGTGTCATTTTTCATCTTGTTGTTCTGACAGATATTTCCATTGGTCACACCAACACTGTCAGTCAAAATGTAATGGCTGGGAAACACAGAAACGCAACTAAATGAAATCTGACTGAGAGGAAAAACTGAGCAGTCCAGCAGCCAGATGTGTTGTGAACAAGCCAACTCTTTAGTCAGGTCTGTACAATAGGCTGTATAAAGATATGTATTTATATGTCTTTATACAGTCTATGGTCTGTACTATTCTAGAGGTAAAATTGATACTTGGTATGTGGGTAAAAAAAATACTCTTCATTTTCACCAGGAAACTGTGGTAACGCCGCTGCTAAGCAACTGCTGACGTCAGTATTTTACTCACCAATACTCATTATAAAATTACAAAGATGTTTCACAACTAAATAACAATATATTAATTTACAATCTACCTCCCTGATTTCTGACAAATATCGGCAAAAAAACATCACAACACAGGCCCTATTGAATATTTCCAGTTATGAGGTCATAAATACCACAAGAGAGTAAATTTCTCCATAAAAACAACTACATTTGAAGGCAGCAACAACATACTGTAATGTAGTCGTAGGGTTTTCTTTTGAACTTTCTAAAATGTCTGATGAAAATGTTGATATCCCCAACAGCCTCATCATTTCATTATGCCTTTGCATTTCCTACAGTCGTTTGCATGCTAAACTGTTAGCTGGACAGCAACAGTTGTTATTCATTCATTCATTCATCTTCTGTACCCACTTATTCCTGTTAAGGGTCGTGGGGTCTGCTGAAGCCTATCCCAGCTGTCATCGGACGAGAGGCGGGGTACACCCTGGACAGGTTGCCAGCCTACACACACACGCACACCTACGGCCAATTTAGAATCACCAATTAACCTAATGAGCATGTCTTTGGACGGTGGGAGGAAGCCGGAGAGAACCCACGTAGACACAGGGAGAACATGCAAACTCCACACAGAAAGGCCCAGTCGGCCCATGGATTTGAACCCGGGACCTTCTCGCTGTGAGGCATCAGTGCTAACCACCTCGCCACTGTGCCGCCTGTCTGTGGTTTATAATCTAAAAATTATTTTTCAATGACTTTTTATTTGTTATTTGTTTGTTTTTTGTTATGGTGCTTTGAAAACGTCACATGATCTGATCATGCCAGATCATTGCTAAGCATTTTTTGTACACGACTTGTTGTAAGCACAAGCTCACGAGTTCCATTTGAATGCAGCAAAAGTACAGTGGTTCAAATTTGCACCAGTAACTCTGTCTGTTAATTGTAAAGGGTGTCAGACAGAGTGAGTACACATTTTACAGTTTGCCTTTGTTTCTCTTCCAGACAAACTTCCTCTTTAAATGATCTCAGTAGTTGCCCAAACTGCAAATATAAAATAACCAAATATAAAAAGAAGACACAAAATGGAATAAAGTGTGATATCCCATGAATAAACGTTTTTTTTTTAACATTATCACTTCAAAGATGCTACATATGGTCCCACCGAGGTCAACAAACACAGCCTACAGTCTTCCTGTATAAATATATGCATTCGAAGGGAACACAAGTGGGTGGCTGGCTCACAGTGCTGTTGAGACAAATTTGCATCAAAATAGACAACCACAAAACAAATCTCGCAGGTTGTTCTGTTGTCGTTAATCCCTGCTCATTTAACATCACGATTTCCTTTCACCCCGAAGGACCCAGCCTCCGTGCCTGCCTGCAGTCGTTCCTGACCTTCTCTGTGTTGTAAATGAGGGAGTAGTCTGAGTTGACAAAGAGGATGTTCTCAGGCTTCAGGTCGGTGTGAGTCAGCTTGTTGTCATGGAGAACTGCAGAAGAGACAGAGCGAGGGGGAGAGGGGAGAGAAAGTAAATTGAGATTCATCAGCAGTCGACGCCCTCCTCTGGTCAAATGTTATTTATCGGTAAAAGAGTTGGACGTCACGAAAGACAGGGACAAAATTAAATGTTGCTGAGAGAGATAGTGGAAAATTACACATATCAGAGACCTATAATGAAAACACTGGCTTAATTGAACAGCATGAAATCATTGTAATGTGTTGCTGCTTTAATGTTGCTTTTGTGTAGACTTCAGATAGGCTAGTTAAGAGTGGATATTAACAAAACGGTACCACGTTTACACTGAATGTTGGAAAATATTCTTATTATAGACTTCTAGACTCACTCTTCAGTCCCAAACACGTGTTGTTTCTGAAATCATTTCCTGGTCACGTTATAGTGTACTGCATTTACGGTCCACCATTTTCATTTGACTGTTCAAACTCTAAGTCTGTTTGTTTACGTGTTTATTCATTCATTTATGCTTCCCTCAAATGGAACTCGTGAGCTTGTGGTTATGACTTAGGAAATTGTGTCACTTGCTTTTCACGTGGTAACATCAGCCGTACGTCGTGAGGACACTGCTGCTCAGCAACTGTTGGTGTCTAGAGGCCATCGTTAAAGGTTTAGCAAGCTTGCAACTCAGTAAGTTGATGTAGGAAATGTATAGGTATAGCTAAAGGATGAGACCGTTGGAGGCTATGAAAATGTTCCTCAGAACAGTTATGAAATTAAAACTCTATACAACTTATTTACAATA
This sequence comes from Chelon labrosus, assembly GCF_963514085.1. Lineage (NCBI taxonomy): Eukaryota > Metazoa > Chordata > Actinopteri > Mugiliformes > Mugilidae > Chelon > Chelon labrosus. The sequence goes on from NC_140345.1 coordinate 9,876,218, forward strand.
TATTACCTAACCATTTATATCCACCATTTCTATTAATGTCAGTAAACACTTTAAGGAATTGAATAGATGTGTTTTTGTTCTACTAATGGAGTCAGAGTAAAGCTGACATCTGACCTTTTGGATATGAAATGTCATCACTTCGTCATTTTATCGTACTAGACATCTGTGTAGAATTCTGTTATTATTTCCAAGAACATGTTGTGTCAGGCCACAATGACCTTTGACCTTTCTTTCTAGGACAGACAGATGACCTGAAAATGTCACACCTTCAGGTAAAAGGCACCTTCTAAATCTCTTGTTTGCTCTACCGTCAGTGGGACAGCTGTGAATAATCTGCTTAATGTCGTCATTGACACTGCTTCAGAGGCACATGAGAAAAAAAGGCAGTGGCGCTGCATAGCTGGTGTGATGCACACTGGACTCACAGCTGACGGCGTGGCAGATCTGGTGGGCCATGTGTCGGATCTGGCTAATTGGATAAGGCAGGAAGTTGTTTGATTTCAAGAAATCAAAGGTGCTGAGAGACAGCAGCTCGAAAGAGATGCACACGTGGCCGTAGTAGTTAAACCAGTCGAGCATCTGCACGCAGGAACTGATGCGGAGACAAACACAGAGGTGAAATGTTACATAAATCAGGAAACAAGTACACTTCAAAACTGACCAGAATCCCAAACGACTCACTGCTTGTTGTGGGGATCTTTCTCACCGATCTTCTCCAACACTTGGATTTCTAGTTTGGCTGCTTCTCTGTATTTCTCCAGATTCTTGATGATCTTCAGCGCAATATGACTTCCTCCCCTGTGGGTTAAGTTACGGTGTTTAAAAGTAACAACACATACATCTTGCATATTAGTGCAGCTGTCATTTTTAGATGAAATAATTACCTGCTGTGGTCCAAACACTGCACCACTTTCCCAAAAGTCCCTTCTCCTAAAGTGTCGACTATCTCGTCTATAAGACAGATTGAGATCAAATTAAAGCTGGAGCGCTTTACGGAGGATTCTCGCTCTTCCAGGTGTACTCACATCTGTCCTCGAGGACATCCCCGCTTTGGTAGATGAGGTGACCATTTTCAGTATCCCTCTCTTGGTCGCCTGCAGCCTCACTGCTGCCACGCTGTAAACAAAGTCAACCACATTCACGATGGGTGGAGCGAAAAAAAAAAGAAAAAAGAACCTGCCTCTTTCAGTGTCATCACACTCCAACTAAAAACAGATTGAGTAACGTCTGACCTCTAGACCTAAAAGGGCAAAGTTCACCAGCTGAAGACATACACCTGACTGAGACTGATGCATTTAAACTTGTTATAAATGCACACACGGTTTCATGTCTTTCCACAAACCTGCAAAATGCAGCCACGATTAAAGCGTTACGGTAGATCACAGTGACCTGAGAGTGTTGTAAAGGAGCTTAATAAGAAATGTCAAGTGACTTCTGGCCTCTTTGGAGCTGAGGCTCTATTTCCATCCACTGTTATTAATATCAGAAGCACAGCATGTGTGTAAGTGAAGAGATACTTGCAGGACACGGGGCCACAAAATCAGCACTGACACATATAAACAAATCTGCACGTACAGGAATGAAAAACGAAACATTCAACACAGTGCAGCTGCAGAACAAAGGGGAATCATGCAGATGCAGAAGAGACAGCATGACCGGCGAATGCATGCACAGAACCTGCAGATACTCACAGAGAGGCAGAGGCAAATACAATCCAGAAAACCTTTATAAAGAGAACACAGCTCTGTCTTCCCCATTATATAGTATAGTGCAGATCTACTCAGAGGAAGGACGAGCTTGAGTGGAAGAGAAGTGGATGGAGAGATGTTGCGCTGAGGTGAAGGAGAGAGGCAGGTGAAGCAGCGCCAGAAGTACTAGACTACAAGGAGTGTAGCGCACTGAGGATGGGACAATAAATGTTAAAGCAATGGCACACACACAAAAATAGAGCATGTGGAGTTGAAACAAAAAAAAAATAGCCTGCGGTGTTGTCAGCAGAAACCAAGAGCTGAAAGACACACACAAAAAAAAAACAAAGTAAAAAAATGCAGAAAAATCAAAGAGTGGAAAAGTGAAGGGGACAGCTGAAACACAGACAAACACAGAGAGCGACGGACAGAAGTGAGACGAAGAGACAGAGAGTGAGCTGAGACAGACGCTAATAATAAACTTTGGTCACAACCCCCTGAGAAAGTCTTTAGAGGAGAATCAAGATGTGGGTGAGAGGAGAAGGAGTAGGCCGAGGAGGAGGAGGAGGAGGGGGAGAGAGAGAGGGAGAGAGAGGGAGATCCAGTTTCACTCAACTTACTTGCTCTCCTCCTTGCACCTCCTTAACCCCTGTAGTATGTTTTGCCACACCTGTCCTGCCCTGCATGCTACGGATACCTTCCAATATACAGTGCACGCTTTCATTACAGAAATAACCGACAGAGCTCATTTAAAGTTTTTATTCTGCAGCTCAGGTACAAAAGAACGCGCTACAAAACAGAGGCTGTGCAGAATAACATGAGGGGAGTTCATTAAAAACGACTATAAAATATTAATTTGAAGTGTTATGAAGTTCATATAACTTACTGGTCACAATAAGACACAAGGAACAATGATGCAAACACTGTTTAAATTAGTAAAAAACGCCATAAAATGTCTTAAAAACAGATCATTTCTAACAAGTCAACTACACAGACTAATAGCAAATCTTATGAAATGATTTCTGACAAAACATTTAACTTCTATAACTGTTTTGTGTTTGAATGCAGAATTAGTCTATCTAGCAGTGAACATAGAAAGGCTTCAATTATTGTGTAGGTGTTACACAGTCAGTTACACGTCTTCATAGTTGGAACCAGGAAGTATGAAGATGTCACCATAAGGTACGTCCTGCTCCACGCGCACCTTCCTGGCCGATAAACACTCTAAACATACAAAGACAAAGTTAGAAGTCAGTAACTTAAAATAAGAAATGTGAAGAAAAATGTAATAGTCTACTTTTGTCTAAGTTTTAAATAATGAATGTTTCTGTTGTACATGAGCCTCCAGTGTGTTATTGGTCAGCGCTGCCACTCATCTCCTACATCCTCATTATTAAAGGAGTGACGCTGATAGTATTTTTTTTCAGACTTAATTCAGGCTCTTTTTAAACTCAATGTCAGACGTCATTACTCAGGGTCCACATATTGATTTAAGAGCTTCCCCCGGTGTTGATGCTGTAACATTAGCACGATTTCAGCATGAGCGATGGGGCGATTAGATGAGGAGTGAAGCTGCAGCCTCTCACCCAGCAGCCTCTGAAAAATGTTGCTGACAGTTCGGCTGTCTGCGTCAGGCGGCAAAAGAGACCGAAAAATAACAGGCGCCGCCTCGCCCTCGTCCAGCTCTGGCAGCAACCTAGTGACACACAAACACATGACTGTGTGCTCCAATCGGCAAATTCAAAACACATGCAAAAACACGGAAAAGCTCCATTTTAATGTCTGAGCTTCCCGGTTACCCAGGAGCCTCTGCTGCTGCTTGCCCAAGCAGCTCATCCAGCACCTCTGGGATGTCATGCAGAGTAGAGACAGACCTGGAGACAGTGGACCTGCAAGCAAACACATGTGCACAAGCATTAAAGTGTGACCTACAAATTCACAGACATATTTCCCTGTTACCCACCCTTCTCTCTCAGATGTTGGCATGGGGGAGATCTCTTGAGACACCTCCTTTTGGTCAGAGACCTCCAGTGGCAGTGTACCGTGGGCTGGATGAACGCACATATAGAGGACTTTAGAGGACATTGTATTTTCTTGTATTCATTCCCTGGAGGATCGCCCTGACCCTTAACCACAAGTGAAACATGCCTGAACCGACCTCTGACCTCAGTGAATGCTTTGGGTTGTGCCAACTGCAACTGCAGCGCAAATGCATTAATGAAGAGTCTTAAACACCAACAAGCAGCTTCCTGTTTAAATCCAAACTTTCTTTGTGTTTGTTTTGCGCATTTGAATCATCAGCTTTATAGTTTGCAGACATTTTACCTGAAATATCAAACATCTCTTCTTCTACCATTTCTCTCGGGACCTGTATTCACACACAGACAAAAGAAATCAGTTTCCTCTGCCTCCAGGAAAAAGGCGTCACAGACATCACCCTCATCACAGAACTAACAAACACTTCCCCACACCTCCTTGGGGCTGAGCTGGAGTCTCTCCTCCTCTCTGTCAGCCACCTCCATCATCTCTCGCTCTCTTTCCCTCTCAGAGTCAGTGGACTCGGACCCCCTGACCCCGGCCTGCAGGTCCGAGCCTGAGAGAGGTGTGATGGTTGTGGCCCGTCCCCATAGAGACCGAACCTCTTCAGACAAGACTGCGGGGGAAAATAGCTTTGTGGTTTATTTTTGAAAAGGTTACTCCGGTGCCATCTTTTAATAGAGCAGCGGCTGCAGCTGAATATGAGAAGTGTCGGGGAAAAAATACAATTTGTGTTGCACTGCATACAGTCATTAGTCACTGCAACAATTTAGACAGCATGAAAAAAGAAATACTACAAAAGATGAGAAGCTTCTAATCATTCATAAGACTAGGATGAATTTCACAGGAAGTCAAAGAGAAGAAGAATGCAGCTCTGCATTTATTAGAAAACAGGCTTAATAGAAAAACAATTGATGCAGAGGTCCAGCTAATTTCAACCTCCCAACACCAGAAAACACCAGAGCTTCAACTGGTGTTTTCTGTGGGATGTGATGGCACACTGGCATATAAATTTAACAGGTGTGTTACTGACAGTTGCAGGGGTTGTTGAAGAGATCGGCAGCAGGACGAAGCCTTTGAGGAGAAGACAGGGTGAGGGGCGGGCGCCTGGTCTCAGTCAGAGGGTTGTTTATCTGTTGCTGCAGAAACTCCTGGGAGAGCTGCGTCTCCGGGTCAAAGAAGACCAGCTGCCTCCCCCTTCTCCTTCTCCTCACCCCTGGAGAAGGAATATCCTGGTGGTAAAAAGAGTGTGGAAAATAAATATGTTTTCGCGTTTGCAAATTGTAACTGAAACATTTATGAAATCCTTATATGCCGTTAGAGAACACATCTTCAGACATTTAGGGGACATTCTTTGGGCATTTGAAGAAACAGAGGAAACAAATGGCTTAAAGGATTAAAAAAGTTATTCATAATTTATGAATTATTTCTAGAAATGCATTACAAAGTCAAAATCCTAGACCTTACTAATGGGATTTTGATTTTAAGTGTTTAATGTATGGTCTTGTATTTTCACAGTTGTTAAGATTGGCAAATGTGGGATGGTTAGATATACGTACAGTTTATTTATCACTTCATGGTGTCATAAAACCTATGCAATCTTTCTATAGTTTTAAAATGCGTTTTATTAGATTAAATATTCTTTTAATGCCACAAACACGTCTTGGACGTCTTTCACGTTCCTCTGCGACAGAGGGCGGGGAGGGGAGGCCGGGGCTGAAGACGGGGGTGAGCTGCTCTGTCGGGGTTCCGGCCGTCTCTGTGGGAAGTCCTGACTCTTCCTGTGGCAACAACGTGGCATCTTCAGTGGAAGCAGCAGTGGGCTGCAATCTGCCACAGGTAAAAACAAAAAACCATAGTCAGTTGACGTGTGCCTGTTTGTGTTGGTGTTTCGGTGGACATGAGTGTGGCTGAGGTACTCCAGAGTGGATCCTGTGAGCTCCTTTGTTCTCTCCTCTTGCTCCAGGTCCGGCTCTCTTCTTTCCATTTCCAGCTCTCTCTCTGGCTCTGCTGGTGTCACTTCTTCTCTCTGCATCTCCAGATCTCCTGTGAGAAAAGGTTAAACGTATGCGTTTGTCCTCTCTTACTGTTGGCCATGTGGATAAGAGGCTCTTGGTTTTACCACACACCTTCAGGAAAGTGATCTGTTTGGGCCATGAGGAAGTCAATAATATCTGGATGCTGCTCAACAAGCTCTTCGCCCTCAAACTAGCAGTCGGAAAAAAAACAAAGAATGGCTAGAAGGATGAGAAACTGGATTAAAATTTTCTTCACACGTGTTTCTTTCTGCAGATGTACCTCTGCAGCAGGGATGGCAACAGGCTCCGTCTCTCTCAGAGTGATGGTGTCTGGAGATGCAGTTATGCCTGTGGAAAATAAAACGGATGACATTAATAAAAAAGCATCCAGTCGAATGAGGTCAACCAGAGAGCATATGACTAATCAAGCAGAAATTAAAGTGCTTTCTTCTGCCTACACTTCCCGACTCTGTGGTATCAGCCTCTGCCAATTAAGAGGATGTTGTTGAAGGCGGTCTGCTCTGCCCTGACCCGACCAATGCTTTCTTTCCACTCCGTGTTTCTGCATGGATTTGCAATCTGAGCTCTGTTCTCTTGATACTTCTGTGCTTATCATTATACACAGTGACATAATGTACATTTTAATGGCTTATTTGAACTACTGTGTATCTCCAAACATTTAAAGATGCAGATTTTATAAATGAACTAAGTGACAAGTCAGACTCACAGTTTGTGCTGCCAGGATGATACCATTCATTCATTCATTCATTCATTCATTTATTCGCTCATTCATTTTCATCCGCTTATCCGACATCCCTCTCCCCAACAACACAGTCCAGCTCTTCTCGAATATAAAATAATATCTTGTGGGCTGGATACAGTTGTCTGGTGGGCCACATCCAGCCTGCGGGCCTTGAGTTTGACATGGTTTGAACGGTGCTACAAGTGTTATCAGGATTTATTTATTTCAAATTTTTAAGTGCATTTTATTACATATATTAATATGTCTGAGAGTTAGATCTTCTTTTCAGGAGTTCGGTGTATTATTGTTTCTACAGTGCACTCTATTTCACTGCTGCATTGACCCAGTGGCCTGAAGAGATCATTATTTTCATGTCATCACAGCACGTTAAGCTGTCTTACTGCTTTCTAGCCCAGCAGCAGCATCAGCATCAGCATCAGCAGAGGCGGCTGGACTGGTCAGTTCAGGATGCTCAGGAGAGGCCTCTCTCAGATACTCCCGACTCATCTGAGAAACAAGGAACAGACAACTGTTTAGATAGTTTCCAGCTTCATCTTTGCTCAGATACCTCTGGGGTCATCCCTGGTTATTTGTCACCTCTATTAGGGTAGTAGGGCTGGGCATGGTTTCCTGAAGGGGCATCAGTCCAAAGAAAGGGTCAGGAGCTCCCTCTGCCTCCTCCTGTAGAGACAGAGCATCTGGCAGGACTGGAGCTTGTCTGGAAGAAAACAGGAGGCTCAGCAGCTGGAAACTGTGTTATTATGTGCTAGTACATGCAGGTGAATGTGTTGAGCACCTGTTCTCACCTGCTCGGGACATCCATATCAATTTTCTGCGAAGTCCTCTGTTTCACCAGCTGGCCCACGATGGACTGAAGTTCCTCTGGAGGGAGACAAGTTCAGCATCAGGACCAACACTCTTGTCTCACCTTTGTCGAGTCTGTGAAAGCTTTCTTACCTAGGAGAATAACACACTGGCGGTGGTAGACCACGATGACGCCATACTGGAGCTGAGAGGACAGGTAGAGAGAGAAGCGGGGCCGTGGCAGACCTGGCAGAGGTGGCGGGACCTGCTCCAGCACGTAGTTCATGATGTCGTCGCTGTACAAGGATTGGATTTATTGTAACAAATAAAAAATTATGATAAAATGATGACTCAAATAGCTGCTTACCAGGTGCTTTTAACGTTGACTTTCAGGAAATCCCGTCGAGGGACTCTGATGCCTTTTGTAGCCACCAGCCTGAAACGGGCAAAGAGCACGGAGGCAGGTGTGTTTTATTGAGTTTCAGACTAAAGAAGGGCTGGAGAATTTATGACCTTCTCAACTGAACAAGTGAAGAATGAAATAAACTAGCATGGTGCAAATCAACCCCACAAATCACACCTCTTATGTCAGTGAATTCCTGTTATTCACACTTTTAAAACTGCAGTAAAACTGAACAACTATCCCACATAAATATCTGAATATCTAAAATATTCTGTTAGATCACTTTTCTGTGGCTTGTTTATGGTTAAGATCTAGGTCCTTAAGCATTTTTGGTAACGTGACTGTTTTAACAATTACATGAGCACATACATAACAGACTTCCATAGCAGCGACCTGACATTATAGCAGTATCCCATTATGATACAATTCTGAGTCAGTCAGTGGTATCTGGATCTGTGCTGAAAGTGAGTGTGTGCTTTTTTTTTTTAAATTTTTCTTTAAAAAAAAATAAAAAATATATATATATATATATATATATATATATATTTTTTTTTTTATGTATTTAATGACCATAAAACACCACGTGGAGACATTTATCTTCAAAGCTGTTGTCTTTTACAAACAGGGTTTCAAAGCTTCAAACTTTTTGTTTTGGCTCCAGTGTTTTTAGTCATCTGGTGCACCTGCACTTCGTGTCATGTTTTTTTTTTTTTTTTCATATTGAACCACGTCTTTAAATGGTGGAGGATTTATTTATTTTTTTTAAAAAAAAGATAAAAATAGAATCTGAAAAAGTAGCTTGAACACATTTAAAACATTAACACGTAACTTTAACAGGTAAACAGGAACATTGCGCACCGCTACCAGACTAGAATAATACATGTGACTAATTAAAATGCTTTTCAACGACTCAAACGATGTTCCGTGATTTTAAGGGGACAAAACACGTGAATAAATGTCACCACTTGAGCCTGGATGTCTTCTTAGCGGATATGTGAATACTGAGAAGACGATTTTTTTTTTTTTTTTTTTTTTTAATGATTTTAATGTAACAAACCAACCGTATTGAAGTCGAGTCTCTAAATAAAGGTCTAAGAAACGTTTAGAATAAATTACCAACGCTATGTAAGATTAAGTAAGGGCAGCCACCGCTGACAATAAAATTAATTAGCAACTAAACCATCCGTTGATTTATAGATTAAAAAGTTGTTTTTTACTCACCAGATAGTAGAAAAACATCCTGTGTGACGCTTTAAAACTTGCGGGTAGTAAAACATGTGAGCAAATGATCGGAAAACCAAAAAAATAGCTAATAAAGTATGATAAATGAGAGATTCTCGTCTACCCCAGAGCCAGTTTAATCCACTGTATGACTGTGGATGAATGTTTATGTTTGTAAGAGGGAGAAGCTGATTGGTCAGTCCCACTCGGAGCAAATACAAACGTCACATATTTTAAATGAAGTGCAAAACACTTCGCAGTAAATTAATTACTATAAAAGATAGATAGATAGATAGATAGATAGATAGATAGATAGATAGATAGGTAGATTTTGTGACAGAAATTCGTCTTCCGACAGGCTCATAAAAACATTTAAAAGACAACTTTATAAATTAAATATATAACTATTATTAACAGCAGCACGTGTCTGTTTCTGTTTGTTCAGGGCAGTTATTGCAGAGGGGATGAAAGCTTTTCAAAGATGTTTTTGGGGCCAGTGGAACCTTATAAAGCAGTGGCGGAGGAAGTGAGACGGGTCTCACGGGATGGGATGGGGGGGATGGCTTTCCTGGTCAAAGGAGATAAGCAATAAATAAACTTTCAATCCAGAGATAAAAACTGCTTATACTTTATTGGTTTGATTGACACTGATTTGTCTTTTCCCAGATGTTTGGTCGAGTCAAAGAAATTAAACTTCATTCATGTGAAGACACAGTGCGTAACACAAATCATGAAACAAGCTCATATAAAATAAATGCAAACAAAACAACTGTAATAAAATGTATAGTACAACTTAAAAAAAAAAAACAAAGGTACAGTGTTGAAAGAGCTATTTGTAATTTCCTACAGATACAGCAGAGGTCCCGCCGGCTCACAGCAGTCTTCCTCTGCACTCGGTGGATCCGCAGCAGCAGAGTAAAACTTTACCCTCCACGCTGCCCACCTCGTAGTTGTAGTCCCAGGTCAGCTCTGTGCCGGCCCGTATCCGCCTTCACAAAGACAAGCAGGTAAATCAATGCAAGAACACGTTAACATAAAGACAATCTAGAGACATTAATCAGTGCGTAAAGCTTATCCTCTCCTGGAAAAGCAACTGCACACAAAAGTGGCATGTAAAAGGGATTGATGTTGTGATTATAGACTTCATCAAGTGTTTTGATGTAGAGAATCAATAAGTTGTGGGCCTAAGCAGGTGAGACAAGTCAAGAAAGCTTCCAATAAATTCACCACCTTAGTAACCTTGTCTATACTAATGAGGTGTACTACAGGCTACACCAATCCCTTAACAAGTGGACTTGTTTCAGGTTTTCATGTTGCCTTTGTTTTAGATAATCTTCTCTACTATAAATCACTGTGCTGGTTTTTAAAAACAGATAATCCATAAACTCTCGCATGTGTGATTGAATATGCGTCTCCCTGGACCATATCTTTTTTTGTCCTCGCCACTGGAAACAACACATACTCACAAATGCAGCCTGTTGCACTTATTCTCCTGAGATGGACAACAACACAAAAGATGATGTCAAAAGATCTGTGAACTCACTTGCTAGCAAAGAAAGCAACCCATGGGAACCTCAGGTCGTGTGTGTCCACAAACACATTCTGGACAAAAAGGTTAGGACTACAGCTATGCTGTATCAGAGAAATCAGAGGAGATAATATAAGAACAAAATAACAGCATTTCAGTGACATAAAACGGACACAGTGAAATATTCAGTACAGCATTTCTTACGTTGAGGTAACGGCCCAGATTTCCTTCCAACTTGGCATCAATGATGTAACAGGACTCTTCACCATCAAAGAACAGGCGGGTGTTTTTGTAAGTGTTTTCACCGCCTCCTCCACTCTGCCCCTGTGGTCCACTTTTTCCTCCCTGACCCCCCGGCCCCCCCATGCCTCCAGGTGCGCCTGTTTTCACCATCATGCCGTGGCTGGTTTTCAGGGCAATGCCACGAGTAGATTTCACTGCTACCTGCTTTTTAGTTACACCTGAGCCAGAAGCAAGGAAAAAAGAAAATAATGAGAAAAGTATGAAAACATCATGGTTATAATGAATGTGGTGTATTTTCTCTGCTACACGGTTTACCTGGAGTGACTTTCTCTCTCTCCTTGTTGTCTTCAGATCCTGAGCTAATGGTCTGAACATCATCACTGTCAGACAGAGTCATCACATCCTGCTTCTTCCCAGTTTCGGTCTTTGTTTGACTGCAAAAAAACACTAAATTAATCTTAAGAGCAATCTACTGTTTGGTGATGTTACTGATCTGTGAATATTTTCAACACACCTCTTAGTATCTCCAGTTTCCTGTGATGGAAAATAGACAAGTAAAGGTGATATGTCATTATTATCATCAAGACAAAAACAAAATCACCTCGAATAACAGTCACCTTTTATTATTTAGCCTCTTACAAAATATCATATATTTCAGATGAAAGTAATATTATGTTTTAATTCCTGTGTAAGACAGCTCGGTCACTCTAACCATGCTTTCTTCCCTGTATCTGTAATGAACGTCTCAGTGCTGTGAAACATTAGTCTTGCTTTGCGTTTTCTTTACTCACCTTCTTCAGCCCCTGGCTCGTTAGCCAGGAAGCCACTTTGCTTTTACCCGTCTCCTCTGGCATGGATGGCGGCTTCTCATCATCAGTTCGTGGGGCATTCAGTCCATCTTTACTATCCTGACTCCCTAAGGCAAGAGTGAGGAGACAAAACAATTTTTCAAACCAAGCTGAAAATTGTCACAAGCTCCCAGTGTCTTCAATGAAGCATAATAAAAGCTAATATAGTATAATCAAGCCAAAGAAAAAAACTCAACTAAGGCATATTCTCTAAAGTAACCTTGCATTAACATTTGCATTTACATTCACTATTTGACTTACTTTCCAAGAAGAAGAAATGTGTATGGGTCCACACATACAGACCATAATGGACTGTAAACGGACTGAAACTGCAAACTTACTGTTTTCTCTCTTTTTATCAGCTCTAAGCTGCTGCCATGTGAATGAACTAAACCTGTTAGCCCAAGTGTACAAGCCTGTGAGACAAAGCAGTAGCTTTCCTTCTTTTCTGTGCTGCTAGGATTTAGGGAGATGACCAAAAAAGACTTCTAACATTCAGACCATGACCACAGCTGATTTGTATTCCTTGTAAAGTGCTATAAATAAAAACAGTGAAACCACGACAATCTTTTTTTAGTTTGAATTGCAACCGCCTCACCTTCCTTGTTGCCCTTGACCTGCCCACGTGTCGTATAACTCCTCCACACAGAGCTGGAGCTGAAGTAGCTTTCCTTCACAAATGTGTCGTCTGAACTGTCGCTTTCATCGTCACTCTTAGAGTCTTTTTCCTCATCATCATTGCTGCCGCTTGATGAGCTTGAGCTTTGAGCTGTGAGATACAAAAGTAAGAAATATTGCTGAGAGGGAGAATATCAGCAGGCATGTGAGACCAAATACCAGAGAGAATCAACACAGGTCTGCCTCCCACCTTTGAGTTTGGACTCACCATTTTTGGACAATCGGCCCCCAGTGTTTGAAGAAACTAATGCAGACGGCTGGATTTTAATCCTGGATATGTCCACGCCGCTTCCCTCGCTATCTGAACAGTGAGCCTCACTCTCATAGCCCTCCTTGAAGTTCTCCACACTCTCTATGTGGTCCAGGTTAGCAAAATACTCATCTCCCATTTCTAGACCTTCTTTGTCAGCGAAATCATCAGTCAAGATTTTACCTGAAGAAGTGCCAGAAAAAAAAATCAGAAAGGAAGATGATGTCATTCCAAGAACAGCTTTTGAAGAGGTCTGCACCTCCCTGTTTTCCATCATATATGCCCTTGCTGAACATTATTCTAAGGTAGTTCCTCACCAGCATAAATACAGACAAACGAGCCCTTGGCCACATCATCCAGACATCGGATGCCCCAGCCTTTGTTCTGGGTTTTAAAAAGTTGAAGGCGGACCTGCAGGCCATGCTGCACCAGCCGGTTGGTGCACATTTGAGCACAACATTTGCACCTTTTATTACACTCATAGATCCTGGGAGAGAAACAGAAAAATTTAGACAGAGAGTGAGACAACCAAATCAGCTGCACTCAGTAGTCATTATCTTCTCATGAGGTTATTGGGAGTGATAATGAGTGAGCCTTTCTGAGTACATCATAAGTGGGAAGTGATTTGGTTCAGCGTGTGTGTGTGTGTGTGTGTGTGTACAATGTCTGACCCTGTGGGCAGGCACTCCTCTAATCGCTTGTGCAAATATCCTGCGTTCGGGTTGACCTGTGCTCCGGGTGTACAAGCTGTAGCCTGAAGAGTCAGCTGGTGGCAAGAACATTTGGACCTGTAATTTAGACATAAAACATATTAAGACCCCAAAGACACATCTCCAGATAACCAGCAATGGGAGAAATAAGAAAAAGGGTGAATTAGCTTCACTAACTTGTCTTGACAGCCATCAGTGCAATCACAGCCAACCAGGAAGTCTGAACTGGTATTGATAAATACTCCATCTTCAGGAATACGCTCTTTGCCTTGAAGAGAATAAAAGATCATTAGACTCTGAATAATCACTTACTCCACACCATTATTATTCCAAGTAGGAGCAGGTAGCAGACCAGTCAGTCGTATGTGGAGAAATAAATGATTAAAGGTTTATTAAGCAGCAACTACAGGACAAAATAAAAATGAAACTGTAAAACAATGAAGCCTGTGTTTCTCGTTCAAGCTACTTACTGTATGCTACTTTAGGCGGTGGAGTGGAATCAATCTCATTGACACAGGAAAGTGGGATGTCCTCCTTTCCACCAGTGATGTCTTGAATGTAATAGAACGGCCTTTGTGGCTGGAAGGGCCGATCCACGAGCACATAGGGGTCCAGACAAAACATCTCTAAGAATATAAAGTCACAGCGCGTTTGGAAAAGGTACTTCTGGATCTCCCCCATGTTACGCAGGCAAAGTCCACATGGAGCCTTGTAGATCACATGGAAAGACATCTAGGGGGTGGAAAAAGGAACGGTTATCCAAGAATAACATGATAAGATCATTTTAGGTTCCTGATTTATGCTGCTGTTCGTATTTACCTTGCGGTTGACTTTACGTCGTCCTGTCATACGTCTAAAGTCATACAGCAAAGGCGTGAGGAGGGGGTTCTTTCCTCTGTGAATGTCTGGTTTTGGCGGTCGGACGCGATTCAAACAAGCAGGCTGACATGCGTGCGCCAGGTAGAAGATGCGATCTGTCGGTGCACGGTATGAGGGGTGATGAGGGACGGTGGCCATGGTGTGGGTTATAGGAGGAGGAGGAGGAGGAGGAGGAGGAGGAGGGGCAGGAGCCAGAGGGGGCATCTGTCTCTGATACGGTTGTGTCAAAGTGGATGTAGGAGTATTTGGGGGATTCAAAATTCTTGCACTATGTAGGATAAACAAAGCGGAAATGACAAAGAGTGAGATTAATACAGTCTAAAATATGATTTAGTCCATTAGACTTTTGAAGTAGCACAATATAAACTCACGCCGGGAGGTTGCTGGGACTGGAGGAAAGTGACTGCATGACTTTGGAGGCATGTGTACCTCCCACTCCGGGAATAAATGGGGATGTACTCTTCTTTGCCATTTGATGCTTATTCCTTAAAGAAAGCAAAGTAAAAGAACAAAGTACAGTAGATACCAAAAGTATCAAACCGCCACCAAACATCTAGGTTTTTACGTATCACCAGATTTCTTTTTGTTTATGGTATATTATATGCCTCATTTTGAGCGTATTATATATAGGTGCATATGGTGACATATTTGAAGCACGATATCTACGAATAAAGAAACAAACTTACATAGTTATAGCGATAGTCGGTCATTAACTGGCATACACAGAATATGTTTAAATTTGAGTGACTTGTGCTGATTGTAATTGGAAACGCATCTGTATTGTCATGTATTGGGGTCACCATTCATACTAACACTGATGCTACATGGTCTCACAGGGAGACTCCACCTAGATAAAACCTCAGTACTATGATGATAACCTCAGCTAAAGGTTGCTTCCACCCACACAGAGGGGACCATTCATGGAAATGTATGTTGTTTAGTTGATTAGGTCTCTATGTGCAGAAATAATCTGCTTACAACTTGTGAATGTGCTCGAGTGTACATGCTAGCGATTAACATCGTGATTAGCATCTGCTCTTGAGTCTCTGTTCAAGATATTTTTTTTCAAAAACATCTGATGAGGACTCAACAACGACTCTGACCAACCAGGCTCTGACCACCAACCAACCATCAGTCTAAATTCAACGTAATGATCCAAATATTCAGGGGATTGGCTACAGTTGGGAGTCATTCCAGTTTTATTATTCGCCCTCTTCTTTTGGGATTTTGGCAGATTTGAGCTACAGGTCATGTTACTGCCCTCTACTGGATTAAAGTATTAACATCGAGAAACGTCTCTCAAGTGTCTGGTTCTCTGTTTAATGAATTTTGTACTTTTGACGTATGGATAAGGGCTTTTCTATAGTAAACACTGACTGTAAATAGTGAAGCCAAAGCAAGTAGAGCTCCCCCTGGTGGCTGGCTGCAGCATAGGTCATAAGCTCCACCCCCTCCATGATAGTGGATGGGACCTGGGTCAAACTACAACGCTAAAGTTAAACATATGGCCCGTGAGCCAAAAGTGGCCCACCAGACGGTCTAATCTGGCCCGCAGCATGAATTTGCAAAATGCAAAAATTAAATAGAATTTTCAGTGACAATAACTGCTTTCCCTAATTTGTCCACTGTTTTAGTAAGAGAAGTGGACAGAGCACAACACTGAGACCCAGGACTAAACAGCAGACGGCAACGTGCCCAAATTGCACTTACTGTTAAGAAATTTCATTTTTGTTTTTTGAAGAATAGTTAATTAAATGTGAACATTCTCCTAATTTACTTGTTCTTCTTTCCACTAAAACAAATGGAAAAAATCTGGAGTTGTTGTTACTTATAGGTTATTATGCTATTATCTTACTGGTCCAGCCTGCTTGAGATCAGATTGGCCTGTATGTGGCCCTCAAACTAAAATGGGTTTGACACCCCTGTTTTAGGTTGTTAATATGATGCTGATACATGTTCAAGTGTCTGATAAGTTTTGTTTGAGTTACTTATTTGACGCTATAGAAACAGGATGTCACATCATGATGACTACCGGTTGCCATGACAACTGCTCTGTGAAGTGGCTTCAGCGTTTTTTTGCAGAGTATACACCTTTGAACAATGCAACATTAGTAGTGTCAGTAGCATGTTTACTACGCTTCACTCACTCAACACGTGGAGCCTGTGGAAGATGTGTGGGCTGAGAGGTTTGTTGGGGCTGCTGAGGCTGTTGAGGCTGTTGAGGATGTTGAGGATGTTGAAGATGTTCCTGTTGTAGTGTAGGTGAAGGCTGGCTGGGCAGGGGCTGTGGCGTTTTGGCCGGAGAGGCTCCAATATGTCCGTCACTAGTGTATTGTACTACTGGGCCTTTACTCCTCAACGCCCCTAGAGTTTTAAAAAGATGCCAAGAAATAATGTCAACATGCATTCATTGCACACGTTAATGATGCATTAAAGATGTACTTAATTGTTTCTCTTACAACACTTAGAGGAACACTTTATACAGGGACTAATGTGCATCTGTGTGTGAATACAGGTATGCATGTTTTTGTTGGTTACCCATGTTAGGTCTTGTCCTCTGCTGGCCAGCCAGCTTCTTCTCCTGGGTGTTTGCTGTGGTCATCTTCAGATTGAACATCGGCTCCAGCCTGGTGGATCCTCTGTAGATCCACTCACTCCTCTTATCATCCTGAAAGAAGGACAGTTTATTTCTTTAGCTAGAATCTAGGCAACAAATTAAATGGAGTGCTGTTATTAACTGTGGAAGTTACTCCCTCCTTCTGACAGCAACTTAAAAGAAATGAACATTACTCATTTAACGGTTAACTTTTAATTAACGTCAGTACAGGTAACAGGTCAAACAGATAAATCCAATTCCAAACAATAAATATTATGGGCAACAGAAAACCTGTACTGAAACAGCGCATGATTCAACTGGTGTTGCAGGTCACTAAATGAGACTTTGATATTAAAACAGTATTTAGTTCTGTTTTTGTTTAGCTATTATCCATTGACAAAAATGTAAAACATTTCATTATATGTGTAAGGTATGTACAGACGTACCAAAAAGAGGATTTTGACCAAGCTGCCATCCACCTCCTCCACTTTGCTCTTCCACCATGTTCCCTCCCACTCTGTCTTGATTATCTGGCCGACCTTTAGCAACACCATCGGCCTGCTGGGATAGGCAGTGATGTACTCCTCGATGAAGTCTCGACATGACGCATCCTCTATGTCCTCCCAAGTACGCTTTACTGTGAAAACAGGAGTAACATCACACATTTTTAACCAATTTTCCTCATATAGATGTTCTTTTAACCACCTCAGAATTGGTCTCTTACATGGTCGGCAGACAGGGAAGAGCTCAGGTAGTGTGACATATGAAGCGTAGCCATCATCAAAGAAGATCAGAAACCTGAAAAACACACAAGGATGTTAATGAACGAACAGGCAGTCAGCACATCTCCACATTTTTGTCCACCCACCTCATGCGGTTCTTGTTGTTGGGCATCTCTGCTACCACTCCAGCATAGAGCCACACCAGGTTGCCGTCCTTGTACTTGGCGACTACACGAGCCCCGACATACAGACTCTCCAGCGTGGGGTTATAGTCAAACGCCACATGATTTCCAGACAGCAGACTCTTGCCTTTGTCAAACTTTACTTTATACTTGAAGACACCATTTCCTGGATATATGAAAGGGGTGTGTGGCATTAAAGACACAGCAGAGACCTTAAACCTAAAAGAGAATGAAGAAAATGCTCTGGTGACGTACCAATAGAGTTGATAGCAACCAGATCGCCTCTGTGCCAGGTCTTGGTGCGTTTCTTTCCCAGAATGCTCATCCCAACTTTAAGCTCATCTTCTGGTATTTTAGGGTTCGGCTGAGTCATTGATTGAGATGAAACTTGGGACACAAACACAGCAGGCGCTGAACCCTGAATACCTGGAGGGTAGAGAAGCAAAACACATGAGTATCAGTTATTCTCCTATGCCTATATAGAGTATTCACCTTGGATGTTTTCTCCTTTTGTTGCTTTTATAAATGCAATCATGGTGAATATAAATTTGCTATTTTCACAAGAATTTACAAAAAAAAAAAATTATTGTCTAAGTGAAAATGTATTTCTACAAAGTAATATTCCTTCATAAAAAATATATAATGTAAAATAAGTGATTGCCTGAGTACTTAGTCCTTTAAAATCAAAATTTGGTAACTGCACCTTTGTGATTCTAAGTGGATAGGTATGTGCCTACAGCTGCTGAAGTAGGTGTCTCAGTGGCTTTTCTTTTGTCTTCTTGGTGTAACTGTAGCCAGAAATACTAATTAACCAGTGACCGGACCTTCCAGAGACAGGTGTCTTTATACTACGGCCACTTGAGACACATTCAATGCACTCAGGTGATCTCCATTTCACTTATTATAAGACTAGCACTAGTTGACTAAATGTGGTGAATACTTACACAATGACTTGTTTTACATTTTATATATATTTTACATTCTTCTTTGTTTTACATTATATAACAATTGACATTACTTTGTCGTTGTCAGACTTAATATTTTTTTTCAGATTTGTTCCAATCCAAATATATTGACCAAGGGGGTGAAGTTTTCACAGGCACTGTAGCACGTAGCATGTGCTCACCTGACTGAGATGGAGACTGTGCTGGAGGACGGAGCAACGGACCACCTGGTGAAGACCTGCTGACAATTTGGACCAACTTGTGTACCTGCTGGGAGGTTTTCTGTAGAACTGCGGAGGCTTCTTTTAACTGCCATAACAAATATAAAACATATACATCATAGTCCTGTAATTGACAAGTTGTTGACAAGCCCCGATTGGACCCTGACACTCATGTCAGCTGAGACAGGATGAGTATAGATAAGGGAGTTGGTTCAGTCAGACAGGAGATAATGAATTTGTTCATCATGCTGAAAATCCTGTAAACTAATCAATTTGTATATTGGCAATATTTCAGTAAAACTAAATGTCAATGTTAATTTTGTTCCTCTCAATATGTCTTTGAGGAAATAAAGATGTTAATTGCTTGAAATCTTTAATATAATAACCTGTACTGCACACTTTCATTCATGAATGATCTTTTTATATTTATTTTATATGTTTGTATGTTTATGTATGAAATTCTCACTGTAAACAGGTAAAATGTGAGGCATAAACTTTTTCCAAACTGTTTTATCTCAACTGCTCTGCTATCACGCTTTCAGAAACTACACAATTTGGTGTAAAGTTGGATTTGGGTAAAACATTTACTCCCTCAATCTAATTTTTCCAGATACAGTTTTACATAACTGACCCAGAGGTCAATCAATGCAGACATTAACTTTTTCAGTTATTTTTTTTTAACATTAGTTAATTGACAGGCAATAAACACATTTCACAATGAAGAGGATTAATCGAACAGATGACGCTGTGTTTGTTGCCCTCACCACTGGATCTTTGCTCGGAGTAACAATCTTCTTTGGAGGAACCACTGAAGGTGAAGGACAGAAGAGAAACATGTGAATTTATTATAACTTCCACTGAATAGTAGCACTGAGCTGTAATTCTTCTTGTACAACTTACAACAGCCAACAGCAATGACGTCATCATCGTCGTCATCATCTATCTCAATGACTTCAGAAGACAACGGGCCTCCTCCGCCACTCTCATCCTCTGAGCTGCTCTCCCGGTACACAAGACCGTTCCTACGGTAAGTCGCCTTCACCAGCTTCTCACACTCTAATATGGACCTGAAGAAGAGTGCGGAGGACAGAGGTGAGCCTATGATCACAGTAGGTAGATTAGATATCAGACTTCTTCATTAATGTATAAAAATGCTGGCTGGCTGCCAGTTAGTAGCAATATAGTGAGATGAAGTCAAGGCTAGAGCTAACGCTGTCACATATTAACTGAGTATCTCTGCGTATGCCGTTGTTTCATAGTGTTTCCAGGTGTATCTTAACCAGTTCCCCCTCATACTGCCTCAACTCAAGCAAAAATAGATAGTGTACAGTTATAAAAATGTAGAACAGTGAACTACACAGTAGGTAATAACACATATAAAACTGAATAAAGGAGTTACAGCTCTATATAAACAAACACCACTCACTTGTTAGCGTCATTGAGAAGCATTTCTGTCTTCGCCTCCTCCTCCTCTTTCTCCTCCACCCATTCCTTAAGCTCTGTCAACTGAGCCTTCTTCTTCTGCACAATCTCGCTCTTCTCCACAGCCTCATCGATCCACTTCTTCAGCTCATCCAGAGAAATTCCCAGCTCTTCCTCCAGACTGGAGTCCCAGCCCTCCACCTCCATTCTGACAAGGCGACAGGGAAAACATGAAAGTGGCTTCATTTCATTTATGAGGCACCTTTTTTTCAATTTGCCTCTCAGTCAGCCATTTGCACACAAATGCAGCTGACCCCAATGCCGAACAGAGTCACTGTACATCTAAATAATTTGTCACTATTAAATGAATGTATCCTGCCCTCACTGATAAATGTGTGGACAAAATAACAGAGACAGCAACACAGTTATTCTGACAGGAGCACATTGGATCTAACATTGCTGTTCCATATGTAACAAGTTAGTTTTGACCACTTCATATTTCTATTCCTCCTTTGTGCACCTTGTAATAAATAATCAAAGTTGTGCAAACACAACTCACCACAATCTACAGCTGCCAGGATTATCATAAAGATGAAGGCATGAATGTAAGATTATTGCAAGACTGTATTGGAATACGTAAATCAGATTTTGGCTGAATGAGATAGCTTCCCGTCTGTTCCTTGATAAACACGTCAGACTCTCTTAGTAATTGGGGCCTATATGTTCTCTCTCTTGACCTCACCTTCTCAGACTCAACTCAGGGACTTTGTCATTGGAAGCTTCTCTAGACACTTTTACTAATAACACAGTCTGGCACGCTAACACACACATTCACACGATTTTTCTTTTCTCTGTTGATGGTTTCAAGTCCTGCACTGAATCTAAAATTCAATACAGTTTAGCAGCACCATAAACTACATCCTGATCACACAATGATCACACAGTTAAATGACCACCTTTCTGATGCTTTTTCAAAATAAACTGAACATTACAACAGTCATGAAGGGAGATTTAGAGGACGAGAGAGCAAGCGAGTATACTGTATAGTATAGTAGTATAGTGCATTGTATAGTCATATAATTATAAAGTTCAAAGTGCTCAACCTATCTATCTATCTATCTATCTATCTAAATATTAAACCACTGCATTTCCAATCGTGTCTACATGTGCAGAGTTGCAGCACACAGTGCATGTTCATCTGTGATGAAAATACCACATTTAAAAAAGCATAAATACATGCAAACTAGTGAGATGATCTACTGTTGAGTGGGACAGGACAGGACAGAGTGACACTTTCCCATTTTATCCTGACTGCATGTGTCGAGGGTGGCTTTGTTTACGGTGCACTCAAGAGCGGCAGACAGTGCAGTCCACCGGAAATAAACAAGGACATCAGTAGTTTGTGCTGATGAGATTTTTAACTATTATCTGCTTAATATGTATATATAACTATGAATCAATCTAAATAGCTGTGAAACAGCTGCCGGAGTGAAATCAATGATAGCCTTCTATCATTTAGCACAGTAAGGGACAACTTGAGTCAAAATTCATTTAGCACAGTAAGGGACAACTTGAGTCAAAATTCATTTGGGTTACTCTAGCAACAGCTAGTTTAATCTCAGCCGAAAAGGTGCCTGCTAATTTAATACCACTTTAAAATCAGAGGCCTTATTCTGGGGAATTAACAGACAACAAACTGTAGCTTGGTGTAAGTGAGAGCAGCCTAGCTCGTTAGCTTAGCAAGAGCATGGAAAATGTCTCCTCTACTGAATGACTGATGCGGACGGTGGGAAAACAAACAGCCTGGTATCGTCTGGAGTTCTTCTCACAAAAACAACACGCGGTGCGACGCAAACTTCTCACAGAAACAGCACTCACCCCTCATTGCTTTCCATCCTGCCCTGCTCGTAAATAAAAGGCTGGCTACCTAGCTAGCTAATGCTATAGGCTAACTACAAGGAGGAGTGCATGTTTTGCAGCCTAGGGTAACCGAAGTGGGCGGGTTTTATACATTGACTGTTGCGCTGTTGTATTCTGCGAGATGAAAGCCCCGCCCACCGGGGCGTTATTAAGGCTTTTAAAACATGTAGCTGAGGCGGAGGCGCCTTTCTGGTCATGCAAATTGGAGATGCCACGGTTTGAGGCAGCCCCTGCTGAAACTTTAAAAACATGAAAACAAACTGCTGCCGAACTGTTATGAATCTAATCTAATTAATAAATGATATTTAAGTAAATTAAAGTTTACTCAACCAAACTTTCAATTCTGTGTATGGGACAAAATCTATTAGATCTATCTATTGATTGTAGATGTGACTGCTTCCTGTTCATGGCTTTGAAAGTGCTTTATACAAACTACAAATGTTAAATTACTGTAGTAAGTAACTACACTGCCTGGCCAAAAAAAAGTTGCCACTAAGAAAAAAAAAAAAAAAGATTAAAAGGTCAATACTTCGTTGGACCGCCTTTAGCTTTGATTACAGCACGCATTCACTGTGGCGTTGTTTTGATAAGCTTCTGCAACATCACAATATTTATTTCCATCCAGTGTTGCATTAATTTTTCACCAAGATCTTGTATTGATGATGGGAGAGTCTCACCACTATGTAAAGCCTTCTCCAGCACATCCCAAAGATTCTCAATGGGGTTAATGTCTGGACCCTGTGGTGGCCAATCCATGTGTGAAAATTATGTCTCATGCTCCCTGAATCACTCTTTAATCTGAGCCCCATGAATCCTGTCATTGTCATCTTGGAATATGTCCGTGCCATCAGGGAAGAAAAATCAGTTGATGGAATAACCTGGTCATTCAGTATATTCAGGTAGTCAGCTGACCTCATTCTTTGGACACATAATGTTGCTGAACCTAGACCTGAGCAACTGCAGCAACCCCAGATCATAGCACTGTCCCCACAGGCTTGTACAGTAGGCACTAGGCATGATGGGTGTATCACTTCATCTGCCTCTCTTCTTACCCTGATGTGATGGCTCCTCACTATCCTTCCAGTTTTTAATAATGCATTGGACAGTTCTTAATCCAATTTTAGTAGTTTCTTCAATCTCCTTAGATGTTTTCTCTGCTTGATGGATACCAATGATTTGACCCTTCTCAGACTAACATCTTTTCCACGACCACAGGATGTGTCTTTCAACATGGTTGTTTAAGAAATGAGAAGCTACTCATTGCATCAGATGGGGTTAAATAAACTGTTGTCAGATGAAAGATAATCACCCATGCAGTAATTATCCAACAGGAGGCTCGTACCTATTTGCTTAGTGAAATTAAGGCCAGGCAGTGTATTTTACATGGTAGTTTTTTCAAGCTGTTTAAGTAACTGGTTGTATTGGATTGCAGTGTTAATTTTTCTAGTAAATTAAGAAGGTTTTGTGAACAGAAAATTTGCATCTAAGTGAGAAAAAAAGTGGTTTTTTTTTGACAGGTTTAATACTATTAAACAGTAGTTACTATTGTGGACGATGTATTGTTCTGATGTTCT
Organism: Chelon labrosus; assembly: GCF_963514085.1. Taxonomy (NCBI): domain Eukaryota; kingdom Metazoa; phylum Chordata; class Actinopteri; order Mugiliformes; family Mugilidae; genus Chelon; species Chelon labrosus. The sequence goes on from NC_140345.1 coordinate 9,899,848, forward strand.
TTAATTCTGTGGATTCTGTCTACATATATAAAAAAGAACCAACACTGATGAATTGCAGACTAGATGAGGGTTACATAATTCATTCAGTAACCAGCAACTTGCACGAGAGTTTGTGCGAAAGCTCCAAAACATCGTGTGGCAGAAATGGGAGGAAAGGACCGGACATCTGTTTTGCATTGAGAAGTTTGAAACATATGGGCTCTATTAGTGTGGGAAGGAGGGGACTGGATTTTGTTCATGTGAACTTTACACAGTGTACATTGTGGTATGATGAACGGATCACACTTAAGCCTTTTTGTTTTCTGTGGTTCAACGCAGAAGATCAGCTGTATGTTTTGTGTGAGTTGTTAAATTTGTCCCCACTACCAGCTGAAAAGATTAAACGGCATTTTTTGGAAGGTTCTGAAATAGAAAATATCAATACATGGACTTATGTTGATCATATAAACACCACTGTGAAACACTGCTGGTATAAAAGCTAGCTGATGTTTGACCACTTTGCATTGTGGGACTGTGTATGAATATGTGTATGAATGAATTATTTTAGTCGTGTCTTTTGAAAAAGCTCAACACTAAACAGGTATACTTTGTCCTCTTTCATGTATACTTACATCACTGGAAGGCGCAGATGCTGCTTGTAGACAACTCACAAAAAAAATCAGTAAGATAGAAAATATATTCAAGTAAAAACAAAAACAACAAAAAAATGCTTCCCCAGCCTGACTCAGTCACAAGAAATGTCTCAAAATATTTTTTTTGGCTTGTGGAATTTTCTTTTTCCGTCTCTGGTCTCCATCAGTCCTCTGTTTGCCCCTCCTGGTATGTAGTAACAGAGATAGCACTGTAAGGGTCCAGCACCATCTGAGCACAGCGGACAATAGTCACCAGCAAGAAGAAGCAGAGGAGGAAGAAGAAGAAGAGGGCAAACCCGAGATCCACATCCACATCCAGGTTGGCCACGGGGAGGACTGGAGGGTCCATGCTGACAAATCTACTTCTACTTCACAGCTTTCGTCTCAGCTGTTGACTTCCATCAAAGTAGTTATTCAAATCTATATTCCACTGATGCTCACACTATCAGTGTGTGTGTATCGAGCCACGCTTCTTCCGTTTTCGTCTTTCTTAATCTGTTTCCACCAAGCACTGACACCTACTGTCCTCCTTCCAAAGGTGAGACGGACTGATGGACACACAGAGCCCATTTGGCACCTGTGTTCTCCATGAATATTTAATAAGGGGTTTGGTAACGATCAGGCCGTTCCTGAGATTAGAACACCCAGGCATTGCTTCAGGAGACCAGACCTTCACAGGAGATGACACCTTAACGGGAGTCACAAGATCCCTGGTCAGTACAAGGAAGAGACACATGACAACATGACAGAAAGATGTAGCACACAAATGACTCAAGCACTTTAAGTATAGTGTGCAGGTTACATTGCTCAGTCTATACTGAACCAATCACTTCCCTTGACATATTCCCCTTCACACGCTCATGAAGTTTTGATTGTCCTATAGCCTGAAGTTGGTGGAAACATTTGAGAACAAAATGATCAAGATGAAGTAAAGAAAGGGTTGAGGAGGAGAAAGAGGATATGACGCCTTAACGGCAATCCACTTGAGAGGGTTTGGAAACTGATCCTGAACCAAAAAAAATGCAGATTGCTTGTATTCTGATGCCACTAACAGAGACACACACACAAGTAAAGTGACTCTATGCAAATAACCGTGAATTTTAATTGAAAGGAAGGTCTGTGTGTGTGTTAAAGAATACCAGAAAAAAAAATAAGATTTACAGCACACCGTGTCCCCAAGTGCTAACTAGAGAGGGCCCAGCTGACACAGTATACCTTTCTCAGACCAGTTGTAGCATTAATTCCATCTGTTTTCACCCCCAGGCTGTGAAAGAGAGACGGCACGGCCCGAGGCGGAAACTGATCTCAGGAGATACTCACAGATCTCAAGAGTCTTCAACGATGCACAGAAAGAGAAAAGAAAACCAATACACTCCGGTCAAAGCAAAGTTGGCTTCAGTTTCTTCACCAGAGAAGAACATTAAACTGCTCAGAGGAAGTGAATACATGCACGGATGTAACTAAAACAGCCATGACTCTTGCATGAGTGTGATCAGCAGAGTGCACGGTTAAAACAAACAACAATCAAGAACGACACTGGGATGTTTATGTGGCTTCGTGATTAAGGATTAAATGACAGAGTGTGCGGTTGAAATTACAATCCAACACCTTAATTTTTGACAATATAACAATTTAATACAAAAACCAAACATTTCTTTCTCTCATTTAAATTTCATATACAGTATAATTATATATTTTGTGTTTCTGAGAGGAAAAAAAAAAACCTGGATAGAGAGCAACCAAAGAGGTTATCAGCAAGACAACACAGACACCAACATACCATCCTCTGGAAGATGAAATCTGAACAGTTATCTACATGGGTGTTACATACAAGTTCATAATCTGTCATCACATGCGTGAATGTTACACACAGACAATGGAAAACTGATAACAAAGAGGGGTCTCAACTTTAAAATTCCACACGTTAATAGTTAAAATAATTTTTGTCCCCGCCACGTTCTTCTATAATAAAAACTCAACAAAAACAAAACCTTGTTGGCAAAGAGTCTGTCCAAATGTCACAAACAGAAGGACAACACACTAAAAAACATTCTCACTTATAGGTCCTTTCGTCTTTAGCTCTGTGGATTCCATTTTAATCCTGAAAACCCTGATCAAACCGTTAATAAAACACCAATCAGACAAGGGCGATGGATAGGTCAAGAGATAAAACAAAGTACATTTCAGTTAAATCAAACATTACTAGCATGTCTCTCCATTTTAAAATAACAATATTCAAGGAAAACATTCATAACGACCTCAAAAGGATGGCTTTAAAAGTACAGAAATCCTGCTTGTTAATTATTGCTGACTATTTTTTTTATTTTTATATTTCCGTTATAAAAGGGATACAAAAAGCCTGAACTTAAAGAATAATGAGGGCAGCTGAAAGAAATAAATCAAGCAAGGCAGAAACCTTTGAGCTTTTAGCTGATAATGATACTGTATGCATCCAGTTTACTAACAAACACACATGCATCCTGAATATATGTAGGCAAAGAAAAACTGATTGTATATATTCCCGAAGGGCACCTTGAAAAACAGAATGTAGCCACTATAACAATGTGTTGTAGAAGTACATCATTCAATAGAAAAAACAAACACGTTTCTCAAGAGGAAAAACAAACTGAATTCATAGGAGAAGCCAACAATGAATGTAAAACTGTACTCAGTATAAAACTAGACGACAAAGAATCGCTCCATGAAAGCTGTTGATTCATGCAGAGGCATGCTGTGGAGGATAACTGAGAGTGAGGTTAGCGTGCAACAGCTGAGAATAACAAAAAAAAATAAATCACAAAATCCTTGTATCTTTGCAATATCCCGAGAGTTCATATCAGCAACTGGAGCAATTAGTCTACACACTAAAGGGTAAAACAACAAAGTACACTCTTAATCATTGCCTGAGAAAAACCACAAACATATTAGAATAAAAGGCCTTTGTGTGTGTGTGTTTACTTCTGGTGTATGTTTACCAAAGTGTAGACATATTTTTGTGCAGTCTATTCAAGTGGTGGTTTTGTGATTGTGCGTTTTAATATATTTGAATATATATATATATGTATGTATATATATATATATATATATATATATACCTTATATCACATATCTACAACATAGGTTGTTGAGCTTTGGGCAGTGCTAGCTAGAGAAGTCTCTTAAATGTCTGAAACATTGTTAGAACAATAATCTTTTAGTCAGTAGCAAATTCTTGATTTTCTTCCACTTTATATCTGAAGTCAAACACATCGCTCCATCTCTAACTGGCTCACAGCTGTGCAACTTAAGCCATGCAAAGCAAGAGAGGAGTGTCACTCTCAGAAGCAGGAAGAAGAGAGGAGCAGAAGAGCTAAATACAGGAATCTGTGAGGGCTAAAATCAGTCAAGACGACAAAGGTGGAGCAGCAGACAAGTATTGACGAGGTCACTCGTTAAATGGCGGGTACATGGGAATCTCAAAGTCATCACTGTTGAAGTTGTTCGGCTGGTCCAACATAGACAACACATCCTGAGTCAGATACAAGAGACAGATTTAGTTTAAGCGACTCAGAATAGTAGAGTAAAACAGCATTTAAGAAAGTTTGTAGTACTCACAGGAAACATGTCTTGCTGGTTGCCCTGAGCATGAGGATGCTGCTCTGCATTACTCTGTGAATGCTGCTGTCCTTGCCACTGAGGCCACACCGCCTCCGCTGCTCGAGAGGGAAACTGTGCCCCAGACTGAGAGCCATCTGGGACGGAGCACAGAGGATATGGGAGAGTGAGGATATGAACCAGTACGGCACCAAGACAAAAATTAACACAGATGAGCACATGGCCTACCATAACCGTTGGTGTTGAGGCTGGCACGAGCATTCATTTGCGGGTAGTTTGCACCGTTGGTGGGGGTGGGAGCAGCACCTGTTGGCATCTGGCCAAAAGAGTTGGAAGAGCCACCTCCAAATCCTCCCATGGGGGAAAACTGTGGCGACATGGTCTTTGCTGCCTGGGGAGCCACCTGCTGGTTAGAACAGAAAGAGTGACTCCATTTATTGTCTAGTACTAACCGTAGTGTCAGACTTGTTATCAATAACTAGGATAGACACATGAAAATACCATTATATGTAGCATTTGCATCCTTTATGAATGAATAATGACCATGTACAACAATAGACAGGCAAAATCTGACCATGAATCCTGTTGTATGGGCTTACCTGGTTGTTGAATTGTGGTCTGGCTCCAGTTCCAGGGCCAGGCCAACCTCCAGCTGGTCCTCCATGAAGCGGGCTGCTGGTGCTGGACGGGGTAACTGACTGCGGGACTCCATTCTGACGAGACATCTGGACCAGCATTTGCCCTGCCGAGTGTGCTGGCTGTGCCATCTGTGGAGTCATACTAACCGGTCTGCAGAAAAAAGCGAGAGCACCATGACCTGGCTGTTTATAAGCTGGGACAAAGGCGGTCAGGCAGCACCTGCACCTGCTTTAAGCCTTTGTTCTTCTTTTCATGGGGACTTCACACATTGGCAGATTCTCAACTGGGAGTTTTTCCATGTGTTGTTGTTGCCAATAATTCACAGACCGTGTACTTCCAAGAGCCAATATAAGAAGTAAACTTCATGGATATGCAAACCAGCTGGAGCGTTACATAAACATGTTTATCTATTATAACTACAGTGAGATCACAATCCCATTATCTCCACATCTTAATTCATTTACATTACTGTTTGTGGCTGGTAAAAATCGTGGTTATCCCGAGGTGACAACATATTTTAGTCAGATATCAAGATTACAAGAACTTCAGGCACACACAAATGATTCTTGTTCATGAGAAAACATTTTTCGCTGTTATTGCCTCGAGTAACTGAATACATTTTTTCTGAATGAGCTCCAAAATAAATCTGATGTGTTTTCCATGTGCCAGTAAAAAAAAAAAGTCTGAGCAGACTTCACAGAGGCTAAGGGAAAAAATCTGGTGTAGTTGTAAACACATGATATGTGTATACACAACACACTGCCTACCTGTATGTATCATTGGGACGGCCAGCAGTGAAGTTGTTGGCTTGGGCGTAGATCTGAGTGGATGGAGTAGATGTGGAGGGCATACCCTTGGTCTGATCTGGCCCTTGGAAGAGGGAGGGGTAGAGCTCTGGCTTCTCAATGCTCTTGCTGAGGTCCGGCCCAGCTGCTGTGACTGGTTGCACCGGCATCTAAACACCAACAGAAACAGCAAGGAATCAAACTCTGCAAGTGTTTCATTGGTGAAGAACTGACCTGACTCATACTGTAATGATCTATCATGACCAACATAAATTGTAACGGCTTGAATTTGGTACATCACTATGATGAAGTGAGAAGAAGGCATGCCTATCAAGCTACTTGATACAAAAAGTAAACTGAAACATGAGGCAAATCAAACACTAGTAAATGTCAACCAATAACAACGACAATGATTTCTTGTATCCAATACGGGCTGACGACATTATGAACCACACAGGGAAAATTCACCGTGCTGAAACAATTAGTCGATTTAACAGATGGACAGAAAATTGATGGAAAAGAATTTTGATGGTCAATTAACTAATTTCTTTAAAACTATATTTATACACTCAAACCTCAGCTGAAGCTACTAAATTATACATGCAGCACATATTTTCACTGAAAACAATAGTGGAACTGGGATAACAACGTAAAAACCACAACAATACAACAGTAACTAAACAAAGGGGTTTCCGTTTAACAGACATGTTTTCAGCCTCTATTCTGTCACCACTGTGACAAACAAACATTAACCTTTTATCTTCCTGCTGTTGGCACCGATTATGGAAGCGTTGTGTGTAATTTGAGATATACGTTTTCTTTTGTGACTAGAATTACACCTACTGTCTGAGGCTAATGTGTTTCCAATGCAACATTCAAGGTAACTTAAGTATCTGTTAGGTTAATTGTTGCATGTTTTCCTTTTAAGCTTTTGTAGGCTGGCATCCAAATGGCATGTTAAGAGACTTGTAAGAACTGAGACTGATGACACACTATTTGCATTTCATTATGGAGCGTGTATTAATCGATACAGGGAAAAAAAGGCTCTGCATTCCAACTTGGCTCAGTTTTCAGAGTTGAGTTAGAACCTCTGCTTAAAATGTGCCTTTAAATATTAGTAGCACATTGTGTGTGCACAGTGTTGCATGGTTCATGTTTTTTTCTCTTTTTGCTTATAAAGCATTGTGCATCATCACATACTGATGGTCACTCATATACACATTATGATCTCAATCGTCCTCTTTGACTTCTTTGCTTCGAGTGCACAAATCCAGCCATAATAGTTAGCTGTCAATGAATAAAGTCGTACTGTCAGGCAGTGAAAAACATGTAGGCTTACTGTCCAATAAAATATACTTCCTCAATGACTTATTTTTAGAATACTTCATAAGTATATCATAACATCAGTGGTGCATTTCACATGGGCTAGGGTGGGGGGAATCGACTCAGAAACAATTTCAGGCGGTTGCATCAGCTGGACTGCAAGAGTAAAGTGAAAAGTCTTGACCAGTTTTCATTGTGAAAATAAAACACTGATACAATGGCACATCCAATATACGGGCTTCAAGATCAGTGGCCAATCCTCTGCATATATGAATGGAGACAGAACTTATTGAGAACTTTCTTTTCAGCAAATTCTTAGGTTGTTTGCGATGCACTTCCTGTGATGCAAGCATCTTGACTGTGTCGTAGCTTTAGATGGTGCAACTGGTGAAAATTATTATCACAAGGCTGGAAGTAGCTGGGACTGACGTAGGGCTTCTGCCAAACTTTTTTTTTTTTTTAATGTCCAGCTGGTGCAATCATCCCTAGTAGCAACACTTCTGAGAATACCATTTCTGTTACTGTGCAAATCAATTTTTACATCATCACTGGTATAATTCAGTTATGGTCTGGTATGTAATCAATATTAGTGATTTAGTTGCATTTTTTAGTCATGGATCTGGATGAAAACACATCCGTTTTAATTTTCGTCAGAATATCTCTACTTTAACCTCCTACAATAACCAAGTATTGAGTATGAACAACAATCAGACATGAGGAAGTTGTGATAATGGAACTTTCCCAAAGTCCGGACGTGTTTTCCTGGGGAGTAAGCAATCAACATCCTGCCCCTGATTCCATAAAAAAAAAAGCTGTCATCGGTCACGAAAGCAAGAAAGAGAAACAGGGATAATCTATGCTTCAATCAAGCTGCACATGTACATTCATGTGCCTTTAAATGCATGTGTGGCCTAACCTGTGGGAGGGTGATTTGCCCAGCCTCATACAGGCCATCTCTTGTTCCACCTCCCTCCATGTCTGCCTGCTGCTGCTGCTGTAACTGTCTGAAAAAATAAATGAGAGACACAGAGTGTTGATTTTAAGTCTGACAAAAATAGACTAATTTCCATTTCCATGCCCTCCGCTGTTGAGTGAGAAATCCCAAACACCTGCAGAGAAAACAGCACTCAACCCGCCACCGTCACCATGGCAACAGAAGAAGAGAAAAGTGTTAAAGGTACACACTGCTAACATGCTACACCACCTATGTTAAAAGTGCATCTATAAGCTGTTTATAATGCTACCTACATGGAAAGAATGATAACACATGCATTTTTTATCACTGCTATTCCAACACGGAAAAAATGAAGAAAGGAAAATCACCCAGAAAACAAAACAGGGCTGTAGAGCTTGCTAGAAAACAGCAGCAGTCTCCCATGAAGAAGCAGTCCTTGTTCTCCCATGCAGGGGGGAGTATAATCAGATCAGGCCTGATCTCACCTGGTGGCTATCTGCCCAGGGCTGAGTACTACAGGTGGGCCATTTGGGCTGATCTGACCCATGGACGGGGGCATCGAAGCCCCTGGGGAGGAGATGGGGGTGAGGGGGTCCTGGGTTGAGTTTCTACTGCCCCACAATCATTGATTGCAGAGTGCAGAGAAGAAGTTTTGGGAGAGAGCGGTCAGTGTTTGGTCAATCGAAACACTCAAAAGGACTTGTGGTAGGGCTTTAATAGGAACTAAGAGTTGAGGGGCTTGGTTAAATATCCAGACAGAGTTGTTTCACAACAGTCACATTTCAGCACATGATTGGTTTCATTACATGCTGTATTTGAATGTGTGACTCACTTGACATTGACATTGGTACAGATGATGTACTCAATCTCCTCTGAAAATGGGTTCTGGAAAGTGAAGGAGCTGGTCCTCATCCAGATCCACTCTCTCGATTTGGAGCGGAACCGAAACATCACTGACAGAACCTGGCCCTTCAGCTTCACCACCTGAGAACACACGCACAACATGCCAAACAATCATATTGTGTTGTTTTCATAATCAATGACCGGTAGATTTACGTGCACAGTCACAAAAAGAGGTATCAGGTTGTACAGGTAATTAAACCACAGTGTTTACAGCTTAAAAACTGGTGGTGCAGACAGACTTTGCAGCACAAAAATATCTTCATTTTCAAATCAGGCAATAGTTTAGCTTTGTAAACTCTTTCCACTTTTACAGTCAGTTTTATTCTTACTAAATTATTTAATTTAGAATCAGGTTACCTAAAGGAGAACCTCAACAATTTTTCACATAGTTTCTTTTACGGATCTTAAGGAGTACTAATGAGACACACAAGAAAAAAAAAACACATATGAAGTCTTTTTGTGGTTCCAGAGGTCCTGCATGCCATCTGATGTCTTTTGTCTGTTGTGGCTCCAAACTACAAGTTTGTAAATGAAAAACATCTGGAGTTGTGGCATTAGAGAAAAAAAAAAAGGAAAAAAACCTCTGTAATCCATGCTCATATGTACAGGGTGCCAGAAGATAGAAGCTACATTAGCAGCTAATACACCAGAATCTTTGCATTGTGGATGACGGCATCAATTTTAACCATTTTTAAATTGCCCAATGTTATGTGACTGCATTGCTAAACTGATGGAGTACTCTTTCAACATGTAAACCACATATGACAAAGTGCAAACACAAGACACCAAAAGACCTAAAGATTCATTTTCAAAGAGCAGCACATATTCACAGTTCACCTGTTGGAAGCTGTCTCTCAGTAAGCCCTGGTCTTCTGGGTGGGCGAACTCTAGGATATTCTTTCCCAGCAAATCCTGAAACACACAGAAGATAATACAACCTCCATTAGTCTAAAATACATTGACAGTAACTAAAGCCTTATGAGGAAAGGCTGTCCGGCAGCTGGAACTGTGACCATGCGTACCTGGGGCTGATAGCCGACGGCGGCCATGCAGCGGTGGTCCACAAAGGTGAATGTGCCCTGGCAGTTATGGCGGGAGATGAACTCCACTGGAACACTGATACTGTTGGGGCCCGTGTCACCTGGGCAACAAGTAACCTGGAGTAGAAGAACAAAATATTTCTTTAAATGTCATGTAAAGAGATTCATGTCATGACAAATATGTTTAATTGGACAGAACCACTTGGATACTTTAAAATCCACAATACGTATGAATGAGATTCATTTATATTTTACATATCTAGTTGCATCTGGTCAATTTTGCAAACAAATAACTAGAACAAAAAAACAAAAACAAAAAAAAGACGTTACTCAGACGTTATAAACAATAACAAGGTTTCACAACTAATTCAAAATCATCATACCTGTAATCTCCCAATGGCAACTAGACAATAGCGACTCCCCTGAGTGTTGTCTGCTTCATCATCTGTTAGTGATACTCCTGAAACACAAACAAAAACACGAGGAAGTGTAAGTGATCAAATTTATCCATCAAGGGCTTGTGTTATTTTGCATCTTACAGATTGTAGACATTTGATGAAGTGTAACAAGAAGGCTGTGTATATTACCTGCTGGGGGCCAGGACTTAATGTATCCTGTACAGTGGACCACTACATACTGAGGCTCCCCTTCCTTAGGTGCACCCAAACCGTTCCTGAAGTGAAGCAAGAACATGCAAAATAAATTAAAAACCATTTAGTCTCATTAATGTGCCAGTGGATAATTTTCCCTGTATTTCAAGTATGTTTATTCTTCTAATACTACAAAGAACTCACCTGTTTCTGTTTCTAAGGAAGTTCAGTCTGTTCATCGACATTGGTTCCACTGGACATGTGCCACATCTGCAAACAGACCACAATGTGAACAACTTAAGCATCCTGGCACAGATATATTGATATAAATAATAAAGTGGCTAAATAACTCTATGAGTATGATTCACACCTCATTCTGCAGATGAATGATCGACGGGCTCCCATTGTCATTCTAGCTGATGACTGTTGACTCTCCTTCTTCACTGTTCCTGTCTTCAAGTCCAACATCCTCCCTTTACAAGGCAAACAATGCACATATGATGTTTCTCAAAGGAGACATACTTCTTTCCTTATTAATGTGACACATTACCACTTTATACCTGTATTGTTATTCTCTGCAGTGGAGAGCTGCTCCCTGAGCTTTTCTGTGTCGTCTGGGTGGAGTTGGTCATAGAGGGAGGAGCCGAGCCATTCAGACTGTGACTGGTTGAGGACAGGGGTCAGGGAGTCGGAGACGTAAACAATGCGGCCAGTCTCACATGACACCACAAACAGGAAACCGTCGGCTGCTTCAAGGATGAGGTGCTTCAGCTCCTATGGACATTGAGCATCAAAGAATAAGCAGTGAGGACGAGTCTATATAAACACAAACCTACATGAGGGAGTTATTTGCTGCTTCTTCTAACTTAATCAGGAGTTTATAAAGCTAGGAAGGTTCACTTAAGACTCAAGTCAAGGCATATTCATAGTTTGTTACTAAACAATTTGCAGGCTGACCAATGTCCTTGAATTAAGACTGGTCAAATAAAGGTCAACATCCATTTTCACGGCAACTAGTTACCAAAGATACTCGGGGAAAACAGCAACTGCCCTTTAGCCAAACTGTTAGAAAATAAACTTGCAATTTTAAAAGGGTGTTCACTTCTCCTTTATTCTATTTTTAATTATAGTGTTATTGTGTGACCCACTTTAAATCTGTATATTTATTGATTTTGTTGTTGACAATCCTAACCATGGCTTGGGAGCGACTTTAATCGTTCCCACGGAGTGTGTGGTGTGAACCCTTTCTAAGTTTTTCACATCTGATCTTTCCTCATTTCCTACATTTTCTCTGTTACTCATACCTGGTCAGTGAGAAATGAAGGTTTGTATGATCCATCTGTATTTGTATTGCCACCTCCTCTCAAAGACTTCATATGGGACACTGCCATTCGCAGGATGGTTAGTTTGTCTGGTTTCCGCGCCAGTGCACTGCAAGTGGGCACCATGTCTGACAACTCTGTGATGTAGGCAGTCATCTTGTTTCGCCTCCGCCTCTCAATCTCACTGTGGTTCTCCCTGGAGTAAGGAAACGAGGGAGGCAGAGGTGGAGAGGAAAGGAGGGTTCGAGATGGGGAGAAACAGATGGGCAGGTGGACAACATGGAGCAGTGTTTAGAATTAATGTTTCAATGTTAAGTATGCCAATCTCGAAGAAGAGGTTGGAATGAGAGAAGGTGAGAGAAGCAATGGGGGTATAAAATAATAACGAGTAAACAAAAATAAGAGTGAGAAAGCAAGAGAATCTGGTCTTTTCAAGGCCAGCTTGTGTGACAAAAGAGAGCAAGTGCAGAAAGAGAAAGACCCTTCAGTTGTCCTGAGTGGGGGGGAGACAAAATAGACAGAGAAGACAGTTGCTCAAGAGGAAGGGATTACCAAAGTGGAAGAGGTCTCACTGACACATACAACGTAGCCGTTAGTGACACAAAACATAGTGGTGCTACGACCTGAGCTGCCATGGGCATAGAAGCATACCATTCTGACAGGCATCAAAACAGACACGCAGAGCGGCAAAACATATGGTAATTTTTGTGCTGTCACATTGGCAAGGTGCTGGGATCCCAGCAGGACAGGATAGTATTTGATCAGTGCATTCAATATTGATAAGGTAACAAGCAGGAGAAAGAGCCTTCCACAGTGGTACAAGGCCATACCTGGCTAGTTTTTCCTTATCTGCAAAACTCTGATCTTCTTCCAAAAACCTGGAAACGAAACCAACCCGCTCAAAGACAGGCGCAAAAATCACCACTAAAGTAAAAAAAAAAAAAAAAAGTAGGACTAAAAAGAAAAAAAAAAGAAGAAAAAGAGGGCGAGCAGCACTGAGGAAACCACTGAATCAATATTACTGCTCCCCTATGCTCCCTCCACATCCATCCATTTCTTCTAATTTACCCTCCTACCTAGCAAAGCGCTCTTTGTCATTGTTGGGTCCTGATGAGTCGTCGTCACATCTGGATAAAAACACAGAAAAGAGCTTGTTATCTCAGCATCCCAGGGGATTCAAACACTTAATACTGCACCCCATTCTGATTTATACCATATTAAATTGAGGTACATTTACCTGAACAGCTTGCTTTCCTCAACATCGTCATCATCAAAGTCTGGCCTGTAATAAGAAGAGGAGAGACACAAAAGTAGCTACACTTAAATATCACACGACTGTTAAAATCAAAAGTAAACCAGTCAGCAGAAAAAGACACCAGACACTCCTGACATATAACACACACACACACTTACGCAGCTCGTCTTTTGTTGGGCCCTTTTGGTACAACAGCCCCGGCACCTGCTTGGGCCCCACTTGCCCCCATACCCAGACTTGGGTCTGGTAACTCTATTAATAACACAGAGCAATAGAGAGTCAATGTAGCCGAGTTGACAGGTGACTTCCTATTGTGCCTGAAGTCATGAAAAAGAAACTGGAGACTGTACTTGAAAGATCAGATTGACGCACACAGCTAGTGGTATGTTTCAGTTCACAGCATGAACAGAAAACACCACATTAACTACCGTTAATTTGTAGACAGTTTGAACGAACCTTGAAGCTACATGTAGCCTAGCATAACATGTAGCACAGCAACAAAAAAGAAGTTAGCAAACAGCAGCCTGTCAGTTAGCCAATTTAGATTCGGTTTCTCTTTTTAGCTCATTTAGTCTCACAAAATTACCACGTTAGAAGTATCTCAGTCGTTAGCCAAGTACTATTATAGCCAAGAGCTAGTTAGCAAGTTGGTGCTAGTTAGCATAACTGCAGCTTATGCAATAACCAGCTAGCTGTAGTAGCATTAGCTTTACCATTATGCTAACTTAGCAGAAGCTGTCACGCTATCTTTAGGAAAGTGTCCGCTTCAGCTAGCCTCGAGAGGACGCTAAAAACAGATCAACATTTGCGTAGTATTGTGCGACTAAATTGTCGCCGTGACTTCTACTTGGTCCTACCTGGATTTGAAGAGGACATGTCTGTGTGGAATAACATAAACAAATAACTTCGGAGAAAAAAAAAAAAAATCGTGAAAACCCCAGCCCCTCCCCCTTGCTAGCTAAATGCTAATCAGTGTCTTGTCGATTTCCTCGCGTCCGCGCTTTTACTTTATGTTATAAAATCTCAAAGCCATGACTAACACTACTCCAGAGTGAGCCGACGATTTAAAACTCGGACTAAAATAACGGGTTGCCGCCTGCGGTGCCTGTTTTCCTGGTTTCTCTCCGTTTAAACCCCCCCTGTCTATTTAAGATGGCGTTTAGAGCTAGCGGTGTACAGGCTACAGTGTATTCTCTCCTCTTCTCCTTATTGGACAACAAACAGCCAGATACCAATGACGCGACATGTTGGGAAATCCGTGTTTTTCTCTGCCTCCGCCCCCTGGCACAGATCTGCAGGTCTGCACAGTTAAACAAAGGCCCCTCAGTTTGGCCTACAAGTCAATGAGTTTGGCACGACAGGTGTAAATCATGCAAATATGACACTGTACGACTCTTTGATGGTTTAATAACTAACACGAATCTCATTATACACATACAGTATCACACACGAGACATTTTTCCTTCAGTGAGATATCTCCAAATCAAACGCAGGCTACTTTTTAAGTTTTACGTTTTAAGTTGTGAAACCCCTCCTCTGAATGGGAAAAGTATCATCTTGTAAAACATTTCCTAAGGAAACAATAGATGTATCAAGAGGAAGATGTCAAATGTAAAAGTTTTTATTTTTATAAACTTTTTATAAAAACAAATGTTCTTTTGTATACAGTGTAAGCAGCATTTTACTGGCACAAATGGTCAGTGTAGAACCGAGTGTAACTCCTAAACCGGGCGTTTTCCTTCTATTGTTTATTGAAATAGAAATACATTTTCAAACTGTCATGTAACATCATCAGTTTGTATCATAAGATTCCACATGTACGCTTTAGTCAGATATGTGTATCTATGACAGATGTATGTTTATCTTGCTGTTCTCTTCTCTCTTTCTTCTGTCTGTACCCGGCTGGCCTTAGGCAGATGGGTCCCTCCATATGAGCTGGGTTCTGCTCGAGGTTTCTTCCTGTTAAAAGGGAGTTTTTCCTTGCCACCGTTGCCTTCAGGCTTGCTCTGGGGGTTTCAGGCCGGGTTTTTGTAAAGCGTCTTGAGACGATTTGTATTGTTATTGACGCTATATAAATAAAATTGAAATTGAAATTGAAATTGAAACAAATAACAACAACTGTCAAATTTCCTGCTGAAACGTAGTAGAACTTATTTTTCTTTAGTTGCATTAGCAGTTGTAGTAAAATGTACTTAAAAGTGAAAGTAAAATGGGCTTTCATGTCGTACAGCAGCTAGTTAAGAAAGAGCAAATTATAACTTCTCTGTATACTGTATTGTTATTTAATCTATAGCAGCACTCTAAATTTTACCAGATGATTGTATATTTGGATCTGACATGTTTTGTAACCACAAACTACAGCTGTGACATAAATGCAATTGAGTAGAAAGTACAGTATATCCCTCTGAAATGAAATGAAAATTCTAACTGTATGAAAATTGTATTTTATGAAGAAGTCTTTAGAGGTCGGACTCCATATCTCAATTGCCTTATGTCAGTGTAATGTGTGTGCTGTCTTTGCAGACGTGATGAATAACAACACCAAACTGCTGTCATTGTGATTCATTTATCATCATTAACAATACTTAGGCATCATTAAACAAAAAAAAAAAAAATACAAAATAAAAAAAATAACACTGTAATTAGGACACAGCTATTTCTTCTGTATCAATGGGGAAGAGAGGTTGCTGGTTGGTCGGGTTAGTTGAAAAGAACGTGGCGGTGGAATGAGGGTGAGTTTAAAAGGAAAATAAGATCGTCCATAAAGACGAACGAAACAGAGAGGAGGGAGAAGTTCTAGTCTTAGATCTGGCTCTGTGTTGTGAGGTGGAAACAGGAAAGAAAAGGAGAGGATATGGAGACAGGAGAGCTTCCCATACATTACAGGTAAGGCACTTGACATACAAAAGCTTTAAAGCATGACACACAAAACTGGAACACTCATCATTTCATGGATTCATCAAAGCTGAAACACAGAAACAAATTTCTTTCAAAAAAGATTAAAGAACATACATGTAAACTCATTTCATACACATAATCATACCTAAAATCATTGATTAGATCAACATTTGAACTCTCAGCCAGGTTAACAAACATAACCCATGCTATCAGGCAGTCAACTGAAGAAATTTGGCCCATAGTTGTAAAATGTGGAAATTGGGAAACTGGCCCGTCACAGCCTCCTTAATAAAACTCCTGGATTTCGACAGAGCAACCCACCTTCGCAATGAATGAGTCATCAACGCGTTTCAGTGGGTGACATAAACCGAGTTGAAAAGAAGAAAAAAAACACATTCAGCTGTGATTTCTCTTTAATGGGAAATGAAGCTTCCTCTTCATTTCTGGCTACTGCTCGCTGCTTACACAGCTAAAATGATTGTTGGAAGCAGGAATCTTACAAACTGAGCTCAGCTGGATTAAAACGGAACAGAAATTAAACAAACAAACAAAAAAAAATAATAATCTTGAGGCTTACAAAACTAGATCCAGATACTTTAAAAATGGCACAGGCCACATTGGAGAGCAGAGGATCTAAGTCCTACTGCAAGTTATTACTTTACATAAGAGACACTGTACGTTTGTGCAAAGACGATGCAATAGCTGAACAGTTATGTAGTTGCATAGACAGAAAACTAGGGAAATAAATGCCCTATTTTCTCACCTTTATAAAACCCACTTTAACCTTGTTTTGTTCTTTTAGTAAACAAAAAAAATAATAAACTGAATAAAGCGACATCATTTTAAAACAGAAAGCTTTAAAATGGCTTTTAAACAGCCATTAGCTGGCTCTAAGGCACACAGTTAGAACATGAAAGCTTACATGGAAGCAGCAATCACTCCCCTCTCCCCTCTTTGCCTTGCTCTCCATTTCCTCCCCTGTCTTATTAAAGAATTTTTGGGACTAACGTGAAACAAAGGCAATGATACTTTTTTTTTTCTCATGACAAAGCAACACTTGCCGTGTCACATCATGTAGTGTGCACCGTCTGCTGTGCCCTCTAAAAAGTGATTATGTGTATGTATTTGCGTAAAAGTAACAGTGTCAAATTTCCTCAGATACTTGCTGTTCTTGGTGTTAGGGAATCACTTGGCCCCTCCTTTACCCACATCCCTTCTTCTTCTTTCTCTCTCTCTCTTCATCCCTCCCTCCTGACTCCCTACTGAGGGATATGAGTCCTTCTCACATTCTTTTGTCCTGACACTTATTTGCTTTCACTCCGTCTTGCTATGGTTGTTGTTGTGAACTGTGTGACCGTTCTGCACCGGCCCATTTTTCTTCATGTGTTTTTTAACGTCCGCCTTATCTTCCTCTTCCTCCTCTTCTGATTCGTCCGTTTCATCTTTATCGCTCCTTTCATCGTCCACTTTTTCCTGAAAAATGAGAGAGAGAGAGAGAGAGAGAGAGAGAGAGAGAGAGAGAGAGAGAGAGTCTGTTTAGAAACGTGCCACCAATCAAGGAGACCTTCCGCTCAAACTGATCTGATCTGGTCAGTGTCAGAACGAGCCTGGACTGAATGAGCTGCTTTTGTATTAATCTACATTCAAGGCAGTCTAATGATATTGACAATATATGCATAAACCTATAGTGGCATATCCACAGAGAACAGCTTTGTACAATTTTTAGCTCAGGGTTCATTTTTACCGCTCTTTCCAAACAACAGACAGACAGTGAGGTGAACATAGTGGAGAATTTAGCGGCTAAAGAGAAGCAGGTGGTGACCAAAACAGAGCTGAAAGACAGAAAAATATGATTTCTTTGAAAACTAGAAACAGAACTTGCGTAGTTGTGTATTAACAAACGTTTGCCACAGTAACTTTATAATGTGGTGATATGTCAGTGTTGTGTTCACTGAACCCTGAAGAGGTTTAACCGCTGCTCTTAGTGTTGTCGCTCAACTCCTCCTCCTCCTCCACAGCCAAAATTTCCCCTCAACCCCTTTGAGGTCTCTACTTTTGTAACAGTTTTTAACACCTGGTCAGCACTTTTACTTCCACCGATGCATCACCTCTGTACCGCATTTACTCATAAATCTACACTCCATGATAAATGGTTCAACTACAGCGTTGCAGCAGCAAATAAACATATGTTGTATTCAGAAAACAAAAACACCTTTCGTAGTATTTATGAGGTGAACATTACTTTTGTGTTAGCTTACATTGTTGGTGAGGAAGCGGACTGCTATACGTATGATTAGAACAGCCCAGAAGATATGTAGACACTGCAGAGTCATCAACAGTCCGTTGAAAAAGTAGTAGCCAAAGAAGGGTTCGTAGATTGTGACTGGGTACACCCACGTACAGTAAATAATCCTGCAACAGGGACAGCAAGGATTAACGACAAGGTCACATGGCACACAGCAAGATAATAACGTCCAATGATAGGATACAGTGTTTAAAATGATTGTTAAAAATGCATGTGTGTGTCTGTACCAGAAAGGGAAGATAACAAGGCGGGTGATGATGAAGACTGCAGCAAACACAATGAAGATGTAGTTACAGGCATTTCGCCACCCAGCATAGTTGAACATCTTTGCAGACTGCCAGAAGAAGAGAGGAAAAATAATGATTGAACGAGAAATCTGCAGACAAGTGGATAACACAGTTGCATAGTTACTAAAAGTGATAGTTGTGGTTTGCCTCTATCTATGACCTGATTGGTCCACACTCACTTGTCTATTCATTAAGTGCCCTAGTGAAACATGATGCATCCTGTTCTAACAGCCTTGCATTAAGTGTTAGCATCGTGAAGGTTATGGTATTCAGCATTTGCTTAAAATAGCTGTTGATTCAAATGTGCCGACACAGGTTTCTGTTATTTTGTCAGTCCAACAGTACCATAACTACATCTTCTAAAATGATCATACAGTTGAATTACCGTCTGCCTTACTCTGTGTCAACATAAACTGAACATTACAACGGTCACTAAGAGGGATTTCTGTACAAAACTGTTATAACATATTTATTTTCTCCAGGTTGCCTAATGTTTTGGCAAGTGAGTTTAAGTCCCACCTCCACAAGGTGGCAGTGTGGGATCAACGCATTGTCAACAGTAGACTCAATAGAGATGCAGCATACTCTAAAGTGTTAGTGGTAAAGATAAGTGCCATCAACACAAACGCTTGAAACAGCTGACGTGTCACTTTACCAGGAGCACACACCGGCTACATGACAGTTGGTTGTGTGTTAGGCGAACTAATACACCCTAATATTACCCTGTAATTAAACTGTGCAATATATTTATCCTCCATTTGTCTTTTTATACAAAAGTTTTTATATGTATATTTATTCTATTTTGCTTATATTTTTTCTGTCAGTATTCCTGCTGTGCTCTGAGCCATTCCACCGAAATTTCATTTTGATGTAAATCTAAATGACAAATAAAGTCTGTCTAAGTCTTTACCTCGAGGAAGTAATCAGAGGAGTCGTGCACCAGCATGATGAGAGTTCCAGCACGGATGTAGTTAACACACCAGGAGAAGCTGATGAGGAGGATGGTCGCTACATGGTGAACTATTTGCTCCTTGAAGTCCTAAACAGAACGAGATGTAAGGGGGGGGGGGGGGGGGGGGGGGGGAGGGGGGGGGAGAGAGAAACATGTTACTTATGTTGCGAAAATGAAAAAGGGAAAACATAATTGTGTGTTGCATGGTTGAAGTGGGTTTGTGTGCATGGCGACAAATCCTGCTTAACGAGTATCTGGGTTAGACTTTGTGTTGGAGAAACACACTGTGCCTCTTTGGCAAGAGTTTCCCCCACTGTGCTACTCAGCTGATCAGGGTGAGCAAAGTCCAACACACAAACACACACACTCATACACGTGTAACAACAGTCTAATGTCCACCCATAGTCCATGCTATAGATGTCCAACTGATCTGATAGTAAGACCTCGTCCTCCTTCTCACATGTATGGTTGATTGTGATGTAGTAACATAAACATAAGATGATAGGTTTGAAATGCTTGAACTTGAACCCTATTCATTCAAAGGTTTCTGAGATGAATTCACTTACTTTACGTTTGACATCAGAAGCCACACTGAAGAGCAGAGAGCCATAGAAACCCAGCTCAATCATGTAGTACCAATACTGGGACGGCAGGAGAGTCTGAGGGAGAGGAAGCAGGTCTTTAATTGAAAAGTCAATACACCATTTTGTGCAAATCCATACAAGGAGCTGCAGCTGTAACTTATTATAGTTATTTAAATTATTGATTAACCTTCCAAATATTCTCCAAAGGAATTGATTAAAAGTTTGACACTTAAACGAGCAACAAATGTTCTTTAGGAGTTCAGAGTTATCACATGACAAACCACAAGTTTTGTTTGGCTATGAGTCCGAAACCCAAAGATAATCAGTTGAAAATCACAAAGGGCCGAGAGAAACAGAACAACTTGACATCTGAAAGATTGAAGCATGTGGTTGTTTTGGCATTTGCGTGATAAAATGACAAAACAAGCTGTCTAAATTCATCAAATAATCGCTTCTACTGCATCAGTACAATGTGATTACATTTCTTTTTCACGGTCACACTGAGCAAATATTGACAGCAAGCCAGTGGAGACAGTACAGCCTAAAACCCACATCTGATTTTTATTATTACTTCCCAAATTAGGACACAAATTACTTGTAATATAATGAATCAGTTAATGTGACTTGGGCAAAAATTATCTGGATGGATGGATTAATGTAGACTTAAAAAAGTCTACATTTACAACAAAAATGTAGTGTCTCTGAGCTTCTCTTGACAGCAGCAACAGGGTTCACTGCAGGTCTGATGCTGCTGATTTGCAGTGTGTTCAAGTTCAACTTTTTGACCCAGACCCAGACAGCATGCGGCAACGTCACAGTTGGCCTTCATTGCCTGTAGTTCTTTGATGTTGTTTTTTTGTGTTCGTCCCTTCAGACCTAAATATAAAGAGGTAATAATCACAAAGGGCTGAGAGAGTCAGGACATATTGACACTTGAGAGGCTGGAACCCGTGATTGTTGACTGAACTGATAAACCAGCTGTCCAATAAATCAACTAATCATCACTTCTACTGTGTCGATAACTCTTGGGAAGGACGTTTGTGAATTTTGAAATAGGGTTTCTGCAGCGGGCCCTGCGATAGACTGGCGACCTGTCCATGGTGTACATCGCCTCTCGCCCGATGACAGCTGGGATAGGCTCCAGCAGACCCCCGCGACCCTTAACAGGAATAAGCGGGTACAGAAGATGGATGGATGGATGGATGGATGGATGGATGGATGGATGGATGGATGGTTTCTGCAGCGTTCATCAGAATTTTAAAAATTGCGTATAATGTGATTCAGTTTCCATCATGGACAAATTCTTCTCTGCATTTTGTCAGCAGTGACCTTACAACCCCAAAGCTGCTCTCTAACCAGTAGTCTACAACTCCCTGCTTAAGTTATATGATTAATCATTTAACATAACCTGGTCCCAAATCATGTGGACAGATGGACTGATGGATCAACCAATCAAAAAACAATAGACTAATTTACGTTTACACCAATTATTTTGTCTCTGAGCTTCCGTCAGACTGATGCTGCTGTTTGAAACTCCATTAAAGTCTCCTGAGACAACAATCCACTGCCTCACTAGTATTTTCTCAGTGTTGTGTAATACTACTGTCTAGAGCAGGACGGGGAAACATTTATTACCACCTAGGGCTATTAGTTGTGGAACTAGAATCAGAACTAGAACAGAATTTAATAAACAGGTGCATTAATTGTACTTATCCATCAGGGAGACGTACCAGCACGGGAAAGCCTTGCCACATCTCCTTCAGGTCATACAGCCAAGGTTTCTGCAACGAGAATGAGACAGCAGAAGTCAAACAGGTGTATTTACACCATCTGACTCAGCATAGGGATGAGTCAGTGCTTCCCCTCTGACAGTGCAATAGGTGAAGTTGTCACAGCAAGAAAGACCGACTACCATGGAAACCGCCAAACTACGATAGCAGGGCAGGTGAAAAACGAGAGTGTATAAATAAAGAGACGGGAGGAGGAGGAGGAGGAGAAGAGGTGGTCGAGGTCAACGTGGCAGTACTCACATCGATCAGGGCGGCCAGGCCAGCAATGAAAGCAAGAAGGTAAAAGGTAAATCTCCAACTGCAAGAGAACACACACATACAAACACACTTTCTACTCAGTCAATGGGGAAAAGGACAACGGACAACATTTTCTAGCAGCAGACACGTAAAGGCATCACAGACAAATTCTCACTCATAGTCACAAACACACAAGTTGGAGAGAGATGCCAGGCTGCAGGGACTGCCTGGAAAAATCTGGTGAACTACGCTGAGAATGGCAAATCAGGATCAGGACAAAAACACATAGCCAAGCATGCGCTGACAGACAATGAGAGCTATCACGCAGCGTCCTCCCTCTTAATATTCTGTGGGAGGTGATTGCCCCTGCTCATACAGGTGTAGTGAGAGGATTATACTTAAAATGCAGGAGCAGTGACACAGAAAGATGGATACAGGAGGAGGAGACAGAAGAGCAGTGAGAGTGTGACACCAGTGGGCGAAATGAGGGAGAGACAGAAAGCTTGTTGTCTGCACATAGACAATAGACTGATTCACAACAAAAATGCTGTTATGCTGTAGCACGCTCAGTGAAAGACACACCATAAACAAGGAGTGACAAACATGCAGTCACATGTACGTCGGCACAAAACCTTAGACATGTCACATGCACAACATCACTAGGAACTAGCTCAATGTAATTTCAGTCCAAAGGATCATTTGACCAAAATAACAAGGAATTTGAAATATTTCTGAGATTTATGCAACACCTTAGAAGTGAATTGAGCTGAATAACAGATGTTAAAATACATTAAAAATGACATCTACAAATTTTATCAGGAACTTCCAGAGATAGTGTCATCATTAATATACACTGATCAGCCATAACATTATGACCAACTGGTTGTAAATACTGGTCAAGGGAATGAATAACACAGATTATCCGGTTATCATGGCACCGGTCAGTGGGTGGGATATATTAAACAGCAAGTGAACATTTTGTCCTCAAAGCTGATGCGTTAGAAGCAGGAAAATGGACTCAGAAACTGCAGCTCTTATGGGGTGTCTCTGGTCCACAGTGATCAGCACCTACCAAAAGTGGCCGGAGGAAGGAAAAGCAATGAACCGACAACCAAGGCTCACTGATGCTTGTGTGGTCCCATCCAACAGACAAACCGCTGTCAGAACACACAGCGCATCACAGTTTGTTTTGTACAGGGCTGAGTAGCCGCAGACCAGTCATGGCGTACATGCTGACCGCCGTCCATTGCTGAAAGCACCTACAATAGACACATGAGCATCAGAACTAGACGCTGCACCAATGGAAGAAGGTCTGGTCTGATTTATCACACCTCCTTTTAGATCGTATGGATGGCCGGGTCTCTGTATGTCACTTATGTGGATGATAAAACACATAGCACCATGATGCAAGGAACACCCACTAGTCGTTTTCATAGGGTTATTCTTGGTTTGCAATAATGTTCAGGTTGTGATGCGTATCACATCCAAGTAAATCCCAGGAGCCAGGTTCGCAGAAGACAATTACATTGTAATGAGATCATCAATGCTATTCACTTCACTGGTTGGTGGTTTTAATGTTGTGGCTGACTGGTGATCAATGATATTGTCAGGTTGTAAAAACGGCAGATGAGCTTGCCCACTTGTTATTGAAAAAATATGTTTGTATGTTTGTTTGTTTTTGTTTTTTTATGGAGGCCGAGGCAAGACATGAACACAAGGTGACACAGATATGCAACACAGGTCCTTGACTGTAATCACACCAGGGACATTGCGGTCATGGGGCGTGAGCTGCAATCATTTGGAAACCAGGGAGCTACCTCATAAAAAAGCGCTTATCTTCAACAGTCTATCTGCTCTTAGTACTGCATCTGAGGAGGACTGTGTGAGATACAAAAGCTCCAGAACAGCCAGGACTTTGTAGTGCATTTATCAGTCAAGAATAAAGCTTCCATTGCAACCGATTTTACCAGATTTTTTTTCTAGTCTCTTCTTGTAATTTAAATAAACTGACCCTTAAAGTCACGCAAAAGGCTTTCATTGTATCTGTCATCACACAAGACCAATCTCCATGACAACGAAACTATAGAACCAAACACGTTAGATGAAATAATGACCATAAGAGTCTACACGCATATCAGTGCATATCTGTCCATTACTCATTTGCTACCAAAGTGTGAATCCTACAAGGTGACATTAGCTAGTCTCAGTAGCCTTGTAATAACAGGCAATCATGCTGCTGGTTTAACTCTGCTTCTGTTACAGTAATGTTCGTACATAAAAATAAC
Source organism: Chelon labrosus (assembly GCF_963514085.1). Classification (NCBI taxonomy): domain Eukaryota; kingdom Metazoa; phylum Chordata; class Actinopteri; order Mugiliformes; family Mugilidae; genus Chelon; species Chelon labrosus. The sequence goes on from NC_140345.1 coordinate 9,924,224, forward strand.
CAGCAGTGGTGACAGAGCCCCTGTTGCCGAGGCCTTGTGTTCAAGAGCATGTGGATTGATTTGTGTGTGTGTGAGAGCAGGGGCAGCAGGCATGGTAGCGAAAGAGTGGAATTGTAATGTAATGTTCATGTTAAAAATAGAGGGCTACTTTTGACCTCAGAAATGAGCTCATATAGCCGGAGGAACGTAAGGAACGCAGCTGTGCTCCATAGCTCTACGCGAGTGACTATAAGTCTAAAAGTGTATGGGTGCGTTTACCTGGCCTCTCGAAACTTCTTGAGCAAACTCGGCCTGTCTTGGTTCCTCCGTCTCCTGAACCATCGCTGCACTTGTCTTTCCGAGTAGCCGGTCTGCTTGCAAAGGCTCGCTACTGAAGACTGGGGCCAGCACAGAGAAGTCAGAGTTTAGTATTTCCCGGCATGTAACGCAGCACTCTGACATTGTGTGTGGATGTGTGCGGAAATCTACCTGTGTGGGGTTTTTGGTAATGTTACAGTAGTAGGACTCCAGTGTGGGATTGTGTGGGACTTTAAGCCGCACCGTCTCCTTCACCCCAAGTAGAGAGGCCAGGGGTGTAGCCACCGTCCTGCAGTCACAAGAGTTGTTGAGATTAGAAGTTAATTGAGAAAAATTTGACGCAGCCAAGTGAACTCTTAATTTAATCTTAAAGGATAAATGAAGTCATTATATACATAATAAGAGACACCGAGGACCTAGAACAGATTTTGTCAGCAACTGCCTTTAGCAACAAGTATAGGTCAGACTTAAATACTTAAACATTCAGGGATTAAATGGGATGAAACAGTTTGTCTTATCATGTTTAACAACCTTCCAGTTGGCCTACTTGCAATTTACAACACTGTGAGTAGGTGCAATAAAGCGTAAGAGAGCCTCTTGGCATTGGCAATAAAACGTAATTTTACTGCAGTGATATTCAAATTTACAAAATCATAAACTACTGGACACAGCAACACTGTGCTAATTAGAAAAACAATATCGGCCACTTAAAAGACAGGAATATTAACTTGTTATAAATGCGGGCACAACACAGGAAAGACAGAATGCAACTGTTGAGAAAAGATCAATGAAATTATCTAAGCAGAATGAGGAGAGTCAGGTGGACAGCTTATAGTACAAAGGGAGGAGGAGGCAGCAGCTAAGGGGCAAAATTAAGTGGATCATGTTTGGATTCGACACAGGAGAGCACTGATGCACAGGAAGACATAGTGATGAATGAACCGACCTTTCAAAGATCTGGCGGATAATGAGGAATATTAGGGCGATTGGAAGCGCCACCCACAGGTCGCGGGCTTTGGCGTATACTCGACCCTCCCGATCCTCCAGGTCAGCCCAGCCGAGGCCCTCCGGAAACCACAGTCGCTCCTGCCAGAACCACTCACTCAGCCCCGACAGCATCCTGAAACACGGGACACACAAGAGGTCAGCTCCACATTTATATTTTTATTAGGCTTTAAAGATGAAGTCGAAACATTTCGAAACGAGATCATCTCGAAGCAGAGTGTGTGCCCTTAAAAATGGGAACATTGTTCAAAATCTGAAAGCATAAGGAGTCTATAGGCTTACTTATAGGCCTTTTCTCTACCGGCCTGGCTAAGCATAGGAAGACATCTGTGACTGGGAATGTTTGCCACCATGTAATTTAGAGAATTAGCAGATGGAGCCTGTTTGTACGTTCTCCCTAATGCATATAACAGAGCACCAGAAGTATGCAGAGAGCTCCAGAGGCCTGAGTGAGGGAGGAGACATCAGACCAACAACTGAGCAAATTTTTTCCTTCACGCTTTCATCATCAGTGTTGAAGGCAGCTGTGAGAGTTGGTTCATACTCAGAGGGCACAGAGATGAGTATTTCTGCTGCTAACTGCAAGGGAGTGGCAGAGAGAGAGAACCAGAGAGGGAAGGGGTTGGCGGCAAGGGAGCATCCGAGGGGTATGAGTCATAATTCGTCCATATGTGCAGAGCAGGGGAGGTGCCCCCACGCGCTCCATCTCCGGATTCCCCTTGCAGATTTACAGCAACTCCCCTCCCACTGCAGCTGCAAATACCAAAGCCCTGTAACCGCTCCACTTCCACTCCCTTCCCCACCCTGCTGATCCCTGCCAGTAATCAGGAAGGATTCCCTCTTTGGCCCAAAGAGCAAAAAACCACGTGTAATGCTCTCACTCTCGTGGCAGTCTTTAAAATATATGACCTTAACTACACATGGTTATCCATATTAATTAATACTGATACAGAGTTCCAAGTGAACACGTCACTTCTTACTATGAGTCATTCAGAACTCTTTTTTTCCTTAGACGAGACCATAACTGAACAGTCTTAATTTAAAAACAAATTGGTGTTTAGGCTAGCGATATTTCAGATTAAATAAGCTTAAAACAGGTCATCATCAGACAGTCCTGCCCAAAACATACAACATTAAAAACTTGTGTCAACAAAAGTCTGCAATCAGCAGTTCTTGTGATTGAATTAGCAAACTGTCTGATCTGAGTCTTTTGGTTTAACTAACACATTTTAGGTGGTACCCTGTTTGTTAATTCCTTTATCTTCAGTATCTCTGTCCCTGAATGGGTCTTTAAACAACACAGCTAATTCAGATCAGCGCTAAAGACAAAGCAGACAGTTGTAGCTGCTGACACTGTTCATGAAGAGCGTCATGGTTGAGTGAGTCTCTTCTTTTCCACATCGTGTCATGTTAGTCATGGCCTGTTTCCTGTTGTAACAGCACCGCTGGCTGAGTATTGGGCTATCCCTTCTCTCTCTCTCCCCTCTAACCCAGGTGGTGGTGGTGGATGGGAGGGGTGACATATTTTTCCTGGCCATTTTGCAAGCTCTTCCACTTCAGTAGCACAACATCTCACTTCTCTTACTGTGTCCTGCCAGATCTCTGCTGAATAGCATGCTTGTGTGCATGTCTGGCTCCAAAAGGGCTGCCTAATCTAACTGAAAACAGATAACCAAATGAGCTTCTGAGCAATAGTACAGCTGGTTCAAAGGGCAGACGGTGTAATAAATATATCTGCTATGATTAGATTCACACATCCAAAAGCAAACAATCAGGGGGGGAAGGCGTGTAACTGAACAAATACAATATCTTTATTGCATGTGTTTGCAGCAAAATGCTGAGTGGATACAACAGGATATACTTAGGGTTACTAGGGTTGAGATCATCCAGAGAATTCAGCATGTTAAAGCACTTTTTCCCCCCACAGTTTTCCTAACACCACATGCCATTGGCCCACAAGATCATATGACCAGACTCTGACCATTCCGAAGGTCCAATAAAAATAAAGGATGCCTCCTTTAGGGGAGGGAGAAAGGAAGTTCCTCTTTGTCTCTCCCTCTCTCTCTCTTTCTCTCTTACTCACTATAAATATACATTACAAGCATGTGGCGATTGTAAACACAAATCTCGCTCGCAGCTGGTAGAGCATCACTCCAGCTGTTACCGATGTGCCTCCTAAGAGCTTTAACCTGAGTCCCGAGTTCACAAACACGTGGTGAAGCTTCTCAAAATCCGAAGAAAGTAAGGGAACAAGCCTCAAAGGAAAACCCAAACACACCAGACTGTAACCTGGTACACATTCCAGGAATATGTGGGGAATGTAAACACGCTGCCACCGTAGAGAAGGACCTCCAGCTTTGATATCTACTCTCCATTATATTTACAGTCAGCCAACACTTTAGTCTATCTGGATGGCAGGTGACTGAGTCGTCCAGACAGCATAAGTCATAAGATACTGGCCATGTGCTCTGACTTTGAGTCACTCATAACGTGTCATCTATGTTAGTACAAATACCCATTTACTCACATCGATCCATCCTTAAGATGTTTTCTGGATGATTCATTCAAACCACAGCTTTTACAAATAACCACGAGACACAAAGAGATCGGACCGCTTCTACTGCAGGCAGCTTCACAGTACGGCAGGTCAACGCTGAGTTTTTTTGGCATAAGTCAAGCAACAGAACAACACGTTGACTTCATGCTAATTTCACCAAAAGTCATGAGACCAGAGTGAAAGGGAAGCTGATAAGCTAAATTAAATCACAGCCGTGGATATCACATTTTTTTCATATTGAATTTCAGAAAGAGTACTTTATTGCATGAACTGAATGAATGTTTAAGATGTTTAGCGCTACAGTTTAAACAGGCACACAAACTCAGATTGTTGTGTCAATGAGTTGTATTTAATCCAAGAAAACTTCTAATTTTTTATTGATAATGCAGCTTAGACACATTAGAACTGCTATTGGAGAATTATCACATCTATCTAATTATACCCACAATAAATATTCACACGGTAAGCCTGGTATAGGAAATATCTCTGTTGATATGATTGAAGACTCCTTCTGCAAGAACGACTCAGGCTTTATCTAGTTATTTACTTTGACTGATTTATCCTTTCACTGGTAAATCTCTCTTCTTATTTTTATTTAATGAAGGTATACATTAGAACTGAAAAGATCATTTGGTCAAAAGACAATTCAGAAGCAGGTATTGTGTTAGTCACAGAGGATGGTTGAGTCAACATTAATTCATGCCTGCTTCTCTAATGCGAATATTTCATGATTTCTCTTTACTATGCTGAAGACAACAACTGAATGTATTTGGGCTCTGAACTCACCGTCAACTAAAATTATTTATTAATGTTTCAATGTTAACCAGCTGATATTGATAAGAACTGTAAGTTGCATCACTAGTTTAAATACTGTTTAAATGTAATTTCAATACTAACAAGGGCAAAATGTGTGGGGCAAACACTGCTCACACGTAATCTGGTGCAGATGTGGAATAAATACAAGAGTATCAATCATCTGGACTGACATCTGATATTTCTTGTGGTCCAACACACAGCCACAGTTTACAGATCACAGTAAAAACAAGGAAATCTTGAATGAACGTATTGTCTGATGTGGCATTTCTGGAGTTCGTAGCTGTAACTCCGGTCATGCCTTGGACGCTCTGAGCCAGAGGATTTTCAAGGTGACTCATAGAAATTTGTCACATTTTACAGATTATTTGGGGAAGTAGATGACGGAAAACAGTGTATTGCAATTTAATGAAAATACACTGTCACAATAGACCAGGATCCTTTAACTATAGCTTATTCTGTAAATGGAAGAAAACGTCAGATGATCCCTACAACAAACACTGAACTGTTTCATTGCTATTATCAGCTGTGTTCGAGATAGAGATCACAAGAAACTCAACTTCAATACCTTTCACACTGATCTGTAACACTGATGAATTATTGATGGAGAGATTCAGTCACTCAGCAGACTGTTTTGAATAGAGCTGTTCAGAAGGTGTGAGGGTAATATTGTCATGCTGATTTTCTTCTCATGACTGGGTGCAGGCCAGTCTTTCCCTTTGAATAAGTACAGTTCCCTTGCTCTGGGCAATTAGCTTGGCCCAGCAGGGTTTATGTCAGCCTACTCTTCTGTTGAATGTAAGCCCAACGAGCACTGAGATACAACTGAATTACTGATTACTTACTGAACTAATCTGAAGATACAAAAACTGTAATCATTGACAGACGGTAGCTAAAGTTATTCTTTGTCCAGGTTACGGAGAAATAAACCAAAAACTGCGGCACATAATGTGTTTTTCTCCAGACGTCTGTAAAACAAATGTGATTTTTATCCTGGATACAAGATTGTGTGAATAAGAGGGGTTTTATTCCTTTAATTTCAAATTGATAATCACAGATACCACTTAGCATCTGAGTATATTTTGGTCTAGGACTGAAGCATTGATTGAAAACAACTGATTACAGAAGACAAACCAAGTCTTGTATAATTAATTTGACATTTTGATACAAAGTAATATAAGTTTGAGTACGAGTGAGTGCTGTTGGTAATAATTTTAGCAAGTTACAAACAAAACAGCAACACTGTTTCTTGTAATATTTCTATTGGGACTTCCTGTGGTTATGGCACCTTATTCGTGTCAATTCCTGTTTGGTGTTTTGTTTACACTGTGGTGATCAAATTAGCTTTAGCCTTAAAGGGAAGTAGCAGAGAAGCTCAGTGAAGACCACAGTGGTGGCAGGAGGAGGAGGGGTCCCACACTGGAGCAAATCACTGCGTTTTTTTGAAAAAAAATTATGTGTCATGTAAAATGTGTCATATATTTAATGTTTGTGTTGTGTATCTGTTGTCTAGCAACACAGAGATAATGTAGCACTATCTGCTGCCAGTTAGCAAAACTTAAGATTTTTAGACCCACCACTGAGCCTCGAGCCAGGCTGCCCTCATGTCCTCATGTTAGACGACAAAGGTTAAAACATTGTTACCATATTTTCATTTACAAATTATATGTAAATCGTTATTTTTCCCATGTTCTTTTCCAAAAAGCCCCAAAGCAGCCTGTTTTATTTAATTAAACGAGTCCTCCATGAATGCGTAATGACGTCTGAGGATGCGGAGCGTGCGTCTGCCGCAAACTCTCACGCGCACATTAACGACCAATGTCTGCTTGCCGACATGAAAGTGAAATGGTACTTACTTTGGTATTTTTACCCCGTAGTGAAGCGAAAATAGCGGCTTTCCGAGCAAAAAGCAGCGCCTTTGTCTTCCTCCACAACGTCGCCCGGTTCCACCTACAGTAGATAGCTGGGGGGAAAAACCTAACGGTCCCGTTGAGTGTGTCCAGTCCGCTGGTTGTTCTCAGATGGGCGCAGTTTGTCCAGGTTCAGTATCCGGACGGATTTTTACATGTTTCCAAGGAGCTCAAACAAAAATGTGTTTTCTTCCGGAGGGGAAAACAAAAAACAAAAAACTAAAAAGTAAGCTACAGGCTGGATAATATGTGAGATGCTGCAATGCGACTGGCAGTTTTGCTCCCCTCAAATGCTCCTTTCTCTCTCTCGTCGTGCCCCAGCTAATTTTACCCCCCCACCGAGAGTATGTGTGTGTGTGTGTGTGTCCCGGGAGTCGGCGGGGTCTCTGCGGGTGTCTGGCCGGATAGAGGCGCAGGTCGGGCGGGCAGGGGAGCGGAGAGAGAGCAGCAGACGGAGGGAGGAGTGAGGGGGGGGGGGGGGGGGGGGGGGGGGGGGATAACGGAGAGGGAGGGACGCGGATGACGTGAATTTGGCTGACACACACACATCCGCATTTTGTTTCCTGCTCTGAGGAAAAGTTTCACAGTGGTGCATAGATTATACTTTTAATCAAAAAGACATTCATTTTCATACTTTTCTGATGTAATATAATGCTGTTTCATATCAAATATTATTAATGGACATCCTTCTCTTCTTGGATTATTTTCCCATATAAACTTTGGCGTGACCTTTGCCCTCATTGTTATTTGCTAACTAGTATTATTACTGTTGACTTTAAAAGTTCACCTTAATCTAAAAATTATCATTAATATCTTAAATCATAGCCAGTCTTGTCTATTCTTTTTTTCCATGCAATATTAATGTTTACCTCGTTTAAACTAGTTAAAGCGAAGACGCTCTGTTATAACAGTCCTGCACTAAATCTCAACTGTATGATCATTTTGGAGGATGTAGTATGTGGTGCTGTTAAACTGTATTAAATTAAACACTGCCCGCTGACTAAAACGGTGTTGTCACAATAATAGAAACATGTGTCGGTACAACACTACGCAATTTAATAGTACTACGAACCACAAAATGAAAACATTATATTAGATAAATGCTGAATACCATAACCTTCATGAAACTCATATTTAGTGATGGACTTTTAAATTAGAATGCATTCATTTTCACTAGTGAACTGGCAAGTATATATATATTACTAAATCACTTAAAAACACAAACCTCTGCTCTAAATGTTTGCCTTTTGTATACCATCATTTCTATTTACTTTCTACCTATACTTACGGTCAGAACTATTTTCCCTGTGACACATGAAGTATAAAAGAAGCATGTGAGGGGTTACAGGCTGACATATGATATAATGTCATTAAGGTTCGACTAACGTCCAGCCTGTCAAAGTGTTTGCCCCAGATATGGTGAGGCAGGGTCAGATGGATGAGGTCAGCAAGGCTGCCACTGCTCGTTCAGTGAATGGTGACGAGCAGCTCTCTGGACCGTGCTTGATGTCATATTTATCTAAAAATAAAATAAATAAATGCATGAATCTGTAACCAGACCTGGGTTATTCATGTCAACCAGACATTTCACTTTGATGGGGTCTATTTGCCAAAGTGTTTGTCTTCTTGGCCCACTAACAGATTAAATACTCTTGTGCATTTCTTGCTGACTCCTGTTATTTAAATACTGAATAGTGTAGTCATCAAGCTCAGTATCATTAATTTCTGGTCATGATTTAGCATGCAACCGTCAAATAATTAAATTGGTCAAATTAAGCAGAGGTCAGCTCATCAAGATTAAAAAGGAGAAGAGGTTAGTGGAACAGTTTACTTAAAGACAAAACAAATACAGTGTTTAATTCTGCCAATAGATAAAAAGCCTACTCCCATAAATGAACACAGGAGATAACAAGCTTGGCAGCTTGATGTGTATGAAAATGTTTTGTCTTTCAGATTAGATTCTCTAATAATGCCCCCTTCTGGTTACATGATGTATGTGCACTTTCCTGTTGAATCTTTCACACCTACATTTTGAAAGAAACATCGTTTAAAGAAATTCTGTCGCTCTGTTTCTTCTCCTACCACATGCATACAAACACATACACACGTAATGACTCACAATAGGACATTTAGTATGATACTTTTTATTTAAACTTAAAAAGAGAGTGGATCAAAAACAGGATTCAATAAATTAGAAATAAATATAATCGCTGTAATAATTAATACATACATTATAATTACTCGATTGCAAGAGTCTGACAGAAACAGGCCCTCGAAAGTTTTTTTTTCTCTAGAAAATTCTAAAATCAAAATATTGCAACCCACTCAAACCCCTTCTCCCAATAAACAAAATAATCGATAAATTAGTAAATAAATAAAAAATAGCTCAAATATTAAAACCTCCCGAAGAAAAGTGCAATCCCGCCCCTCCCCTGTGTTTCACCTAAAATCTAAGTAGAAATTTAAAATAGGTTAGTGATTTCCCATTTTACAATTTGGAATGTAATATCCTTTTATTAAGATGACAATGTTACTAGTGGTAATAATAATAATAATAATAATAATAATGATAATAATAATAATAATAATAATTATGTCGCTGTGTCCTGTTCAGTGTTTATCTAAAGTAGTATTCTTTTTGCATTTTTTCTTGTTTTTTTTAAATGCTGCTCTTTGTAAACTAAACTATTTACAGGTCATTAGGATCCTCTCCAAAGTCTCTCTAACCTACTCATTTAGTTGTCTTTTTTGTATTTTCTTTCTTTTTTTATTACGAAACATCAGTCCCTCTATATTTGTCATGTAATAGACATAGTATAGACAAGTCTATTGAAATGATATATCATCAGATTTCATCAGTTCCCTCCAACAACACCTGGTCTGAGTTGTCTCAGCTGTACTTAACACCCTGTTCCACACAGACTATGGTCAAACCAAGTTCACAACTGTATGGGTAAGATTACTGACTCGTTTGAACTGTGTATATCCGTGTGTGTGTTTGTGCACTTTTATGTACATATCCGCTTTGTACCGTTCGAGGTTCAGATTTTGGAGTGCTTGTATATTTGTGTGAGTGTGTGTATGTGTGGCTGCACTCCGCGGACGCTCACAGGTAGCAGACAGTCTGAAAGCACAATGAACCCTGGGATTCCACCTCGGCTGGACTCTGAATGGTCACCTGTGAAGGGACGGAGAGTTGGAGGGTAGAGGGAAAGATACAGTGCATGAAGAAGGACAGAGGGACAGAAAGAGAAGGAGGGAGGATCTGTTAGAGTAATAAATACACTGGAGGTCCGTGTTTCTGCATGGTCTTCACATTTTGTCAAACATGCCCTTCCAATCCAAAAAGACTCCTCTGTAGGCATGACTGGAACTACTGTCACACGTCTTGCAACAATCTGCACCTTAGGATGCTCTTGGCTTTGTCTGTTGTTTGGTGAGTTAAAACAAGAAGGCATCATTCACAGTTGTAAAATTGTGTCTTTCAATTGCAGTAAATCAATCATGGTGCTTTTACATATACACACACAGTGCCTGGATCATGCAGCTCAATACAGTGAAGATCATTTTTTTAATATGTCCTTGTGTGAGTGGCAGTGCATGTCTGGGGGTAAGAGTGCGTGGTGACAGTGTGTGTCTGGGGGTGAGATTGTGTGTCTGAGTGTAAGTGTGTGTGTGTGTGTGTGTGTTTAAGCTCCAGAATATGGCTTTTATGTTTGTGTTTTGATTAGCATGTGCTGCACTCGTGTGCCTCAGATCATGGCAAGCAAACACTTCTACCAACATGCATCACTCTCTGGCATTTGCAGTATAGAAATTCTGGGTGATAATTTTAATGAAGGGGCTGCAGGTTTTAACGCTTCAAAGATATATATTATCAGTCTCTTTATAGATATTAGAAGGCCTTCTTATTATCCACAAGGATTTGTTCTGTAAATGTTTGTCCAGAAATAGACACAGAATACTTTATTTATAATGTGTGCTGCCATTTGATGGTGCTCCCACACACTGACCTGACAGCAGCTACACATTTCCCTCTCCTTGGTAAAGGTTAGAGTTTAAGGGGAGTATTAAATTTACTTCCTCTTTGTTACATTTCTCCCAGAATTCCTATAATTGAAGGCTGTTCTCCAATAAGCAAGAGGCACTTGTTTTTCCACCATGACAACCACATACCCTTTACCTCAAAACACGAGCTAGAGGAATAGAAAGGAGGCAGGGGATGATGAGAAGTGAAGAAATAATCTGACAGAAAGGGGGGGAACAAGGAGGAGAAAATAAGGAGACTGGAGGAGGAGCAGGAAGGAGGTGGTGAAGAGGAGAGGAGAGGAGACACCACAAAGCAGTGATAAAAAAAAAAAAATGTGAAAAAAAATAAAATAGAGAAAAATAAAGGAGCAAAAAACTAAAGTGCCACATCAAACAGTGTAATAAATCACAATCCGGGATTATAAACTATCATAGTACAGCTCACCAAATGCATGCTCGCCCAAAACTACAGTGTGGTTTTGTCAGTAATATCCTTATCTTTCTCTCGCCTTGCCTGTGTTGCCATAATTTGCAAATTGTACTGTGTAACAATGTCATGGCCTCTTTTCCAACATGGCCTGCCAGCGAATGTTGCATAAAATAATAAGAATATTATTTTTTCCATCAGAAGGATTTACTGATAGTTTGCAGTAAACTGTATTGCTGCTCTACATTTCTCAACCAGTCCACTACTGAAACCTCTGAACACCTCTCTATGAACACAACAATACAACAAGGATTATGCTCTCCTGTATTACACACTAACAGTGTAACACAGACACATATGTACACATAGATGCGCACGCTCACTACTTTACCCAAACAATTTGTTCAAATAATAATGACACCAAACAGAACACTACAGAAACTGATCAAAAACAAAGCTGCAAAAAATACTGAATTTATCAAAGGACTATTAAATGATTAAGTATCAAATATCCAATCAAAATCAGTTGATTCTGAGTGCAGTCCTGCCTATTGACAGTTATTGATCAGTATGTGCACAGGTCAATACAAAATAAAGTCACAATGCACCAAACACAGTCTGTGGTCACTACAGCAACAGGACATGCAGGTCAACGCATGGCTGGTTGCTCGAGGTGACAGAACAAAAATTGCCAAGGGCAACCAACACAGGCAATCAATCGCCACAGCAACCCAAACACAGGCCAACCAATCAACTTACAACAATGCGAGAGGAAGGGGGGGTCAGGGCTTTATCGGTCACTAGGCAACCATTGCCATAGCGATGGGGTCCTCGAGAATTATGATTGGACGGAAGGATCTTGGGTGAGGTAAGTTGCCGTTTCAGGAAAAGATCAAAACAGCAGGAAAGAAAAATAAATAAAATTGTGAAAGAAAATAAAAAGGAAAACAATATTTTAGTATTTTCACTTTTCCTGAAATGATTAAGTTGTTTTGTATATGAATAACCCAATGCACATTCACTGAAATGTCATGTTAAGCTTTTCCCTTTAACCTACCATCAGTTAGCATTGTACTGTCAAATCTACATTTACCATGTCCCTGTTTTTTTTTTTTTTTTTCCTCACTAACCTACTTCCATCCATCTGCTGCCCAAACATATTACACCTCTCTTCTTTTTCAGGTCATGTCACTGATCACCTCCTCACCCCTACCTCACCTCTATTTATTTGTTCTTCCTCCTCTCAGCTGTCACTCAGTACGGGCGGTTGGCATCTTTTGGCCTTTTGAGCTGCACTTTCAGTCTTTTCATGCCGATCTGGAATCCATTCATGGCTTGGATGGCTGCCTGAGCGCTAGCTGGGTTGTCAAAACTCACAAATCCTGAAAAAGACAACAAAGAACCAACATTACCTTTTTGTCACCTTAGTATACACAGAGAAATTAACACAGTGTTTTATCCTCCGCTTGTCCTTCCCTCGCTCTGATACACCTACTCTCCCCTTTCTCTCCCTCTTTCTCCCCCCGTCTGTGTATGTGTCTCACCGAAGCATTTGCTCTGGTTGGTGGCACGGTCCACAAACACCTTAGCTGAGATGACATTGCCAAAGGGCAGGAACATTTGCAGCATCTCTGAGTCACTGAACTCCTGAGGCAGGTGGTAGATGAAGATATTACACCCCTCTGGACCTGAGGCACACATGGACACAGCCACACAAACACACACATTAGCCAGAGTGGTAAACTGGGTTGTGAAAACCTAGTGATAATCGACTTTAAATAAGATCACTGGGGAAAGTTGGAGAGAGGGGTGTGGCCCCAGTCAGATAGGAAGTCATATCACCTTCTCTCTGCTGCTGTTGCTGGGGCTGCTGGTGTTGCTGGGCAACCAGTGTTGGCTGCTGGGGGAACGGCTGCCCAACCAATCCGTAAGCAGCAGGGTACGCTGCTATTGGGAGAGACAGACAGTAACAAATTCTCATTGGGTAAAAACAACAGGTGGCAACATAGGAGCATCCAATAGAGTTACTTTGTTGAAGCTGAAACGTCTCTGCTGAAGGTGAAAACTATTAACTGTAACTACAGCGTGGAGCAAGTCTGACAAACAAGGACACTGTTGATCTGAGTCTGGTATGCACACATTACAGTATGAATCAGGTATGCAGATTGTGTAAAGTTATCAGCAGTATTACATTACTGCCGCGTGTGTCACAATGGAATGAGATAAATCATAACAAAATTAATTCGGTCAAATTGCCCTTGAAACATTTCATCCTCATTTCATCATCACTGCTTTCCTTGCACTCAAGCATACACCTTGATTTGACCTCCTGCCTGAGTTGTCTGTTGTACAGACTTTAATATTGAACTTGTATCATTGATGCATTTTTATGCATTGCATTTACTAGTACATACAGTATATGTAATAAATATTTGTCAGATCAATGCTAGAGATTCCTACTCAGATCAAAACGATAGTTGGGCAGTGCATTCATTTCTCCATATACTAACCTGTGTAGTGCTGCATGCCTGCATAGGCCTGCTGTAGGGGATCCAATGCTGCTGGACTCTGAGCTGAAGACAATCAAATAAAACCAGTAAGCATGACAACATACAAGCAATATGAGCACAAATTCTATTTGAGTTGTGTTTCCATTCCACAATTATACATGTATACTTGTTTGATTTAAAATACCTTGATATGGGTGGACGCCATTGGTGTATAGTGTTTCTGGTTGTTGTCCATTGGTAGTAGCTTGGACGCTGCTGTAACCATTCACTCCTATTGGTGGAGGGAGAGCAGGCACAGGTGTTGCTGCCATAGTTGGTGGGGTGTTTGTGCCTACAAACAAAGTTCGTCATTGAAATCTTTCACTATACCTCCTGTGTCTATATTTCTAGCCCTAAATTGTCACTGCATTATTATGCAATCATCTGGCTATTCATATGCAAAACATAAAAAATGTATAAAACTTCAAACCCTTATTAGAAGTAATTAGGAGTTTTACTGAAAATACTTTCAAGATTTGCTATAACAGTTAAATAATATATAATATAGTCTATTGCACACAATATAGCAGCTCTAGCAAAAATTCAAATGCGCTGTTGAGTATGCACGCCATGTGAGAGAGCCTACCCGAGGACGGTGTGATGGGTGTAATGGGTGTGGCAATGATTCCGTTGGCATTGAGTGCCGCCATCTGCTGCATCTGTACGGCAGCAACTGTTGCCACAGGAGACAAGTACGCTGACTGGGCAACCAGGGCCTGCTGTTGGACAAGCTGTAGACAAGGAAGGAAACAGGAAGGAATAGAAGAGGAGGAGAGAGAAAGAGAAATTGAAGGAAAGTGAGGCAGAGAGAGAGAAGACAAGGAGACAGTAAAATATATATGGGGAAAAGGGAGAGAGAGAGGAAGAGGAAGAAAAATGAGTGGAAGGGACAGGCAGAGGGAGTGATGGAGGAACAGATGAATAGAGATCTAATTACAAGGCCATTATGTCCTGAGTCAGTGGGTTAATGGTTGTGTGTTGCGGGAAAGCTAATGCCAGATGACGTATGTTCTGTTGTCTGGGTAATAACATTAGCCCCAATTAGACCACTGATAGCCTCTTCAAACTTATTACATCCTTTCATAAGCACTGCACTCCCCTTACAAACTTGGTGTGTGCTGTATATATGCGTGTGTATAGTACAGTGAGTGTGTATTCGGGCTTGCCTGTGCATTGACGGCCTGTGTGTAGGCATTGTAAGCGGGGAAGTTGAGGGTCATGGGGCTGAATATGCCAAGCTGGGAGGCCACCTGCTGCATCCTCCTCAGCCCCCGCTCCTTCTCCGTGTCTGCAAACTTCACCACCAGACTGGACGACGCTCCCTGTGAGGAGAGATGAGGACAGATGTTTGAATTGCAAGTAATGTTATGTGTTAAGAGGACTAGGGTTTTCTCTGTCCAGTTAGTTCTCTATGAGTCACATGGAAGCCAAGCTTATCCCAGCGCATAGTGGCTGCCAAGCACCAATGCAAATGTAAATTTACATGACATTATTACCTACAGAATATTTCTACTACTACTTTCTTGTGTCACTTATGCATACGCCTTTGCTAGACCATGAAGAGTTTGTGTGTGTATGCTTTGTGTGCATCTGTGTTTTACTGTCCACTTTTTGGCATTTGTAATCATATGCATGAAACAATAAAACGTACAGGCATTGTGCGGCTCCCGTGCAAGCTGTTGATGGCAGCTTGGGCTTCAGCATGTCCTTGGAATTTTACAAAAGCGCACCCTGCGACAAAAAAAAAGAGTCATTAAATTACAAAGCACTATTAAATGAACTGAGGTAGTTTGTGGTACCTTATTTGTCTCCATTTTACCTTTGCTGGTGCCATCAGGTCCTCTCAACACAGTACACTCATCTATGCTGCCAAAAGGCTCAAACAGCCTTCTGACGTCCTCATCACTCTGTTGCTTTCCCAGCATGCCCACAAATAATTTCCTGTCCTCTGAGAGGAAGAAAGAGAAGAAATTTCCCTTTATTTCAGTAGACTAAAAGGAAACAGAAAGACTTTGTGTATTGCAGCTATGATTTATGTCCACCAGGGAGCAGTATTGACTTCAGAGAATGTACAAGCCCTCAGCTGACTATTTTCCACCTCTATCTGATCCATATTAATTCCTGCTCTTCTATCTGACACACTGTCTTCATATGTGGACAGTTTTTGGTTTAAACCCACTGAAACAAGGCATTTGTGCATTGTGAGGGCCTCTCCTTGCAAATTTAAAGGATTATTATAAGGTTAGGATTTGATTTTATTGTCAGGTTAGAAAGGCTTTGGTTGAGGGTAAAGGTTTGACATTTAGTTGCGGTGATTTGTCAAGGGATAGGCAATGAATTACATCAGTGTCCTAACAAAGATGAAAAGACATTTGTATATGCATTGAAGTGTGTGTCTCACCTCCTCTGCCCTCGCTGTCAGCCGGTTTCACCTGGATTGGCCGATTCATCTGAGGGACAAACAAGCAGGAGAATTAACACAGATGGTCAACGTAAACAAGCCTCTCTATTCGCCTCGCTACAGGACAGCTTTATTTTCTTGTGAAAATCAACTGATTTCACTCACAGTCAAAATTCTCATTGCTTTTTTCAGAAATATATTTAATTTCTTTTATTTATTTATAAGGATAATGCACATTTATCAGCAATTATGTAAATCTTTGATGATTTTCAACTGCAGCCTATTGGTGACAAATGAAATGGGAAACCAGCAGAAAACTACTTCAAGAGTAAAGACATCGGTCAACAAACATGTTGTTTTCGTCAAAAGATTTTCGTTAAGTGGCTTATAATGACAAATGTGTCCATGCGTGTTACGTCAGTCATTGATAAATCAAGGTTAGCAGGTGACAGGTGTATCTGAACTCAGTCCCAGACTGCTCTCTGTCTTACCACCTCTGACTTCTCTCTCACTCACATAGACACACACAGAGGAGTGCTGGGAGGGATTGAGAAGTGACAAGATTAAGAATGCAGGCCACCTGATCTGGATTACAGAAGAACTACGGATTAGATGACGGACAAGAGTCGGATGAGATACAGAGAAGGGGGACCGCAAGGGGGGGAGAGAGCAGGGGAATAGAGATATTATAGTGAGGTGAAATGACAAGTGTGTAAAGGGAACAGACGCGGTCAGCTAAAAATAAAAGGATGGAGAATGGGAGGTAGAGCGAGAGCCACCTGGGGGACCCCGACTGATTTCGACCGACTGAAAGGGCAGGTGGAAGGCCAAAAGGAAACTGGGGAAATGGCAACACTGGAAAAAGACGTATTACATGAAGAGTGAGGTAGAGTGGGAGGATGAAAGCAGAGCTGCCCCTGAGAGGATGATTCAAAAAGAGTAGAAAGACAAAGACGGGAGGGAGGAGCAGGGCGTGATTCAGTCGTGACTTGCTCTATCTATAAAATGTCACGACTACAGAGATCCACTGCCTAGAGTCCTAATGTATGCAATCATATATTCTGAACATCATACTATCTAGAGGCACACAGGTGTGTCACGCATATACATGAGGGCACACACAGCCACAAAAAACATACAACACATACACACAGTGCTTAGTCATAGCACTGAGGCAATGAGATAGTGTTAATGCCAAGGGGACGGGGTGGGGGAGGGCTGCAGAACGATGGCGGTGAAAAGAGGAAAGACGTGCAAGGATGAGAGAAGAGAAAAGGGATGGATCCAGAGGAGTGGTGGAGGGATGAGAGGAGGATAGAGAAGAGCAGAGGCAAAGATTGAATAAAGAGATGACATTAATACACAAAAACAAAAATAAAATCATGCTAGTGGAGTGAACTCTCCAATTTTCCAATCCAACTCATTGAAATATGGCAAAACAAATCAAAGCAACAATATTTTTAAATAAACAATGAGTCAGGCTCAGATTTAAAGTTCCTCAGTCTGCCACAACAACATGTACTAATTAACATCTCAAGGGCAAAACAGTTTTTGAAAGATGGGGAGGAAAAAGTCAGAGGGAAAAACAGAGCATGAGAAAGAGGATGGGATGGACAGGGAAGGAGGAGGAGGGTGGAGAAAGAGGGTAAAAGGATGAGATGGAAGAATGGAGGAAGGTCCCAGTGGGGTGTTAAGGCAATGTAATGAAGCTGGTAATTGAGGAGAGGGCAGAGCAGAGAGAGACTGATCCATACATTTGATTAATCAGCTCTTAGCTGTCACCACAAAGCTATTGATCTAAGGCAAGGCCATCACACACACAGTCTGAGACACAAGCACACACACACATGCAGACACTTCTGTACCCACTTTCACATAAAACACAGGCAGTCACAAACACAAGGTCTGGGTCTGTAGAGGAAGGAATGATATACATTTTTAACCTCACACCTTTATCGACGCAAGCTGTCCGCTTAAACGTAAACTCTCAGGAAATACACACACTACGCCCTCACAGTCTTCTGTAACCTTGGAGTCACACTATTCATCCATCCATCCATCCATCCATCCATCCATCCATCCATCCATCATAACCCAGTCCTGGTGTTATTGCTGTCCATCCACGCTGCCATCAATCTTGCGCTACCAACTCATCGATCAGTCCCGTCTTGTCCATTGATTTCGGATTGTGTTGTAGAGCAGGCTGATTGTAGCAAGATTTGTGTCCACTAACCCTTTGTCTATACTTGTATCCATCCATCACCTCTTCCATCTTTTGCTTCATTAGGCCCATTCAAGCTCATCCTTGCTCACCATAAAACAAAATGAACAGAAATGCTAAATGTTTCCAAACTAAGGCTTTTAAATCACAACTACTTAATCTTTTATGAGTATATGTCTTTGTTTTAAGTGTTTTAACCTTTGGATATTTTAAAGAAATCATGTACTACAACTTTGACACGATGTATAGAAAAACGCGAGAGGAGGAATCAGAAGAGATGGAGAAAAGCAGGAGGTGAGAGGTGCACACGGCTGCCACAAAGACAACACAATGGCATCGGAAAATTGGCATGGCAACCAGCTCGTTGTCATGGTAATTGTATGACGGCACACTGGGTAGGTAAACAAGGATGCTGGTTGCCAAGGGTGACTGCTGTGCTCTTTGGGTAAACAAAGAATTTGTGCAGGAGGACGGTTTGGTGGTTTTATAGTATCTTCCTCGGCACATTTATATCTCCCTGTGAGTTGTCATAAAATAAACAAGGGAAAAATTAGCGCCAAGTAGAAATGTATGACAACAAGACAGAAAATTCATGAGAAAAATTAAGACATATGATATGACTAAATGCGTGCGAGAAGGTGTGGGAAATAAATCTATATTAGTATAGTAGTATAGTAGTATGTAGTATATTAGAGTAATTAAAAATTCCCTTGAACCTCAAAGAAAAATGCAAAGTATAGTCCCTGCTAGTCCACGCTGTCTTTCTCTCCTTTAATGAAACACACATGAACAGCCACGCGCGGCTTTCAAGTCAAATTATCCTCTAATTACTCACGTTCCAATTAAGGCTTAATTAACAGTAACCATCTGCAAACGTGCGCACGTACAAGGAGCTGGCTTCAAACTGGAGGGTGGTTTGATACACCCTGCTGCATACTAAGAAGCCCGCGCCGAAAGGCAGAGTTTCTGTACCTGTGAGGAAAGTGCATTCATAAATGAGGCGATGCATGACAGCGAGATATGTGATATATGATCGTGTGTGAGAGCCTGCATGGGCATTCAGTGGAGGCACGTTCGCTCATACACGCATGAACAAACCCTGCATGCAAACACTGCTCCGTTTGCATGCTATAGTTACAGTGCCTATATACGCGCGGACACACAGTACATGTCACTCACATGTGCATACAGAGTACAGTAGACTTTTCCTCTCTCCCAGAGCATCCGCCCTTTTGCGCACAGAGAAACAAACACATACTACACGCATACAGTTAATCTTACTCCCTGCAGTAAAGCAGAGAGGATTGTGCCAGGATTAGGGGATATTAAATCCTTGGATTATCCAATCAAATCGTATTCTACCCCCTCCCCCATCCACACAAAATCAGCGGAATAAACCATTGCGCCATGTTATGAGGGAATGAGGGAAGGGGGTCGTGTGACTATGTAAATGTGTGTACATGCACTATTAAACTAGAATAAATGTTGTTTTGATTATTATTTTTCATCAAATCACTGTAGGCCAATACGCCACAACAAGAATGAAATGTTCTGGCAAACAGTAATATAAAACTGATTACAGTGCACAGCATGACAACATGCGAGTGTGTGCGTGTTTATATGTACAGGCACACAAACACTCTCCCTTCATATCTCTCTCCCTCACACACCCTTCCCCCTCCAATCTCCCGCTGGAACACTCCATCCACACAATTTCAGATGCCCATTTTCCAGAGTGCACAAGAAAGGAAAACTATTTTTATCCCTTCTCCACGATCTAGCATTATTTCTGCCTCTTCCTCTCGCCAATCCTCGATTCCCTTCTTTCTACTCTCAGTTCCATAATCCCTCCATACCCTGACTGATGACACGGGCTTCACAGCTTTTTTATCTTTTCCTATCCTTTCTCTCGCTCCCCTTCTGTCTATATCTTGTTCACTGCACTCGTATTGCTCCTCTCGCTTCTCCCGCACTCTCTCTCTCCTCATCATCAGTTTACCAAACCCTTTTGTTGATTTGGCAGAAACCTGTTCAAACTCAATGACTTTGTTTAATGCAGAGCTGGACATTACTTTGCTTTGTGCCATAATTTATCTAAGTGAATTTTACTTTATCTAAAATGGATATATGTATTTTGAATTTCAAACACTTCTAACTGGCTCATCATTCAATGAGTGGAAAATCATTGCATTTATTTTAGCAAAAGCTTGAGTCATTTTTAAAGCAGAAATGTCAAATAAATAAATAAATATATAAATGCATGTCTGGTTTCAGTCTCACCATACAAGCACATTCAGAATAACTACAATGTCGAACATTTCATTCCAGTTTAAATTAATTTCAATTCCCCTCTCTCTTCCTGTATAGCTACACTTTCTTCCTAATGGAAATACATTCACTTGCCAATTCATTAGGGACGCTGGTAAAAACAAATACATTCTAACACACCAGTCCTGCTCTAAATCCCTTTTCATGACTGTCATAATGTTCAGTTTAAGTTGAGCCAGCAACAGAAAGGTGATAATTCAATTGTAGCACAATACAGTGCAATAGTACTACAAACACACAGCCTCCAAAACGAATTAACAGGTCTCTTATTTATTTTAAACAAATGCTGAATACCGTAATTCATGTTCATTCAAGTTATATTAGAATGCATTCATTTTCAATAGTGCATTTGATGATCTGGTAAGTGGATATAAATAATGAATATAAATTAGGCCCAGTTTCAGTATCTAATTCATACTCTCTCCATTAAAAGGCAGAAAGATACTACATATCATGATAAGTAAAATGTGTATTAAATCACATTATCACTCGTTCATCACTCAGCATTATTGCGTATCATCTCTTAGGATTGCTTTTCATGTTTAACAATGTTACCGTGTTAATGTAAATATAACACCTAGGCTCCCTGATGAAAGTGAGTTCATGCCTCTCATTCACAGCTGGATGAAAACATTATAATGCGAGACACAGAAAGAGTTAGCGGAAAGGTGGAGCAGCCCAGCAGCATAACTCCACCCCATCTTGCTTCCATCTCTCTATCACACCACGTTAGGCTTTGCATCCCCCAGGTTACCTAGCAACTTGGCATCTTGCTCAGCTCGGTTGCCAGGCAACGGGGGCCTGCAACCATAATACAAGCTCCTGAGCAGCCCATCCCCCTGCTCCCATCCCTCCTTCTCCTGTTTCTCTCTCTCATTCCATTCTTCACACCTGAGAAGCCTGCCCTCCTTATCTAGCAGTTAACCCTTCATCAGCCTCCTTATTGGAGCATGGATTAGCAACTCTCTTCTCTCTCCCTCTCTTTTTTCTTCATCACCCTCCATAGTAATGGCATCAAAGCATGCATAAAGCAGAACTAACTTCCCTGTTGATCCCTATAATAGTATGCTGTTTTTGTCAAACCCCAATGAGAACATTCTGCACGCAGCAGTGGAGCACTCACTGAAATTTGATCCTTTGGATTTAGTCCAACATAATCCAACAGCACTATAGCGGATAACTCTTAGACCTATGCACTTGGACCTTCTTTCTATTTTAGGGAGTGTAAGTCCTTTGGGAAATGAGCTGGTGAATTAAAAAGGCTGCTCAAAGCCATACAAACTCATGATTATAAAAACCTCATATTCATTGAGATTACATTCAACACAGAGCCAGTGACACATTTTATGAATGCTCAGATAGTTAAAGTGTCACGATCCTAGTAGGCAAGACAGATATGCACATGGCCTGTATATTCTATAACAGCCAAACTGGAGAAATACTTTAATATTAACTTCTACGTTTTTAGTAGGTGTTTTTTCTTCATTTTATCTTAAATGACTTGCTTCTATTTCACAGCAGAAGCTATTGAGGCCTATTGATCAGTTGTAAAATGTATAATGTACTGAGTTTAACGTTTGACTATTTGAGTGATAGTTCAATTTAAGACAAAAAATGTAAGATTACTGCAATGTCTTAATCTAGCAAAGTGATGCTTATCTATTTTGTTCAGTTAAATTTGTCTTTTTTAAGATTTTATATCGGATCAGAAAAAAGTGACTTGGAATGGAGAAAATATGTCATTTAAGTATTAAGATCGAAAACACTGTAAAGATAGAAATAAATTACAGTAGTCCATGCCACAGTACATCAGTCTATGGTGTATAAATTTAGAGGATACATTTCAAGTTTATCGATTTTAATCCAATTTAAATCCAAACTGGAATCTTTTGAACAACGTGTTCCTACAAATGATGATCTGCAGTCACCTGCCAGTTCATTACACACTACTGTGATGTACACTAATAAATATATATAATATAACAGACCTCCACTAAATCTTAGGTTCATGAAGGTCAGATTTGGCATTTGTTTATAAGAACTGAATGAGCTCTTGAGTGGAGGACTGTTATATTACAATGCATGTACCTTTGCCTAGCTGTGTTTTGGCTGGTGAGTGTATAAATGTCAATTAGTGATGATTACAAGTGTAGACACTCTTATATCCAGTAGCTTAAAATCTCAAAAATCCTCATGAACTGAACAAAACCTGGGATTGTTCAGTTCACTTTGCCTCCTGTCACACATTAACAAGCTCACAGAGTGATAAGCCCTGTTGTCCATTCTCACAGTCTTCTGCTGCTGAACAGAGCATTGTGAAGTGTGGTGATCTACGCCAGTCTAATTTAGTGGTATAAAGCTGTAGCTTTGCCCTGTGGTCAGAGTGAAAAGGCCTTTATTTAGATAGCAGGTTGAAGTGTGGTTAGAGAGGGAACCTCGGAGCAGAGGTCACACCCCAGGTGCAACTAAAGTCCTGTCATCCCCTCGCTTGCCTAATAATATACACACATATGCAGACACACACACACCAGCGGCCCCCTCTGACAGATGTCTCTGTTTAAATTGACAGAAGTGCGCCCTGACTCCCTCCCACTCCTCCACCACCCAGAAAAACCCCTTTCTTCCACACACCACCCGCCTGCCCCTTCCTCCACGCTCATTATGAAAAACTTTTGTCTTGTTTCCTCCTTCTCTCTAACCCGACCTCCTCTACTCCTCCCCTGTCTCACCCTACCCCCTCCCTGACTATACGGTCCTATTCATGCCAAACCTCTTCATGGCCCTCCTCCACTTCTCTCAGCCCCCCTCTTTTCATTCACACAAATTCACACATTCATTCAGCTGCCTTGCATGGGCCTGTTCTATATGTCGATCTCAGCGCAGACACATAAATATTACATGCTCAGACAAGGTGTCTGGATTGCAGGCTGCAGGTTTTAGATTGATAGTTTGAATGATGGACAGAACAATAGATGCCAACTAATGCCAGTGGCATTCTTCATTTTAAAATGTATGTTGAGCATTGCCTGTGTGTGTGTGTTGGGCCTTAATGTGAACTCCTAAATGTGGAATGGATGTAAATTTCATGTAAATAATAGTTAAATTGCAAAAAATGTTTCCTATAGTTAAAACAATCTAATTAAATGTATTGCCTGAGTCCAGGACCAACTGAAACATAACCTGGGTCTTTTTGTTCTTTCCATTGGTTAAGTCTGCCCATAGAAGGACTGAATCTGACTACATCTGCCTCGTTTCTCAATTAAATATTTGTAAAACATGCATAGACTCTAAGAGTAGTAGTACATACTTTGAGAGCTCCCACAATACAGGAAGATGCACAATAAAGTTTTGGTTGTGCTTGAATATGGAATGACAGAGTGACTGATATAGTAGCTGATGTAAAGAGGGAGAGATGTTTGCTATATTATCTGGCACTGGACATCAGTGACACTGCTCAATGATCAAAGCCCTTTCCAAGTACAACGCTTGGATCTGGGCGTCTGTTAAGGTCACGGGTTAAGTGATTTTTTGGCATACCCTTCTTTCTAGAACATTTCTTCCTTGAAAAAAAAGTTGAAAACACAAACAAAAGTGAAAGATACTTCTCTAGTGTGCTCGCAATTGTATTTCCAGTTTTGCAGTAAGTCAGTATATTTCTGAATTCAACAAGGGTGTAGCTTTCAGTGAGCCAGTGGTTGGATCCACGATTTAATTGGGAAAACTAAAGCTGTCTATGCTATGTGTTTCTCAAAGTTTGAAGCAAACTTTAAGTTCAACCAAGCAACAAAACACACATCAGCGCAGCATCTGCAATATTGATGACTGATAATTGCAACTAGACAGTTCTTTTCACTTGATGATTGTGGAAACCAGACCCCGCGGAAGCTGGCAGGATTTACAAAGCAGATGGTGTGTGATATGGACTTTGGGCTACTTTAGAGCGTAGCATCTGAGAGACACTGATTTGGCAGTGAACAATCACACACCCTGGTAATCATGTGTCCACACAAACATAATTCTTAAAACTGGCCAGGACATAAATGTTCCTCTCTCTGCCTGTGTGTGTGTGTGTGTGTGTGTGTGTGCGTGCATGCGTGTGTGCATGTGTGTTAGGCCTTAAAGAGGCAGGCGCTCTCCAGGGTCAGGCTTTTATGAGGCTATGATTAGATTCTGCCTCAATTTTGTGGTGAAATATGAGGCAGGCACTCTTTCTCTCTCCGTGTCACATGCACAAATGTACCCACATGCTCACACTCATACACGCACACACATACATCGCAAGCACAGACACACCAAGACCTTTATTTTAAACAAACAAGCTAAATCCTTCTCAGTATTAGCCGAACACCACCCCACACAAACGCCCCTCCGCTCCACATGCCTCCTCTGTATCATTCTCTCTGGCTCCTCCTCTTTCTCTCTACTTCTTGCACACAACACAAACACACACTCGATTCTACACCTGTCCCTCTACTCCCTTTCCATCCCACACACAGTGGGGATAAAAATAGAGAAACAGCATGAGGGAGGGGGGAGTGATACACATCACAAACCCCATCAGGAGGGGAGAGATAGAGGCAGAGGAGGAAGAGATGGAGAGAAGGATCTGGGGTCTGTTCTAAATTGAAAGTGCAGCAGTAAGCAGTGAAGGGGAATAGTAAACAGTGCTGCTGACCACATAAATATGCTAAATTAGCCTACAAAGTCGCCCTAGTGGATAATTGCTCATCATAGCTTTGCCCCATAGGGAGGTTGCCTGCCAGGTCTCTTAGATTCCACATGGAAACACACACATAACATACACAACAGACACACTCCCCGAATGGATCTGATAACCATAAACTACAGGTACTGGATGATGGACACGTGGGAAGATAGTGCCTATTGTCCCAGTCTCATCATGCAAACTAAAACCATGAAGTTGAGTAACGCTACCTGAAAAGAAGCAGCATCAATAGTCATGCAAGTCCATACTGAACGCACATAAAGTGTCGCTTTTTCAGCTTGGAACACAAATACATGCACTCTAGGCACATCTCCTGTTGTGTTTGCATGATCCAGAGGTATCCTTAGAACTGCGGTATTTTGATTGATCAGCTTAAGAACATTGTCAAACCATATGTGTTTAATCAATAACACAGCTACAAACTTTTAATATTTTTTTAATAGTGGTATCGATCCTCTGCTGTATCACTTATTGTTAACTACTTGTCCTGTGGTGCTTCTTCTGCCTTTTTAATAATTCATTAGGCATACAGCGTATCTCAGGAACTACAATATATGCGTGTGTGTGTGTGTGTGTGTGTGTGTGTGTGTGTGTGTGTGTGTGTGTGTGTGTGATAGCTTCAGTTTGGCTCTAATCAAAGAACAGGGAGCAGAGTGCTGCCTGGAGAGCAGTGAAGCATGACAACACACACCTGGTAAGCTGCTTATCACACTTTAATTTCACCTACACTGAGATCTGCGGATGCCAGCGTGACCAAACAGATGTGTGTGTGTGTGTGTGTGTGTGTGTGTGGTGTGTGTGTACGCATGTGTGTGTGTACAAGTGTGTGTTCATGTATGTGTGTGTACAAACAGTTGTGTTTCAGGTAGTACGAAGATGAAGGGAGCGATAAACACAAATAGAAGAGAGTGCAGATTAAATGGAGGGAGAGATATCGACAGCAAAGAACAAAAGAAGCAGATAAGAGGAAAGATAGGGTAGGAAATACGGCAGCAGGAGGCTCGGGATAGAGAGATAGAGAAAAAGATAGTAAGCAGAGGGAGATATGAGGTTAAAATCTAACCAGGCTGAGAGGGAAATGTGGCCTGATGAAAAGAGAAAGAGGGAGGGCAGTGTTGTATGCGGGATGGAGATGAGGCAAGGGCAGTGTTGTATGCGGGATAACTCTTTCCTGTTTGCATGAGCACGTGTGGTGACATGTACATTTAAAAGGTCTTTGTGAGCATGTAAGCAAAATCTTTCCCAGTTATCCATCTGTCTACAGATTACAGATTACAATACAACCTTTCAACTCATCAATGATAGAAGCTTGAGATGTGAAGAAACATAGTATTAAAGCTACTAACAAGGCAGCATTATGTTACTGAATATGTAGTTACTGATAAACAGGTTTGATCCATGATAATTATTTAGGTTGATAGAATATGCTGCTGTTTTATTCAATGCATTGTGCTCAATTGTTGCTGTCCAAACACTCACGGGGGATGTCATGTCCTTCTAATGGATCTCCTGGAAGGAAAGTTTTACAGCTCAGAGACCAGCCCCCCTTGCATTTGTTTGCTCGAAGCTGAGCCCTGACCTCTGACCTCAGACACACGCTGTCACCCTACTGCCACAATTTCTCTGGACTAACGAGACACAAAAACCAGCAGCCAGCAGACTGCCAGTTGGAAGAATGTACCACTGCCATTTGTGTAGGTATTAGGTATAATCATTATTAGCATAAACATGAGCTTCTATATCACATGGCCTCTCTGACAGTGGTAAAGATGAAATACTCCTAAAATAATTAAAAATGAATGCCTGAATGAGAGGCATATGCATTTCTCCATTATTTCAATCTGGTAAAAATCCCTGCATACACTAGGTAATTAAACTTTCAAGTATAAATAACCACAAATATCTCACAGCTAAACAGGAACTCTTTCTCCTAGATGTAGTCCAGGGAGAATTTGTATAACACATCTAATACAGTGAGATTTACTAGTGATTACACTGTTAAAATTCTTCAACCATGACTAATGGTGTAACTCTCTCTCTTTCCTCATGCCATATTTCCTCTTTGCTTCTCTTTCTCCCTGTCTGTGTCCAAATTAAACACAAGGCGCAGGACACTCTGATAAGGCCATCTGTTCATCTCTCGCTCTCTCTCTCTCTCAATCCCTCTGTACTTTTTTTTTTCAGTTTCCAATCTGACAGTCTTTTGCCACTGCTGAAGCTCGCGAGGAGATTTGAAATAATTTCTCAGAATGTGTTTTCTTCGTTTCATTGTGCAACCGGCTAGCTGGAGCTCACCCACCAGTGAGTGACACATAGGAGCAGTAAAAGTCCGTAACATTTGACTTGTCACCAAATCTTTAATTGCTTGGCCATGCATATAAAAGAAACCCATGTTTATGAGTGTGTGGTGCTTCAGTTCCATTAAAGTTGTATGAGGTTCTACCACTGCCTGCAATTTATTAGAGTGATCCCAGGATTCAAATCCTACTCAAGCAAGACTACCCTGCACACACACAAATACGCACATGCACCCACCTCTTGCCCCACAGTGAGCCTGGGATCTGACTATGGAAATGAGTTTGTGATAAACTCATCATGCGGCTTAACAAGTAGAGCAAGGGAAGAAGAGGAGAAGGGGAAGGAGGAGATGGGGGGGGGGGGGGGGGTGAAACGGTCAAAAGGGTCAACTAATCAAGAGGAGGGGAAATGAGACGAGGGGAACTGCGAGAGGGAGGGTGTGAAGGAGGGAGATAGAGAAAGAGAGAGGGACAGCGTTTGAGAGGGGGGCTTAGAAGGGTTACCATAAATGACTGTGAAATGAGAATCCAAAGAGGAAGCGCTAGTGTGCAGTGAGAGAAAAAAAAAATGAGTAAGAGACAGCAGTGAAGGAAAGGGGGGATGAGAGAGGGTTAATATGAAATGTAAGAGTTGAAAGTAGTCAAGAGAAGATTCTGTAATATTCTACTGGTGCAGAGAAACTGGAAGACGTAAGGGGACACACGACAGAGGGGATTTGAGGAGAAAAAGGAGATAAAGTGGTGTGAGGAAGCACGTACAGAGGGTTGGGGAAAAGAGAAGCAAGAACAGGAAAGAGATGAAAAAGCATTTCTTAGGGAGAGAAAAGGCTGGGACAATTGGAATATGTGTGAGAGATGAAGAAATCTACTTAAGTCATTTTTAAGTCCTGTCAATGAAGGCAAAATAGGCAGAAAGGGGGAGGAAGGAGAAGGGAGACACACAGGATAGAGAAAAGGTATAGCTGGTTAGGGGAAGGTGATAGTAGAGCTTAACCTTAGCAAAGATAGGGGGCAAATAAAGGTACTGGACTATGTAGTGGCCTTTAAGCCAAGTTATAGTCACCAAAATAATTGATTCAGGCTTTAAAAATTATACCAAACTCTTTCAAACTCAAGACAACGTATCATTCACAAGATTTTTACTGCAAATGAAACACCTGAGAGTATTTTGAGTAAAAGAAAGTGTTGGTGGCAAGCCCTGTACATAGCTCCCATTTACTGTTACTCATGAATCACTTCACTGTGCTCACACAAACATGGTAGAATAAGGTTTATATTTTACTCTGAAGACTCGAACAAGACAGAATGGTTTAATGTTATAATTTTCAAAAAAAAAAAAAAAAGTGGAAAGCGAGATGCTCCAAACTGAGAAAATCCACTTGCATGAAACGCATTTCATCAACCAGCCACACCCTTGTCTTAGGACTTTTCCTCAAGGGAGTGGTGCTTCTGATTGTTGTACGCTGGCTCTTTAGTAAATCTCCACCGCTAATAAGTATCCACTCTGCAAATGTTTCCTTTGTGTGCACAGAATATTTATCACAATTTTTCTGGGAATTTAATGCAACTATCCATTTGTAAAGCGATGGATAGTTTTTCCCTTCTGCAATGAGCCTAATATTGATGTCACAAACATTAAAGAATGAAGTAAAACAGAGGAGAAGGTTATAGGATGAGTCAAAGGACAAAGGGCAACACAAGAGAGAAAAGGGAGACACAGCAGTAGGCGGAAAGGTGATTTTATGCAGAAAGGTCAGACTCCTTAGAAGTCCCTAATTGGATTAATGTCAATATTAACATGTCGTCTTTTCGTAGGTGGCTGTGTCAGTGTGAATGCAGAGGCATTCCCCTGTTACACGAAAAAGAAGACCACAATATGTATGCAGGGATTTGTGCTTGTGTGTGTTAGAACATTTCCCCTCCCCCAGTGCCTTTTCTTCATGCTCTCCTTCAACAATTTTCTCACTGAGATCTTATCACCACTCCAGCTCGCAGAGAAGGTGCAGGAACTGAAACTCTGATCAGTTGCAAGGCGACAAAGAAAGAATGAGACAGAGAAAGGTTCAGAGCTGGCAGAGGTACACTTACTATTCTGTTATTATAACTGCTGCAAATCTGAATTCTGATAAGGCTTAGGAAGATGTTATTTACTAAAAAACCCTACATTTTCAGAGCACGCAGTCTGAGCTGAACAGTTGTGCAAATGCAAATTGTTCCAAAACAGATACTGTAAAATCCGTTTTTGACTGCAGCGGAAACCAGGTCAGAGAGAAAGAGGAAAGAGAGGGAGTGACAGAGAGGTACAGTCTATGAGACAGACACCGCTCTCGCACAGTGCCCCATCCATAATGAACATTGTCCTACCCCAGCACAGGAGTAGCGCGCAATATCTCACTAGAGAGACTGTAGGGAGACTGGGATGAGACAAAGGGGAATGGCCACATTAATTACACAGACATTCTCTAGGCGGGAGCTATCACCGCAGGCAAATGGAGGGACTGACAGAGAGATGGACAGAGTGAGAAAGAAATGGAGATGATGATGCTCGGGGAGTAACTAATGCGTCTGCAGTGAGAAGGAGTGTTTGTCCTGAGCAGTGAGACACCTGCTGACTGCTGAGTTATGTCACAATGTTACTAATGGGAGCTGAACCTCAAATCACACACTGATGTGAGCCGACTTGTGTGTGCGTATCAAAGGTGGATGGCAGCGCCTGCATGTAGATAGGAGGGTGGGCTCTGCAATATGAACGTACGTGCAATTTTGTGTGTGCTGTTGCATAAGTGTGAAGTGTGTACTGTCTAGGGATGTTTGTGTTTATGTCTGTGATGTGCACTTACCCCTGGTAGTGTTTTCTGCTCATGAAGAGCGCTCTGGGCTTTCAGTGCCGACTCTCTCGCACAGTACGTCAGAAATGCACATCCTGCCAGACAGAACGAGGCAGAGAAAGAGGAAAAGAGGGGGAGAGGAATAACGGTGGAAAAGGTCAGTGAATGGCGCTCATATTTGTCATTCTCTATCTCTGTCTCTGTATTACCCTGCTACGAACACACAAACTGTCATACAGACACACACACTGCCATAAACCACATAAATGTTTCCTTTTCCAATGCCTTCCCTGATTACTCGTCGGCTATTCTGAATAAGGATAACTGTGTGAAACAATTAAAAATACGGATAATCATGCACTGTACAGTAACTATACTTGACAACACCATAATGATGTACTCTAGAGCAGAGAAGGACACTCCACGATGGCACGGCACATTTCAGAACGGCACGGCACGAGTCAGCACACATGACAGCACCAAAGACGTGTGCGCAGGTCTAACAAGGGCTTACAGGCTCGTCACTGTCAGGTTCCTGCCCTATACCAACCACTATGCATGCCTCACGATCACTCCAAATACACTCCCTTCTTTTTCCTATGTGCTGTACCTGTGTCTGTATGTGTGAGGGAAGGGTAGGTAGTAGAGCTGGCTGGCCAGAGCCGTGTACTACACCTGTCACCAGCACTAAGACAACGAGATTAGCAGCAGGTTAGCATCCCAGTGACATCTCAGACAGACAGACAGACAGACAGACAAGACAGACTAAAGTAGGTTCAGAGTAAATAAACAAGTGTACATCTGAAGAATTTGTAATGACTTAACGTAATTCCATAAGATGAAAAAATACAAGGAACGAAAAGACGTATACACTGGCACACAGGAAAGTACACAACACACACCCACGTAGACACACGTGCAACTTATGGTCCATCTCATTGCTTTTAAGAGGGGCTTACTGAGGCCGTGGGGATTCTCAAAACAACAGATTCTTTCCCTTGTGTCACCGCGGCTTACAGGCCCATTACACTGATTGGAGCATACAGGCTAATCTGGTTCATAGCACACAGGACCCCAGGTCAGTCAGCGTGTGCATGTGTGTGTGTGTGTGTGTGTGTGTGTGTGAGAGAGAGAGAGAGAGAGGGAGGGGGGTATCTGTGGTATTCAAAGTTAATTACCGTTAGAACCTATTTAAAGCCTAATCAGTAGTATAATTAAAGGTTTTTAACTATATATACAAGATATTTAAAACCTTTTAATCACACCTGTATACAGTTCTTCCTGTTGTAAAAAAAACAAAACAAACATGTTTACAAACCTCAGCAATCTCAGTACATTTTTAAATAGGCATCCCATAGTTTTTTTTGTTTTGTTTTGTTTTGCCACAAGCATACTGCCGCACAAAAGCATTTTGGTTCACAGTGTACGTGCAGTGACTGCGTTTGCTTGCCTGTCTCCATGATCTCTCATTGCAGCGCTAACAAGAGATGAAGACGAGAGGTGCTGTGACAGTTTCCATGGATACGTGTGACACTCAGTGCAGAAAAATTCGCCCATCTATCTGCCTTACTGTCACACGTCTATCTAGGTATCTGTCTATCTATCTTTTTTTTTTTTTGTCTGTCTCTGTTTAATCTGTGCTATGAGACCTACCTTTGTGCATGCCAGTGTATTTGTCCTTAATCACAGTTAGCTCATAGATTTTGCCGAACTGCTCGAAGATGGGCTTGAGGTCCTTCTCCTCCAGATTCCGGGGAATCTGCCCCACAAATAACTTGATGGCGTCGGCCTCCTTCATCGGGACAAAGTGGTGGGGACAACTGGGTACTGCGGGGGCTTAGGGGCAAACGGATCGGAGGCAGGTATCCCTGGAGAGGAAATACTGATGCTGGATGAGCCTTTGGGTCGCAGCGAATTATGGAGAAAGAAAAAGAAAACAGAGGAAGAACTTAATCAAAAACCACAATTATTATCCTACAATATCTATTTAATGTAGCATAGCCTATCATAATATGGCCTTGGAGTCTGATTTTTCTTTTGTACTTTTATTTTTATTGCAAACATAAATTTGGAATAAAAATGTTATTTGAATATGACTATAAAATATGAATTAAAGGTAAATTAAAGGAAAGATTATATGCGTGAGTGTTTATTTCCCAGTCTGATGACAAAGGATCTCAGTAGCTTCTGGTAAAACAATTATGCAAATGTTAATTAGCCAATCAAAAAACAATGATGGCACTTCTACTCAATTAAATATATATATATATATATATATATATATAAAAGAAAATATCTGTGAGCATGCATTACCTTTCGGTGGATAAACGGAGTTCGGGATCCCTAAAGATGAAACAGAGAAGAATGAGCGTGATTGGGGGTAAATCATTGCAATAGAGCGGTTTCTTTGTTTAGCCAGCTGTAGGTTACAGCATACACACGGATGTCATGGGGCTCCCTTGCTCTTTGTCCGATCCCCCCCCCCTCAATGTACACACTCGCATACACACACACACACACACATATATATACATACACACAGACGCCAGAACAAAACAACACATGGAAATATACAGCGTACACACACTGTGGTTCTTACCGTTGATGGATTTATGTTGAGTGCTGCAAATCAGAAATTAAAGAGAGATGCTCTCCGTTGGGTCCCCGTTGTATGTCCTCGCCGCTCTCTCTCTCTCTCCGTCCCGTCCGCCTTCCTTCCCCTCTCTGGATGCTCTCCGCTCTCTTTGTGCCCGCCGTCTCTCTCCCTCCTCCTCCTCTTCTTCTTCTTCTCCTTCTTCTTCTTCCTACTCCAGATACTTTAGGCTCGGCGTGTGTTCTCACAAAACCCGGTGTTTTCGGGTCTCC
Organism: Chelon labrosus; assembly: GCF_963514085.1. NCBI lineage: Eukaryota > Metazoa > Chordata > Actinopteri > Mugiliformes > Mugilidae > Chelon > Chelon labrosus. The sequence goes on from NC_140345.1 coordinate 9,957,477, forward strand.
GGGTCTGGAGGCTGATGGAGGAGAGTCCTGGCAGGTGAGTCTCTTGACGCGGGTCCCACTTGAAACGCCGCCGGTTTAAAAAAAACAAGCCACGGAGCAGCAGACGGACCTGGCTTCTTGTCACTTTCACGAGGGCTTAATTCCTATTTAATTATAACGTGATAACGGTCAAGCCGGCCGCGTAAAATTTGGCCAACTCAAAACTGTTTAAACTTGCGTGGTCTCTTGTAAACAGCCTCGTTTGGACTTGCCGTTGTTGTTGTTGTTACCGTTAATGGAGGCTGCTCTTTAAATAACTCTCACTAATTTTCTATTTCTTGTAACGTCTCACTCGTCCAACGGCTGCACGGCTTTTCACATCATATAGCTACCGGTGTCTCTCTTACTCTCTTTCTCTCCCTCCCCCTGCTCTCACCGAAGCGGCTGCTCGCTTGTGACGTAACTCCAGGGGACCGTCAACAAATATAATCGCAATACTCAAACGAAAAACCACAAAATGTCGTCGCTAATTCTATTTAAATTTATAAATTTACCCAATCAAATTCAGATATCTCTTTACATCTTTTACATCCCCAATTTAAAAATTTCAGGAGCTGTTTATGAGCAGTTTTAGCATTTTCACTCCTCCTGTCTTGACACGGGTGACTCTTTTTATGGACGTCGCCTGGGCGACACGGCGCACGGAGCCGCCTATTGTTCTCGCCGCGAGCCCTGGCCTTGGTGCTGAAACGATGCTTCTTGACGTGAAGCGCGCCGCCGATGACGACGAGCACGCAGTCACGACTACTACAGCTGTTCACGCCCGAGCCCGAAATCACGCTCACACCCACACAGAGTGAAACGTGTGACAGAGGGAAAGAGCGATAGCTCCGGGTTGGAGTTGGCCTACTTTACAGCCTCTATTGTGGAAAACCCGGCAGTACATTCGGGCTATTTCACTGCGATATGCAACAACAGGCAGTTCCAATGTTACTGCTAACTAACAGCACGTCCACCTTTCTTATTGTTGATGTGCGCACAGAGAGATTGAGTGAAAAGAGAGTCAGAGGGTTCATGGTAATTTACTCCAAAAGGTCACCATCTGCCCGCCTTGCCTCGTGCCCTCTGTGATCCAGCATCCCCCGCCACATTCATCCACCTTATATATATATATATATATATACCCCACCCACACAGCACACGCACACAAGGATATATCACCAGGGGTTTCTAACGGCCCCAGCACCCGGCAGGAGAGACACGCAAGGCCCGCTGCAACCCTGAGGATATGAGTGGTGTGCGGGCAGCAGGCAGCACGCCACCGGAGCTGTTAAGTCTCCCTGCACGAAGAAGAAGAAACTCACGCAAGTGCAGGACCAGGGATGCTGTGCGAGGAAAAATAAATAAATTACAACGCTTTTTATAAGCTTAGCAGATGGAATTCCTTTACCTTTAGGCTTAAATGTTTTTCAGTGATCTCTCTGATCAATTTAAATATACTTACTACTAATCATGAATGAAAAAAGTCAAAACCCTAAGATAATGGGTTACCATTGAGGACACAACCTGGTACAGTTTATGCTGTGCTAGAAATGTACTCATGATGGATATTTAATAGGAAGATTTCAGTACTTGGAAAGGGGAAAAGTACATTCAAATTGCAGATCTCATGCGACGTTAGTTGGCCATTTCTCCACCAGAAAGTCTTCCCAACCATGCAAGTATATGTTGAGGACTTGAAGCAACAATAAGACCTTAAGAGGGAAACTGTCTGTCATCGACTGAGAGGCTTGGTACAACTGGACAGGTTCCCAAATCAATTCAGATCACGGCCTATGTAGTGTCAATAACAATCCAAATTGTGTCAAGATGCTTTACATAAACTATGGACTGAAACTACCAGAGCATGCACTAAGGCAACAGCAGCAACAGTGAAAAAACCTTGGACAGAACACAGCTCATATGAAAGGACTAATGTGCTTGAGGCCAGAGGGAAAAAAAAGAGGAGAGGGATTCCTACAGAAATAAAGACCATTATTCTTACTTTTCCACCCCTACCTTTATGCCTAAAACAGTGCGACCTTTGTAACCTTGGAAAAAAGATGCATGTTATAGACTATGAGCTTGGATGATTAACTTCAGGTTACTTCCTTTGTATCAGACTCTTAAACATCACACTACATCGTTTTCTGCCTCTGTGCTCCTGTTCATAACATAAACTTTATGGGCACACTGTATATCCACAGAAGCCTTTCTACAATTTACACTTTCAATGCTAGCGCTATCCATGCTTTTCATCCGTCCTCAATCTCCCACATATCATACAACATCTAGTATCATGTACTCTTTGTTTGTGTCATGTTTATATGCTGCATATACGCTTTATCTAGATGTATGTATGAATATATCTGCTTGCTTCTGCTGTTCGCTCCTCCTCCCTTTTCTTCTCCCTCCTTTTTCTGTTTCTACTCGACTAGCCTCAAGCAGATGGGTCCCCCCACATGAGCTGGGTCCTACTCAAGGTTTCTTCTTGTATAAAGGGAGTTAATCCCTGCCACCACCGCCTTAGTGCTTGCTTTGGAAGTTGCAGTCTCCAGTTTAGAAAAAAACACCTTAAGGCAGTTTGGATTGCTATGGAAGCTACTGTATATGAATGAAACTGGATTGAATACACAAAGAAAAGCTTTGTGATGAATGAACAGTGGCTTTCATGTAAAATGTGCTTTGTAATTGTGTTAAAAACAAAACTCTCAGTTATCTGATGGCTCATATTTCATTGTGCTATCATGGCCATGGCTCTTAACAGAAACTGCATCTCAGGACAATTTCTGGTTAAATGGTGAATAAGATACATGCTCATTCAGTATTTTACCCTGTAGGTGACTCATATGAGAAGAAAACTGGGCCAGGTCCTTTGTGTTTGAGACTCAATGGCGCCACCGTTTGGACAAAACATGCTTCATCGCTCGTTCTTCTCTGGACAAAACCAAAATACGACACACTACTTAAATTCTCAGTTATTTCAGTTTTATTTAAAATGAGAATTTGAGATAATAATTTCTCCACACATTTTGTTTTGTCTTGTTACTGCATGATAAAAAAAAAGTCTGTATATTGATAATAATCTTATAAACTCTGGTGGTAACAAAAAAAAAAAAAAAAAAAAATGCTACAGCTCCTCAAAACAGAAAATAAATTACATGTTCTTTAGATAATTGATAAATTACTATCCTTTTTTGTTTATTTATAAAATGCAATTTGTACTACAAAAGGATTAGAGACAAGACAGACATATTCAAAGCTGCGAAACAACCATACACACACACACACATATAGATCACAGACACACACGTCGCACGCAAACACCCACGATCAGACTCTGTGCAACAGTTATACGACAGTTAAATGTGAATAAATGCAGTCTACAACAACACTTATTATATCGCTACTCAGATATAAGACATAAGCACCGACTATGTCCAAAAAAATTATAGACATTAAAACATATCTGACAAATATACAGATTCCTCACCTTTGACCAGGTGTTAGTGTCTTGGTGGGAGGTGTGGAGAGAAGGAACGAGAGAGTTAAACCAAAAAAAAAAAAGATAGAGCATAGTACTTACACACATATACAGAGATTACAACACTGAAATGGAAAAATATTTACTTTTTAGCTCAAAGCAGAATGACAGAGTTTGATGCATATCATAGTTAACCTCATTACAAGATTATTGTAAGAAAAGTTTCTCAGTCTCCTTGGGGTTTCCTCATTTATCATAGGACAGATTCAACGTCAACTCCCAAGAAAGTGACGATATAAAGACGTATCAAGGCCATGCTCGACATGTTCTTATTGTCAACAAATTGCATGAAATGAACAAACCAACAATGAGTTTGTTGGAAAAAAAGCAATTCTTCTGTGGCATTCACCAATCAGCCATAGACATAATCCCTGGTAAAGTCAATAACACTGTAAATCTGGTTATCGTGGCACATTTTGTCCTCAAAGTTGTTGAGTTAGAAGCAAGAAAAATGGGGTGTTCCTGGTCTGCAGTGGTCAGTACCTCTCAAAAGTGGTCCAAGGAAGGAAACGTGTCGGCCCATGTGCTCCAATCCAACAGATGAGCTAGAGAAGCTCACGTTGTGGAAAAGCTTGATGCCGGTTTAGATAGAAATCAGTCAAAAGACACGGTAAATCATTTTGTTTTGTAGAGGGGCTGCGTAACTGCAGATCAGTCAGGGTGTCCACGCTGACCCCTGTCCACTACTGTAAGCACGTGTGAAAAACAGAACTGGACTACAGAGTAATGGAAGAAGGTGGTCTGGTCTCATGTAACCCTGTTTTCTTTTATATCACGTGGATGGCCGTGTGTGTGTGTGTTCGTGTGCATGTGTCACTTATCTGGGGAACATATGGATGCGAGGAACACCCCCAGATCAATGTTCAGGTGGTCTTAGGTATCAAGGGAACATCCACATAAATGCCAGGTTTTCCAGGACCCACATTTTTGGGAATATGAACAAATCAACACGTGGTTGGTTTGTTCTTTCATTTGATTTGTTGACAAGAAGAAAAGTATAGAGCAAGAACTGTCCTGTCACGTGACTTTAAAAATGATTGTGTTTGTTGTTTAATAAGCAGCAGACCCCTTAGTTTAGTAAAAACATAACTCTAACTGTGAGTCCTACGGGGATTTCAACACAACTCTGTTGCTCTATTATGCACGTTACTGGAAATTATTATACACAGTTAGAAGGCACATGATTTCAACTGTGTAGACTGTAAAAAAAAAAAAAGTAAAAAAAAAATCACAGATACCACAGCAACAAGAGCAGCAGCAGCGATAGTTTCTAGTAGTTTCTTTTTCTGTCATCGACTTGTTGATTCACTATGCGGTGCAGATTATTTTCAGTATAAGAGGTCAACATAAAATGTCTCCATGCTTTAAAAAAAAATAATAAAAGAAAACAAATATTAAGGGCTTAAAGAGTTCTGCATAACTGTAACTGAATCGAGGCTGTTTAACATCCAACGTCAGCGACCTTTCCTGTTTGGGAAAAGTCTCATCTGTGTCTTCCCACCCAGTTATATTTGGTCACTTAATGCCATTGTAACCCCACTCCTTTGGTTCATCTGTCCAAATACTGAATAAGAGGACACTTAGAGGAAATATTTTTGGCAAATAGAGGAAGGCATACGTAAATAAAATCCTTCTAGCTTGGCCGTGGGCAGCCTCTGAAGCTCAGAGGGGGACTTAGATTATGTACAGATCTCTTCCAGTAGATCTTCAGCACACATAGCAATACATGTACACATTTTATCTAGCACACATGGCGATCATTCATTTAGCATGTAATTAGTGGTATGCATGTCTGGCTACATCTGATTTAAGATCCCGTAGGCTGGGAGGAATCTTAGCAAAGGCTAAGTTTGCTGCTGAAACACAGCCGCGTCTTCAGTGAGCACCTTCCATTACAACCTATCAGTCACATAAATGAGCCTCCAAGAGTGGAAATGACAGCAGATGCACCATTAAGCCCTGTGTGACACATTATGAACGAGTAAGAGCAAATGCACGAAGTAAACTGAAGCAAGCTCAGTGGAAGAAGTGGTTCAATATCAAGCATAACTGCATATAGAGTACTGGTAAAAGGAACCAACTGCTTTCACAGTGTTTTACCTGAAGATTCAGGAGATATCTAAATGTTAACTGATGCCCTCACATGTCTACTCTGGCCATTTCAGTTCTTTTGACCTTTTGACTGCGAGGGCTGCCTGTGATTGGCTGGTCAATGCCTTTTGGCTCGCTGGGCACTCTGGGTGCAAGAGGCACAGCAGGCCGTCTTGTAGTAGGAGTAGACACACAGTCTGGCCTGCACCACCATCATACAGTTATGACGTCTGTCCCTGCAGTTTTCATCTGTCGGCAGAGAGGACGAGAGATAATGAGGTTGGCAGGGAGACAAACCAAATCACACACGAATGCCATGTGTAATCAGCACACACACACTAACCTGAGACTTGTGGGCTGCAGGGTATTGTGTTGCAGATTTGCTCCTGGTCGGGTTTGGTGCTGGGATCACATTCATGGCCGTGCTTCTTGTCTGGCGTCAGACATCGAACCTCCCTCATTTGTAAGCCCTTCCCACATGAACGTGAGCACTGAGGAGGAAGACAGTCTCAGCGTAAATAACATTTCAACAGTCTTCCAATAATCCTACTGAAGGTGTCCTCTAATTTTCCCCTCATTTCTCACCGCACTCCACTCCGTTGTGAACCACTGTGGCTGGCATTCTCCCATCTCGCACTCCTGGACCGCCGCAGGCTTGTCCAGATGAGCGCACTCAGTGGATGGTACGACAGTAAAATCACTCGACAACTTCTGGACGCAGATGATGTCTCGTCGCTGAGATCCACTCCCACACAGGACATTGCACTGGAAAAAGAGAAGACATGAGTCAAACACTCAACACCAGCCACTGACACAGGCTGCGTGACACGAATACATTACATCAATACATTGTCTAGAATGAATAAAAAGTTTGAATTCTTGCACCAAAGTCAAAATATGTCAACTCAAAGAAATTTATATTTTTTCATCCCTCTATCATACCTGCGTCCAGGGGCTGCTGTACCACATAGTTGTCGCAACACAAGGGCCCCCATTACAGGCCTTCATCTCTGCTGGTTTTTCGCCAACACAGTCCCCTCCTTCTCCGCCCTCTCTGACTCCTCCTCTAGTGAGACATACCACTTCTCTCTTCTGCACCCCAGGGCCACACTGCGCCGAACACTAAAGACACAAAGTGGTTGATCGTGTTGAGGATTATCGCTGAGTGCAGGTACGTTCCTCCTACACACGTGTGTGTGTTAACTCACGGTGCTGGACCAGCCAGTGAAGTACCAGTTGGTCACGCAGGGGCCCATGTTGCACTCCTCACTTCCTTGTGGACGGAGTCTGGTGTTGCACTCCTTGTCATTCACCACGCTGCCCTCGTCGCTGACACAACGCACACTCCTTGTCCTCCTCCCTACTCCACAGTCCACTGAGCACTGGAGAAACACAAGGAGGGATAATCAAGTGATGAACCAAATGCCACACAACAGAAGATGATAATATTTCCATTTCTTTGACAAGAATCTAGATGTAATCAATCAATTAAATCTTTATTTGGACAACTGGTAGGGCAGCAGTGAAATAGAAAGACATAAATAGAGGAAACAAATAAAGATCTAATGGTAGATATACAAAAGGTGGGTAACAGAGAAGAATTAGTTAAATTAGTTAATTAGTGATTAGACAAGAAACTCAGTGCTGGTGTCGTTGACCTACCGTGCTCCAGTCAGAGCTGACCTCCCAGTGGGAGCAGAGGCGGAGCTGGCAGGCCTGCGTTGACTCCGGAGGGGTGAGGTTGGCACAGCGCTGAGGGTGGACCATGGTGGACCGGTTTCCAAAGCTCTGCCTGCACTGGAGCTGCCTCTGCTGCACGCCGGGGCCGCAGGACACACTGCACTCAGACCACGCACTGGCCTCCCAGCTGAGACACACACACAGGGAAGGAGACAGAGCAAGAGAGGGCAGTTTTATACCACTGAAGGTTCCCACCATTTAAAAATCAAGGATACACACAGTTGCATTTAAAATTACCCAAACTAAACTAGTATTAATATTAATGTGTCTAGCTATGACAATGCATTATTATTTTATCACTGCCAGTATAATTCTCTATTTTAACATCTACTATACTTTTTATTTGCAAAAAGTTTCGTTTTCATTGAATAACTCCTTCATAAGTCTTAAAAATTATATTTTCTTTGTAGTAAGATGCTGTCAAGCTGCTTGTGGGTAAAAAAAAAATAAAATAAAATTTCAGAATATAATTTGTGATTCATTAGAAACAGATACAAACGCATTAAGCACACTGACAGATGACACATTTTAAGACCCAATGACAAAAATGACTTGATGAGTAGTTTTTTTCTGAAGGAGAATTGGAGTCACTTCCTGCAGCAGAATTTGTAGAAGTGAAAAAAGCTTAGCTGTGTATTTACTCACAATGGGGGACAGGGGTGAATGTTACAAGGCTCCTCCTCAGGAACAGGTTTAGCTGCAGAGTCACACTTCCTCTCTGGGACTTCCTCCTCTGTGTGACGGCTGACACACAGAATGACTCTGTACTGATAACCTACGGAGGGAAAATGAATGAATGACACAGAACTCATTTCCGTGCGTTTGCACTTACACCCGACGACCAGAGGAGGGAGACATCACACCACACCTTCCACTTCGATTCAATCAATAAGTGGATCTTGACTGTGAGTATGTGGATATCAACAAGGCTTATCAAAACTCGGACCTTTGCCACAGGAAGCAGAGCACTCGCTGAATTCTCCTCTCCTCCATACAAATGGCGGTTGGCTGTCCAGTGGCAGGTCTGTGCGAGGGGGGATCCGAGCATTCCTGTTGGGTGCGGACGCTCGAGGGCGTGACCTCTCAGGTGTCCAGCGGTCAGAGGATGAGGGAGAAAACAAAGAGGGGGAGGAGGAGGAGGCAGAGGAGGAGAAAGAAGGGACCGAAATAGGAGGAGGAGCAGGAGGAGGATCTTCTAAAGAAACAGTGAGAGGACCTGGAAGAGAGAAGGAAAAAAACATAGATGGACGTGAAGACAAATAAGAAATGACGGGAAAGATGGAAGAAGGCTTGCGAAACATGAGCGATAAGAGCAATAAGAGCGATAAGAGCGAAGATGGAGGTAAAACATGTTGAAATATCAGAAGAAATGCCGTGAGTCAGGCGCTAATGATGTCATGATGAGGTCAGGGTCTCATGACAGTAAACATGTGGAGCAGATAGCCTCACATTTAGGTCACAAGCAAACACGCAAGCACACACAAACACACTCAGAGAGTATTCCCTCCCATTTGGCCCGCAACCACACCCATCCTAATCCACAAACATGTCAATCACCCTCCAAGGATATGTATAACAGTGTTCCTTCAGCAATTTGGAAAGAATGAATCTTGAGCTCTTCTGTTTGAGCTACACATCGGCCCCTGACAAGATTCAGCTATGTTCTGCTCACGACGTCCCTCTACGCTACTGTACGCAGCACGCACAAGAACGCAACCGTCTGAGCGTTTGTCAGACAGAAGAGAGGGGCTCAGAGAGTGAAGGTGAAATGGTCTTACTGCGCAGGGGTGCCCTCGCCGGCTCTCGCTCCCGTGGCCTCTCCCTGGGTGCCTCTCTGGGCGTCTCCCTCTCTCTCTCCGTCAGCTTCTCCCTCTCTCCCTCCTCCTTCTCCACAGGGATGTAAAATTCATAGTCAATGCCCGGGTTCTCCTTGTGGAAAATGATCTGGAGAGGGAAACAGGTCAAGAGAAACGAAACTTTACGGATCCCCACAGAGAAATGTACTTCTGAGAGGTGAGAGGCCAGGATGAGCTACAGAATGTAGACTCTGGCTCTGACAGGGATTAAGTGTCATAATCATGGACCCACAAACTAAAAAAAACCCTGCAGCCTGTGTGCAAGACTTAATCTTGTCAAGGTCATCTAAACTTAATTTTGTTGCTTTTGCAGGCGAGATGTTTCTCTCTATACAAAGCTAACTAGCGGGGCTTTCCCTCGTTTGCACTGACCTAAAAAAACATTCTGATTTGAAAGAAAAAGAAACAATGAATATTGGTGGCAGCCAGGAACAAATCTTTAAGTAACTATTAGTTGTGGCTAGGAGTTGAATTTGCCTTCCTCATCCCAAACTGAGCCTGACAAACGGACTCTGAGATGTCCTAATTTGGTTATTTCACAGTATTAACCCTTCTGATGCTAGTTGCTGTCACCACCTTGAACTTTCGTTCTTGTTATTCCTTTTTGGCATTTAATGCCTTTCTTAAGAACATTGGAGAGATGACAGGAAATGAGGAAAACGGAGATACAACAAAGCCTTAACCCCAAGCTTCGGGGGGTGCCTCAAATGTTATTTTTTCTTTGACCACATAACAAATTCTTTTGACATTTGCAGCATCCCAGTGCTGTCACTGTGGCTATATACTTTCAACCTTTTTATGTCTCACTTCAGTAGCCCCTCAAGCTTCAAAAATGCAGGTGATTCCCGAGGAGATCAAGATATTGCCATTTTTACCCCCTTACTGAAAGTAAAGCTGCCCATGACTCCTGTTCTTTAATAAGATCTTAGCCTGAGGTAAGCGTTGTTATTATTAAGCCCCACATAGTCTGATGTGGCTCAGACTAAGCCTCAGTATAGCTGCCTTTATCCCACCATAATGCTAAAATAATGCAGCCTATCTGGAGGGTCTTGACGCAGAGCACATGTGACCATCTGTCTGTGAGTGATGCTTATCGTTAACTTAATTTTGCCATGGTCTGGGTGATGCATGCTTGTAGGGTTAAAACAAATGCCTTCCTGTGCTCCAGTACTTACATATAGCTGTAGCTGGGTTGTGGTGGGCCCCGGTGCCCGGAGGGACTCGCCTTTCTCCTCCTCGCCTTCCGCTTGTGCTCTGGGTCGGGTGTAGGTGAAGGCGGTCCCCCCCGCCTGGTACTCTCCTGGAGGGTCCACAGCCCAGCGCCCGTTCACAACTGATGCCCCTGTGCCGCTCCTCATGGCTGGAGGAAAGGAGGCGGGGGACGGGGAAGTCAGAAGAGTTCTGTTTTTCTTTTCTTATTTAGGCATTGTTTAGTCTGGTAAATTCTTCGGAAACCCCCAAATTTGTTCACTGCCAGACAGAAAAACACTAATTCTGGAGCGCTGTCTCATTAACAAACAGGACGCTGACAAGACAAACACTCGTGCATACATGTACACACTTCACTGATTCCTGATGGGCTCTAACAGCGCTAGCCTTTATCTGCCCTGAGTTAAACAAAATCTACAGTCTGCATCGAAGCCAGTGGATACAGACCAGGGCCAGATCTTATTCCCAAATCTGCGCTTCTCTCGCCAACATTTCTCTTTTACTGGAGCTGGAAGGAGTATTATTCAAGAAACGTTAAACTGCGTATGTGTGCAAGATTTTTTCTGTCTACTTCATCTCACCCAGGTAGTTAGGGCTTGCTCGTCTCTCCGTGATGCTGATCAACGTGGCTCCGGGTGGGATGTCCAGGATCTTGTGGTAACCAAGAGGAACTGTGACATTTTGGAAACTTCCTGTCACCTTTCGACAGGAGGCATCCCGCCCACCGCACACCCCACACTTGTCAATCACAGAGCTGGAGCCCAGCACTCCATCGCAACCCTCAGTCTGGCAGGAGAAGAAGGAGAAAAGATGTGAGTGATGGGTGAGACAAAGAGGGAAAAGTGGGGCAAGGGAACAATTAAGATGCCGGAGGAGGGGTGGGGAAAGCGCGGAGAAAACCTCAATCTGTTTGACATTTCACATCCACTGCCAGTGTTTATTTCACTGTTGTTTGTGTAAATTGGTAACTATTACTCACTAGACTCCAGCCAGAAGCAGATGGGTGGAATGAGAGAGAAATCAGAGAGGGGAAAATGAGAGACAGAGGAAAAGATAAAGAGGCCTGGAGAACGGCCGCGAAATAAAAGACTGGAGACACTTTGGATGCCGGGCTTAAATCAGCCTCCAGACGTGAGACTAAAGACAGCCTGGGCTTTGTCAACGCCAGCTAGACAGGAGGGTCTCAGCCACCCGAAACAAAAATCTTACACAGACACACATTTAAATTCACTCACCAGACATCGTCCTTCCACACACACATCATTGGCGCTAACGTTGAAGCAGGGCGTCCCGTCTCTGACGCGCTCTGCTTGACGAACGTAGAACCGATAGCCGGCAGGTCTGCAGGTCAGCTCGCACTGCTTATCTGGACCAACTACAACACAGGAACAGAGGATAGTACAGGATCACTATACAACATACATATTATCTTTAAGTGTGTGTGATTGTGTGAAGTTTTTCTTTTTCCCGTCTGACGCAGAAGACGCAGCTGGGCGATGAACGTCTTTCCATGTGGTCAGGAAACCGAGGCCAGACCACATAACACTAACCGTCAGACAGTGGGAGTGATCAGCTATTTCCCCTGCTGTTCGCTCGTACGAGCTGCACCCTCCCAGGAGATGAGGAAAAGAGGTGTAAACATTAGCTTGAGAGAGGTCAGATTTATGAGTGCAACCCAACGGGTGCACACAGCGGCAACACGTGTACGTGGAGGGATAGAAAATGCGGGAAGAGACGCACAAAGAGGGCACTGCTTCAAGGTAGCAGAGGAAATGAAAGTCCTTCAGTGCCGAGAGAAAAGGAAGGCAAATTGACGAGCCGGGAATACAAAGAACCTCACAGAGGAGTTGGAGCGGGGAACAAACAAACAGAGTGGAAGAAGTCAAAAGTGATTATCTGTGAGGTAAAACAGAAAGGAATAAATCCCATAAAAGCAGTGCAGGGTCAGTCCTCCAGCGGGAGGAAGCGTTCACGCATATCAGTGACTCCAAACATTTAAAAAATCCTTGCCTTTATATTTAATTTTGACATTTTTAATTGTCTGCAGTTGGCATGTGAACATCAGAGGTGTATTTTTAACTTCTATCTCAGTCTTGGATAAAAGGAGAATCAGTCAGTTGTCCAAAATGTTGAATTATTCCTTTTAAGAGAAAGCCGTAGACAAATGGGTGATGGGGCAGTGAGCAGCTCCACTGTTTTTTCTTTGAGGAAAGATACAGGGGATGCAGTAAGGGTTTAAGGCCTCCGGTAGGGAGAGCATGCATGTGTGCTAAAGACATGAGCTCACTGCATGAGTAAGAGGTCATAGATCAAGTTGCAGCTGAGAGGGTGGAGTATCGGGGGTTAAAAGGAAAAAATCTGTGCTTCTCAAATTGTGATTTCTCACGGAGGCAAGCCTTTTTAAATTCTACACAAATACGAACAGCATGACGCTTTGCCCAGAGCGGTCAGAGCGGAGATCTATATTATTTAGTTGTTTCACCGCAGAAATAGTTCCCCACCTGGTTGAAAAAGACGGCAGCAGCAAAGTTTCCTTTCACCTTCAAAGTCAAGAGCTTAATAGGAGATAGCTGAAGACAAAGAGCAAAGGTCAAATACCTGACTCCCGCTTTCACCTTTGTGTGCCCAAGAGAAAATTGAATAAATGTGTGGTTTATGGCGAACTGAAAGGGACTGGTTTTAACAGAAGTTCCCTAAATCTCTTAAAGCACAACTACGCTGTGCAAGGTGTGATCATGAATGAAACTGGAAAAGGACAAGGATTAGTCAAACAGCAAGATGGCATTTCATTGCTTTGTTGGTTTCCATTTCAGTATGATGCCGATTAAAAAAAAAAAAAAGGTGCAAAGAAAGGTTGAATTATTTCAGAAGGAGGGCATTACCACTGTAGGCCATTCTACAAAATTCATCTCTGTCAGGGAGGAGTCACATTGTGAGTTTTGACTGACACGCAGGTTTGTGCCTTTTGCCTTTAGTCTTACATCGTGATCCAGGCTACTGTGTCAGAACGGATGTGTTAAGGGCTTTGAGGAGTGCATTTCAACTCTCTAAGTGGTAGGAAGTTGTAAGCAATGGAGTCCGACCGGATGATTATCATAGCACATGTTTGTAGGAAAATGAAGGTAATGCATAACTAGATGCATCAGTTTGCTTATAAATACACTCTGGAAATGTAACAGAGGTCCTTCAGGATAACTAAACACTGGCTTCAGGCTATTTAAACTGTGTTTTTTTTTGTTGTTAATTTTTTTTTAGAGACTGGGGAGCAGTGATGGATTTAGCAGCGAGGCAAACTTATCACAGTTTAATTTGCTGCTGGAAAAATATATATTTTCAGTGTTTCTTATTATCTCAAATGATTCAGAAGGAAGTGGATTAAAACAACTGGTGGAAAACCCATTTAGGAACAGTTTAGGATATATAAATAAAATCTTCTACATATTATTCGCAGATGTATTCTTAAAAGGCTTCGACGTGAGTCTGATCTTCAGTCGCTGCTGCTTCATTCTGATGGTGTTTTGGCAGAAAAGATCTGACATCAGAACCTGATTGGATGATAATGGTTAATCTACAACTTTCACTATCCAATTTTATTGCTCTCAATCTAATTCAAGTGAATGTATGTGTTTTTACTTGGTCATAACTGCTGTGTAATAACAGCATCGATCATTGTCCAAACGTGACAAACTTTATTTTTCTGCTCCGCTAACGTCACTCGGTCTGATATCTGCAAAAAGCCAGATATATAGTACATATTTAGAAGGAAAGGGAGGCAGTGTTCCCACCCTCTCTCTCTCCGCCCTTGTTCCCTCTATCCGCCTGTCATAGTTATCTTTGCGAGATTAGACTGGAGACAGTGACAGAACGGAGAGGGGGAGCTAAAAGCGGGAGATGTGCTGCCGCTCGTGTACTCTCTGCCTCTGTATTCGTCCTCCTCATCTCCCTCGTTCTCCGTCCTCTCAGGTCACGCTCAGCCACCTCTCAGCTCCTCATCATCTTATATTTCCGTCATTCGTTTTCATGCTTAATTTGTCTCCTGCTACCTCTCCGCTTCTCTCTTTGCCTCAACCTCTGGTCTCTCATTCGCTGTCTCCCTCTCCGAGCTTAGTGCTCAGACAGTGGAATATGTGTCGTCTAAATATACTTCCCCACTATCTCGCCATCTAAACAAACTCCAACAGGGGAAGAGAAAGAGAGAGGCAGCAGGACAGGAAGAGGGGAGGATGGGTGTGCAGAGAGGGGATGAGGCCTGAAAAAAGGGAATATTCAAGTAAAACAACACCTGCACGTGCAGTGCTTACCAAACTATTGAAGTGCTGGCGTTCAGAGCGGAGCTTGTAGGGGGAAATTAGCCTGGACTATCATTTCTGTGGTTCATAACCGCGGTGGCAGCTTAACTGTTTAAACTTCCACTTCCAAACCATAGGCCACAACGCTCAGAAGAACATACATAACAGGGCTGTCGCTTGAAAGGCAAAGCACACGCACAAGCGGCAACATAAATACTAACTGGAAATTTATGTAGAAGACCTAAACAGACGAGTGCAGCTGGAGCAAGCCACTAATACACTGGTTCATGTCAAACACACTCCACCGTAGTGTATGGTGTGTTGATGGGAAGATAGATATGAACGTTTGGGTTGTGGCCAGTGGGACCGGAGTGAAGTAAACAGTGTGATACAGTTTACATAGCAGAGTGGAAAAGGATCATCTCCAGCACAGATTGAGTTTGACCCAGATGACGTCACCTGCCTACAGCACTGTATCTACCTCCGAACACAGCAGTTAATAAATATGACAGTCATATTTATTTAGTCCAAAAACATTTTCTGATACCCATTTAGTCGTAAAGCACCCTAGCTGAGCCTGTCTTTATTTTTCTTTCTCTCCCCTTTCTCCCTCTCTGCCGAGTTCTCTCCTCTCCTCTTCTCAGCAGACCTCAAGGACACGCCGGTTTAAAACGAGCAGGAATGGAGCAGAGGGCAAGGACGCACAGCAGATAGAGAAAATTTAAGAGCAGCTCAGAATACCGCAATCCCCCCTTTTCCCCTCACAAACACACAGGGACGGCGGCGGCGGGTGAAAGGAAAGCCCCCGTGTGTTTATGCAGACAGTTTGACTCCAGCTGATACCCCGCCGATGACTCCTGGTGCAAACATACAGAATTAATCACGCTGATCCTCCCCTGTCCTTTCAACTGCCCCAGGCCTGACCAAAATATTAAACGTGTTGTATTCCCATGGGCAAGAAGGGCATCCAGCAGCAGTACATCTGGCTCCGACCTTTCACTCAGCTAATGGAAAAAAATGGTATCCATCTGTTTTATCTTTTGCAGCGTAGCGGGTCACTTGTATTAGGTCATTTACAGTACACTGGGTGAGAGGCGGGTTACACGCACAGCATAGAATAATTCTTTTCCTGTATGGTGGTACAGTGCAAAGTTGCAAAACATCTGTAGAGACAGATGATTTTATCTGTCATCCTTGCAAGTTTCTGAAGTTTCAAGAGGAGGACGCAGTAGCCAGCGGACGACTTCTGCTTTGAATTACACACATTTACAAATATTCCAAATGCATGATGAATGTTGTGTCAAAATTTGGAAATAATCTACTTTGTGGGGAGCTGTGGCGTGGTGGTTAGGGAAGAAGCTTTGGGACCAAAGGGCCACATGTTTGCACCATCCGCACCCCCCGTGTTCATGGCTGAGGTTCCTTGAGCAAGAACCTAACCCCCAACCCCGCTGCCGTGAGTGTGCACAATACTATGTGAACGAATGGATGTGTCAAATGCAGAGAAAGATTATCCCCTTTGAGGGATCAATTCAGTGTAAGTTATTATTATTATTACTTTAACTTGTTATGGTGATGCACGAGCAAATAGTTTCTAATTATACACACAGGAGTTGCAGGGAAACAGCAGAATTCATAGCAGTCTCCTTTGGGCTACACCGAATCCAGAGGGAAACATCTGACTGTAGCATCTAAATGTTCCACTAGGTTCAGCAGCTAGGTGCTAACGGTCTGCATGCAGTTTGGTGCTGAGCAGGTAGCATACAGTCAGGTTACTTTTTTACTGTTCAGTGCTCCATGCTGCAGCTGAAGATGAAGCCGATGAGAACAGTGAGACTAAAGCTTAACAGTGAAATTGTGAAATAGAAAACAGTTGGCTGAAAGTTGATAAAACACCCACGAGGGGAACTTAATTAACCCCGTTTATCTGATGCGTCATAGAAAAATTATAAACGCTACTTTAACTTTTTAATGTGTCTTGTTCGACTTTAATGCTTAATATCTTGTTTGTGTTTAAAGCTCTAGAGAACCTGTGTTTTCAGCTTTGTGTATCGCTGGACAAAGTGTGCTAAGTGTGTCATGACAGAATAAAGCCAATGACCTGTCAGTTGGCTGAGTGCTGGCCTACATGGCGCACGTCTACGCTCTCACAGTATGTGTGTGTCAGGGGCTTCAGCCAGCTGAGAGAGAAATCACAAGTGCAGAGACAGATACACAAACATCCAAGTGAAAACATTTTTACGCGTATTATCTCTGATCTATTCATCTGCAGTATGGCCAGTAGACTCCCTCTCTAAACACACAAAGGCTCATGCACATATTTCTAAGTCTAGTGACAAATACTGTTGATACCATCTCACAGCTGCGTCTGCCTCCTCTCTTTCCCTTGACCATTCTCTCACTCCCACGTTTCTGTTCATTTCCCTTTCCTCTAAAACTCTTCAAATATCCAACGACTGTTTTCTTGCTTTTCACCCAGCACTGGAAGATAAATGAACTATTGTACACTTAACAAGAGAGTAAACAAACACGCGTAACCACACACTGACACATACAAAGACATGTGCGCACACACGCCACGTTGCCTCCCTCTGCTCCCGCCGGTCACGTGACAAAACACTTGCATCGCATCACCTCTCACCTCCCTCTCTACGTCTTTCTTTCTCTCTCTTTATCTCACTCGGTAGGAATCTGTGTGCTGAGTCGGAGCAGGGAGGAGAAGCTTGGCAGGAGAGGCGGGGAGATGTTGGACAAATGAGAGGAAAAAGAGAAGAGGGAGAAAGTGTTTTGTGTGCTGAATAAAAGCAGATTGGGTTCCAGTCGTTCTCCATGCCTCTTGACTCTCGCCACCCTCCATGCAGCAAGTAGGTGTAGGCCTGCTCCAATGAACGCGAGGGGCTTGCAGTGGGTTGGGCATGCAGTGGAGGCCAGCCAACACACACTCATACCAGAGAAACATTTTACTGACGCTTTCTTTTTCACCCCCACTTCTCCTCCTCGTCATACCACTACTTAATTCTCCCTGTAAGCCTATTATCACGCAGAAGCACAGTGCAGCTGAATCTACTTCGTGTGTGTGTTAACTCAGTCCTCACCCTCGGTGAAAGGTTCCCAGTTGTACAGGCGACCCATGAACTCCTGGGTGTTAAAGGCTGCGCACTGCTCTGCTCTGGAGTCCAGCGTACCTCCTCCACACACCTGGAGCACAAGAATAACAAGAGATAGAGAGAAAAGTCAAAAAATCAGTGCCACATTGAACTAATATGAAATCACAGAGCTATTAAACCAAGGCCTGTTTCTCTCCCAGTCCCCGGAGAAGTAAGGGTGGAGGGAAAAACAGCTAAAAAATACGAGATCAGGGAAGTAAGCACCAACACTCTGTGCCATTATACAGAAACACACACACACGTATTCTCCAAGCTGCTTCGGGCAGTCAGCGAGAGTATTAGAAACATATGGAAATGATAGATTTTTTGGAAGCGGCTGCTCGCATAAATCCACCGTGGCTTTTCAGTGCATGACCACAGAGTGTGAGCGGTTGTGTGAGCATGTGTACGGGTGTGTGTGTGTGTGTGTTTGTGTGTACAAGCACATGTCCAACTTGTGCTCCTTCAAGTCCTTATGGAGCCATACAATGGAAAGAGTTTCAGCATACCAGCACTTAAACGACAGCTGAAACATCAGGCAGAGCCGACTCTGCTGGTTTATACTGTACTGGCTATAACTCATTGAGCCTTGCCGTGGTCCACACACAAACACGCACACACACATATTGAGCAGTGGAAGGTCTTTAAGTACATTTACTATTTACTCAAGCACTATACGTTCTCTTTACTCCATTTAATTTACATTTAATGCCAGAATAATGTGGCTTCGCTATACACCAATCAGGAATAACATTATGACCACCTTCCTAATTTTGCGAAGGTCTTCCTTGTGCCTCCAAAACAGCTGTGACTTATCAGAGAATGGACATGGGTCTTCTGAGGGTGTCCTGTGGTGTCTGGTAACAGAATATTGTTAGTGGGGGCCTTTGGGTCCTATGGGTTGAGGAGAGGGGCCTCTGTGGATCATCCCACAGATACTTGATCAGTTTGAGGTCTAGGGAATTTGGAGGCCAGGTCAACTCCTTGTGCTGTTTTTCATGTTTTTTTGAGTCGTTTAAATGTTTTTGTGTGTGTGTCTGTGTCAGGCTGCATCCTGCTGGGGATGGCTGCTGCCATCAAGGAGTGTGATCGCTATGTGGTGGGGGGTGCCTGGTCTGGTCTACGTGGGTGGTACATGTCTAAATAACACCCACATGAATTCCAGGTCCAAAAGTTTCCCAGCAGAACACTGTATTGTCACAAGATGGTCAGTGGTATTTACTTCTGCTGTCAGTGGTTGCAATGTTGTGGCTGATCTGTGTATTTCAGAGTGAAATGCCCTTAAATTTATCTCTGTTACTGTTAAGCCTATGAACCATTGCAAAAAACAAAAACAAAAAAAAAAAATCTACTTCCCTTTGTTCATCTTGTAACTGAAGATTTATGACTCTGACTGCATGGTTGGGGTCAATATCAAGCTGCTCAATGAATATGGGACCAATCACCCACTTCCCACATCTAAAACATTTGCACAGTATTGTACAATTATTTGAATACTCATGTACCTCTACTTCCACCACTGCATTCACATTCAGCATCATCGGGTATTATGTTCCAACAAAGCCACAATCACAGCCCTCTGATACACAGCTGGTTTCACACACATGCACTTGCATACCTCACACAGACCTCTCGGGTTTCTGTGCAACTCTAATCTCTGTCAGCTCAACAATCTTCTTGTCTTTCACTCCTCTGTTTCTTTGATTTGTTTTCCGTTTTTTTTTTTTTTTTTTTTCTTTCCTGGACCTCTCTTCACTCACACAGCTGTCACAAACAGCTGGAAAGTTTCAAGTCATCAACTCATCCGGAGAGACAAGAGCAATGGGAATAATCAAGTTAATACACACGCATACACACGGACAGCTCAACGGTTCCCATGTGAACCAGCCTCAGTGACAATGTGTAACTAAAAGACTTTCATGGACGCACCGTCACAGCATGCACTCGCAGACACTGGCCTTGCTGAATTCATCACTTTCACGATGCTGTGTGTGAGAAGGAATGCATGTGGCTGACATGTCACAAGGCGCTCATAAGGGATCATCGGTTGTTTCTGTTCTGCCAGAGTGTGAAACCAGCTCGTGAAACTTTATCGGCCACATTTTCACACTGTTGAAACAGACAGATTTTTGTGTTATTTGAGGGTGTTAGTCTGGTTTAAGCCTCTTAGATGATAGCTACACCCTCTGAGCACAGGAGTGTGTGCAGGGCCTTGAAGGTCAGTGCACGTTCGCGACCTGATGCTTGAAAGGAATCCTGTGAATCGGTCCGGATGTGTGTGCGTGAACTGTGGCTGGTAATGGTTGTAAATATTTCTGCGGGACATAAACACGTTGAGACCCATTTTAAACTAGATGGTTTCTGTGTATCGGTGCATTTGCCTGTAAGATCATAAACGATAAGTGCACCCTCAACACACACACAGAGACACGGATGTAGTCTGCAGCTGTGTGATGCTTCAGGATAGTAAAAAATATATATATATAAATAGGAAGAAGCTCCATGGATGTAAACGGAGAAAAAGGAAAGAATGTGAGAACCAGTCAACAGAGTGCATTCATGCATTTGATCGTAGGAGCGCTACAGGCCGAGCGATTCCCCTCCCAAGAGAGTTTAGGGTGTGTAAAAACATCGGGAGGCTAATGGACTGAATGGAGGGAGGAGGGAGGGGAGGTGAAGTGGGAGGCCGGTGTTTCACGGTTCTGGAGGAGAATTTGTGTGTTATTGTAGGGGCTGGTACACTGTGAGTGCAAGGTTAGGGGGTCTCCTTTTAATCGGCAAGGGGAGCATGAACAGAAGGAGAGGGGAGGGGAGGAGTGACGGGGGAGAGAAAGGGTCGACAATGGAGAGGGATGAGAGAGATGGCTTTTACAGAAAGAAAATACTTAGGAGAAGGAGTTAAGTTTTCTATTCCAAATAAGTTTGGTTAACACCACTGTTATCATTTGACTGCTTCTGTTTGTTAAACTTCAGATTAACATGGGACACGCCATGTTATTAGAAGGACGGCCAAAACTAACATAATAAGAAAGTGGAATTTCCCAGCTTATCTGAGTATCTCAGAACATCTCAGTGACTGGCCAGCAAAGTGG
Source organism: Chelon labrosus (assembly GCF_963514085.1). Classification (NCBI taxonomy): domain Eukaryota; kingdom Metazoa; phylum Chordata; class Actinopteri; order Mugiliformes; family Mugilidae; genus Chelon; species Chelon labrosus. The sequence goes on from NC_140345.1 coordinate 9,978,462, forward strand.
GAGGAAAGATGTAAGAAGTGACGGCTACTGAGCAGCAGATTGGCAGCGTGAAAGAGTAAAAGATGGATAGCAGCGGAGAGCAGGTGAAAGAAAAGTGAATGCAGCTGGTGAAAGAGGGACAGTCAGTGTTTTTTGCACTGGAGCTGTTAAAGTTATAGACGTGTTTTACTGCCAAGGCGGGGGGACGCAGAGAGAAAAGGTCTGTGTGCAGTATATAGGAGCATGTGGAGTAGTGGTGGGGGGCGCGGGGGGTGCTGCCTGAAGGCTTTGCTCTGCTCACACACACACGAAAATCCCACACACTAGCCAAGGTCCTGATCACATATAACACTCTTATGTGAAACACAAACATCCAGAAAAAACTAATGAGTTTTGAGAAGGAACAGATTACGAGGGCAAAGCAGGAACCTTTCACCCCATGTGTGTTTCTTCAGGGAAAGCTCAACTGACACGTCGCCGTCATCCTGCTCGCCGCTCAGTTATTTGCCGCGCAAGTCCGCGCCTGCACAGCCGGCCGTATCACCTCCGTGCAGGTTAAGGCCGGCCGGTCATTCCTCAAGCGTGACTGCAGCGCTGTGCAGACAAAACAACTGACCGCCGGCCCCTGCAGCCATTAATCAACACGCAGCAGGACTAATCGTATCGTGCACGCATACAAGTCCGTGGCGTGTGTTCATGTACATGTGTTCGTAAGCTCATATATGCGTTTGCCCCCGGTGATTAACATTCTCTGGTTAATCGTGCGACTGCGGCCGTGTGTCTGTGCTTCGCAGGGCACCACCCAGCTTTCAGCCTTGACCCCAGAGGGAAGTCATGAGTCCTCCGGAGGAAACCGCTCATCGATCAAGTGCGAGGCAACAAGAGAAGGAGGAGGCCCCGTGCTGCGCTGTTGACTCATGTTGAGTCCTGCGCTGTTGTTCTCAGAAGAAATGTGGGTTTGAGCCCCAAAGAAAAGAAAAGAAAAGAAAAGAAAAGAAAAGAAAAGCACTACAGGCACAATTCTAATCAATAAAATCACAACATTTACATTCCAGTTTCCATACAGCAGCTCTAGGAGCTCACGTTATAATTTGTTTTTACTGCACAGTAATAACTCTAGATGTTCATAATAAAACCTGGGTGTGACAGACAGAGGGGTAGGAAGGCTGAGCAGTAATGGCCTCCATTCCTCTGTTATTAATGATTGCCTAAAACTTCTGCTCTGTAAAAGAGCTTTCACTGCATACAACAGTTTTGGTCTCAGATTCTTCTTGAGTTTGGCACATCCCTGTTCGATTGTTTGTACTGAATATGACTTTGTATTAAAAATTGTATTAGTCACGATTTTGTGGAATGTCTGAAGTTTAAAGTAGTTAACATTTCTTGTTTTATTTTAGGTGGATATAGTCATACTTCTCTCATTATTGTCCACAACGTCTAATTGCAGGTGAGTGTCTATTGAACAGCCCCTTTCAAGTGTGCACCACCCACAGATGTTCCAAAATAAAATCCCTAACTCTCCGCCAGTCATTTAGTGAAACATCTTCAAGAAAACTGCCTTTCACTCCTGCCTTCGCCTTAGATATAAGGCTGGGTAGCTTTCTAAGTATAAAGACTGAAACATGGGGGAAGAGCTTGTCAGACTCAGTCCAAAAGAAACAAAAATCTCGGGTCAGCTGCTCTACAACTGACAAATTAAGATGTCATAACTCAGACTAATTCTCCGAAACCAAGCAAAAGCCGTCAGTGAGGAATCCTTGGTTTGATTCAGTGCATGATTACGGAAGCTTTCACAACTTAACTTCCGACTCGCAAAACTTTTTTTTATTAAATTTCAAGCTAGTATAGGTTAAATGGAAGAAGTCTAACGTGTTAATTATTGAGCTTTAGAGATTGTGGTCGACAGATGTTTCGTTCATTCTAATCTAAGATAACCAGATGTCTCAGCGCATATTTATTATACAGCTGTGGAGTGGCACTGATCTTCCCGTCCCACAATGAATTACGCGAAACAGTGAACTATTATCTTAAAAATGTATGAAATTCTAAGCAAGGATAGTGTGAGCACCGACAGAAGAAAGACCAAAAGCCTTGGAAGGAACATGAAAGAAACTCAAAGCACACAGAAGCTGATATAAACAGACGGCACCTGGTTTATGTAGAAAGGCAGGTAGCTCTGCTTGTTAAAGTACTAAAGAAAATAAAGCACAGAGCAGCCGGAATGAGTCCATGTGGTCTGTGTGCCACAATCTAACACATCTGGGCCTGTTTGTCACTTTGTGAGAACGGCAGCAAGCGTGGCAGGGCCTGCACACAGTCATTACAGCTGAGAAGTGTGGCTCCACGCTGATAGTCGTATAAATATGTTTCCTGTGTAATGACAGACTGTGATTAGATCATCTGACTCTCGGAGAAGCAGCCTCGAGCCATGGTGGCGTGTCTCCTAGGATGCAACACAAACACCTCAGGTTTCAGCGGCACGAGATCAATGGCTTTTTTCTTGTGTGTAGCACAACAAATGTATTTTGTGTACACAGTCTGCTCAAGAGCGCTGGTTTGGTTTCAGAAGGGCTGGTCTGGACACCAACACCAATGAATATATTTCACCTACGCCGTTTTTAATTCTGTGGCATTAAACCTACAAGTTGTACACTTAGTCTTATTCAGGCCAAACTGATTCACATTAAACAGTGTGTGAAATGTTTTACAGAATCAAGTGAGTCTGTTTCCAGTCTCCAAAATCTGCTTCTTTTTTTCTGTTGCTGATCCAAAGTTTGGTTAGTTGACCAACAAAGAAAAAGTCAAAGATTAATCACTGCGGACAGTTTTCAAGAAACTTCTCCAGTTTGGAAAAATGTGCTGCTTTTTTTTTGCTATAATTCAACATGAATTCAAGATGCAGACAAGAGCACTTTTAGTTTAAACTCCTGAACTCCTGAACTAAGATTCAGCATTTGCTGCGGCTAGAAAATCTTGCAGCTGCAGTGAGGTGACCTATTTTGTCTTCAGTTACTGCAATTAGTTGATAAAATTGTTCAGCTCAATTACTATAATATCAAATAACAGTAAAAGAATACCAGTATTATGGGTACAGACACAACAAACCGACATCAAAGGACTACAGCCGGATGTTGAAGGGTCTCAGTGTCTGGGCCAAAAAGCGGCACTTGAACGCACCGCAGAGACTACAGCCAGTGGTCAGCTGGTACATACATTTCTGCACCAACTGAAAACACGGGAAAAGCTCTATCAGCTGAGAGAGCAGGAAGCTAGAAAGAGCTACAAACTCTGATACGGAGCTGGTGACGGAAACCAAGGAATTCCATACGTGAGATGGATGTCTCTGCTGTCCTAAATGCAACGACAAACATTTTTTTAAAGATGTATTAAATTCATTAAGCCATCTACATGATCTACACGCTTCCTTCTCTTACCGCTGCAGAAGCATTCACTCTTCAGTATAAATATTTACTCTGGGGAGGAGGACAGAAATAGGTGCTCGGACGAGAGGGAATGCTTAAACGATCATCGAAAGTTGAATGACTTCGGAAAACGAAAGGACATGTTTTTGTAAAATGCCGGCTTCAACCTGGTGTGTGTTGTATTTCACTGTTTCTTTTTAAAGGCCAGTAAAGTGAATTTTTACTTTTTACCTTACAAGTTTCGGCTACTCTGTCTCTGTAGCCTTCATCAGAGGTGTCACGTGATGTTGGTGTGACGTCGTCTGTGTTGGTTTATATGGAGTGTGTTGACTTCTTTTTTGTTTTTAAGCAGCTTCTTCTCAGATTCCACCTTTTCCTCCCCTCTCCCTCTGACAGAATAACTTCTCCTCTTGTTACACTCTGGACTCTGTCTCTCTCTCACACACACACACACACACACACACACACACTTTCCATGAATCCCTCTCTTCCTCTGACACCCAGTCCCCCTTGTCTGCTTGAAGGATCTTTTTGTCTCACCCCACTGATCCCATCTTTTCATTTACTCCTCTGTATCCTGCACTAACCTCTCTACCTTCGTTGTTTCTCCTTCATCTCCATTTCCTTACTGCTTTGCTCTCTCTCAACCTTTCCTCTCCCGCTGGCCCTTAGCCCGCCCTCCCACTACTGTGTGCAGATTTTCTAAAAACAGTACTCTCTTTCACTACTACTTAACCGCGTCACTTCCTTCACTACCCTCCCCTTACACTCTCACTCTGACACTTAAACACACGTTCACCTTTTGCCCCTCTCATTTCCTCTGTCCCTCTCTTGGTTCCCCACTTGCTCCAACGCAACAGTAAAAACACACACACACACACACACAGCCAATCACACTTGTGATGGGCCTCAGGCGCGCCGTGTTATGACAAACACACCTAATACATAATAGGATGTGTCACACTGAGTCTGGCTCACTCCCTAAATCGCACACACACACACACATATATATACAGTACATACAAGCCTGGGCAAAGTCCTGCATTCAGTAACACTTAAAACCTATTTTTAAGACACAAAACCCCTACAATCTACGCAAGAGCAAACAAGGCTGAAACAGACGCTAATGTTGGGTAAATATGTAACCCAATGAGTCAGGCTCAGCCATCACAGGACTGCTATTAACACTGCTGGCACACACAGTGCACGGACCCTGCCAGCTACTAAATCTGTTTTAACATTGGGACTACCAAGCACAGAAAAGGCAACAGACAGACAGAAAGAAAGAGAAGGGGGTGAAAGACAACGAGACAGGATGCCAAATTATCTAAAGAGGAAAAAGTCAAGGGCTCAAGAGCGCCAGCCTGGCCCCACATCCGAGAGTCTACTTCCACTTGATGAGAACAAGCTGCAGATGTGTTGTCTGAGAGTGGAAATGTGTAAGTGCGTTGGTGTGTGTGGTATTTGTTAAATCCAGTCTTATCATCTCCCCGTGTCACTTAAGATAGGCTACAAGTGACCCTGCTGGACGCACTAGTACTGGGACTGGAATAAACATCCAGTCACATGTCTGGGTATTTCTGTCCCCATGATTTGAACTCCTTCTGTTCAGTTGACTCACTCGTTTATCCAAGGACAAGTTTCGTTTTTGTCCTGGTCTTTAGGGATTAATATCTTGCCATAGTTTGAAACTGCCAAATGTTTCAAAAGTCTGAAAAGCAGGTAACTTTGTAAATGGTGGTCTGAAAGCTGCTGCGGATATGTTTGTAAAAAAAAGAAATTAATAAATCCTGAAACAATCTGACAGTCTGAAAAAAAAAAGTCAGGATTCTGGAGGCAGGGACATTTGCACTTAACCTATTGGTTAATCTTTGCTAAGGTTCATAGCATGTCGTATTTACCCAGTTAAGCTTTGTTTATACTTCTGCAATTGATCTAATGCAGGGCCTACGCCCAGCGGGATATGCCAGTGTCAGCTCTTACACTTGTGGGCTGGTGTGTCAGCATCATTCTGTATTCGCGGCACTAATACACCAGACTGCTAGTTGGCTGTGTTGAGTTTCTCTGTGTGCTTCAAACAATAGTGACTGGACGACTCATGTTCAGAAATATTCAAGAACAGAGACTTTTACTGGAATCAGTGCAACACAGAAAAGACAGAAGATGTCTGAGTAGATGGCATGTAGGAGGTTGACTTTTTTGTACTTGTTCAGCCACTGAGAGACGAGAATGAGGAAACGCTTTTTGGACCAATCATGGTGGTTGCGGCTTTTCATGCATGGTTAAATTTTAGGCTATGATGTAGATCTGGCACACAACCATAAATCTGGCTTTAGACACTAACAGTCTGCTTCACCAGTGGCTGACGCACAGTGGACATGCTAACAGCAGAGATGGTCCAGTCAACAGTTAATTTTGACCAAATTATCAACGGGATCATCTTACCTCAAACATGTCATATGCAGCTGTTTAAAGATCTAAAGAAACAAAATTATAGCACTGAGAACTAGTGCAAGTAGAAAGGAACTCAGCTGACAGTCTGCTGGCTGACAAAAACAGAAAGAATCAAGGACTAAGTAAACAGGACTACAAATTTCCTTAGCTGATACTTTGTGCTAAACATTTAAGATGGTACCAAAAAGTATTGAGATTCAATCCCCAGATCAGCAGACATCGTATATTATTATTTTATGAAATGCCTGACAGACGTTAACACTCGTTGGCCAAAGCAAGTAGCAGCAAAGGAATACATTTGAGCTGAAATCTGTGACTTTCCACATGCCGTCGTCCTCTCCAGGGAACTGATTTGACTGATTGATGTTTTAAAAAATGGCAACGGTAGCTGAAGTTTAAGGTGGAAGCCTGCTGTTAATTTAAAGCAGCCATAGCAAAAGGTGGAAAATGTGCAAGCACGCCCAGTGTGATACTACCTCGCCAGTACAGTTGAATTTGAAGCTGGAAAGTATTAACATATGTGAAATGCCTACGTGTGGATTCTTTTGCTTAATAATACTTCATTCCAACAGATAGAGAAAAGGGACAATATATAAATTAAAGGGCATTACTGAGACAACTGCTAGGAGTTAGGGACCTTTATCCAAAGAATTCACTCTAAATCTCGCATTTAATTGAGTGAAATGGAGCATGGCATTCCTGTCTTAGTGGAACCTGATTTACAGCGAGGTCGACCCCTGATTTTCACCTCTGTGTTGAGGGTGAGTTGGCTCATCCGTCTGTCTGCGTCTAGCCGCCCTTGTGGGCGGCACGTACAGACGCTTTGCTCCTGATAAAGCACTCACTGTGTTGCATGGAGAGGTATGGAGCAGGTCGCAACCCCAATCATCGCTGCAGGCCCGAGCCAGGCAGGATGTTAAATCATTCCACGCAGACATTAACACACAATCACGCCGGTCCTTGAACATATTCATATTCACATATATGTGCAATCACCTACAGGGATACCACAGGCAGACACATGTGTGGCTTCACAGTAGAGGTGTTGTGACCCAGAATTCACCCCTGCCTTGGGGTAGAAGCCGTACCATCATGCAGTTTCCATCCCAATGCTCAAAGACAACCAGCTAGTGTTGGAGCTAGGGAATGATCTCACCTATCAAATACCCTCTGCTGACCTTCAACTCCTCAGTTTACAGCTGCCTGACTGCTCCCTTCAACACATGGAATACATATACGTCAAGCTTGACTGTAAGAGATATACATAAAGTGGAGATGAGCTGGAGAAGTTTGTTGGTTTTTCCGTTGAAGAGTTTGACATGACCCCTGTGTCTTACCTGCGAGAAGCACCTGCGGTACTCCTTCTCAGGCCCGGAGCACCTGTAGACCCGAGGAGCTCCTCCTCCTCCGGCATCCCTGCCCTGTAAGGGGTAGACGTTGCCGGCAGGTGGGGCTTGGGGGTTGAAGGCCGGGTGAGGCTCCCTGTCTCTTTGCACGGGGCTGGGGCGGTGGAGAGGAGAGGAAAAGGGTGAGGAGGCGACAGCAGGGGAGTGCGGGCGAGAGTGGATGGGAGGAGGTGGAGCGCTGAGGGAGCGCCAGTCAAACCGGTGGCGGTTACTCGGGACAGATGGCGACGAGGAGCGTGAGAAGGGGTGAGAGGGTGGGACTCTGGCCCTCTCACGCTCTGTGTGGGTGTGTGACGGTCTGTCCGCGTGTCGGCGTGGGCTCGGGGTCGGTGTGGACTCCTCCCCAGCAGCGGGAACATCAGTGGGCTCCTGCTCTGCATGCCTCTCCTCGTCCTCTCGCCTCCCTGCCTCCTCGTCCTCTTCATCAATCCCCCTCTCCTCTTCCTCATTCCTGTGGTTCTCGTCAGCTAGTTCGGGTGAATTGTCAGTACCGTTGATAGTGTGACGAGCCTGTCGGTTCTGGCGATGCAAAGGCAGAGAGAAGGGAACCCTGCCGTACCCGAACTGACCTGGACGGATGCTGGAAGACCTGCGAGTCCAAAACAAACAAGCAAATAAAGAACAGAAGATGTTTAGTTCACAGATGGACAGAAAAAAGCCAGAGGCAGTCACAGAGACAGGAAAGAGAAAAGCAGGATAAATGTATTATAAACATAGAGCCAGCAGGCTGTGGGGAGTGGACATTTTGTCATGCAGCGCCCGCTTGAAGGACAAAAACCAGAAATAGTGATGTAATAATAAAGCTGATACCAGAGGCAGAGAGGGGCATAACTCCCACTCCCAATACTTCGACCATCATAACAAACCTTCTAATTCCTAAACAATGTCAACTGTTTAATAAATGGCACCTAAATGAATACCAAGCATGTCAGTCCAGTGGTATGCTTTCATTTTGGACATTCTTCTTGGTAGATCGCTGCTTACTCTTTGTCAGAATACATCCAGAGTTCATTTCCTCCCTTCGTATTTAATGATAAAAGACAAATCTTCTCTTTGTCCACTCATAATGAGGTGGCTACTGTTGCTCATCCTGACGATTGAGTCCTTCTATTTATCCTAAACAAACCACCGTTGCTACTGCCAGCAATGCAAAACTCACTTCCTTTGCGCTAGAGGCTTTTTCCTGGAAAAGGCGAACTCATGATGCTGAGCAAAGCACATGCGAAAGCTTGCAATAAATCGGTGTCAGTCAACTGACTTTTGAGATTCATTAATGAGAGATTTTCGTGTTTTGACAATACAGTGATTTGTGTCCTAAATGAACCTAAACCTACATGTGTCCAATACCGATACACGTGATGACCTTAAAGAACAAGCTTGTAATCTTGCTCTTGCTGCACCCACTGGTTTAATATCTCATCTCATCGTCCAGGAAGTGAAAGACATTTACACAGCTGGGTGTGGTTACAAGCTGAAATGCAATCACACCCGTCAGTGATGGTGGCTCTGATCAGAAGTGGGAAAGGGTGTAAACTTTCAGCAGACAAGGCAGAGGAACACCGTGTTTCAGCCGGGTGTTAAGTTAGTCTTTTAGTTGATTTGTTAGCCCTCTAATTCTTCATTCCCACTCACCTCCTTGTGGGCAAACCCTCCCGATTGGTGGAGATGGACCTTCTGCTCCCGCCACCTCCAGCTCTCGCCGCTCCTGGATTGGTCGGTCTCCTGATGATCCTTGCAGGCTGGTTGTAGCCTTGTGAAGGCGCATGGTAGGGAGATCGGTAAACAGACAAGCGGTCCTGATTCGTTGGAGGGAATTCTGGAGGGTAAAAAGGAGGTGATCGATTGGTTTGTCCTGGTACAGGAGGACCTCCTCCTCCTCCTCCTCCTCCTCCGCCTCCTCCTCCTCCTCCTCCTCCTCCAGCGGGTGTATTTCGATAAAGAGGCAATCCTGGGTTATGACTGATGGAGACTGATGGTGAGTGATAAGGCGGGTAACGAGGAGGGTAATAAGGGTTCACAGGTGAGATAGCTGGACCTCCAATGCCCCCGGGCAGATAGCCTGCCCAATTAGGTTGAGAGTGGGAGGGCGGAGAGGCCTGGGAGGGTGGAGGAGATAAACACTTCCTGACCCTCTGTGAGACGCCCACGCCGCAGGTTTGAGTGCATTCTGACCACTCCCCCCAAAATGACCACACACCCTCTACAGGTTCCACCTCAAACACCTGTCTGGACCGTCGACCTGCCACCTGAGAGACACAAACGCACACAATCAGACAAAAGACAAATACCACATACGAACTTAGTCCTCTGTCCTCAGACACTCAGCTGACTACCATTACTGGGCCTCAATAGATTGCATACTGGACCGACTGCTGCCATCAAGGAGTGTCATTGCTATGGGGTGGGGGTGCCTGGTCTGGTCTAGGTGGGTGCTACATGTTTAAGTAACATCCACATGAATGCCAGGTCCAGAAGTTTCCCAGCAGAACATTGAATTGTCACAAGACGGTCAATGTTCTTTACTTCTCCTGTGAGTGGTTTTAATGTTGTGGCTGATCAGTGTATCTATACAATATACTTTATCTATATAGAGGGCTATCTAAGTTTTTTATATATATTTAGTATGCCTTTAACTTGATAGTGATATTGATAGTGTACAGTAAGTTCTACCAGTTCTTGATTTGTCCTTGCATTTGGTAAAAAACATATTTAGCGTCATGGCATTATGAAATGAATCAGTCACTTAAAAAAAGGTTTGTCTAGCTATAGAGCACTTTAACTGAATGTACAAGAGCTGAGGGTTCGACTACACTGACTGCAACCCTGACTCTGAATTGTGTTGAGGTTGTGACACATAACTTAGTGAAAACGATGCCATTGTGAAATCATAAATCTCTAGAAGGACTTCTTTCTTCACAGCAGCTGAGTCCTCTGATGCGCTACAGTCTCATGAGTTTCCTTCCTATGAGGCCAAAATATAAATCCTGAACTCTCGATATTTAACTGAGGCTTAGGAGAGACTTAGTCACTTGCCAACACCTCATGAACACATGGATGAATTCATTGGCATCATCTGAACGCATCGCAGAAACGACCAAAACCAGAGCTCACCTCGCTGGGCAATCGTGTTTGTATGCATAAGCATGAGTGAGTGTGTGTACAGTATGTGGGTGCCAGGTTGGGCTTTGATCTCTTCCTCTTCGGCCGTAGATGAATTTCTCCTCTCATTTCATAACTGAAGCGCTGGCCTGGTTGGCAGGATGGCAAACATGCGAGCTGAACAAAAGTTTCCATTGAGAAGGAACCACAACATGAATCTGTGGTCCACTTCTCTCCTCCCCCCATCCAAGTGTGTACACAGGCAGAGAGGTGCAAGTAAACACACTGTACAAACGGTTTGTGGATGGGAGAGAATGGACAGGTGTTTCTATATATGTGCCTGGGATTATCGCCAGCAGTTTAAAGGAGTTCCTGTCGCTGTCTGCGGTAAAATAGCAGGAGGGTGGGAGGAAAGGTAACAGAAAGGGGCGAGGGAAACGAGGGGAGATGGGGGGCCGAGTGTGTGTGCAGAGGGGAGGTGTGCTCTGTCATATTGAGTGACATCAAACACACAGCTGCCACATAACTGGGACCCTTAATGAGCTCCGTGCAGTGACCCCGCAGCAGCCACCGCCGACCTTTAGAGCTACTGGTTAAACTCCAGAGACACTGTTACACCAGGCCTGAACCAGACAGGTGAGTAGCTCTGACATTCTGGGTAAAAACTGGTACAACACTGGGTCTCTTTATATATATTACAATGAAAGAGTAATTTGAGGCTTTAATCCTTACTGGCATAACCAATTTCCAGTGAAGGAGAGTTTTTTTCTTCATCCTTTTTTTGCTTAAAATTTCTTTGGACAAACTGAAAGATAATAAAGTATTGTTTCATGGTTCCAATAAATTCTTCATCTCCCTGTGTGATAAAACACAGCCCTGACATTCACTTGAAAGCAGTCAAATGGTGCGGCCAGGCTTCCAACACAGGGTCGTCCAGCAAAAAATTAGAACCAGGCTGTGCTTCTGCTGCTGTTCAACAGACAAGATGCTGCATTGTTCAATTAAAAACACGTCGACAATGCATTCTTTACTAGTTATTGTGCAATTTTAGCTATTTTAGATTAACTAGTTGCTGCTTTAGTGCAGTGTCTTGGTGTCTGATACAGGGAAGTGCACACCACTGTCTGAATCCCTGCCTAGTAACTCTGGAACATACCCACTTGATCTGACTGAAGCCACACATCAGTTGCAGTTGAACTTCAGCATTCATTTCTAAAAAAGCGTGAAGACTACTGATTTTGTTACCCTAGCCGGACAGAAGGAGCATTTTCAGCATCCTGAGCATGTGAGCGCTGCTTTAGGACAGAGTTGAACCTCTCCTTTAACTGCTGTCACCTCTCACCCCTCTATAGTGACGCCGTTGATGATCTAATGACTCACCTTCCTTTTGGCTGCTTTGGTCACGGAGGTCGCAACCACCACAAATCCCCACAGCACACAGAGCCTAAAAGGACAAAGAACAGAGGCTGAAAGACCGCGCAGACAGGCAGGATTTAGAATATCAGCTGGGTGAATACGGTCTTTTATAAAGCACACTATTCCATGACCTAAGCCTCAAACTGCCGCTATACGGTGTCCCAACCCACACAGACTTTCATTATTCTCTGTCCTCTGCTCATCAACTTTCTTGAACTTTCTCCTTCAACATACATTTATTTGACATGTTGCATCACATGTTCCAGCGACCTAAGTGTACTTTAGGAACCAATTAAGACACTTTCCTTCCCGCTTCAGGTGGGCTCAAAGAGAGGTGAACGAAAGTTTATTTTTCCCCTCAAGGTTCGCAGGGAAACATCTCAATCAATCTGACGAAGCCTGGGAGGCATTAACAAACTAATGGGTTTAAACAGCAAGCCTGTTTTCCCTCCGCATGCCTCTCTCTCAGATTGTACACACCATGAGGGTATGGGATTACAACACACACACACACACACTCACAATCTGATTCAACATCCAAAATCATCTTGTACTGTATTTGATGACTGATGTTCAAGAGAGGAGATCGGTGGGGGTGTTTTTGGCAGGAATGTGTATTAGGAATTGTGACTCATTCCAGTCTGAGTTGAGCAAAAGCTGATCACCTGAAAAGTAGTTTAATCCGTTACTGAGTCTCAATTTGACACTGAGACGGTGAGGATTGAATGTGAAAAAGCTAAACGCGCTTGTTTCAGCCGAAAGTAAGGCTGTCTGTAATTATCTCAACAACCTCCATAAAAACGAAACAAGTGCAGCGAAAACAAGTGGAACACAATCTCCCCATTTGCCAGGGAAATAGCCGGAACATGATACTAAACGACTTAGATGGACATTTCAGCGCTCACCACGAGAACCAAACCATCACCGCAATCACCAGTCCGCAAGCCACATGTAGGCAGAGTAATTGGTCCCTTCTTCCCAGTGTGGTGCACCGCCGCGGTCTCTGGAAGCTTCCCCACACCAGACTACACAATTACCCCGAAAAACACAGACAAAGGTCCTGCACAGTCCGACACAACAGAGCCGCTCGGGCCGAAGTAACGACCCCCTACCCGAGTCCACGTTTCCCTGGCCGCTACAGTGGCACATTGTAGAATAAACTTAGAGCCGCGGGGACAGGGGAAGGGAGAGAGGGAGAGATTTACATCAGAGGGGGAGAAAAGAAATCACACAAAAATCCGCCCTGAGGAGACAGAAAGTTCGCTAACCTAAACCCAGACGCCTTCGGGTAAATTCCTATCATCTACCCCGCTCGGCGCCCAGTGCGCAGCGAGCAGGCATCGTGCGTAAAACCAAAAACTTCTAGTCTAAACAACTTTCCAAAAACTCCTCTACGGTCAACATAAACAACACCCTGCCCGCTGAAAGGAGGATGCAGCACCCCACATGTGGCGATGTGTTGAAGCGGACTGAGAGGCAGCGGGGTGCAGCTCCATACGTCAAAGTTTTACCTGAAACCGAGCCGCATGTTCCAAGAGTATCCCGCACAGTTAAGACTCCGCTCGGCTGTATTGATTATCAGTCCAGGTTGGTGGTCCGTTCAGGTCCGTGCAGTCCTGAAAGAAACGTGATAAAGTCCTGGTGAGAAAAGCGCCCGTTCTTCTGCTCTCTCCCTCTCTCTCTCTTTCTCTTTCTCTCTCTTTCTCTTTCTGTCCCCTTCCTCCTGTCACAGTCACTCCCCGTGATTTCTAGAGAGTGGGAAGGGTTCCGTTTTTTTTTCTCCCCCCTTTCAGTCACAACTTTTTTTTGGGTCCTTATTATAAACTGGTGTGACGCCTAGCAGCCAGGGGGCCACTGGGGAGAGAGGGAGAGAAAAAGAGTGAGAAGAGGGGGTAGACAGGAGACACAAAATGGACAGATTACACAACTCTCTCTCTCTTTCACACGCACGAACCATACACTCCCTCTGTCTCCCTCTCTCACTCTCTTACACACACACATATAAACTATGGGCCCTGACTAAGCTATAACAACTCTCAGAGCCGCTTTCTTAGTTGCACAATCCAACATAAGAATGCTCCATTGTACTAGGTCACACTGATCGGTAGTAATGATCAGCTCATTGTCAGAAACAACCCTGAGCTGGCAGCATCCGCATCGGCGACACTTTGTTGGGGAAGTACAAAGCATTATGAGCTTAATATGCTGCCAAATACTAATACTGTGGCAAACAGTCGACGTTCAAAGGGGAAAGCTATCAATCTTTTATTCTGCATGGATGAAATGTAGCTGTTGACGCACTGGATAAAGATATGCTTAAAGGATACAAACATGTCTCATAACAGTTAAATCACATTTAAAGACATGCTCGACCAATTTGGAGCTGAGATAAGTGCACCCAAGGGACATGCCACTTCTGTGCATGATTAATGACTCTCTCTCTGTGTGTGTGTACGTGTCTATATATGTGCGTCTCAGCTTTGAAGCAGATGTGAAAACTTCCCCGTGCCAGCTTGTTTACCCGTCATTTATTTGGTTGCAATCCGCCGGCCTTTTCCAGTGCAGTATCCTAAAACAACAAAAACAGGCCACGGGGGACTGCGAAGCGTGACATGGTGGTGGAGAGGGGAAAGATGAAAACTTCTGTGTGTGTTTACTCAGTTTTTCAGGAATCTTGCACTGTTTTAAATTTTGAGAACTTAACTTGTTAGCTGTGTTTAAAAAAGTGTTTGAAAAACTTGAAAAACTCAAGGACACGAATCAAGGCAGGATACGTACAAACAAGAAGCATCTTTAGTTGCACAAATGAGAGCTGGTATTCGTCTTGTCCGTATTAAAGTTGACAGATTCAATCACATTACAGAGGAAAATGGATTTTTCCATAATCCGATAAAGCATAAATCAAAAAGTGTATTGCAAATTTAAAGCTCAGGAAGGACTATTTCCTGTTTCCTTTAATTATAACAAATTCATTTAGAAATTTTATTAAAAGGACCTTCTTATTTTTAGACTCTGGCACTTCTTTTAAATATGCACTGGATTCTGGATTTGATTTACATTCATTCAAAACATGTTCAGCTTCACAAAGATAAACAGAGAGAGGCGAGGGCTAAAAAGCAGCGCATGAGAAGACAGCCGGAGAAGGGGAACAGAGCAGAAAGTTGGGGGAAAACGAGCTGTAATACTTTAGCTATTTGACTAGCTTGTTTACTACGCACCCTCTGGGGACCAGAGCCTCGAGGATGACGATCACAGTGCCTCCAGAGTTGTTAAGATATTATTTTGCTCAAGGACACTACTCTAATCTCCTCATTAACATTTCTCACCCTGCTGCTACACGAAGTAGAGAAGCGACGTGGTGGAAATGTGAGAGAGGCCGACGAGGGGAAAGGAGGGCGTGTATGAAGTGAGTTATGGTCGACCACATATTAACACACCCAGAGCTTGAGATGTCCCAGGGCAAGGCCTGCTGCTTTTCTTGGACAGGCATCCTACAACATGGACGCGGCGATGGTGACGGAGATTAGTGACTTCAAAGACCCACTGAGAGCCAACAACTGAAGACTTAACCACATTACAGCGTGGGTTTGAGATTTGATCTGTCAAACTAAAAAAGCGAATGTAAAAGGCGCATCGAGAAAGATATGAGGGCAGATTCCAGAGAGTAAATGTGCATATAGTCGCATATAGGGGATTTTTTGTGTGTGATTAGTGAAATAGATATCTCTGTGCTTCTAAGCACCATGTCTATCAGTAACTACAATTAGCCAGAGGTCATTGCCATGACCACCAGTGGCCCGTAACCACTTATAGCCCTCTGCTCCCTTCCTCCCACTCTCTATCTGTATCTTTATTCTTTCCCTATCTCACTTTCTATGGATCTCAGAGAGGCAATAACTTACGTCCTAGCCCACCGACATGCACCACCAACCACAGGACTCTGATTAGCAACATGTCTGCCCCAACTAGTCGCCACAACACACAGATGTTGTGTGTTTGTGTGTGTCCAGGGAGGTCTATATGTAGCAGCAGATCTGTTATTTGTCTCGGCTGGCTGATCTGAGTAATAGCACTGCAGATCAGAGTAGCATGGCCCTGTGGGAGTGATAAATCACTTGAGAAACTTCTTGCATGTACACACACCCTGCCTCCAGAAAACACACACACACACACGCCCCAGCCTCAAGCCCAGACACAGCAGGCTCTCGACCCCTTTACTGTTAAAAGCTAATGAGGCCTCCGGGCTTCTGCGGGCCAGGGATGGACCTCCACAGGCTGCCTCCTGTAAAAGCAGCAAGACAAGATTAACTAGGTTACAAAAAAAAAAAGAGGAGACGAGGGGGCAGATCAGTCGTGTTCCTGTTCGTGTCATGCAGTTTTAGTAAGAAGAGAAGACTTAACTTAATGAGAGGGAGAAGCGTCAGAGCTGAAACATGCTGCAACAAAGATGCATTTAATCAACTTTGCGTGGGAGGGAGGAAAGAAAAGGTGTCGCCATCTCGTTTTTATCTGTTTACCCGATGGTTGGTCCATCACTTTAAGCGGAAAATGAAATACTTGAGAAACTATCTGATGGATTAGCATAGAAATGTTTGCAGAGATTACCACTACCATCACCACCAGCACAGGATATGGTTTTCCACATCCTCTACTGGACTCGCAGTGGCACAGATTTTGAGTCATACATCGTGATAGTCAGACAGTGAATGTCTCTGAGCCTCCCTTCTCTCCAATATATTCAACATGTTTGGCTGTAATATCCTTCTCTAGGTGTCATGTAAACATAGATCGTAGGTACAGCAGGTTCACACAGTGCTTTGTTGAGATTTGGGATGTGGTATCATTGGATGTTTGCATATATCTTTGCAGAAATATAACTCCGGCTTTAATCCTGTTCTGAATCTACAGCTCCCAGTAGAATGAGTAAGCATCAACAAAATCTGTCCCACATAATCTGTGCATTATCTAACCCAAACCCTTGTTAAAGGTTTACTACTACTGCAGCACATATGGGCATCACATGAAAGTATGTCGGCACATACCGTCATGAATGCATTCACACTTTGCCTGTGCATGTTTGAGGATTCACAGATGAATAAGTATGTTCCAGGCTTAAGGCAGCAGCATATAGCTGACAGGTATTCATGTGGACAGTGTGAAATCCAAACTAGCCTCAGACAGAGAGAGCCATGGACTGAACTCTATGAAAGCAAAGGAGAAGATGAGGAGAGGCCCGACCTAAGAGAACTGACAGCCTGAGAAGACCCGAGGAGAGAGAGAGAGAGAGAGAGGGAGGGAGGGAGAGAATGACAGACGGGGACACAAAGGGAGTGAAAAGAAAGGCAGCAGCAGAAAGGGGATGAAAGGGAATGGGAGAGAAAGAGGTAATGGCAGATTAGACGGGAACTGAGCAAGTGTTAAGGAGAGTAAAAGAGAAGGAACGCAGGAAGGAGGAGTGATTTGTCTGGCTCAGATGGAGTCAATATTTGCTCCATTCCACCAATCCTGTGCCAGGGTCGGGATCAAAGCGGGGCATGTGTGCTCTGGAAAGGGCGCAAAGAGCCGGAGGAGAAATCGACTGACATCTTTACAGTCTGGTTTGGAGAGATACTATTTCACTAAAATTACTTTAGCCAGAAGTTCATTTCTGTGAAAGTGCAAACCCGGGAGCTCAGTAGGTATACCTTAGGTGGGGAGATTACTTAAAAAAAGGCAAAAAAGCGGGACATAAGATAGACGCTGGTTGGAGCGCTCTAATCAGGAGTTACAGTCGTCTCTGGCAAGACGAGAACATGAGAGGGAGAGAGAGAGGTCAGCTCAGCTGTGGCCTAATTGGCTGAAACTGCTGAAATAATCTTGTTCCAATTACCCACACAAAGAACAATTGTTGCCCATTCACAAAAACCACTGGTCCAAATACGTACACATGACAACGTCATAACAACTCAGCAGGATGTACTGTATGTCTGTGTGAACAGACACATATGGTATGGCTTGGCACAGGAGACACAGAGAGATAGAAAGCAATGACACGGCTGGGTGATGAACACGCCGGTATGTTCACGGTCGACTGGTTACAGACCACTAAGTGTTCCTGCGTTTCAATTAACTGCTGCTGATTATAAATTCCTTCCCTTCTTCATTCGTGGCCTCTGATGACAGATCCTGGGCACATCAGGCGTGATTAAATTTCAATCACTGTTCTACATTTGACGTAAAAAAAAAAATTAATTCACAAACTTGTTCGGTAAAGATCGGATGCAAAAATATGACTGGTACAGACGGCAGCTGAATAGCTCTGGTGGCGCTAATGCTTATGATGATCAGAATAATGTTAGATGGGAAAGTTGGATAGGTATGCTGATACGGTGAAAGACGAGAACCAGATTTACGGTTCTGCGTCAGAGCCACGCAGGACCCTGCAGGGTACATCTGATATACACCTCCCCAGAGATGTAACTGCACGTCGCAGAGACGCAGACTGTAACAGCTGTGATTTGTCTGAATGTATTTAGTTCTTCAAGTCTCTCAGTGGCAAGAGAAGCACAGAATATTCTCCCTCCCAGATACAAACTACACAGATATCTTCTCTATTTTGTGTGTTGCAGTGATTTTGGTGAAGGTAACTGTGGAGCATTTATTAACCTCAACTGCAACATGAGGCTCTCAGTTTCAGCTGCCATTGTTTAAGGGTCCACAAAGAAAGTCAACACAGCTGACAAGCCGCCGTTTTAGCATAATTACAGAACAATGCAGATAAACCAGCACACATGTAGAAATGCTTATCTCTTGCAGGAGTATAGTAAACCACGTTTAACAGTTGCACTAGTGGGTGATCATTAGTAACAGTATTGTTTTGAGCTAAATGCTAACTTCAAGCATGCTAATATGCTCAAAATGCCGTGAAAATGATGTTGACCGGCTTAGCTTAGCGCATCAACCTGCAAATCGAGTACAACACATCGAGATTGTTGGATTCATGTTCTGTCATACTTTGAAACTGCAAAAACAAATAATAAAATTAAATGGTTAATGGTTGGACTGAAATTCAGCAAGCATTCAGTGGTTAGCACTGATGCCTCACAGCAAAAAGGTCCCGGGTTCGAATCCATGGGCCAACTGGGCCTTTCTGTGTGGAGTTTGCATGTTCTCCCTGTGTCTGCGTGGGTTCTCTCCGGGTACTCCGGCTTCCTCCCACCGTCCAAAGACATGCTCATTAGGTTAATTGGTGATTCTAAATTGGCCGTAGGTGTGAGTGTGAGTGTGAATGGTTGTCTGTCTCTCTGTGTTAGCCCTGCGACAGACTGGCGACCTGTCCAGGTGTACACCGCCTCTCGCCCAATGACAGCTGTAATAGGCTCCAGCAGACCCCACGACCCTTAACAGGAGAAGATGAATGAATGAATGTCCACGTCTCTAGGAGACCAGACAATCAGATTCTGACTTAATTAAATATATATCCTTGAACGTTCCAAAACTAAGCCTCATCCTTTAAAAACAGTTTCACAGTTCCCGAACTTTCAAAACTTGAGTTGTGAAGAAGGAAAATTCTAAATATAAAATAATATTTAACAAGATTTTTTATCTTGTTTCGCACTTTCATAACAATATACACACTTCCAAAGTTGTTTCAGTCTTGCAAAATTACGGTTTCAAATGATGGCATGATAATAATCCCATATAAGTACAGCTGACAGACTCCGTAGAGGAGAACCACATTTCATAGCAATCCATTAAATAGTTGAAAGTACTGAAAACCACAAATGTCATCCTCCAAGGAAGCGGGGATTACCAAAGACACCGGGATCATTCCTCCGGGAACCATGAATATCTGTCTCATAAAATAACCAAATATCCACCCAACAGTTGACATATTTGGACCAAAGTTGTGGCTTGACCGATTGGCAAAGGCAAGCATAGTTGAAATCTGTCTATGCACACACACAGGCACATATATAGATTTTATACATATACTTAAAATTGCCAAAACTCCAAAATTAATTCAAAAAAGCTCTTTTTTTTTTTTTTTTTAATCTATTTACTCATGCACATACAGCTGTATGCCAAGTTATGCACCATGAGCGCCGACCGACTGTTGTGCTGAGGGGCCCAGATCTCGACACAACAGAGACGCAAGACTGGTTAATAATGCTGGGCCGTGAGAGGCCCCTATCATCTGAGCTGATACTGTGCACAGAATGGTGCATATTCCCACACGAATTTGCATTTAAACGAACATAATAAATGATTCAAGGTGAATGGGAATTTGGGGCCCTGAGGAAGCAGACGGCTTTGCTTGAATTGTAATCCAACCTCAACAGAAACATCTCCACCAAAATATTATCTGAGGTGTAAGTGAAACTAGACATTGCGGAGACTTAAAAACAGGAGTTTATCATCTTGCCAGCTTCACACCTCAGGGTTTGACATCAAACAAACAAGATACAACGTGTAAAGTCGGAAGAGCTGGTAGGTGATTTTCTTAACCTTTAAACAAAACCTGGAAAACTTCACATTTTATTTACATACATAAGACCAGAGTTCAGTTTTCTTTTCTAAAACTTTTTCTCAATATGTTGAACTGCTCCTTTATTTTACAAGACAGATTTTGTTGCATGTTCATTCCACGAATCAGGGTACCCTTCATCTGCATCTTTAGTCTGAAATAATTTCCCATATAAGAACTGGAGAATTACAGGCATTAGACACAAGCACCGGTTCACAAATAAGTAGGCAAATCAGACACTGATTACCATTTCATACAGCTCTATCAATCATGCATGCTACATTTCTTTTCTCTCATCTCTCAGGCTGCCTAACGTCTTGGTCTCAGACACCAGACTCCACTATAAAACCACTTATATCCTTTTGTAATCAAGCTATCCAAGGTTTAGGCCAAGAAATTGCAGTGATTTCATCATTGTAAAATTTAAAAACAGTGTTGTTAAATACTCTAATCTTACACCTACGCTTAAGCGTCTCCAACATTTAGCAACACTAATTTGTAATACTTTCATAACTTTAGGTTAACACTGGAGATACATCAGAAGGAAAGTGCAGAATGAGACACAGTAAGGCTTCCTTGGAGTAAAGTGCATTTTCAGTTAAAAGTCCAACCACCTGGATTCACACCCTGTCAGTTTAAAGCAGATCTGGGATTTTAAAACTTTCTGGGTAAAGTCTAAGAGCTCATGTTAAATATGTTCTATGCTTTGTAATATCAGCTTCTGTCTGATTTTATCGTACATTCACAGGATTGATAAATAGTAATATGAATCCTGATGACAGTTTGGCGATGGCCGTCAAGGAACTAATGTTAGAAATTACCCTCGGCACTTGCCACTGTCTTTCTGTATTTGTCCCTTATAAAGAAACAAATGCATAAAACTCACACATTCACAAATAGAAGTTTAAGCCAGTTTGATAGGACTCCAGAAACCTCACCACCACATTTAAGCGAGTTTAAAAATATTGAAAAGAAATTATTCCAGTGACACCAAACCCAGAAATAGTTTAGAAATAGCGATTTACGATGAACCCAAACATGCGCCGAACCACATCTACGCCAAAGATATGGCTGTGCGCTCCAGCACCCTCCCTTCCTTTAGCCTTGCATGAACTGCCTGATCTGTCTCTCCTCCCCTCGGCAGGTTTAAGTTACCAATGAAAAGAAGGAATTCTGAAAACAACCTGAGGTCAAAGCCTAAGGTCAGCCTCCTCCTCTTCCTCCACCATGGCTTCCCTTCTGCACAGCACATTGAGATTAGATCAATGACACTGAACGACTTTCTGAATGAACACAGTTGGGTAATTAAATTACTTCATCTGCTTTCTACAGTGAATGTTATCCTTCATAAATCACCGTCTGGTTTGTCATAATAAACAGTGATAAATGACGCTGATATCATCATTATGATTTCCTCCCTACATCCACTATGTTTCTTTTGTGTTACATAATAAAAAACTAGATCAATTACATCAATCAGTTTTGAACACTTCTCGTGAATCTTGGAAATGTTTTCGGTGTAGATTTATGTCCCAACCTCGGTTTTTCTGTCAGATTTTTTTTTTATTATTATTTTTACTGCCTCTTAAGTCTGCTCTGGTTCTTTCTGCGTCTAGAACATTTGAACAAGCACAAGTACGGGATACCAGAGCATGGGTGTTTTCCACATGCACGTTGGCACGAAACTCGCCCAAGAAAATTCAAAACTGGTGCTTGCTTCCCGAGCCCGTCCTTTCTTTGCTCCTGCTCATAAAAAAAAAAGTAGGAATTTACAGTGAGTTGCTGTGAGGGAAGAATGGCAACAGTAAATTTACAGAGGGGCTTGATTTATTCTCCTTGCTTACTAAACTGGCCTGGGAGTCAACATGACCTCTGACCTTCCCTTGAACCTATAAACTCCTCCCACCCGAGAGCGATTCAACAGGTTGACTAGAACAATAAACCAAATGCCTCTTTCACACAGAGGCTATTGATTGGAGAAAGGCTTTTTCTCCCTGGCCTCTTTCTGCTCCCTCTAGGTATCCTGCTCCGATGAGAGGATAGGAAATCAGGTCAGCAGTGTGTCCAGCATAGCAGACATACTTTGGAGCAGACTGAGGCCAGATTGAGACTGTAATCTACTGTGCTGAGCTGCGAGCTATCTGTGTGTCTTAGTGTGAGTGACTTCTACCAGCTTGGCACAATCGCAGGCTCAGTGTGTACATACCGAAGCATCCATTACTTCAAAATTAATCTAAAGCCAAGCGCGAGCGCGCATTTAAATCAGAGGCGTGAAGTGCACACTGGTGGATTAGAGTGGAGCCCGGCTGACGGGTTTAGAGAGGAGCCAGATCAAATAAGAAGCAACAAACCCAGAGACTGTTTCTACACAAACTGAGAATTGGTTCTGAACTGGACCCAGAAGAGTTACTGGAAAAGCGAGCTGAGGCAGTGCGGGTGGGCTGAGGTTTTGGGGTATCCAAAAAGTGGGAGGCTGTCTGACAGCCTTATTCCTAAACTGACTTACACTTAAAAGAAACTATTTTTTCTTAAGTGTTGCTCAGAGCAGCTGCACAAGAAAAAGAGTCTCCAACTAGCTGCTCGAGGCTTTAGAGCTGTTATATATACATATTTGCATGAAAAACATTTATCTCCGGGACACCTGTTGGACGGAGTAAACACTAAATTATGTGGTGTTATTCCCTCAGGTAGTAATTTACAAGCCCCTATCCAAACATACTGACTTAAACACGCACACACAAAGGCACGAGCACACACAGATGACTTGGAATAATGAGGACCGTATATTGGCAGGAGAGGGGGTGTACTATTACTGCACGCACATCTGAATGTGTGTATTAAGAGGTCAGCGGAGGGTCTTGACCGCTGGGTCCCTGTCACCGTTTGGCTCGGAGGCTCACAGACCTCCTGTTATTGTTTTCAGTGGCTTCACTTTCTAAGGCCGCCTTGGCAGTGATCGCATTTCTCTCCTTTCGCCCACACACTCGATTTCTTTCATACTCCTACTCTTTAACACACAACCGTAAAATGCATGTACACAGGACGCGCACACACACACAGACACACAGGTTATTTATAACAGGGTGGAAGGGAATGGCAGCACGGCCTCACAGGGCCTATTTTGGGAGGTTCGGCCTTCAATCACTCAGGATGACAGCTCCTCTGTGATACCAGGAGAACAATACAGACCGGCCTGTTTATCTTACCCCGGCCAGTCTATTAGGCTCTGCCTCCCAGCCTGGGTCACCGTCATCCCGCCTCCCTCCAGGAAAAAGGGGCTTCCAGGACAACGGTGACGTCAAAATCTGGCATTTTGCCACAACGAAGAAGTTTTTCTATTATTATATACTTTCTCTAGACACTTTTCCACTGCCACCAGTTTGTTATTGTAGTGTAGACTTAAAGCCCCTGAAAAGGTCAGATCTCAGAGGACTATCACACTTAAGTTGCAGTTCTAAATCCGGGAGCGTTTATCCCTCAGGTCGGTTCGATTGAGCTGGTGTGAACACAGCAATCATACTCCACTTCAAATCGACTGAGCTGAACCCGGTCAGAGACGGTGGTCTCAGTCTGCTCCAGGTAGCAGTTTGTATGCAGTGTGAACACGTGTCACCCCGTAACGATATGACTACCATCTAATTACAAAAGTAAGCAATACCTGATGTATGTTTGGAAGAAAAAAATCCAGTCTGTCCCACAACATACGACCAATGACAAAACTGTTTGCAGTGTCTCGATTGCTTTAACTTTGTCTCCATTGTCTCCATTGTCCTGTAAGAACCAAACCCACGTTAAATGTAACACTGTATCAATCCCTGAATCCAAAATAAACACAGGTGTGAAGACAACAGCTTCACAGGTGTGAACTCCAACATCTGTATTATTTAGCAACACTCAAAAACTGATCAGACTGGATTCAGCATAGAGATGACACAATCGTTTGTCTAACTATATCAAATAAGTCCGTACCTTGATCAGCATCATTTTAGTCATCTTTTAGCAAAATAAAGTTTCCAAACATTTGCTTGCTCTTTCTAGTTTGTCATAGGTGTGGAGTTGATGCTTTATGTTTGTCCCATGTGGTCCTAACTGAATATAACTGGACAAAACTAGCCATCTGTAGATGTCATCTACTGTGGCTGTTTTTAAAACAGAGCATATTTCACTGTTAAGTCACTGATTGGGAACCCACCCACCAAATGTCATAAGGATTTGATTCAAATGTTACCAAAGCCACAGCCCTACCGGCTTAAAATCAGCGAGAAAAACAAAAATGATGTTAAATAAACTCACGGTTCAGCGTAAGAAGTTAGCTGAGAAAATAAAGTTTTTAGGGCCTTTAACTTTAGTTACACTGGCAATTCCTCAAGCTTGCACTATTTGCACTATTCTTAAATTGTAGATATCCATCTATGCCCACATGAATCTTTTGACCGTTGCTGGTAAAAAGCTTTTTTTGTGAACCGACCCCCGCAGCAGCTTTCTTTTGTGGCATGTCTCTTCAGCTAAAAATAATTTCCTATGAACTCTGTGCGACTCCACGTGAATGAAGGGCCGCTGTGTCTTGTGGAGAGAAGAGACAGTAAGTGTGCAGGGTGGGCACAGCGGGGAAGTAAGGACAGTGGAGGGAGAAAGATATGGTTATCTAGTAAAGATTTGAGGAGTGTTTACTGGAGTTAATGGTCTATGTCATCACTACGCAACTACTGTGCAATGTTGGCTGGTGGCTGCGCTGTCTGGGTCGTACTTTATCTCCACATTTTGGACAAAGCCTGCAGCAGAGCGAGAGCACGGCCTTAAAAACAGAACTATGGTGAACACGTTTGGCTGCAAATAATTACTTTTCATGATCAGTTAATTACTTAAATCAATCAATTTATATGTCTTAAAAATGTCACAAAGTAGGGAGATCTTTTCATGGGCGTCACACCACTTTTTCAACAAGGTGATTTCATTAAACTGTTTGCCCGTCCTGGCAGTGTACCAGCGTACTGAAACGCCCAGGAAAGTTAATGGTAACTGACAGTTTTCTAGAGCCAGCCACTGATTTTGATATTATTCAACATTATCATTATTCTTTGTGTTAGGAATGCCAAAAAGGAAAAGGCAGCAGAAGATTGACTTATTTTTCCACTCAAGCTGTCATGTAATTAGATGACAGGAGGGAAACAGAAAGCTGTCAATCCATAAATGCACTAATTCAATTTTATAGTAGTACATATTCTTGCATTAATGCCATGTAGGTGTTCATTTACATAACTTAAAGCTATTTGTTGGAGCTTAAAACCTTCTTTTCAATGAAGAAAATCCCCGACATCAACTCATCCCTGTTACTGCTCTCAGAAACTAGAAAATAATAGAAATGAAGACAATGAAATGAAATAAATAATAAGAGGAATAAAATAATAATATAGAGTACGATAAAGGCTGGGATGAAAGATTAGTTTAAACAGATTAGAACAACAAAATATATGTGAAATAATTAATAAAAAGCAGAAAAAAGAACAACAAATGAATGTTTCCTCATCAAAATCAAGGCTGTAGAGGTTTGTTCCAAGTTTACATAAAATATTTCAACACTTCCATGTTCAGTAACATTAACATTGAGTTCTTTATAGGCTGAGGAAGGGAAGTCCAGGAGTCAGGACAAAGGAGAGCATGGAAAAGATGAGGGAGAGATCAGGAGAGAAGAGAGAGAGAACATAAAAGAAGAAGAAGGGGAGAACATGAGAGAAGAGGGAGAGAACACAGTGTTCTCGTCACTCACACTTGTTCCTAATAAAACATAAATTAATTGCTTAATACCATGGTATGTGATTGTTTGTGAATATATATCTTGGGTTATATAGCATTGTGCTATAATGTACATTTTGAATGCAATATTATTTGCATTATCCTCATGATGAAAATCTAGAAATGCATTGCATTAGTTTTGGAGACTGAAACAGGGGCCAAAGGTGGTTGAGGTGCTCATGTGCTACCCCTAGAACCCCCCCACTTTTAAAATTGCTGCTCCACCCCTGGATCTTTTTAACTATAGAAGAAAAATAAATCTAACCCAATGTTTGTTTAAAATGCGTCAAACTGAATTGAACGTTCACTCCAATTTCGTGAGACATAGCGTAACTAGTTAAAAGGATCAATTCAAAGTTTTTCTCCCTCCATATGAGCCGTGTCTGAGACTTTCCATGGGGACATAAGGATGAATTCAGTGAATGAATTTGTACGGGGTAACCAGACTTTAAGGCTCAAGACAAACATATTTGGCAGATGTTGGAGAGGATGCATTGAGTTTGTGACACCATTTAGGTCCAGGTTTTGGTGAAATTGCATCCGGTTTCTATGACTGATCACTTGGATAATTTGAAACATAAGGAAAAGTACATGCTCTTGATAGCTCAGTCTCTTCTCTTTGAGGTATTTCTTTTATGACCATGCACCACTGGCCTTGCAGTGGCAGGACACATGTCTCTAGCAGGTGCATGGGCTCAACTCCTTTTATAAGCCGTACCTTTGTCCTGAAAGAGTAACCTCTCATGCTGCAGAAGCTCACCACATCTCACCCATCACGTCTGCATTTTTAATCTAATAACTCTGTTCCCTTCAGCTGAACTAGACTGTTTTTAGTTAAAAGCACTACCTAGTTCTCAGTCAGCTTTGTTGAAGCACTTGCTTTCATCCAGTCAACTCAGTTTATTCTCCCGTACCTGACACCTCTCTCTCTCTCCCCCTCTGTGTTACTCTTAACGACTGATGTCTTTTCCATCCTGCTGCCCTCTCTCAATTAAAAAGGAAAAACTTCCAATCCCTTTGACCTTTACCTTGACGTGGCTGTTTCCACTAAACACACATGAAAACACACAGCCCTGACACAGCTGCTCGCTCTCCTATTTTAGTCAAATCCCCATCTGTATCCTCCCTTTCTTCCAGTCTTTTAAAGGTATGCCTGGCTTTCTACTCTGACATCATGACAGACTTATGTAAGCAGGAGATTTGCACATTTAATGGATTTCAGCAAACATACTGCATCTGTCTTTGAGTAATGTTGATATTAAACTGATAATGATCTTTAAATACCCTTAAATCTTTCTTGCACTTTCCAGCACACAGATTTATCAGCGATTGCCATTAAAGGACAAACCAACAATGAATTAAGAGCATTAATATAAAGTTCTTACTTTTATTATCATTTTTATGAGGCAGATCTTTAGACACAGACAAATGTATAACAGTTTGAACATGTAAAACAATCTTATTTATTACTTTAGTGACTCCTTATTTCCAGGACTTCCTCATCAAAACCCGTCTTGGTTGCTCCGGGTGTCTTGTAGCCGTGTGAGGGCCATCAGCACCTCCTCTGTCGGCCTTCTCCCCAGCTGTTTACCCTCCCTGCTCCTCACGTTCACCGTTCCAGTCTCACGCTCCTTATCCCCCACCACTACACAAAAACACATACAACAGGTGCTCAAATACATCAACATCACTAGCAATGAATGAGGAGTTAGAGACGGTGTACTAATGAAAAAAGTGGCCTCAGTTTTTATTATTGTTTATTCATCTTTACCAAATATGTAGTTGTACTGGGCCAGCTGAGCAGAGCGAATCTTCTTATTCAGAGTTGCTCCCTGATCTTCATTCAAGTCAGCCGTGAAACCAGCTGTGTGCAACTGCTGGACCACCTTAACAGAAGAGAGATATGCTTTTATAAAGCTGTATCAGTAATGTGCTTTTGACGCTGGAGAGCAAAAGTTTATTTGTTCTGCTCATGAACCCGAAGCTAATCTCCAGACTTGAGATCCAAGACTGACCTGTTGGCTGTATGACTCATTGTTGCCCCCAACAGGAATAACCATGACCTGAGCTGGAGACAACCACAGTGGCCTAGCGGAGGTAAAATAGACGTTATGGATTAGGGTGGAAGCAAAAGCAAAATCACATCTGACTCTGTGGGATTTTTTTTAAATATTTTCTAACCATCTGCCTCCAAAGTTTTCAGCCAGTATAGCGATCATTCTCTCCAGTGATCCCAGCACAGCTCTGTGGATCATCACTGGCCTGTGAAACTGTCCGTCTTGCCTGAGAGAAAGGTTTAAAAAAAAAAAAAAATATTAGTGTTGCAAATCTATGGGCAACACTGTTTTAAAGGCAACATTGTGGTGAAGTACAGTCATCTGCAAAGCATCTTATTTACTTAATTCGTCAAAAATAGACATTACTCAAGGGGTGTGCACACAGGCAGAGACTAGCAACGACGCGGCGACAGGAGACAGTAAAATTTTAATGAAATTCAGCGAGTATTAGCGATGACAGAGAAACACTTTGGTGGTGAGATGGGTGGGTAACAAGTTGAAGTCATTTTAGTATAGAGGCAACACAATTAAATTAACAACCAATGATATTTGCCTTGTCAAAGTTTACCACAAAGAAAACACCATGTGACTTTGGTTCCCACCTGCATATCACACCAAGCTGATAACAGGCTTGGATGTTGGTTGAACCCAGATGGAGCAGCAGTGTTAATATTGCTCCATCTATACATCATCATTATTTTTATGTTCTGGTTGTTAAAATGTCAAAATATATGGTGAACTGTGTGATGAGAAACACTTAGATAGAAACACACTATTAGCAAAAAAAAAGGAGATTTAGGGCAGAAACAGGCAACGTGCTCACTTAAGCACATAAATTCAATAAAGGACTAATCTTTATTGATGAAATTAGGTCCCCACAAAGATAGGCTTGTGCCATTTAATCAGAGTAATTACTAGACATTTTATAAAGCATGTGTGTCTACCAAAAAGTCAAGAAAATATCCATGAGTGCAGGTATAAATCAGCACAGATGTAGGAGTGTTTAAGAGAGAAGACGCCAAATAATCAAATATATGACGGACTCACCCGACATACTGAAGGTCAAATCTGATTGGGAGCTGGAAATCCAGCTGGAGTGTGGCACACTGGTGCTGTCTGCCAATTGCATCTTTGATCTGGATGTCAATCTATGATGAAACATGAAGGACTGTGTTAGACTTCATTTGTCTTTTCCAGCCAAGGCAGACAAGTCTGAGTTTGCAGCTGTGAGCACGCTGCTGGGGACAAAATGCATTTTTGCGGACAGAAATAATTACAAATGGGTTTCCAAGAGAAGCCGGTCTAGCTAATTGTGGCTAACACACCCTAGCTAGAAGGCGGTGAGGAATGTTTGTTTACATAGCAGAGTGTGTTGGTGTGTGTCTAACCCCAACCTGACTTGACCTACCTCCTACTCTCTGTGGCTCCACATGAACACGATAAAGTCTGTCTGAGGCTGGCTTCCTCCTGATGCTTGTAGACTTCTTGTTCAAAATGTGAAAATTAAATTGACTAAAATAAAACCGAGATTATTCTCAAATTGTGTGAAGCTTAGGATATTCTATACAATTTATCACAGTTAAGTTTATTTATTAGTTTTAACCGCATCATTTCATTGCTTCTCTCTGCAGAGCCAGAAGCAGGACGTGACTTTCTGATCTGTGATGCAACACAGAACAATAGACTTTAGACCTTAGGAAAATTTAATTAGGAACCACCCTCATGACACTATATTAAAAATTACAGATAGCAGCTTAGCTTAGCTTAGTTTAGCAGAGTATGCATAGGGGAGAACAATCACATAATGAGGGGCAACAGGAGAAAAGGAAATTAAAATATAACAACTACCACCTCTAAAGCTCACCAACACATTTTTAGATATCTTAACCACAGCAGTCACATATAAATAAAATATGAAAACTAATTCTGTCATCACTGTAAGGCTTGGTAAACCACTGTAAAACAATAATGTGTTATTTTTCTGTGGATTGAAAAAAGTGAAATACAGTGTAGATTATTAATATAGAGGAGCAGTTTGGTGCTTTCCTTGGTTTAGAGCTAAGTTACCTTCAAATGAATGAATATGTGAGTCTTCACACCAAAGGCTTTTTAAAGATTTAATAAAAAATGATCTCTTTTCTGCATGTCACCCGTCCCACTGACCTTTGGTCCGTAAAAGGCTCCGTCTCCTGGGTTCACCTCCCACCGTTCACCAAACTGCTGCAGACTCCTCTCCAACTGCTGCTCACACACACACACACACACACACACACACACACACACACACACACACACACACACACACACACACACACACACACACACACACACACACACACACACACACACACACACACACACACACACACACACACACACACACACACACACACACACACACACACACACACACACACACACAGCAGAGCACGTAAGTACATTAGTGCACATTATGAGTACCATGTTGGTCCATCTGTGTGTGAACAAGCTGTGGGAGCTCAGAGCCATAATGTTCAATTACACTCAATTGAATCTGCTTAATTTGCCACTGCGCCTGTTTAAAAGGAGTCCACGGGGATTTGGAGATATACATCTACCCAGGGGAGCAGCTCTCTACTGGAAAGTACCACTCGCAGAAGTGATTGTTTAAGTGGATATCATTACAACGTTTACAGCATATACACGTTCAACAGCTAGCCCTGTCTAGGACTGCTTGTGGCGTACAACATGATAAAAGAGTGTGCGAGTTGGTGTGTTTACCTGCTCAGCATGGTCCCACTGTTCGGGCTCCCCGAGGCACGGTGTAGGACGAGTAGACAGCAGGCAGTGGAAGGAAAACCCAAACACTTGATAGACGCTCTTCACAAAGTCCAAACAAGACACAATCTCTGCTTCCAGCTGGGAAAAAGGAACAAAAATGTCAAGAGAGAAGACAAAATAATAAACACAGCTGAGAGAGGGTTAAATTCCAACCAAGGTATAAAGAAACTGGGTTTTCTGAATTAGTATTTCAGTAACACAGCGAAGATCATCATGTGATCTCTGAAATAACAGGATGCAAACAGAAGGACTGTAGGAGCAGTAACATTCAAGCACTCTGTATAGGGGATCAGGATTACTGTACAGCCAGACAGAAGACACACGTATGGAGGTGTAATGTTAGAACAGGACAAAGACCTTCATTCATCCAGGTTAAGGCCTCCAGGAATGTCTCAGGAGTTATTTGCACAGCCCTTCTAATAACTGTAACATGGTCCCACATGTGTCCCGTTTACGGTTTCTATCCAATTTTAAACAAATACACGGTTTAACACACATGCTCATGTGTTTACCTGTTCA
Source organism: Chelon labrosus (assembly GCF_963514085.1). NCBI lineage: Eukaryota > Metazoa > Chordata > Actinopteri > Mugiliformes > Mugilidae > Chelon > Chelon labrosus. The sequence continues at coordinate 10,009,933 of NC_140345.1, forward strand.
GGTGTGCAAAAGATGTGCGCATCGTCCTGACAGAACCGACGAACACGAGTGAGACCTCCTAGACCCCCAGAGTGCTCATTACGATGCAGCGCCCCGAAGTCAGCCCATCGCAGAGGGAGCTCCCTCCATGAGCGAACACGCTGCTCAAACATGAGACTAAACATAAGAATAAATAGAGTCAGTCTCTGTAAATACACTTTAGATTAGGAATGTCTGTGTTTGTGTGTTTACCAGTGTGCAGGACAGTTCATGGGTTTGAGGGCGTAGGTCTGAGAGCCCTCTGAGGTCACGGTGAACATGTTCTCGCTGTAGTGCTCCCAGTGGCCCGAGCGCTCCCACAATGCAGTTTTGTACAACGTTGGGGTCACGACCTCGTTGAAGCCTCGCCTTCGGTATTCACTCTACGAGAGGTCAGGAAGGAAGGATGTGTGTGACAATGAGTGGGGTCAGACTGTCACAACAATGTCATCACTGAAGGCTAACAAGAGCAATATCTTGACGACTGACATACAGACACATGTCCTCAGGATTACAATCAACACAGCTCACGTTAACTGACAAACATGCGTTTACATAGATGATAGCCATTATTAACCCAATAAAGGAAACACAGAATGAAGCATTTTATGATAACACAAATCCAACTAAGGTCACAGTTAGAGTTCCAATAACACAATTTATTTAGGTTTTGTTTGGATAAGCAGTACTGAAAATGGTTATCGAGTTTCAATTTATTTTAAGTGGGTGCTGTGGACACAAGGTGTAAGTCAAGTCTTGGGACTGTATATTATTTCTTTTTCAATCCATTATTTTAAGAAAATGAAGGCAACAATTCATTGTGTGTAACCAAATTTGAAGCTTGAGACAGCCGATCAAAATACTGACGAATGAATTATACAATAGTGATTTCTGATTAAATCTGGGTGAGTGAAATTTATTTATACCAAAGTTAAGCGATGGCAGATCCGTATTAACCACAATATAACCTGCGTACTCCATTTATAACACCTCATAATTTGAAGAAACTCTACTCGTACTACTCCACTTGTATAGTTCTACAAGCAGGCTCATACATACACCCAAGAGCCACAACATTAAAACCACAAAACCACTGAAGTGACCCTAACAGTGATGATCTCATTACAAAGGGAAACCTGGGTCCTGGCATTTATGTAGATTTTACTTTGATACCTACCACCACCTGAACATTGCTGCAGATAAAAGCCCGTCCCTATGACCAAAGCAACGCCCTTTTATCACAACCAGCAGCTCATCTATTGGATCGCTCTCCCCATGTATGAATGAGCCTTGGCTGCCCATGACCCTGTTGCCGGTTCACCGCTCTCCTTTGCAACAGATACCGACTACTGCAGACCAGCAAAGCCCAACAAGTCCTGCCGTTTTGGAGATGCTCTGACTCAGTCGTCTAGCAATCAGTCTCTTGTCAAAGTTGCCCAAACCTTCCACTTGTCCATTTTCCCACTTCTAACACATCAGCTTGGTGAACAAAATGTTCACTGTCTGCTTAACATATGTCATCCACGGACAGGTGCCATGATAATAAGCTGACCAGTGATTATAACCATGAGGTCATAAAGTTAAGGCTGATTAGAGTAGGATATAAGTTAAGTCAAGGGCACCTTAATGAAGTCAGTAAGTGCGTTGTAGATGTGGGCTCCTTTTGGCAAGAAGAAGCAACTCCCTGGACTGACTTCATTGAAGAAGAACAGCTCCTGGTCCTGAGGAAAAAAAACAAACAAAAAAAACATGACAAATGTGCTTCTTGTTCTTAAGCTGATCTCGTTTTGCAATATGCTTTTCATCTTACCGTCCCAATCCGTCTGTGGTCCCTCCTCTTCGCCTCCTCTCGCTGTTGCTCCCACTCCTCTTTGTCCTTCTCTCCTGGAAAGGCCACACCTAACAGACGTGTCAAACCAGAGGACTCTGTTTGATCGGCTAGGGTCACGGCAGTAAGCTGGCAGGGTACAGAGAGAGAGAGAGAGAGAAGGCATGAAGAGGATGTTAAAGAGAAGAGAAATTTTTAAGTGAACAAAGAGGTGGCAAAAGAGAAAGGGAAGCGAGGTTCACCCGAAAAATGAAGGGTAAACAGATAAGACTGACAGATGGATGGCAATGTGTCAGTAAGAGAATCTGGCCTCTGACAAACACAACATCCTGCTGCTGATATTTCCTGCCTCTGGAATCCCAGTCTGCCCAGTAACAACCCAGTATGGAAACTCCTCCCTCTCTCTGGATCAATAAAGACGAGGAAAATTCCATCCACACAGCATGTGTCCCATCAGACAGAAAGACTCACATGGGTTCAAATAAAACAGATTCTTACTGATGAGACAAAGTTACGAGAGCCTCTTTCATTATAATGTGTGTCATAAATTCCAGATTATGTTGTTTGAAGCTCAGTGAAAAAATTAAAGAGCCACAATAGATGAAACAGTGTTTGGCTTTCAAGGGACTTGCCATCAATCCTTCAACTAAAATTGGATTAAAAAGGGCTAATGAACAAGGTCAATTTGGGAGCAGTTGTGCAACACAGTGTCAGGAAACAAGATAACAGTATGTAAAAACAACATGAAGGCAAAAAGGAGAGAGATCAGTCTCACAAACAAACCTGGAGCATCTTGAAGACTTTGAGGAAGCCTGTGTGTGGGAGGAGGGGTCCGCTGCAGACCGCTATACTGTCTCCACACCTGAGTCAGGCAGGAAAGATGAGACAGGTTCATTTGAACCTGGGGATTGTTTCAAAGTCAGTTAAATCCACATGAGGTGTGGGTGTTTTTATACGTGCCTGTATACTGTGACAGTGGAGCCGTTCATCTCCTCTTCAATGAGCTGCAGCCTCAGCTCACTGTTCTGTAACAAGCCACAAAATGCAAAAACTCCATTTATAACACAGTTTACTACGGACAGCAGGACAATAGGAGAGTGCCTGACCTCAGTGATTAAACACAGGAAAAGTAGAAAATATCACAGGTACACTAGAAACAGTAGTCGTACACCATGACTAATCACTGCTATTCACATATTATCAAAAGAAACAGGCCGTATGCAAACACTAAGACAAGCTGTTACAGGCACTGCAATAACACACTACGTCAGAACACATGACTAATGTTTTTATCACTATTACTCTTAAAGGTACAGACAACAAATCAATGTCAAAGACTACAGCCAGTGGCCAGCTGGCACATACGTTGTGAAATACGTGAAAGGAAACAATTCTTCATATTATCAGGTGGCAATAGTTTGTGTTTGTCATTAAATAGGGTAAACAGACAGAGCTTCTGTTAGCTGGAGACTAGTAAGTTAAGAAGAGCTACACATAGTTGTACAGAGCTGACCTCTGAATCATGCTGCTCAGTTTGTCACTGTTTATTTATTCTAGATGATCATGCTGTTGTGAAAGAAAATGGTGTATTTGATCATTGTTTTGTTTACATCTGTCACTTCCTTTTTTCTTCTCGTGCACCGATTCTCCAAGCTAAACCGGCCAATCAGAGAGATCCTTATCACAGATTCAACATGCTAAAGCTGAACAGCTGCCAACTGAGGTCCAAGCAGTGGCAAGAGCGCAGGACAAACCAGAAAAATTGTTGGCTTGGTGTGTCTCTGCCACCTTGTGATTTGATGTTGACTGTGGTGCTGGGGTAGAATAAATGCTTTAAATCACAGCTAAAGACACAACTTTATTAAACAGTCTCTGAGACCCTTCAACGTTTTAAAATCATAATGAAACCATTTTGTCTACTACAGTTACTTTAATCGATGTAATTATCTCTAAAGCATATTTAATCGTGCTCTGTAAATAAATGTTCTTTTTAATTTGTTGCACAGTTGGAAATACACTGGAGTAGGTAATAAAATTAGTGAAACACTTGAACTGTTGCTCTGACTCCAGCCCAATAAATACATTCCCAAAATAATATACGTATCTGAGCAGCTACAGAGTTTATTTGTATACTTTCTGTTTCATAGTAAAAGTAGCACTTGAAGCTTACTGCAAAAGAGTAAGAGTTGGACTATATTTTACTGGGCAAATGAAAAACAGAAGTATTACCTGTACCACGACGGATGCTCATAAAATGAAGCAGAGACATTTTATACAGTTTTTAAAAGAGGTTTGTTTAGGTAATCTCTCTAAATTGGCTCTTTTGACACATCTGAGGACCATCTGTATGCACAGAGAACCGTGGGTGCTAGATTTGTATGAGCCAATATAGTTCAAACACAGCAGACATTTTGAATTCTCATACCAGGACATGCAAAACTGAAACAAATGGCAAAACTCCCAGTAAGCCAGAATAGTGGAGCAGCATCTACTACACATGACACTGTTTTAGGAAATGTACAGGTATGATTATTAACAATAATATTAATAATGATTCCAATTAGTTGTGCTAGGGTCAAAGTGCAGGTGTGGTGCATTGTGGCTCACCAGTCAGGCACTTTGGACACTTGCGCAGATTGAAACAAGTTTGTGGTGAAACAGAAGGCCTTGGTACTCTGCTTGCTGGCTCATGGATACATCTAAAGCAGACAACCAGAGTCCTCGCCAATAGTTTATACCTTTGCTTTTCCTGCTCTGACAACTGAAAATATCAGTTTTTCGAAAGGATCTATACTCATTTTTACATGAGGTAACAAATACAGCACGTGTTGCTGACCTGGAACAGCTCTCGGACCTCTTCTGTGTTCAGCTCTACTCCGGACAAAGGAAGTCTTAGGGCTGCCGCCTCCTTACACCTGGCCTCCACATCGCTCAGAGACAAGGGACTGAGGGTGAAAACATATTAAGATAAAATATAAAGTGAGGAAAAATCTGTGGCGTTAAGGCAGAAACAGGAGGCCATGACAGAAGCTTTGGAGATGAGGATCATGTAGAGATTATGTTAACCGGAAAATTTGTCCTTAAAGCAACAGATTACCATAACCACACATGGCACATAAATAAGCAAATAAAAATATCTACAAATTTTAAAATCGATGACAGCTAATCAACTCAAACAAAAGCTGTGGTCTTCTATCAGAACCCGTCACATAAACAACTGACCTGCTGTGCAACACATGGTCACAGAAAAGCCCGAACTCTGTTGCGCCTTCTCTGCACACCTCAGCGCCAAACATCCCCTCCAAGACACCACCCAGGACACAAGCTCCTGTCCTCCATGCTGCCTGTAAAATTAAGGGTAATACAGAGAGAGTGAGGCATAGAGATCTAGTATGTGATATTGGCCTGATGGGGGATAAAAGTGGCACCCAGGGTAACAGCAAGTGTAATTGTGTGATGCCAGGGAGAGTCTCTTCAGCTCTCATCAAGCAAAGAAAACACAGCCAACTAACTCAAAGATACACACATCCCACAATTATTTATCCTGCATACACATAAAAACAATAAATTAACACAACTATGTACCCAAGTGTACATGCATTTTACTGATGTTATATTGTAGGTTTATTCCTCCACTCATTTCCTCTTGAGGAATATGAAAAATTGCTTGGTGATACATTTCAAGCAACTTAAACAGACTTAATGGAGTTTCAAGTGAAAGCTGCAATTACCTGTTTTCCCTCAACTGTATCGAACCCCAGTAGTTGTAGTTCACAATCTGCCTCTAGGGGTCGTCCGAGCTCCCACAGCTCTCCATTCACCTTGCTCACTAATGCCCCTTTCACCCTGTAATACCGTATAAAAGACGTAAAATATAGTTATAACAAACACCTTAAAAGCAAAACATTAAAGTATGATCTGTGTACTTACCGCACACTCTGCGCAACAAAGAGAGGCGTTGTGACACCAGCTGTTCCTTTTACTGTCCGGCCATCTGCTAGTTGGATACTGAGGGGCTTTTCTGCAGCTTCACCTCTCTTGTTACGGCCTCGTCTTTCCCTGAGAGACTCAAAGACTCGCAACCGCTCAGACAAAGCTGGGGACACCTGCAGTTGGACAATATAGAGATTACAGTCAAAAGAAAGTGAAATATGGAGAAGACAGAGGCCAAATGAAAGCATTCAGACTAGAGGCGTGCAGAGGTACAGTACAGCTGAGAGACAAGCTATGAAATTAAAAAGATGACCGCATTCAGGATTTTGGCTGTAACCGAGTTAAAATAGGATGAATGCTGCTCGACTCTCTTTTACACTGCCTGGCCAAAACAAAGTGGCCACCTGGATTTAACTAAGCAAATAAGCAGGAGCCTCTTATTGGATAATCACTGCATGGACAACTATCTTTCATCTGGCAACAAGTTATTTAAAACCAACTGATGCAATGAGTAGCTTCTCATTTCTTAAACAAACATATCCAAAGACACATCCAATGGTTGTGGAAAAGATGTTAGTCTGTTTGAGAAGGGTCAAATCATTGGCATGCATCAAGCAGAGAAAACATCTAAGGAGACTGAAGAAACTATTAAAACTGAGTTAAGAACTGTCCAATGCATTATTAAAAACTGGAAGAATAGTGGGGAACCATCGTCTTTGAGGAAGAAATGTGGTCGGAAAAAAATCCTGATTGATAGTGATCAGCGATCAGTTAAACGTTTGGTGAAATCAAAGAAAAACAACAGCAGAGCTCAGGGCTATGTGTAATAGTGAAAGAAAACCACTAGTCAGTGAGGCTAACTGGAAAAAAGGCTTCAATTTGAGAACATAAAGATTGGACTCATGGAGCAAAGGAAAAAGGTTATGTGGTCTGATGAGTCCAGATTTACCCTGTTCCAGAGTGATGGGGACATGAGGATAAGAAGAGAGGCAGATGAAGTGATGCACCCATCATGACTAGTGTCTACTGTACAAGCCTGTGGGGGCAGTGCTATGATCTGGGGTTGCTGCAGTTGGTCAGGTCTAGGTTCAGCAACATTATGTGTTCAAAGAATGAGGTCAGCTGACGACCTGAATATTCTTCCCTGATGGCACGGGCATATTCCAGGATGACAATGCCAGGATTCATGGGGCTCAAATTGTGAAAGAGTGGTTCAGGGAGCATGAGACATAATTGTCACACATAGATTGGACACCACAAAATCCAGACCTTAAGCCATTGAGATTCTTTGGGATGTGCCGGAGAAGGCTTTGCACACTGGCCAGACACTGTATTGACAATTACTGCAACACTGGATGGAAATAAATCTTGTAACATTGCAGAAGCTTACTGAAACAATGCCACAGCAAATGCATACCGATTACAGCAAGCAAATGCATGCCGTAATCAAAGCTAAAGGCGTTTTTTGTTTTTTGGCCAGGCAGTGTATTTTACTATTCAAGCAGAGTGTACAACCGCAGAGATGCATTTTATTTAGTATTTGTTTAAATGACAAACAACCCTAACTGAAATACACTCACTAACCAAAACATTAGGTAACTTGTGAAAACAAATACATTCTCATATTGCAGCCCTACATTAAATCCCTCTACACAAATGTTTAGTTTATGTAGAAATGGTATTAGAAATGTGGTAATTCAACTGTGTGACCATTTTGGGGGATGTAGTTTGTTGTGCTGTTAAACTGGATTGAATTAAACACTTTGTTATTTAGTCTAGCCCTCAACACAATACAACAGTACCACAAACCACAGCCTCCAAAATGAAAACACAGTTGAATCAGCTGCTCTCTCAGTTACACCATCAGACATAACATTAAAAACACTGACAGGAAAGGTAAATAACATGGACCATCTTGTGACAATCCAGTGTTCTGCTGGGAAACTTTTAGACCTGGCATTCGTGTGGATGTTACTTAGACATGTACCCCCCACACAGACCAGACACCCCCACCCCATAGCAATGACACTCCTTGATGGCAGCAGCCATCCCCAGCAGGATGCAGCCTGACACAGACACACACAAAAACGGTTTAGGAACAACTAAAAAAACATGAAGAATAGTACAAGGTGTTGACCTGGCCTCCAAATTCACTAGATCCCAAACTGATCAAGTATCTGTGGGATGCACTGGAACAAGCCTGATCCACAGAGGCCCCTCTCCTCAACCCATAGGACCCAAAGGCCCCCCACCAACAACATCCTGTTGTCAGACACCACAGGACACCCTGAGAAGACCCATGTCCATTACCTGATGAGTCACAACTGTTTTGGAGGCACAAGGAAGACCTACACAATAATAGGTCATAATGTTATGCCTGATCGGTGTATATTATACAACTGCTGAATACCATAACCTTCAGGAAGCTACAATTTAGTGCAGGACTTGTAAGAATCCATTTGTGTTTACTGGTGTACCTAATTAACTGTCTCGTTAGTGTATACAGGTGTGGCTGAATATTATAAGCACATGGAAATGAATTAATGCAATGTCAATGCCACTACTAATTACATCTGAAGGGTTCGTAAAACAGATGCAATAACTAAATACTATGACCTTCATGAAGGAAGACTGAAATGCAGGGATGTCACTTCAGACTTCATTAGTATTACCTGAGTCTACCTAATAAACTGGAATATATTTTACTGTTCTTCAGTTGATTAATTAAAATAGTCATTTTCCTGACTGTAGTTTAAAAGAAACAAGAACATTGCAATCATTTTATAGAATTTGAAGTATGGCATATAAGCCATACATATAATGCCAAAATATTAACAGGTAAGCACTCAAGTCAGAATTATTTTGGTTTCTTTACTTTTAGTTTTACAGTAACCACATAAACTAATTATAAAAAGCATGAAGAGGAAGTGGATGATGGATCCAGGTCGTTAATATAAATGGTAACATCTATTACATTTATATTACAGATAAAGTTTCTTTCCAAACAAAACAAGTGTCAAATGATTGCCAACTTAATGGAAAATGTGCTAAAAGTTGAATTACTACTTTAGGTCTCACAGCATAAAAGGAAAACTGCTAAATTTCAATTCCCACATTACACAAGCATGAAGAGCCTCTGCTCACAGCACTGAACACACTGTCCTAGTGGCTAACGTTAGCTTTAGCTGGTGTAATAACAAACTGTCGCACCTTGCTGTAACTCCTGTGCGCGCGGAGTGTCACACGAGCTGCCGACCGACATATAACGAGCCGAAACAGCTCCGTCAACGCCATCCTAACAACACCTGCCTAAACACACATGCTCATCTCCTGTTAATCAACATTGTCCCCTCTGTTGCAAGCGGCCATAATACCGGAAGCAACGGTGACGTTGTAGGTGAAAACTTGTGACGCAGCTCCGTAGCAGCGTGCGCGCTCCCAGCCTTAAGACCAGAGCGCGCTGCCACACAGGAGCTGCGCACACGGATAAAAACAAGCGAGACACCTCTTAGAAAAACTGTTAAGAAACAGTAAAACGTTAACAACTACAGCCGTGTACAGTCTGATCAGGCGTTTCAGACCGGATTACAATATGCTCAACGAAACTGCGCATGCGTAGGGAGTTTACGACAGGTGGAGCACAACACAAGCCCGTGTGTGATAGCAAAGTAAATTCACACATCTCGACGGTCTGAGCATCTGTTAATATGCTCGATTACTGCTGCAGCATTAACCGCATTTAAGTCTATTGGTTTAGTGTCAGAAATATTTTTGAGGAAATCCAGGGGAATAAAAATCATGTACTGCTCTTAACAGAAAACGTCTTCAATGTGGCTACTATTCAAATCTGACAGACACAACTTAAAAGGATTCTGAAATGCAGTCATAACCGGATTATATTTTTAAAGTGGACATTTACAGGTGGACCACAGGTGGACCGTAGGATGTTGCAGCTAAATTAATTCTGAAAAATACTTTTCTTAATTTCACCATTTTCATTAAAATGAGGGGTGCTGTGGCTGCATCATGGACGACCTCAAGACTTAAAGGCTGAAGTACCACTGATGTGCCACTTGGGGGAGCTACAGCACTATAGGAAGAATAAACACAGTCTACATGGTTGAGATGAAACTTATCAGTATAACTACACTGTAAACACATTCAGACAGCTTTGGGTTTTATCCCACTAATAAATTGGTGGCATCACTCTAACTAGGTTTTTGCGCTTAAGCTCTGAATATAAAGGGGTCACTTTCAGTCTGTGGTTTCTAACTTGCTCTCCAAGTTAAAATGCAGTGAAACTGTAGAGAAATCTTGTTGGCCTATAAGGTAACGACCTCTTTTAGGGGAGCTCGAAAGTTTTGCTTAATGGTGCAGGATCTTACAGGTTTCACGTACGATTTAAAACATGCATGTTTCTCCAATGTGAACTGTAGAACAATGGCACAGAGGCCACAATGTGTAGTCGAACAGTTTGCCAACATGACTACATTAAGTTAAATGATCCTAAATAATTAAACAAAGTAACATTTCTGAAAGCTGCATGGCCATTGCCTAGTGTTATTCTGTGAATGTTTGAAGCTGGTCCGCTGGAACTGGGTCATCAAACAGTCACAAGACAGTTCTGCAGATGTGGCCCATGTACTGGTGGACATCAATGCGTAAACCTGACATCACTACTGTCATAATGTTTTTGAATTACATGCGGCTTTCCAACTCCAGCGATCACTACACTGTAAAAATGTTTAGCAGAAAAAAAAGTTTTCTTTGGGAGGTGAAAAGTGTGTTGAGAAAAAAAAATGAACTGAAAACAGAAAAAAGTCTCTTCTTAAATTAAAACAGCACTGACTGATTACAGTCAGTAACCAAAATTAGAAACATGCTACATATGTGAGTCAGTCCATGAAAGCATACAAAATGTAGTCTTCCTTATGGGTGAGATTCTTATCAGAGATTTTCCTCTTTAGGTATGTATATGTTCACTGTGACAAAAAAAAAACTGCTGCAGAATGTGTGCATGTTCATCACACCAGAAAGGATTGGACACTCAAAGACCAGTGATATAGGATCATTGATGAGAACAGCAGTAATAGCAGGTAAACTTGTCAAATATACAAAGACCATCAGCCTTTTCAGCCATGTTGAACATTAATTTGTCAAAGTTTCTTGTGCTCAAGAGAACGAGCGCTCATTTACAGGGACAAATGTTTAACTTTGATTAATAAGCTTGCATGAAGACGTGTGTAACAATTTATCTGGTTTTCTCTCCGTGCAACGTTAACACTTCAAAGTGGTACTGATTATCTGCTCCTCCAATGTGTGTCTGCAGAGATAGCAAAGTTTACAGAGGGTGGTAACAGACATGACATTCAGTAAAAACATCAGATGTTGTGTTCACACTGTAGTGACAAAAAAAATGCTTTGTTACATTCTTACAATGTATCTATTCACCAACTCTACGAAAATATGAGTCTTGACGAACTTTTAACTCAAAAAGAAAATAAGCATGAGAGACATGAGGCACCTCTTCACTGTGTGAGTAACTATCACTGTATAAAAGACTGCAGAATAATGGAAACAATTCCAGCGTGAAAGGGAGAATTACTGCCACTGTGCTGATGCTTTTCTACCCTCAGAAGTGGTGCAGAGGTGTTTCTGGCTGAAGCAATGTGAGCACAAGATAAGCACAGGGGCTTGAAGGCAGAAGCATGAAGTTAGCCAAGAAAAAATACAGAGAAAAGGGGATCAAAACAAGTGGATTATTTAAATAAAAGACAAAACAATAGTAATTAGCGCAAATATTTCTGCCCCAGATTCCATCTGTAGGTGCTTGCAAATGGAAGATTTCTAATCTAGTAGAAAACACAGCACAAAAAAGTAGTTACATGGTAATGTGAAAATGGCAGCAGCTGTGTAAATATATGAAAACTATTCCTCTGAAAATACAGATGAACAGCGAGGCATAACATTAAAATAGCACAACGGAAGTGATAAATCATAGTGACCAAATAAAATACCTCCCTCCCCGGTTGAATTGAAACTCTGGATTTTATTCAAGTCAGTACATTTTGAAGCCTAGCAGGAGAGTGGCTCAAACTAAGAATGCCTCCCCCCACCCGTTATCCACTACTCGGTCTAAGTTTAAACGCGCACAGGCAGACATTTATGCCAGAAATAAAAATTAATAATTATCTTCAACCTCCTCTTCTCTGTGGTGGTTTCTAAAGGAGGACAGAAAAGAAAGACAGAAACTGCAGTGAAATTCTTCAGGTCTATAGCTTATTTCAAGGCCTCAATCACAGTAAAGACGGGGTGCGTGAGCAACGATCAATGTCCTCGTTTACAGAAATAAGAGCTTGAAGAGAAAAACTCAACTCAGTCAGTCTTTATATTTACAAGCTTAGAAATATACAGTGGGAGGGATAGAAGAATGAAAAAAAAGGTTTAGCAAGAGAAGAAAATTATTTACAACAGATACTCTGTAAATAAGAACAAGTGTTAACCTCAGCTGCAACACAAATGTCCTCACTTCAAATGAGAAACAGGATGCACAGCACACACCCATGCACTCGTGGAAGAAGAGATTACCTGCATTCATCACTTCAATCACACATATTTGATGGACTAGTTTGACATTTTGGGACATGTTAAAGATGAAGCAGGGAAGATGTTTAGCATAAATGAGCATAAAGACTGGAAACGGGTAAACGACTAGCCTGGTTCAATCCGAGGGTAACCAGGTAACCTCTCAGGAGCTGCAACTTCCTGGAGTCTTGTTGCTGTGGGGTTGCTAGGCAACCAGTTGTGAATATAAGAAGTCACTGCAATCACAGCAACAAAACTACTAATAATCCCTTCAGACTGGATGAAGCAAATGAGATAAGGTGCAACCAATGAGAGGTGTCGTTTTTTAGCTTTAGACAGAGGCAGCCTGTTTCCAGTCCTTGTTAAGCCAAGCTTCATGGACTGTACAGCCAGTTGATGTAAGTGAGTCGTACTGAGTTTGTGTAAATCTCAGCAAGAAAAGCACATTTCCCAAAATACCAAACTACTGCTTTTAGTTTCTTCTCAGTATCTCACGAGAAAACATTCCTTTCTCTCACTGTCTCAGGTAAAGAAACCCAAAAATCACACAAGTAGGTAAACGCTAAACGTAGTATAGTTTAATTTCTGCTTGAACTATCAGTATTTACTTCATATGGTTATGTTTCTCTTGCACCAGACCTACTGCAACTTTTATTTGCTGTATATGGAGTATTGGAAAAAAGGAGAGATTGAGGGTTGTTACACAACACTCTGCACTACGTAACTGATAACCTCTTAGCTGCACTGTACAGTGGACAATGACTGACTATTGATAAGAAGCATGAAAATTGAATCAGCTATTTACACACAACCTAAGGTAGTTTTAATTCACACTAGTTAACAGAGTAAAGATATCTGGGCTCATACCAGCAGGGCTAACACACACTGCACTGCTAGACGTGTGGCTTGCACTTCTCATTCTGCTCGTCACAGACGACCACTTCAGTAGCGTGGGGGTCGGAAAGGCCTCTTCTGTGCATGGAAGGGACCACCTGTGAATGGAGGACCAGAACGCTTTCCCCCTTGAAACCCCCTCATGGGGAGATCTTGGTTATGCTGCTGAGATGGGGTGCGACCTCGCAGCAGGGGTCTCTGCGGGATGGGAACAGAGAGCATTGGGGGTCGAGGATTGGGCAAGTTGAGGAGGGGAACAGGGTTAGAGGTTTGATTGCGGGGCTGAGCTGGAGGGCTAGCAGGGGGTTTCTGGAGAGGAAGGGCAGTGGACTGAGCAAGTGAGCGAGCAGGGGCGGTGTCAACTGCAGGGGAACTAGGTGTGGAAGGAGAGGTTGTGGAGGATGTGGGAGAGGGAGAAGGGGATGGAGGAGGTAGATTCAGAGGCTCCTTCACTCTGCCTAGTAAGGGAGGAGGGACACCAGGGGTGCCTGGGCGGTGGAGAGGGGGCGCATGGAGAGGACCAAATGCCTCTTTAATTGTGCCAGGACGGGGAAGCCTAGGGGGCTCGCCTAGCAAAGATGACATAAGGGGTGGAGGGGCCACTTTGTTTCCTCTGTGCCCCATTCCACCTCGCTCTGCACCTTCAGGTCTGATCTGTGGAGGAAGAGATAGGGGCCGGTCAATTGGAACCAACACTCCCCCCACCATGACTGCAGAGGGCACATTGGAGTGAGAATGTGGTGGGGACATGCGCTGCGGTACGGGAGGAGGAGGGGGCCTTGGGATTGGTGGAGGAGCACTGAAGAAAGGGGATGAAGGAGGGAGATGCTGGTGGAGGTGTGAAGGAGGAGGAGTCTGCATGTTGTCTGTGTGGTAGGGCATTTGGAACGGACTGTGGGGAGGGGGATGTGAGTGGGGATGGGGGTGAGGAGGGTGAAGATGTGAAAGGAGGAGATGTGGGGGAATAGGAGGAGGCATGGTGGCGTTCATGTTCTCTGAGCCTCCTTGCCCAATGTTTAGAGGAGGGGGGACTATGTGGGGTGAGGGAGGCTGAGCTTCCAGGTATTCCTCCTCTTCGTACCACATCGCTCCCGCTGGCCGGCTGCCAGCCCCTCCCCCTCGCCGAGAGCCTCGACCAATTACACGGATGCTTTCTACCGTCTTGATGCGTTCTCCAGCAAGTGGCTGGTTGGAGTAGCCTAGAGTTTGGATGGGTGCTCCTTCGGTGCAGGGCGACACAAGTGTCTCAATACGATGGTACTGGCCCTCCTTCATATCTCCACCTGAAGACTCGTGACCCTTTCCCTTGTCTTCTCTTCTTCCAATCAAACCTCCATCATCTGAACCTGTGCTCGCCTTACGTGAGCCAGCAGAGAGTCTCCGTTCTCCCATCGCTCTGTTGTTTGCCATCATTCTTAACTGGTTGTGTTGCTCATCTTTCTTACCCTTCATGTCATTGGTGGAAGAAGAGGAGACCTGCTTCCTCATGTTCATCACGTCATCGTCCTTTAATTTTGAGCTGTTCATTTTCCCAGTGCCATGCCGGGAAGAAGAGGAGGTCAGATAGTCTCCGTCATTGTTGCTTCCTGACGGAGTGATGACAGCATCCCATGGCTCACTGCGGTAGGCTGTGGGTGAGAGGTTATGACCTCCAGATGAGCCTAGAGATTCTGGCACACTTCCAGGTGTGTCCATGATCTCATCCTGGGTCGGGGTGCCAGCTGCCTCATCTCTCACCGGGGTCCCGTCTACCCCATCAGGACTGACATCACCAAGAGCGAGGCTAAAACCTGGATTACCCTGCAAGAAACTGTTGATCTTTGATTCCAAACTGGGGGGAGAGACAGTGGGAGCTGAGGGGCGAGGAGGGGGTGGAGGAGGAGGAGGGGACAGCTGTCTCTCTTTCTCCCAGTCTCTGGTTCTCCCGGTTGAGTCTCGTTTCAGGCTGTTCCCCAGAGAAGGTTTTGTTTTTGGTGTGGTTGGACTGAGCGGGATTTTAGCAGTTGCTGATTCTGGGGAGGTTCTTGTGGGAGGAGCCGAGGTGGTGTTGGTCACACTTTGCAGAAGAGAGGACAAACCTGTGCCAGACAACAAAAAGACAGAAAAACCTAATTAATTCATTCTAATAAAAAAAAACAACAACATTGTCTGTTCAAATAACAGTAACATGTGTGTCTAACCTGGTGTGTTGGTTTTAGACAGAGCATTAAGTATTCCTTCAGGAGTGATGTCAACACGTGACAGTATGCTGGCCAAGGCCGGGCTTGGAGGGGTCGTTTTGGAAGCTGCTGGTTGGCCAGAGGGTGTGGTCGGGGTCCCAGGAGATGGCCGAGGTGACGGACTAGCTGCTGAGAGGAAGGTATGGACAGAAAGATAAGAAGATCAGTAGATATTAAATGCACTGAACTGAGCTAAAACTCGTGAAAAATAATAAGTCCAGTGAATATATATGGTTCTTCTCAACAAATCTATGAAAAAATTAATTTATATATATATTTTCCTGTAGGCTCTCCAAACACACCTGTATTCTTCATGGCAGATGTGAGTGAGCTGAGAATGGAGCTGATCTTTCCCAGGTCCACCTTGGCAAGATTGACTCCTAGTGGGGTTGTTGGAGCACTTGTAGCAGTAGCAGATGTGGGAGTAAGCGGGGTGACTGTCGCAGCAGCAGAAGTGTTGGTCTTAGAGGCTTTTGTAGGCGTGTTGGGAGGCTTTGACGCCACATCCGACTTTGCAGTCTTGGAAGCGGCAACGGATGCCTTGTCTTTTTTGTCATCTACAAGCGAAAATAATAATTAATACAGACATATGGAGAGAAGTGTGATAATGCAACCACAGATCAAAACACTGTGCAGCCACTAACCGCCCGCTGCAGCACCATCAGTCTCTTCATCGGACATGTCCATGTCCTCCATGTCTCTGTTATCATTATGCATTTCTCCCTCATCCATGGCCTTTCCATCCAGCTCTGGATCCACCTGGGCTCTGCTAGCACTCATTCCCAAGAAGGGTGAATCAGAGCCGGTGGGGGACGGGGCATCTTCAGATGGTGAGGGGATGGGAGAGTCCTCAGGTCCAGGTAGAGTCGACTTGAGAGAATCCAGCTTCCTTTTAAGACTGGCCACACGGTTGGCAAAGGCATTGTACGCCTGAGTAAAAATTAAAATACACAAAA
Organism: Chelon labrosus; assembly: GCF_963514085.1. NCBI lineage: Eukaryota > Metazoa > Chordata > Actinopteri > Mugiliformes > Mugilidae > Chelon > Chelon labrosus. The sequence goes on from NC_140345.1 coordinate 10,026,366, forward strand.
TTAAACGGGAGTCATGAAGAAAAAAAAACAATCCAATCCTTTAACATCAATCTTGTTTTTTTAGGATTTGTTTACTGTTACCTAGTGAAAAATCACCTTTACATGAAATGTCTGGATCGCTTTCATGCATAAATAATGATGTAGCTGTCTGTTAAACCATTTACAATTTCTCTGCCCAAAAACTAAACATATCTTTAGATATGGCACCATAAGACCACAACACTCACGTTGGCCACAATCTTAACCTCCTTGTACTGCATCTCGTAGAATATATCTGCATTTCCCAGAGCTTCCAGCAGAGGTGGCCCAGTTTTCAACTCTTTCTCCATGAAGCTGACAAACTCCTGCAGCTTCAAACTGCCATCTTCAAAGTCCTTGGCAAACTTGTTCCCTCCTGCTTTGTCTAATATAAGAGAAAGATGACAAAAGCACAGACAGTTAAGCACACAGCTACCTAAGGTTTCGAATGTTTGAATACGAAATACTGTCAAATGTCAAAAATTCAGTGGTCCTTCTTTTAGTGTGCACACAACAGATTCCACTATTAATACATGTTTTGACAAGGCATGACGAAGACACCAACATCCAAGTGTCAAGTGTCTTAGGATAAAGAGGAAAACACACGTGCTCCATGACATCTGACCTTTAAGCCTCTTGAGGGCCTCTGTGCTGCACACATCCACCCTGAGAGTGGCCAGCTGCTTCTCCCTGAACTCTTCTTCAGCCACTGCTCGCTTATATTTGGACAATTGTTCAATGAGGGACTGGGGCTAAAAAGGAGAGCAAGAACAAAGATGACAAAACGTTACACGGCTTTTCAAAAATACTTTTAAAAGATGTATTCCAAAAAAAAAAAACAAAGAACGAAGGCTTACTGTGAACTCTGCTACAATCTTGGACTTCAGGGCAGCTTTGGCATTGGCAGGAACTACTGCATAAAAAAAAAAAAATACTTTAATATTTTAAAACTTAAGGAACCAATTTTGGATTTGACAGACATGAAAGTAACAAACTGACCGGGTGCAGGTGGAGTCTCCTTTATCTTCTCTTTCTCCTTTTCCTTTTCCTTTTCTCTTTCTCTTTCTCTTTCCTTCTGCTTCTCGCGCTCCTTTTCCTTTTTGTTCAAGCCAGCTTTAAACTGGGAAATGACCTCCGCTGGATACACACTCCTCTCCTCCCAAATTGTAAAGATCCTTTCCACTGACTTGCGGACCTTCCCATCTCTAACAAAGCACAATGAACGTGCACGTCTCAGTACTAGCAACGTTTTTGTTCATTTTAACATTTTGCAGTAATAGCAATCATAATTTGGGAAAAAAGCAAATGTAATGTTGGCATAATAATCCAGCAGAATACACTTACTTGATGAGCTGGGCAGCATTTGGAAGGACTTCTGCGAAAGCTGAACGAAAGACAATGGCGTTCTTTCTTTTGCAGTTTTGTATCACGTCGTTGGCAAGGTAGAAGAGATTCAAGCGGTGATTGTTGTCAGCTGGAATAAAAAGGCAGACAAGAAATCAAGTTCCTCTGGGTTGTTCTGACAGTAAAATAATTAACGGGTATACCACATATCCACAAGAGGGTTTAGGGTTAAATTTCAAGTAGTATACTTAGACAAAGTTAGTATAACTTTGTCTATTTTACTTCTTTCTCTTTCCTTGGTTCCTGTTTGTCTCTAGATGATTTGTTATCAAATAAAAGCACAGATGGCAAAAAAGAAAGTACACATTTCTCTTAGCTGATTCTCATATAATCAAATTCATGTACATCAGCATTAGTTTGTATGTCAATCAATAAGTAGCATATACCTGCTGTGCAACCTCTATAAAGGTAATTTATCAACAAGTTTCCCCATTATAGTTTGCCCTCCAGGCAGCACTGACATACTGATGTGTCGACAGTATAAAAAAAAAAAAAAAAAAAAACCCTGCTTGTTATGCGAGTCCTAAAAAAAATATTTTAAAACTCTTTTGTTGTTCATAAAGATGTGGTTATTGGACACTTTTAAACTCTTGTTTTTAGCTATATTTAAAATCAAACATGCAGACAAATAATAATTTAGGTTTAGCTAACAGCATCATTCACACAATTCCTCTTGACAAACTAGAGCTGGATTAGTTGATATTTGGCAGTAAACTCCTTTCATCACGCATTAACATGCTCAGCTGTGTTACACCACTCTGCAACTAATGTAATATAATGTCATGCTATATCTAAAAACTATATTTCATAAAAAGGCAACTTTACTGAGCAAGTTATCTGTAATCAGTTCATCACTCATCCAAGCGGCTTCTTCAATTCATCTGGAAATTACTGGAATATTCTGACAGGAAAACATTTGAGCTTCTGGTTAAATTGGATTTTCAATAATTTACTCAAAAGCATCAATAGCTGTAATATTCTTCTGCGTCTAACATTTACCAAAAAGGCTAATATTTCCCTCTGCAACAGACATACGTTCTTGCAGGCGTTTTATATAACTGCCCACTGGTCTCTGACTCGCTAGATTTGCCTGTGTGCGTAGGATCATTATTCTGTTGAAAGGCCAAACAGATGACCTTCAAGTACTCTTTGATAAAATGCAGAATTCATGTTAGAATCACTGAGCGAAAGTGAAGCAACCCCAAACCATAACATTCCCACCACAATACTTCTCAGATGGTATTAGTTCTTTTTGCAAAAAAGCTGTTGATCTGCAAAAAACATGTCTGCTGTTACTGTTACCAAACCAGTCTATCTATGATAAACCTGTCCAGAGCACATTACTCCACAGGGGCTCGTCTCTATCTGAATGTTCTCTAACAAGCTGTAGTTCATTTCTAATGTTTTGGACAGGAAAGGTTTTCAATGGCACACCTCTCTTTTAGGTCAAATTTGTACAATTTCTCAGTAAATGTAGATGCATAGAGCAGTCACTTGCGGATACTGTGATGAAATTTAGGGTTCTTGGAAATGTCTATTTGTATCAGAAGGTTTGCTTGTTCTGGATCCTCTGTGGAAGCTAGACCTGAACAAACTTGTCCTTTGCAATCCAAGCCACTTGATTTTCTTTCCCCTTTTCAAGACCAAACCATGTGACTGAAAATAATAATATCACCAATATGGCAGCTGGCCTTCATTCAAAAGCCTAAAATGCATCCAGATCTTTTAAATTACGGTGAATTGAAATTATGATTAAGCATAAGGCTGAAGATATGCCTGCTTCTGCTGGCATGAATTAATTCAGTCATAGATCCAGAAATGTGTTTCCAACTTTCCATAGTCACCTGGCTTTAATATTAGGCGTAAATGTATGTCATTGCCATTGGGTGGGAGTGCCTGGTCTGATCTAGCCGGGTACTACATGTCTAAGTAACTTCCACACGAATGCCAGGCCCAAAAGTTTCCCAGCACAACATTATATTGTCACAAGGTGGTTAATGTTATTTACATCTCCTAATTCTGTACAATGACACTCAGATTCAAACTATCCACAAAATTACCAATGCATAAAATATATCAAATGAAAATATATAATATATAACCTTCACTGATTATTTCAGTGAAGGTTATATATTATATATTATATACCCTCGGAAGAACGTCTAGTACATCAGTGAAAATTTCATAGATTCAAGAAGTCCGTTGATTTTCAGCGACTGAAAACATAAACACAAAAAGCATGCAATACATTTTAAATAAAATGGGACAGTAATCTGTATGACCTGGCCTTACACTGGATTCTTACCAAACATAATTAAGATAATGAAATATTAAATAACGAGGGTTACATTACATATGCGTTCATAAACAACTGCTGACCGTCCTGACTCAGGTCAACACACTCATGTACATACAGAATGCACTTTAACAAAGACTGTTACGACAACCAAACAGTAAATGCCTCCCACTATAAATCCTGTCTTAAATCTAGTTCATTAATTCATAACCTCAATCAGCCTATTTATTACTTAGAAAGTATCCACAAACAACTGTAACTTCAGCAACGTCAGTTAAGTTCCTATGGGCAGAACGCTGAGGGGGCCTTTATTTAACACAAACCATGAAGACTATGAGATTAAATGGATGCGTCGCTCAACAATGGAAAATGAATAAAGGGTCAATATTGCTTTCAAATAAAAATTTACCTGGTCTGGAAAACAGACTCATAATAACGCCTCATAATAATACAGGGGTAGCATAAGCTGCACACACTGCCACTTATCTATGAATATAGATGAAATATTGTTTTTCTATTTCAACATCATTCCTCTCTTCTGATATTGTATTCACACTCATTACATACTAGGGCTTTGACTCCGAACTTCGTTATTCGAATATAATTAGATTATTTTAAAAACTGAAGATATTCGAACGAATTTTAGGGATCTCTTAATATTCGAACCTGTATGGGAATTATTTTTTGTAAATGTGTTTGCTTGTAAACGTTGTTTTCAATTCAGATTCCGAGTTTGTTTTTTTCACGCCTGGTGTGACGGTGTTTTTCTTCCGAAAGCATCATTGACTAACGAAAGGTTCCTGTAAGCTTGTGTATTTCCGATGGAGCGTTAACTGTGTCGTAACAGCATCTTCTGTTATATTCTGCTCGTTACATCTTCATTCCGACACTGCATATCTTGTTTGCTTAATAATAAAAATTTTAACACGCATAAATACTCAGCCTTTCGTGCACGTAGTCTATTAACATTGACTGATACACTGCCCTCTGGTGGACAGAACATATAGAACTTAAGTTTGATACCAATATCAGTCTTACTGAAGACATTTAATGGTCAAAATATAATTAATAAATATTCGAATATATTCGAATTTTAATATTAATAAACAAACGAACTTCGAATATGATTTTAGGGCAAAAGTCAAAGCCCTATTACATACAATCAAATAACAGCGTATAATGTATAATTTCTACTGTTGTGTTGCATGTTATAAATAAATGTGCATATCAATTCTGCTAAATCCATCCTAGAACACAACAATACAGGATTACAATGCACATTATTAATGAAACTATGTTGTATCCCACACCATCATGCATCCAGCATCTTTATTGTCCTCTGCAGGTCCTTGTCAGAATATTGATCAACACAGGCACTGATACTGAGACCACAGCAAAGACTGGTGGACTAAAAAAAACACGACTTGTACTAAAAAACAAAAATAGCAAGTTGGCAGTAGTGACTAAAATCATACAGCCACAACCACAAACACTTGAATAACTTAGTTTTTGTTAAATTAGGCTATTCTGTCAACAGCCTAACTAAAATAGAAGATGAAACAAGCATAATAAAATTATGGTTAAAGCAATGTCTTTGTAAGATGCACGAAACAGCATGTTGGCCGATTTAAAAACTGTCATAGATTGTCTTCACTCATAATGCATCCACCTTATGGCTCTGTAAACATTTATGGGACACTTTTAACTAAGCTGAACATTTCATAGACAACCACCGGCAGTAAATGATGACCAGGACATTGACTCTTGATTAGCTGGCACTGCTCTGCAGCAAAATACAAAGACTCAGCCGGGCGGGCAGCAGTTCATCGTGTATTGTCAGCATAAGCTTTTATCATGCATTATTCTGTGGGCAGTGATGCAGGGCAGGGTGGGGATTTAAAAAATGTCCACATGATGGTTTGAACGAGACGGACTGTTCCAACAGAACTCCTCGCTCCATAAATGAAATCTCCAAATGTTAGGATCCAGAAGAGCCTGCAGCTCATTGGTTTTACAGATTACCTGCTGTTACAGTCGTTCTATCTGAAAAACTCGACATCTCAGAAAATTTAAAATTCCCACAGTGACAATTAGTGCAGATTATTTATTTGGCTTTGAGCAGTTGTACTGATTTCCCTCCACATTTATATATTAACATGTTTAAACTGGGATGAGAATGGAAAACAACTTTTGTATCAACACCTCCATGCTGAAAAAGTGGCTACTGCTTGCCCTATTTTCTAAATGTTATCATCAATGGTAATGCATGATTACTGACGTTTCTGAATTTCATAAACATCATATTACCTTTCAAAAACGTTCAAGCAGACACAATCAAGAAACCTTTTAAAGTCTGCTTCACACAAACGTCAACGGTAGCTGTATGAGTTGGTTTATAACACCCTCAAAGTAATGACTTCATGTTAATGTCAATCAATTCTCACACAAATGTAACTATGAACAAATACAGGCCAATAACTCATCCAACGTCCACTACAGTGATGACTGAATACTAAACATAAATCTGCCGTCCTATGCAACCAGAACAACGTTGTCTATATGTTACCTTAACACACATTTTCTGGACTATGGTCTTATACTTAACACTGTGAACATTTGTACATTCCCTGACTATTTCTTGCACATCCATTCTTATACGTACAGTTTCTTCACTGTTTAAAGTAGAATTTTTATATATCCTTTGCATTTTATGTTGTTTTTTTTTGTTATGTTTATTGCACCAACAATGGCAATAAATGATATTCTCATTCTTCTAACAATGTAATCAATAAAGAAACTCTTCCAGCACATTAAATTATGTCTTCATCAAGTGTTAGCAACACCCGTAACATTTAATCCTGCATTCACCAACATCAGTCCCACTAAAAAGCACATGGGACCCTCAGTCTGCTCAGCTTGGCTCACACTCTGATGAAATGTGAAACATCCACTGAACCAACCAGCACCCCGCATTTTAAAAAAAACAATCGGCTTATAACCACAAATGCTTATGCTACTTGTTTCTCAACAAAGTGTGAGTTATTAGAGACAGTGCACATTTCTGTAAACGCAAAGTCCTTCAGTTGTTAGTAATACGGTGATGACATCTCATCTAATGAATACAAACACCAGAGCTATTCTTGATGAGTGAAACGGTGGACACAAGCGATGGAAGCGACAAATTGGTGATGACAAAAAGCAAGCAATGATGTAAAGAAGCAGTGGGCCGCCTCACATTAACTCCACTGCAGAACTGACACTTGGCTTCAGTGATGAATAATAAAAAAAGATTACTGTTGAAGATTATTGTCATACACCACTAAAAAAAAAAAATAAATACTGCAGACACTCATTTTGGCTTAGAAAGACTACAAGGTTGAATAAAGTAAATAAAATGGAATACATCTGTTAAGGCTCATCAACAGTAGCAGTAAACGTGTAGTATTTAAATATATAATTTGTGTACTTGTGTGGTTTATCAGCAGTAATAACATTGTTACTGTAACATCAAAATAGACAGTTAATATTGACGAGTGTGTGAAAGTTTATATGTGTACCTCAGCTTTTAAATATTACCCTGAACATATTGAGGACAGACATGTTACTTCCACTAACAAAAACAAAACTCATAGGAACATGAGCGCTGCTAGTGGACAGTCCTGCTCCAAACTATTTGTCAGTGCATCACAAATTCAATCATGCATGTGACTAACCTTCAAGTAGAAATGTAAAGCATCGGCTCTTTGACACACACACACACACACACGCACGCATAGTGAAGTGCATTGGTGTGTCCAGACCATGAACCCAGAGGCCCATCTGTAAACACTGCTAGCAGCGAAACGTTAGCTTAGCGGCTAATTTTAAGTAGTAATAACAACGCCAGCGTTGGTTTTCAAATGTGCCGTTAATTAAAATCCACTTCGAGGGTGAATTAATTATTTATGGCGCACTGGTCTGCATTGCACTCCGCGTAAAGCTACCACAAAATGCTACAGCCGAGTTTTGCAACGCACATCACGGTCAAAACACAAATGCATTTGAATTAGCTAAAAGTGCGCTGGCTAGCTAGCTAGCAGCTTAGCTCCAGCGGCAAGGCACTCACATTTCTTGAGCCACTTCATCCAGTAACGAACGATAAGGCCGTGGTGCTTCTTGTTTTCAATGCACCACGTTGAAAGCCCCTGTATCGACTCCATAGTGTTGGATACTCCTTGAAACCGCCGGTCTAAAGTCGCCTCCAGTGCAGCGTTGGAGCTTCGGGCTCCGTGGCCACTTGCAGCCCCTGAACCGGCCGCCATCTTTCCAGCTCTCTGCGGATCGCTGCTGCTAATGGGGACGAAGGAGCTAACGTAATGAGGACGACTCCGGGGAAACACGCCCCCATCTTATACTTTGACAAGCAACACACTAAACTAATGCCTAACGTTTGAAAATGGCATGCCTGTTTGTTGCTGTGATATATAGATATAGATATATAGGTATAGATATGTATATAGAAAGAGAGAGATAAACAAACAAAAGTCGGTTACATTTAGTTTATTAAAGGTGTGACTGTCATGTTACAGAGAAATAAAGCTACAGCCATAAATTTACTCGCATCTCCAATAGAAAAGTGAATTTGGGAACTTTAAACTCTGTGAAATGTATCGGCAATGACTACAGCATTACCCAGATATCCCTCAAGGTTTTACCTAAATGTTTCATTTGTTTTTATTATTTGACTCAAATGGGATTATTGACAGTGGAGATGGGGCTTTCGTCACAAAACATCAGTCAAAACATAATCTGACATCATCATCCTCATCACATAAAGCCTTGGGACAGCTTCACATCACACAGTGCAACCTGTCAGACTGTATTCAATGATACATAACGAAATATCTGACAGAACAGTCTACCACCAAAGAGATAAACACTGATGCAGATCTACACACACACATACTGTCGTACACACTCATCTGTTGCACATTCCCACGCAAACGTCCACACAGGTTTAATTGTTCGTCCTTTTCTATGTTTAAGTCTCTTTAGCAAGTCTGTGTCCCTGCAGATGAAGCCAGTGAGGGTCTGCCGGATGTGAGGCTCTGGATTTTGGAGGAAGGGGGCACTGATTTAAACTAGGCGCTCCAGTGGCAGCTTTCAGTCGTCTGTGCTGTCCAACACACTCTGGCTGAGCGCAAGGTCCCAGTAGTGTTCTGTGCCATGCTTCTTGAAGTGTTCCCTGGCCATGTTCTCTGTGGGACATTGCTTGAACTTCATCTCCCCAAAACTACGCTCTTTAGCTGTTCCCTGGAGAGCAGAGAGGAAACATTAGTTCTCAACAAAAACAAGATAATCCAAATTAATTTCAGAACATGACCTCAATGTGTGAGCACTCACCTCCCAAATCAACCAACACTTGTTGTTTCTCTTTGTATCGTCATCACCATCTGGATCTGATTGAGAATAAATGGGAATAAATAGTTTAATGTGACAGATATGTGTACAAACACACATAAAGGCCCAAACATCAAGACAATCTTACCATCTCTTTTACTATTGTGCTCCACCCATTTGATTCTGTGCAGCATCAGCTTCTTGAATTTTTTCTGGGACTTGGGACCTAAAATAGACAAATAATTTGATTTTAATACTTTAATTATCCTATTAAAATGTTGCCAGGTAAGACTGTAGAACGTCAGGCAACAGAAATTGACAACAGGTCTCGTAGATGTGCAACTATACAAGTAATGTAATAAAAGAATATTTTTTCAATATAGCTGTGAAGAACGTCTAGTACAACAGCTGGTTATTAATGAAATTAAATATATTCCTACTTCTCTATTCAAACTGAGGACAACTAAAATATATAAATTTATAATAAATTTATAATAAAACAAGTGGCAGTGTTTGACAAGAACACAGAGAATATGTTTCCATTCACTGAGCTACACTTATGTAATTTACTACAAAAATGTTATAAAATAAAGAACATTGTGGGATTAATTCGCCATACTAGACATTTCCCCTCACAGGAAATTACAAATCATGTTATTAAAAGTACCCGTGTTATATGTGAAAGAAAGCATAAATGAGATTAATTTGTCAGTGTCTCTTACCTCCCTCCACCACAACAAGGTTAACGTCTCTGTGTAGAACTACTGTGCCTGTCAGGTACAGCTGGTTGGCATTGGCCTCCACTTTAAACTTCTTAGCAGGATTTTGCAGGTTGCGGATCCTGTGCAGGGACAGTAAGGTGCTTAATTTAGACACAAACTCTGCATTATATGTTTGAACTGCAGGATGAGCGGCTCTCTCGACAAACACATACCTGTACACTGCAATGTAAACGCCATCAGTGAGGTCTTCTTTTAATTTCTTGACCTTCTTCTCTTTTCTTTGCTCTGTTGTGAGCTTGCGAGCTGCATTAGCCTCCTCATGAGCCCTGCAAGAGACAAGGACTTTGTTGTTCACAGACTATTGTACAATATGTGGGTGCAATAAATAAATAAATAATAACTGGAGGCAGAGTAATTAATCATGTTACTGACTTTTGTCTCTTGGCCATTTGAGCTCTGACATGGGCCTCTACTTTCGTGGGGTCCTGAACAGCTTCCGTCCCCAAGACTCTCATCAGGTTGGAGATTCGCACTAAGAAAATAAAAGCAAATATCAGCTTCATTCCGTTTAATCTATAACAGTAATAGCTTATAATCATTGTGATGTCTACCTTTGGGTTCAGGTGGAGGCATCAATCCCAGTCGGACCTTCTCTTGCACTTCTTTTTGACCCTCCCTCCGGGTCTGCCTTCGCAATTTCTTCTGTTCTTTCTTTGTCAAGTAAACGCCCAGAGTTACAGGCTTATCTGTGTCAACTGAGGAAAAAAAAACAACACTTTATTGACCAAGACAGTTGAACGGGAAGGTAAAAGTTTGGCAATGACAGATTCTGCACATGAACGCCACATCTTCAATCAAGCAAATATGCACAGCTGGTGCTCTCCCTGCATAATGCTTGTGAACACAATTTTTTTTCCCTCAGTGCTTTCTGTAAACTCTATTTTGACTGTGGATCTTGTGCTATAAAATTGAGGAAAGGAAATAGGGAAACTAGACCTTTTCATGACTTGTACTTGTTTCATAACTGTATTTTTACAGTTTATATACAGTAATTGCTTTAAAATTACCACAATACTTTCAGCTATCTCACCGGGTTCATGTACCTCCCACTGACCTTTGGTAACTCTCTCTGAATATACACTGCCTGCACTGTGGCATTGTTTCTATAAGTTTCTGCAATGTTACAAGATTTATTTCCATCCAGTGTTGCATTCATTTTTCACCAAGATCTTGTATTGATGATGGGAGAGTCTGACCACTGTGTAAAGCCTTCTACAGCACATCCCAAAGATTCTCAATGGAGTTAAGGCCTGGACTCTGTGGTGGCCAATCCATGTGTGAAAATGATGTCTCATGCTCCCTGAACCACTCTTTCACAATTTGAGCCAGATGAATCCTGGCATTGTCATCTTGGAATATGCCCGCGCCATCAGGGAAGAAAAAATCCACTGATGGAATAACCTGGTCATTCAGTATATTCAGGTAGTCAGCTGACCTCATTCTTTGGACACATAATGTTGCTGAACCAACTGCAGCAACCCCAGATCATAGCACTGACCCCACAGGCTTGTACAGTAGGCACTAGGCATGATGGGTGCATCACTTCATCTGCCTCTCTTCTTACCCTGATGCCCCCATCACTCTGGAACAGGGTAAATCTGGACCCAGAGTCCAATCTCCCCTAGCAAACTGAAGCCTTTTTTTCCAGTTAGCCTCACTGATTAGTGGTTATCTTAAGGCTACACAGCTGTTCAGTCCCAATCCCTTGAGTTTCCTTCACATTGTACGTGTGGAAATGTTCTTACTTTCACTATTACAACTCTTGTTTTTCTTCGATGTGAAGAAATGATCGCTGATCATGATCAATCAGGATTTTTTTTACACACATTTCACATTTCTTCATCAAAGACGATGGTTCCCCACTATCCTTCCAGTTTTTAATAATGCATTGGACAGTTCTTAACCCAATTTTAGTGGTTTCTATAATCTCCTTAGATGTTTTCTTTTTTTTGGCCAGGCAGTGCATTTCTACCTGTTAACAGATCTTTGTGTTTCAGTTTTCAACGCTCACATTTTTACCTTGCACAGACTTACCTGGAGGTTTCATTTGGGCAGGATGTTCTACCAGGTTGGTCACACCAAACAACACCAACTCTTCGAATTTTGTTTCTGGATTTCTTTAATTAAAAAAAAAAAAAAAAAAAGGAGAAACATTAGTTAACTGCAGTAACTTATAAAAATGTGTTACATTCTATAGCTTCAACATGGTGTTAAACTTTACATCATACTCAGTATTTAGTACTAGCTGAACATCCTTACATTTCCATGTTGGTGGGCAAGATGTAAGAGTCCCACCACTCAATACTGGGCACCTCCCCTTCTCCAATCTCTTTTTTAGGGGCAATCAGTGCCAGCTTGGTGGATGCCTGGATTCCTGTTTTCCTCGCTGCCTGGGCAATTTCATTTTGCAACCGTTCCAATTGGGCCTGATGGAAACAAAAAAGGTTCATGAAAGAGGGATAAAAAGTATATTATGAAGTTTTAACATTTGCAGATATTTGCCGACACGGGACAGTTTATGAGTTGTAATGAACCTTTGTTCGGATTCGCTGAGCAATCTTCTCAAACCGTCCCTGGTCATGGAATTTAAAGCCCTTGCGAGTACGCTGAGCTGGTGTAATAAACACACGATTATCAAAGTAGGACGTGGACTCCAGATCCTCTCCAGGTTTTTCTTTCAGCTGCTGACGGAACTGCTCCCTCTTTACTGCTCGGATATTAGCTATACAGGAAGAGGAAAATGGTGTGAGAAGAATCATCTCAGTAACAATTAAACAAATAAAAAATGTGCGTGTCTGTATACTGTTGTTGGACCACTGTATACATATACTACATACCTTTGAGAGTGGGCATGCGGTGTGTGAGTTCAACCTCTTTGCCACTGGCATCCACAGTTCTTCCCTTATCATCCAGGATAAGAGGTGTTGGCTTGTTCACCTCTTTAACTTCTACTCTCCTGTAGTTTCACACACACACAGAAAACAGTTTACCTTCACAGTGCCCAAGAAAACATAAATATAATCCCCAGTTTTTTTTTGTTCTTTTATAAATGATATATACTCTGAAATTACTCACGGTGGAGCAATCCCCATGGCATGTAGATTAGCTAGAGCCACTAAGTTGTGAGGCCCAGTGTTCCCCAGGGCTCCGAGGATACCAGGCTTCATAGATAACTGGGACTGAATGCGTGCCTGTAGCTCAGCAGCCTTACGGGCCTTCTCGATCGCATCATTCATGAAGCTGGCAGCCTGGGAGGGGGCGATGGATGAGGCACCACCGCTAGCTGCAGGAGTGCCATGAAGCCGTGAGACTGGAGGGGCATCCAGCTGTGACTGTGGGGTGGGAAAAGGAAAATTATAACAGCACTGTAATATTAAAAGCACTGCCTGAAATAACTGATATTTTCTTTTTGTATCATTAAATCTTCGAGTTCTTGGGAAAAAAAATCTTATTACTGATGCAGCTGGCACTGAAGAGGAAAGGGTCAGTTGTTTCTTCCTCTCTTCTATCTGTCTTGTGGCGGCCTCCATCATCTGTTTGATCTGTTAATACAGAAAAGGGATCAGTTAACCAATCACAGAAATGTGTCAAAACAATTGATTGATTGACCAAATAATTATCATATACACTGTTCCATTGCACTGTCAGTATTGTACCTGCATTTTGGTGAGCATGCCAGGGCTCTCGGACGGCGGTCCAGGTATGACCTCAGGCTCCTCTACCTCCTCAAAGCGAGGGACCCGTTTTCGCTTTACAACAGTCCCGTCGATTGAATCAAGAGGCTCTTGCACTGTGCCTGTATCGCCCTCATCGCCAAACACATCCTGAGTCAAACCATAAAACACAGAAACATTAGATAAATAACCAGATATTGCAATTAAGGCAAATACAGGAGTATTTTTTATTTTTATTTTATCGATAATATTGTTAAAAATTAAAGCAACACTAAAGAGTTTTTAGTACCTTAAAATAATGTTTCAAAAATAGTTTCAGTGATTTATCACCTCAAAACCGGGTGAAAGCCAATTCTGTATTCGCTTTGCGGCCCTCTATTGGCTGTAACCGCACTATGTAACTTTGCTTCGTCGGGTAGCGTTTTTGTAGTTCTAAAAAGACTACAAATTTGACCTGCTTTACGGCAACGCGGCTACAAAAGCCGGTAGGTTGAGGCTCAAATCAGTGAGAGAGTGAATCAGATCAGCGAGAGAACACTCAGCAGGTGTGTGGAAGATACCAGCTAGATAGTTTTTAAATTTTCGCCATGACAGAGCCTGCAAAGAAAAGGAGGAGTGTAGTGTCCGATGAGGCGAAGAAAAGAAAACGAGAGCATGATAAAGAAAGAGCTAAAACGAGAGTGAATATCGGACCGGCTCATACTCGTTGGCGAGAGCTGAAGGAGGCAACAAAATGCAAGACGGATGGTGACTTGGCTTTGCTGCTGCTGGACTTGTAAGTAATACCGGTAATCTTTTTTTTTTAAACAGTGTGCATCGGTGTACAATACATTGTCAATTATTTTATCAGCTCATCTTAGCTAAGGCGTTAGCTATTGTGCTAATATATATGTAACTATCGCTATGGCTCATGTTAGCTAAACCTAGCTAAGGTGTTCCAAAGCCGGTTCTGCATAAATAAATAACGTGCTTGCGACAGTAGGATGCAGTAGGCATACTTATTTACGACGGAAGTAATGGACAATTCCACTTCCAACCAGTAGGGGGACCAAAGAAGAAAACTTCTTTAGTGCTGCTTTAAACCTAGTTTGAGGTTCAAGTCAAAGACTGACCCAGATAACACAATCAAATTTATAATAGGGGCTGAGGTGTCAAATTACTTAACACCCTGAGTAAAGAGAAACAACAAGACAGATGACGTGTTTGCATGAAAGACCAGATTTGTTTCTGTCTAATTATTTACCTACACAATGACAACATAAAGACAACATATTTGCTATGGCGTTTGGTTACCTTGACGTTTCTCTTGCGGTTCCTTTCCCCTGCTCCTTTGCTGCCACGGGTGTTGCGGCTCTCCTCGAGCGCTTCAAAAAGGCGCTCCACAAAACCCCCAGCAGATTCATCAAGGAAAGGACGCAGCTGGTCTGAGGACAAATAAGTGTCAAACAAGGTAGCAAATAATCCAGTATCAGTTCTTTGTTCTGCGTCACCAAACAATCCTATCACAGAGTGCCTTACAGAAAATAAAAATGATGACAAATAAAGATTTTAGAGGATTTATCTGACTCACATAGGTGACTTCTGCAATAAACTGATGAAATTAAGGTCGCTGTCCTGACGGTTGGGTCAAAAAGGCTGTGCAGTAGATCACAATTTTGTCTCGACTATACAATCAATGTGTATTCAGATATAAGACAGTTGTCTAAACTGGTCAGTAGACTTACCTATGGTCTTCCTTTTGTCCAATCCCTTTCCCACACAGTGCAAAGCTGCAGTAACCACAGTGGGCTCTGAGAAACCCAGCACTTTCTTCACTGTGCGCTCCACCCATGGCCTCAGCTCCTCCACCTCCCGCTTAGGAAGAGACATCCTCCAGCTCTGCAGAGCATCATATAATTCACAAGATGAAACACAGCCACTCAGCAGCGTCAATAAACTACATTATCCCTGTGTATCACCTCCGTCTTGGACTAAATCACACTCCAGCGAGGTCCCAACCAGGAGCTACATGAGCATAAACACACTCCGTCATCCATCCATCCATCCATCCATACCCACTTAGCTACAGCTGCACAGAAACACACGTTCACAAGGTACTACCTCAACAAACTCACACAAACAGTCAGTCCAAAACGTGCTATTTTTTGTCAGCTCATAACTGTTTTATTAGCCTGGTTACATGGATGTGCTAACCCGGAGCAACATATTAGCTAAAATCAATCACATCCGCCAAAACTCTCCGAGCACTTGCTAACAACCGTTAGCACACTGCTGTATGCGTGCTACCAACATAAGCGAATAACTGCTCAGTTAAGCTTCCAAACCTTTCGATTGTCCCTTTGTTTCTTGACAGTCCGTGTCCACTGTGCCAATGAAACAAAAACTATCAGGTTTTAGCCGCGTAATTCACTCAAACTGCCAAGTTTTCTATCAAACTTTCTGTTTTGTGGCGCCGTTCACACGACGTTTCAGGCTTATAACCCGGAACAGGAAGTGAGCGCTGGTTCTTCTTCTTCTTCGTGGCCTTTTTCCACGCACTCTTTTCGGTTAACAACTTTCCGTTTCCCCCTATCTGCAGATGTGAGGATCTACGCCATTTGCATCAGCTTCTCTTTAGGCGACATCTGTTTATTTTGAAAAACTGTGAAGAAAATTAAGGTTTTAGATTGTTTGTGACCAAAAAAAAAATGTATGCATGCATTATATATATATGATCAGACATCAATATTGTATTTAGCTGTTTAGTGGTAAAGAGCATGCACATTTCTTCTACTCTAAAAGGCACAGGTCTGGGTTTACAGGCTAAAACTACAACTTTTCCATCTTTTTTTTTTATTATTTGTCAGTTAAACATTGCCTAAGTATTGCCCAACTAACCACAGACTGGTCATGAACCCAGTCAACTTGTAAAAAACATGCAGATTATCAGGTGATCTCCATTTCCTTCCACTGCAGGCCCTCCCCTCCCCTCCCCTCCCCTCCCCTCCCCTCCCCTTTTCACTCTTTGCATGATGTGGGTCAACTGAGTGCACTTGTAGTAGTGTGAGCATGAATCAGTTGTAGCGAGCCTTGAGGCAACACCAGTCTGCCAAATCACCCCCCTCCCTCCAAAACAAGCCATGTCCCTGCTTTCACTCACAGCGCTAATGTTATGTGGAACTGCCAGGATAAACTGTATACACGTTATAGCTGCCAGAAATGGTGTTTCAAAATGCACGCTATTACAGCTGCATTCATTTACTCGTACTGAAACAGCGCCCCTCCATCATCAACCCATCAATCACATGCTGATTCATCATCACCGACAGTTTACCTACTCACTCACGTCCATGTTTATGACCAGACTTGTGTGAATAGCCAGGTTGAAGTGTTCCAGCTTGGTATATGGAAGGATATGTGGTAGCCCAAAGAAAACCTCATATTAACACACGGGCGTTTGTGAAACTTTCATTATGTGCTTTGAATGTGAGCTTTCTTTCCGGTGTATGTACAGAGTCAAAATACGAATCATATATTGGGCTACAAGATTCAAGATATGAGAGGTTTTATTGTCATATGCACAGTAAAGACATCAGTTCAGACATACAATGAAATTCTTGTTTTGTAAGTCTCCCTACTAACAACACTAAATAAATAAAAGAAATATAAAAGCAACAAAGCAAGAAAACAAGGTGCAAGAGAAAGCTATTAAATCGAACACTAAAAAGCTTAAAATCTGTGTTTATAAAGTGCTCTCTGTTGTGCTACAGATATTGTCAGTGGAAATGATGGGGAAGTGAGGCAGTGAGGCAGCATCAAGACTGTTATTTGAGTAATTACAATGAGAATATATTTCCATTTTTGATCTGCCATGGGGAAATTCTTCCTCTGCATTTAACCCATCCATTTGTTCGCACAACAGTGTGCAGTTGGCTGCCACCTGTGCAGCACCCAGGAGAGGCATGGACATGTGTGGGATGCAAACCTGTGACCTTACACTCCCAAAGCTGTTTCTCTACTCCCCAAATTGATCGGCTTTTTGGCAATGTAAATCAGCCTTATTGGCAAAGTATGTACTGTATATACACATGCAGTTCATTTGTTCTTTGCATTCAACCCATTCAGCAATTAATACACTTGCATCAGTGGGCAGCCACACAAGGTTCAAAGTCCTGAAGTTGTGCCTAAGTTGGCTTCTCAATTTAACATTTGCGGATTTTATTGATCAAACTGGGGTTTTGGACTGTTGTTGGACAAAACAAAGCATTTTTTTTTTTTTTAAATCTGAAAGGTCTAGATCAAATGATAAAGAAATTTATTAATTAATAATAAAAAAATCCCCGCGACCCTTAACAGGAACAAGCGGGTATAGAAGGTGAATGAATGAATGAATGAATAATAAAAAATAATTGTTAGTTGCAGCCATAGTGACATTATTGTGTTCTACCAGCTGTATATATTTTAAAGAATTACAATTGTATTGGAATGTATGCACAATAGCAAAAGCTAGTAAATCCTCACATTTATGAAGCTGGAAATAGAAAGTGTTTGGTTTAGGTGTTTATGAAAATGGCTGTCTGTCAGTTTTCTGCTGATCGACAATCAAATAATATACTGCAAGACTTCCACATAAAATTGCTCTGATCTGTGATTTTAATAATACTCACCTGAATTTAGACCACCGCCTGATTAAATATTTGCATGACATTTTACAAGAGTGGTGCTCTAATCTGCTTGTAATCAAATGATTAGCCGGCCGGTAAACAGCAACACACGCTCACTCCCATTTACCCACCCAGCTACCGCCACCCGTTATCACCCCAACGTCCTCTTTGGCACCTCACATGTCCTGTCTGCCCCCCTCTATCTCTCGAGCCAACTCTATTATGTAATGACACCTCAGCACATAATACGACAATACCACAGATATTTCTATACAAGTACACACAGAAAAACAAAACGTGCTCACATGCACACACACATGCTCTTATCCCACACTGGCTGTGATTTCGACTCGCCTGTGCAGCTAACACAGCATCATGGGGGCATGTGATGAGATCTGCCTGAATTAATCTATTATATTACTGGAATGCAAAGCATTTAGTCTGCAGTTACTAATCCAATATCTGCAAAGCACTAATTGTTGAGTCTCACAAGTGTGTGCTTTCATCACGCTCAGTTCCAAACGGGATGTCAGCTGAGTATATTAATGTGACTTATAAATATTACATAAGAGCATTATTTATGACTCTAGTTAAGACATTCCCCTGTACCCCCACAAAGATTTTGATTCATCAAGTGTTCGGTTATGGTATATTTCATCATGCTGACCCAGTTTTATTTCATTATATCTGACAGGGGCTGTAAATCATGTTGGAAGATACAATCTCTTGGGACTCTGCTGTCTTTACTTCACACATGGGCTGCAAGGACCCGCGTGTCAGAGTGAGAGCACGTGTTTAAATCCCAGTTCATCTACTAATACGTGCACCTTTTTCTCATTCATAATGAGATGTTTTTTTGCCCCTGCTTCTCTACCGATCTTTATTTTTCCTATCATCCTTGTAGGCAATCTGGTGATTCCCTTTCACTCAACTTGAATAATTGAGCAGTCTGGTGAGATGTCATCACCACGAGCAGGCTGCGAGAACACATCCAGGCCAAAGAAACTGATGAGGATGTTATTTGCCTGTAGCTCGGCCGTGCCCCAAATATCACACACAATGTCACGAGATACACGTGCGTCCTTGAAAATGTAGTTCTCGTATCTCCGTCTTCGCCGTGTCCCCTGTTGGTGACATCACGGCGACGGGGACCACAGATGGCGAGCGGAGCAACCCCGTCAACCCCACACATGAACCAAGGCCTGTCATCGCTGTGATCTCCAGCAAGGCATAAATGACTTCGAAACAGTTCTGATTTCCATAGCAGGGCTGGCCACTGTGCAATTTTAATGAGCATTGAGGCTGTTTTGGGACTAGTCTGCACTAAAAACCCCCGTGGACTCAGGGGTGAGTAAGAGCATATGTGTGTGAGTGTGCTTTTGTGTTCGTGTAAACGTGAGCGTGTGTATATGTAGTTGTAAATTCCCAGTGTGGCTTCACCTCACGTGAGTTTTTCAGGAGTGCAGCGACTGAATTATGGGGGAGGGGAGTTTAGGATAAGTGAATAAGCACCTCATTGTGTCATTCGCTTCTTTACACACACACAGGACACAGAGCAGAGCTGGACACACACACACACACACACACCGTTAAATCATTGACTTGTTCAAACCAATAACGGGACGTGGACGCACAATTAACAACAACAAGGGATAAGAGGCTCTGTAAGTTCATTATGTGCAATCCTATTGATGCACGGACACACATGCTCAATTAATCCAACACATGCTTGTTGGATACTCTGAGAAGTGAAACTCAGAACATGAATGGTGCAATAATTAATCGTTTTTATGTTTTTGCTGTTATATGACATTCGATTTACTCCCATTGGCTAGCTGAAAAAAATAAACACAAATATATGGGTGTAGTGAGTGCAAAGAAATGTTAAAATAAGTGGGAAAACAACAAATGTCCTTCATCCTCCCCAAAACTGTAGCGAGGTCAAGTCTCCTCCTGGTGCCCTCCACACATCCTCTTCCCGTCCTTTTCCACTTGCCCCTCGTTTCCATCCTCCAGAGGAGAAAGGGGGGGAGTAGTGGCGGTGGGTAGATGGAGGGCAAGGGCTTCTCTGCTAAAAACTGCATGGATACAAGGGGGGGCCGAGAGGGAGGGAGGAGGAGGAGGAGGGAGGAAGGGCCGTCTCTGTTGTTGTAACGCAGCACAGTCAGTGTGTCAGAGACAGGCCCATCACAAAATCAGCCAGTCAGTGTGTCAGACGGTGTGGCGGGGAGTGGCGTGTGTCCGTATTTATGACTCCGGGTATGTTTGTGTGTGAGTACGTGCGGCATGGCTGACTTCATCCCGTCTGAGCAGGGGGGAACTCAGACCACACCCACCCAAAATGTTGCCACTCTCGTGCCCATGTGCACGCAGCATATCCACGGATGTGAAGGAACAAATGGTGAATGTTTGTCTTTTTAATTCAGGAATTTGAGTCAGATGATCTTTAAAAACCTTCTTTACATTATTTAAGAACAATTCATTTAAATTTTGTGCTTATTCTATAAAATATCAGTGAAATTTGTGAAAATCAAATTTATAATGTCCAAAAAACAAAAAAAGAAGAGAAGCTGGAGTTATTTCTACAAAACCATTAATCAACAATCAAAACTGTTGCTGATACATTTTCCTATATTATACTTGATCACACACAGCTTTATGTTGTCTGTAGCTTATCTGATTTTAATCAGTGTCATCAGAAATTCATTTTTTGTTTTTATCATTTAACATTCATCTGCAAAAACACTGGGTACACAAGAGAAACTGATTGAATCCCCCTCGCAGACTGTTGTAATGTTCAGTTTATGATGAAACAGCATCACAAAAGGAAGTAATTTAACTATATGATGGTAGTTTGTGGTGCTGTTAAACTATTGAATTAAAAACCTAGCCCACTGACTGCAACGGGGTTGTCAGAATAATAGAAACATGTGTCAGTACAGCTCAATCAACAGCTATCTCAGTTATTTAAACAAAGGTACAAGAACTCACTTTTCTGCAACAGATAACTCCATGTTATTCATGCAGATTATTGCACCTTATTTAATATAATATAATATAATATAATATAATATTTACTTCTATCTCTATATCTTATACATTTGTTCATATACTAATTTTGTAAATTTGCTTCTACTATTTTATTTTATTTTACTAGATTTTTACTTATATTTTTATTTTAATTTAATTTTAATTTAATTGTATCTTTCTTTTTACTTGTGGTTCTCAAGAGTGTCTTTTATACACAACTAAGCTACTGTGACCAAGCAATTTCCCTTGTGGATCAATAAAGTTCTGTCTAAGTCTAAACGCTGACTATTTGGTGCATTTATTTTCTCCAGTGTACCTAATGAACTATCTGGTGATTGTATATAATATTGTGGTGTAATCTCTAGAACATCTACACCATTTTTGACTTTGAGCCTTTGATTTTTTATTTTTTCGAGGGACTGGAATCACAGAGCCTGGACGCAGAGATCAGACTGGAGCCCATGCGTGATTGTTTTGATCCCAGGACCACAGACAACCAGCTCCATGCCAGAACCTTCTCTAAAACTCCAGGAGGTATTTACTCGTGATGATCTCCTGAAATAAACAACCAACTCACACGAACGCACAAATAAGCTACAGTAGTGTTTGCTCTCTGCAGTAGCAGCTGGTTGGGGGATCAGCCAGCCCCCCTACTACTACTCAGTCAGATTACAGAGGCTGTAGTCGCACACCCTGCGGCCCCTCCTTCTCACTACCCTCTCCTTCCTCCCATCATCGCCCTCCCACCCACACACACACACACACACACACACACACACTCCAAAATGTACAGTCTCTAAATCTGCACCCCATTGAGTCCCACATCTGTTTAGTGAGAGCCGCTCTCAAATAAACCACAAGTCTTACTCACGCCGCCGGGCCGTGTCACAGACAAACAAAACACCAGCAGACAGTTCAGCTTTCAAAAGTGTGTCGTTTATTAAAAGATTTTTTTAGTTTCTTTTGTCTCATTATTGAAAAAAAAAAAGCCAGGGGAGTAATATCACGTAGAGATGGGTTGAGAGAAAGAGTTTAGAAAGAAATGATACTAACAGGATTGAGGGGGGTGAAGGAGAGGAGGGAGGCAAGGTCAGACGAGTGCAGCGGAGTGGGGGAAGGGAGGGGAGGGAACTAGTCGGCTTTACAATGTAATAAGAAGAAGGCAGCTAAAATATTTCTGACCAATCAGCAGTGGTCGCTGCAGTAGAAAACATACATGAAAAAGGACATAATCAATGAAAAATAAGTGCAATTGGTTTCTCTGTCATACCACAACCGTATAAAAACAGGAGAGGGATGGCAGACGCCCCCCAGCCCTGGATCGAGAGCCGGCGTCCAGTCACAGGACACGCTCGCCCTGGATCTGTGGGTGGGGTTTTGTTTGCACCGTACCCCAAAAATCATAGGCAGTAACGTGGTGGCCTGCCAGTGGCTCCGCGTGGTCACGCGTGGCGCTTTTTAATCGGAGGAGTCTGTTACGTGGATATCCCTCCCCTCTCCGGCGTATGAACCTCTCACACCAATTCAAAAATATTTTAGTGTAAATATTTACAACGCATCTCGCAGTACAGGTAAATCCATTCAGGTCGCTGAAACTCCTCCCACATTTGGAAGAATGCCGTGAGCAGATCCCCAAACAGATTCTCCTATGATCCAATTCAGAGCTGGATTTAGATTAGCAGCGGTAGAGGGTGGTGCAAATAAAAGATTTCCTCCCTTGCATCTACATATTCTGTTGTATTTTTATTTATTTATTTATTTATTTTCAAGTTTTCAAGAGCACCAGCTGTAAGTGCAGTTGGGTCTATCCCCCCAGTGATCAGAAGAAAAGCCCCAGAGGAAGGCTACACTTAAATACTTCACGACGAATAGTAGCCACCGCTGTTTGTGTGTGTGTGTTGTGGTTGGAGACGTAGGTGGTTTGGATTCGACTGTCGGTGTTTTCAGCAGTAAGATAGTCGGCGGATACTGTTGGTTTCAATCATAGACTTTTATATAATATTTATACACGGTCTATGGTTTCAATGCTGTGTGTGGCTTTAGAAGGGAGGCGACTACATGTGGGCTCTCATGATTGAATGTTTCGTGAAGTACAAGCAAACAATCAAAATGCCGTATGAATGCACTGAATGCTTTTCTGAACACATCCTATTTGGTAGAAGGCACGGTAGTCCAGTCGTCCAATCGTAAGAATTCCTTCTTTTTTTTTTTCCCCCCATCCTCTTGATAGCAATAAAAAGAAAAACTTGTCAACAGCATCTTTCCAATCTCCTAAAAAAAAACAAAAAAAAAAACACCGCCAACCTCTGCGAGTCAGTGCACAGCAGGCGATCATCAGCTGCCAATAAATAAATACAATAAATAGATGCAATGTCAGAGCAACACATGAATAAATTAACTGTGTGGACTCAAGAGTCACATGTCTTTTGAGTGGTCCTTGTTTTCCGTTTTCTTTTTTTTTTTTTTTTTTTTATTTCTCCCCCCCTCCGGCTGGTCTTTTTATAGTCTTTCTTGGATTTTCATGACACCGATTGCTTTCGGGGGACCAGACAGGAGAAGCTGTGCGATCACTTGGATGTCGCTCCCATCGATCCCCGCTGATTTGCCAAACGAGTGCCCCGACAAATTCTTGGATTACATTCGTGAGTAGTGACATCATTTCTCCGCCGTCTCCGATGGCTCTGACACGCGGCGTTTCTCACATCACAAGCTAAAGGAGAGTTTTCACCTTTTTTTTTTTTTTTCTCTGCAAGCCTCTATCTACAAGTGAATGTAAAGTCTCCTGCTCACTCTCGATTGAATCCTAACTACCACGCCACAATAAACACTGGAAGCTTTCTTTCTGAATATCGACATCAGCTTTTCACTTTTCAGAGCGCGTGTCCTTCACATTAGATGCCTGGTGAAAAAGCCATCTCAGGATATATTGATTGCTTTAATGCTGAGGAGGAATGTAAACCCCCCGGTATTCGTCAGAGTCTCTCTTATTGGTCATTACTCCTGTAAACTGCAAAGTATTTTTCAGTGTTTCATCTTCCTTTCCCCTTCAAACAAAACCACTTTTGTACATGTTTACTGTTCTTTGATGGATTTCATTGAAGCTGCTTTTGTCCTGTTTTTAATAACTGTTTTATGTTTGTCATGATGAGGGGTTATGTTTGATCCAACATCTATCGCCAATGATTCTTTCCTTTCTTTAATGCATTTATAATCACAAGCCTGTCGCCTCTTCCCTTCTTCCTGTTGCAGCAGCTGTTAGCCCAGTGGTGTCACAAAGCAAGGCTGTTGGCTCTTTGTGTGTTCGGCGCATCAGGTCTCTAAGGTGTTCGGGCACAACCCTGGGCAAAGGCTACAGTGTGACGTGAGGAGGCTGGCTTTGACCCTGACATGTCTCAGCGGTCTCACTCTGTTGTCCGGCAACAGGCTGGCTTTGGCACCGGGTTGGCTTCTTCAGATTTTTTGGGCTTTTGTGGGGTGTGGTGGAAGAGATGGAGCTGTCTTGTGTAGCTGGACTGCACCTCCTGCCGGGGGTCCTTTCATTGTTACCCACCGCTGCCGTGCCCTCGTGTGCGAGGCAGGCCTTCCACGGGGATGGGATGGGTGCCACGTGCACCCACGTCAGGCTCGGCTCAGAGCTTTGACCTGCTTTGTACTTTGATAGCTTGCCTGGTTCTTCGCTGTCAGTGTCTTTTCCCTTTGTGCCATCGTTTAGCTGGCTGTTACCGGCCACATCTGGTGATTTCTGGTTTGGATCCTGCACCAGTGACGGAGAAGGAGGAGGGCCCTCTCTTTCATCTGGATCATGCTTCGCACTCTTCTCTTCTGCACTGATACGAGGGCACTTGACATGTATGGGGGAAGGCGCAGGGGAGTCTGTGCCTGTCCAGCTGAGTCTGCGTTTCTGGAAAAATGAATAGGAGAGCAATTTGCCCGTGAATATTAACTTCAACTTGTGGTGGCGGCGTTTATGTGTGCAAGTAGGTTTCTGCACACACGGGAATGCGAGTGCTCTCACCTTGACGGGAATATGTAACTGATCCCTGTGTTTGTGCGGCGGGGTGGAGCTGGAAGTGTCCTGGAGGGAGCGAGTGGGGGATGTGGCCACGCTGGAGGCTGCAGACACAGGCTGAGTGGAGATCTGAGGAAACCAAAGCTTTAACATCATCTCCACTTGGAGCAGAGTGTTCAGGTACTTCTCCCTACATTGAACAGAGGAAAGGGAGATATACAGTGTAGGTGAGGAGCAGATGGGACTGTGATCGTGTTACTGTACAGGAACATTTATGATGCATATAGATCTGGGTAAAATTTCTTCTGAAGCTTTGAATTTCTTTGCACCGCCAGTGAATGCTGTAACTCTACCTACCCCATGGACTGTTCAATAAAACATGCAACACGAGTTGAGGGTTAAAATGCAAGACACTTGCAAATACTTCACTGGCCCTGTGTACACTGTAATCATTTGCATTCACAAATCAAGAAGTCCAGCGATGCTAGGACAAGTAACAGTGAGCGTGGATGTCGGAACAATACAGGAGACATCTTACCCGCTGCTGGGCCTCTGTAAAACTCCCACAATCCTCTGGATTCGATCCATGGCAACGCTCTGCTGGAAACTACTCAAACCTGTCAATCAAAAACATAATCCTCCCGTCAGCGTTCACACTGAATGAGTGCGCACGTGGACACCCTCTCTCTCTCAGACACACGTGCACCGCTTCTACTCATGGTATCGGTAAACTCTTGTGAGCTAATGAGTCAGCTGCAAGACTGCTGCTTCACACAGGCAGCACTTTGAACTGCATCAATAAGCTGCATCAATACAGACTGCTGCACAGAGGAACTATGACTACAGCAAGGGACCTCTTAGATCATATAAACCTGTGTTCAGCATCTACAACTTTAGCCGCTAGACCGTGCACACGCTTGCCAGGAGGCAGTGATGTAAGGATGCTTACCTCGGTCAAATCGGCCCCTCTTCAGTCCATTCAGCAGCTCCAGAAGGGGCCTGACAAAACCCTGCAGCTCAGCACACTGACAGAGGAAGAGGGAGAGAAGATAGATTACTACTCACTTTCGGCCAGGCTTTGCCGTCTGAAGCAGTCCGCAGGGATTTCCTTTGCGCACACATTGCTACGTTATCCCTCTCCTCATCACCCTCTTTTTCTTTCCCCTTACCTTCTGAGCAAACAGCAGATCTCCCTGTGATTTTGGGACCTGGCCCGTAGGATGCGTCTCGCCCAGGCCGATGCGAGCCACTTTGCCGCCACTCCCCGACTCGTCCTCCTCGTCCTTATCGGTGAAGCCGTCGCACGTCCACTGGGACCCCGGGCTCTCCGATGCCCGGTCCCCGTCGGCCGCAGCCCCGCCCACCTGGCTGATGATGACAGAGGAAGAGCTGTCTGTCAGGAAGACGTCGGCGTCGTCCTCAGCCTGCTCCGAGTCGCTGAACAGGAGGCTGTCGCTGGAGCTCAGGGAATCGAAGGAGGGCTGGGAGGAAGTGCTGCCCTGGGACTGCATCGCTGTCGGAGGAGCAGCAGAGGGTTAGGATCACCATCAGAGTGAACACTGAAAGCCAGCGTGTTTGAAGTTGTTACACGAGTGAGATGCAGTTCAAATGGAGACAGGCAAGAGGAGGGAGAAATTCAGTCCATTTTCTCTCTACCAAAAATAATCACCTATTTTACTCAAAATGGTGGGTATATCAGTGCCCTAGTTTAACATGGTGCAGAGTGGGACTGGGGGTAGGCAGTAGGCACACAGTAGGCACACAATGGTGGCTCCCATTGAAGAGATTGGAGACTGGAAGAGAGTAAAATCTGAGGGGGATGGGAGCTTGTAGAGTAGTGAAATCAGAATAGACTCTCTCTCTCTCTCTCTCTCTCTCTCTCTCTCTCTCTCTCTCTCTCTCTCTCTCTCTCTGCCACAGCCTCCGGTGCTCTCTCTAGCCCCTCCTCTCCTTCTCTCGCTTGCTCTCCATCCCCCCTTGGATCCACACACAAACCACTCTCTTTCCTCTCCGGCTGCATTTCTGCATGCCTCTCATCTCTCTCTCTCTCTCTGCTCATCCTGTTCGATATGCACACAAGCTCTGTGCCCCTCTCCTCCTCTCACATTTTGCATTCTGCATCTCGGGCCATGTGCCGCTCTCTCATCTTTCTTTCTTTCTTTCTTTCTGTCTTGGTCTGTGTGATCTCCCAGTGCCTGCTGCTCTCTCTCTCTCATCCCACCAACCCACGGGGGGACGCGCTCAACTAGTAAACACACCAACACGCCTCGGAACGATGTGACAATCTAAACTCGCACGCAAATGAGGTGACACTGATTTCTGAGCACACTGGAGCAAAAGGGAGAACGAACTGGATTCACTGTGTCTCAAGACAGAAATACCCTTTATTCAGATCTGCTGAGCTTTGACACCGGGCTGCATGCTTTGCCATTTCATCTGACAAAAATCCAAATGTCACGTTGTTTAGATGAATGAGTCAACATATACTGAGAGAACACAACTCCTGTTATTTATTTATTTATTTATTTATTTACTGGTCTACGCCCTTTCTGATCTGGTTCAGAACCCGTGGTGGATGGAGACAGGGTGGGATGGGATGGGATGGGATGGGATGGGATGGTGCATGTGTCGCACAGTCTGCACAGGTAGGACCATGAGGCTGCGTCTCAGGTGCTGGCTGTCTTGTCTGCGCACCGCCAGTAATGCCAATATAATAGATTATCATTTAATATATGAAAAACTAATCCTGGTATTAGGGACAACAAAACATATGGGAAATATAAGATCAAATTATTGAATATAAAATATTACAATTCATGATAATAATAGAAAGCCGGAAGAGGGAGATTTCTATCCTGTATTATTGAACTGTACTGGGAACAAATACAGGATATAGCGGGGCAGGAAATTCCTTTAGGCTAGCTCGCCAACTTCAGGGAACGTTAGCCACGACACAAACAAAAAAAAAATGTAAAATACTAACCTTCGGTGATATTAGACGAAAACAGCAGCTGCCGAAAACTATCGATGACGGCTCTATCTCCTACTTTGATACGACTGGTCCGTCAGTACACACTCCGGAGCTGGAGCAGCATCGGGGCGTCCAGAGTCAGCTCTCAGACACACACGCACGCACACACACCGCCCGGCCGTTCATCCGTCTGTGACTCTGCTAGCTGCTTTTCTCGGCAGTTTACGAGCGTCAACATGTGCGCGGATCCACGTGCCCACGTTTTGCGCGCATCCCATTGGCTGCCGTCCCGGCGGCTGCGCACGCCATTGGCCGAAGCTCGCAGCCAGTGATTGGCTTACTCGGCGTTGATTGGCCAGCGGCCCGAGCACTCATGGACCTGCCCACTCATGTGTCGCCCGTGTGCGTGGTGTCGGGCAGGGCTGCACTACTACAGCGAGCGGGTGTAAACACACACACACACACACACACACACACACACACACACAAACTAAGGAGTCGGCCCGTGCGATGCACGATATGTTTTATGCATCGAGTGTACACGAAAGTGTCGACCCCGCCCACCCACACCGAAAACATGAAAGCACACTCACAAGGCAAAGAAATGAGCAAACTTACGCTACTGAATGTAACTATGGTTGGATTAATAAAACTAATTCATGCGCATCTAAAAGACAGCAACGATTCTTTTTCTCCAGTCATCCTCATTTACCAGTTCACTGCGTAATCTAATAGATCAGTCCTGCAATTAATATTAGTTTCATGAAGGTTATAGTGTTCAGTATTTGTTAAACTAAGTGAAAGAGGGTGTGTTTTCATTTTAGAGGCTGTGGCTTGTAGCACTGTTGAGTTTTGACAACCCTATTTTTTTTTTTTTTTTTTAACGCTCACTTCCGCTAGTGTACCTAACGTTTTGGCAGCTTTAAACCAAATTTAGGCATAAGAACACTTCTCTCGTGCATTATTCAATCTCGTTACAGCAGACTTGACACTGACCTATGAATCAAATGTAATTCAACATGTTTGGGTCCGGCCACGCTTCACCACTCAGATACCTCCGTGTGGCATTATCACGGGATACATGAAACCAATGCAGCACAATCTGTCTCCAGGCAACCCCAACAACTCCCTTCACTGATTCAATGTCAAGATTCAATTACCACAGCCGATAATGCTGGACACATTTCGAATACCCTCGCTTCAGCTTTTACGGTATAATGAGGCTCCTCCAAGGCAAAGCACATGATCAGGTGACCTATGCTGTGTATATGTCTATAGGGAGCATATAGACCACAATATGTAACGTTTCTGATATGGCAAGAATACCTTTTTAATGGTAGTGGTTATTCAGCATTGCCAGAACCATAATTGTTTGTGAAATGTTGGCTGTGTGTTGTTTTATATATACATGAGTGTATAAATATATTATAATTATATATACAAGTGAGTGTATATAAAAAAAAACGTGTTAATATTGTTCAGGTTGAAGAACAGGTTCACAATATGAGTTGAAAAATTAAAAATGTACTAAAAAATTATATTTTATTTTAAATGGGACATTTTATTCTACTTGATGTTGACATGGTTGTATTTTTAATCAAGATATTTAGTAAAACGATGTGTCTTTAGCGTGGCAAATCAGTTTCTAGGTCATGACTTACAACCATAATACCTCTAGGTTCCTACAGAGTAAACTCAATGACCCTCTCTTGCAACATGCGTTGCTCTACACCAGCATGTATAGATCACACACACACACCATCATCTGTCCCATACCCATGATGTGTATTGGTGTTTTCTCTCCTCATAAGACCTTGATTGTAGGTCAGGATTTACTGAGACTTTTACTGGTATTTTTAGATGTGAAACACGGTAAAGCACTGGGAGTGGTGGATTCCACTAAAGACCCTTGCGTGTTGCAGTCAAGCCTTGCCCATCCCCCACTATACATACAACATACACATGAACCCAATGACACTTCTCCTCAACATACACACAACAGCCTGTGTCCTTGGTTGATTGACAATACCTGTCTTTGTGACTAATCCAAACTCAGTAGCCTCAAAACCAGGTGAGCAAACAACCCCCCCTTTAGTGTTGAAACACAATAAAGGTTAACCTTTGGTAATAGTAAACCAAGTGAAAGGTTACTGTTTGTGTATGGACCTGGTTGAAGAAGCTTTCCAACCCCCACAGCATTCCTCTGCAGTACATGAACCCAGTGAACCTGCGTTGAGTTCATGGTTACTGAAGACCACCCCCATCCTTTCCATCTCTCCAATTCCCTTCTCTCTTGAGTCCCATCCCCCACATGGTTTCTGTGTTTTTCCTCTCTGTCCTCTTCTCATTATTGCCCCTTGTATTGACAAGCTTGAGAATCCAATAAGAGGGGCCATTGTAAGCCTATGGATGGTGCATTTGTCGATGAAGTGGGTGAAAGGTAGCCTAATGGCAAAATTAGTGCCTTCCTCAATTGGGTTACTTGTGGTATGTGCACGTATGGAATAAAACACTTCGGTTGCCTCTTACGTCAGAATGATTTGTAGATGTTGGAGCTCATGTCCTTAAATGACAGAGCAGAAACACAGCTGGTTCAGATTTGTCAGGAGGAAGCTGAGGGAGCTTAATTACAGCGTATTCAGACACACTGAATATCATGTTACTAATATTTCTGTAATGAAAAGAGGCATTTGTGTTCCTCACTGTGAAAGCATGCAAGCTTTCAGGTAGTGAAAGCATGCAGACGTTCCTGTAAGGCCGAGCAGAATGCATGAGCAGGTGTGGCAAGAGCTAGACGCCACAACCGAAATCTTATCTGCCTGAGGGAAAACAGAGGCCTTTAGAGAGACTAAACTGTGAGCCATTGCCAACGCCAACGCCAAAAAAAAAAAAAAAAACTCTCAGTGCAGAGGCCGACCAACATATCACATTTCACCTGGAAACCAGGACAGCTGGGGAACAATTACACATCGCTGCTTTCGCTTCGCTGCACTGCCCCTGTCTGCCAGCCTCCTCTTAACTAGAGTAAGTCTAGCTGTTAGTGATTTGTTTTTAGAAATGAACAGGATGAAACATACATACATACATGCATGCATTCACCTCAGTGCTCAGACAGTACAAAGCATTATGTTTCAGATTTAAAGCATTTATTACTTGGTTTATTGCCCTAATTGATTATAACCAACCACATCTGTCTGCTTACAGGCCTCACAGTCAGATTGTCATACTGAGGGATTTGACATTTGGTGGAACAACAGTGCAGACTTCTTTCATGACCGTCCAAATGTGGAGCAGCAAACGGGGCTCAGCACCTTGCATTATGATATAGCTTAGAAATACTAAATCAGAACGTTCTCAGCAAGTTGTCAACATTAATGTTTGATACAAAACTATTCAGACTCTATCTTCTGCCAAGGCTGCAAACGGACATCCACTGAGACGTGCGCGCAGCAGTAAACAGAAGGCTCTTCACATGTCTGAGTGACGCTCTGCTGGCAGATTTGTGAATGAAATCAACCGACACGCCCCCCGCGTAGACGTAGCCAATGGCGTATAACAACATATATGGCCACGCCCCCCAAGCCGAGCGTTGAGCAGCCAATAGGAGCCCGGCGGGGGTTACTGCTGTTGCATAATTTGGATGAAGTGCTTCACGTTTGAGCGATCCGACACCCAGTGAGAAAAGATGGAGAGGGGAGACCAAATAAAAAGAGTGGCGTTACAGACAGAGATGTAAGTTCATGTCAGAAATATTGGTCACCAGGCAAACAAACCTGTAAATAGAAACTGATAAAGAGTTAAATATGAAGGTGAGTCTGCCCAGTGACAAAGACTCTTATTTTATAGTTGAAGAATAATAAATATTCATTAACAACCTCCTTAATTTAACATAGTTTAAGATATGTATATATATCTGTCTGTCTATCTTTCTATATTCATCTAGCCATCTATGTATGGTGCAGCAACTGATGTAACCTTTGCAGTTTTATCATCCTAAAGTTTTAACTTCATCCTTAACTCCACAGTGTGATGTAATGTAAATCAAAAAAAACCTCTCCTGGCTGCAATGTCTCTAAGATTTTAAAGGGAAATGCACCTAAAATAGTATTTATGTAACGCCCCCAGTTTAAAATAACATACCCAGCTAATCGCAGCAGGAAGATTTAAATTGGTGATGTAATTTGGTGGGAGTGTGCGGTTGGTGGAGTCATGGAGTCATGTGGGCTCACTTTCTTTGTGCTTTACACAAGTCACATGAGTAATTTTATTACAGTCACATGAGTATTTATTATTTATTTATTTTGTGACAGTGAATCTCACGTTTCCATCAACATGGCTGTCCTTGTCCCATCCTTCAGGGTGGCAGGGGGTAGCCCCGGGACTGTAGCCGGTGTTTCCAGGGTCGTAGAAAGAGTAACATTTGGTTTAAATGTACATTTTCTTGACTCGAGGCCCAATATATGTCACGTGGAGAAGGCTCCCCCTAGTGTTCACACTGAACACACCTTTTATTTCAAGTTCTGTGCATTATACAGCAGCATATGTTCAGCTTATGCAACATTTGAACAGAGACATAATGTAAAATTGACGCAGAATTTACAGCCAGACTTTGTTCAGAAAACCGTGCACACATCAAACATTTTTTCTAGACACAATAATGCAAGTTTATGCTAACAAAGAGAGAGAACACAGAATTGAGTTAAAGACGTATAGAATGCATTTCAGTTTAGAGACATAATGTATTTTAACTGTCCATAGTAGGAAGAGCATGGGTGTTGTATTAATGTTAATGTTATTTATATTCCAGTGTGACAGAGAGCCAGCATGAACAATAACAGGACCCTGCAACTGAAGCAGCTAAATGGTTCAATTCATTTTTACCTGGGGCATGGCTACAGTTTTGTTATTTCTTTTCTAGAAATAGTTAAAATATAAGTCAGCCAGATGAAGCAAGAAATGAGTCGTTTCATTTTAATATTTTCAGTCACCACGTAGGCACGTATATAACTGCTGTGACTGTACTGAGACAGATTACATTATTAAACCTAATGCATTGATGTGTTGCAGCCTTTCACCGTTCGCTCCATGAATGCTGAGATGTTTCTAAGGCTTTATGCATTTATATAGCACTTTAATAACACATTTTATTTGTTGGTGCCTTCTAAAGCACTCAAGGTCACCTTACATAAAACAGCAAAGCACAAAACATCATAAGAATAAAACATTCATTCATTCATTTTCTGTTACCGCTAAAACATTCATTCATTCATTTTCTGTTACCGCTTGTCCTCTGGAGGGTCGTGGGATAAAACATACAATGCAATATAAATAAAAACAAATTTAAAAGTGTATAAAAAGACCTTAGACCACGTGGCTCCCGAAATAGAAGACAGGCATCTCAAAAGGGCTGCGATATAGATGATTGAGAACATACACTTTGCTCATTTAAAAAAAATAAAATAAAATTGAAGGTTTGTTTTTAAACTATATAAGACGTTTGGCGGTCCCTGTGATGGACAGGTGACCTCTCTAGGGTTTACCCCATCTCTTTCCCAATGCCAAAGGTAATATGGCTTCATCCCCCACAACTCTCTACAGAATAAGCGGTAATAGATAATGCACTGATGGGTGAAAGAAGTCTAGATGTGTTTGTTTTGGAAGAACTGAGAAGGAGACAAAAAATTAAAGAGATAATGTGCAAGAATAACAAAAATGTGTTGAATACCATGATTAATCTTAAACTGTGCAGTTTTCATATATATAAACACCTTTTTTTTCAAATGGAAAATTGACATTTTAGAGGTGAATAACTTCATAATAACATAAAAGCTATCAAAGGGAGGAGAGCAAAATAAAACTCCCTATGAAATATAGTAAGGGTTTAAAGTTGCATGAAACAGAGGTGCTGATGTACAAGAACATCAGAATTGCACTTAATGGATAACTGATTTATATGTCATTGCTGAAGATAATTACATGACACACACTTCAAGGTATACAAATTAGTGTTGTACTGAAACAGCCCATACAAAACACATGGTGACATCTACATGCATTCCTTTTTCTAATGAGTCCTGCAAATAAAGAATGTAAATGTGTAAATGAGAGACTAGCAAACTACAAATACACAAATTCATTTAAGTTAGGTCATTGCCAGACACATGTTTCATGTACAAGTTCAGGTTCATGTATTGAAACTAAAGGGATCAATACAATAAAATACCTGTACTACAGGACCATCAATTAAAAAGCCAATATCCAAAGTTAAAATAAACTGTAGAAGGTATGAAGTAAAAGATGAGTCATTTTAACTAGAAATAGGAAAATATGACAGATCTAATTTATAAAACAATACAACAAATCTAACAGTCTGAAAAATGATTTCTCTTCAGATGACCTCAAACAAATTGGTCAGGTCCAGTATATGCTGAATGAGTTGTGCATGTTTTTATTTTGATTTTATTCTCTTTATTTTATGTCTAAAACCATTTTTCACCCCCACAGCCTCGTGCAGTCACCTCTTTTCTCAGCTCTGCATTCTCTCTCCCCCTTTGTCTTTCTCACCCTCTGTTGTATCACCCCACTCTTTCCGCAACTAACACTGAATTAATTCTCACTCACTGCTCTCTCTATGCAGTCTTGTCTCTCCCCGATGTCCCTGTGTCTCTGCCCAGTGCTTTTCATACTTTCTGTCCATCTGTCCTTCGCTGAGACCTGCTCCGGTGCCCTGCACGCCAGCGTGTATTCAGCATGTAACCTCGACACTGTTAAATAGAGTAGCGGCAGGTGGGATCGCTGGACCCCCTCTTTTTCTCCCTCTCTCTCTCTCACACTCTTTTTTTCTGTCTCTCCCTCACTTGCTCCTCATCCCACCGCTTTTATTCATTTCTGTGTATGGGCAAAGAGGGCGAACATGGACTCTTTGGGTCTTTTTATCCTTCTAATTCTTATGTTTTTCCAGTGGACATCTGCTCCTGCTGCCGGTAAGGTTGGACTTAACACAATAATTAGCATCATGTGAGATTTTTTTGGGGGGGTTGAGGCTTTTATTTTGGTCTTTGATTGTTTGGGTGTTCCAGTGTGAGCTTTAGTTGTGGAGTAGTAGGGATTTCCACAAAAAACAATGGGATTTGAAACTACTTATTTTCTAGAATTTTACTGGACTGATTATTTGTGACGCTTTTCTCAGGGCTAACGTTTGTCCAAAATCTACTTTAGAACCATATGAACGTGGAAAAGTGGCTAAAATGGGAAGTTTAGGAGTTTCTCTCTTATTTTCGTTTCAGATGAAGTCACCTGGACCTACACTGGTAAGTCCAAGTTTACTATGATCCTACATTAGAGAGCACCTCATCCACAAACAACTCAAAGTCTGGTAGAAAGCGACAAAATGCCTAAAAGACAAGAACACAGACAGAGCGTGGCTGATAATCTTTATATGTATGCACAGTATGTCACAAATTCGAAGGTTAGTTCTGTAATAAATAAAGGAAAACTGAGACTTTTGAGGACTTGAGTGATGGGACTTCCTGTCCAGTTTAATGACTAATAACACAATGTTTAGTCTGTTAATCTGCACATGTTGAACCTGAATCTCTAAAACACTAAAACTACCATAAAAGCTTCTGTAAGTTAGGATTTCTGTCTTTACCCCTCAATATCTCCCACTCAGTCTCCCTGTGTTTTCCTTTCCGTCCCTCTCTGTCTGTATTAGTTACAGTTCAACAAGCTGGCAGGAGCACAGCAGTCACACAGAGATGATGAAGGGGTGGAGAGGGATAGAGAGGAAGAAAGACAGAGAGAGAGAGAGAGAGAGAGAGGGGCAGGTGCACGAGGATGAGTGTGTTGGACAGAGAGAGGGAGATGGGACGGGGAGAAGCTAAAGCATACCAAATCGCGAGCTGTATTGTTTGCGGCACACAATAACCTATGTGTTTATTGTGCTGTCGACGCACACTGGCTGCCTATGCCGTGGACAATGACATTGTGGGAATGAATGGGGCACACAGATTACCAACCTCTGCATGTATTCAGGAGAGCAACGCTGATGTACAGTACATACAGGACACACAGCGAACTATGGAGGCCGTGCCTGGAGCCAATTGTATACGGTATATCTGATGAGGCATTATTGTAAAGGATAGGGCAGTAACATGAGGAGACATCGAGTTGTGTCTCAAACCAAAGCCATTGAGTGGAGAAATGTATGAGGGTGCGTGATGCTGCATTTCATGATGTGGCCATCGTTGGGCTGGGAAACACAAAAAAGATTTCATGAGAGATCAGAGACTATGGACGGAGTCAGTCATTCCTCATCATGGGAATCTGCATGTTTGGAGCAGCATTCAGGAAAGGGATAGCGTGCTAACCCTAACGGCCGGTTGCAGAGGGTCAGAATTTTCGACCTCCTGTCGTCATGGAGACCTCCATGACAACCAATTGTGGGGCAGCGGGCCTCACTTTTGAAGCCGAGTTGTGGTGCGGCGCTTTTGCTGCAGAGAGCAGCAGGCAGAGAGCAGACTAGGAGTGTGAGGTGGGGGAACAGAACAGTGGGAGAGGAGATGTGGTATGTGTTTACCTCCTGAATGTAAAGCCCCCTGCGCATTTTGCCTGTGTGTTTTTGTCAAAGAGAGAGATGCTTGAAGGGGGAACCCTCTGCATTTATGTAGATGAGGTAATTGATTTTCGGAGTTGTTAAAAGCCAAAACCTGATCCATAACTTACGAACATGGAGCAACAAAGGTGTGACTGGATACTTGCATTTTTTGTGGGTGTAAAAGTGTCAATAGTGTGCCTGTTTTCTAAAGCATTCCTCCCTTTATTCAGTTGAAATTCAGGTTCCTTGACTCACATGTCACTCTCGTTTTCTTTCGGACTTTTTTTTCTTACTTTCTTTTATCATGCAATTGGGCGGACCAGCCGCTTTTTTGTTCAGGCAAGCCAGGCCTTGATCCCTCTCCTTTCTTTCAGTTACTTTCACAACAGTTCTCTGTCCACCTTTTAGTTGAATTCCTTAAAATTTGTGATGTTTCTTGTTGTCTAAGAATAAGCAAGTCTTTCATTTAAGAGCTTTATTTTTTTAAAATTACGGACATGGAGCATGGATTTGTTGTTGGAAATAATCGATGTTCAACTGCATAAGCAAATATTAGACACTCATAGCAGAGGGCCTGCTATGTAAAGTATGACAGATGTCTACAGTAACACCACGTAAACCAAATGATTGATATAAAACTATAATCCTTACTTGTGTTCCCAGTCAGGTTTCAACTACACTATGTTCAGATCCAGAACTTGTCAGTCATAAATCGTCATTTTACATTTTCCCTGCGGCTTCCAACTAATTTTAAGATAGCTAACCACAGAGATTTGAAACCACAAATCTAACCACATGAAAAAAAGATTTTAAGTCCTCTCTGTATTTTGTGTGTATTTACTCTAAGCAACCTCGGTGTTTAGATCTTTTTAAAAAAATCTGAATTGTTGCTGAGCAATGTGATAATATATTAGAAATACATGCATGGTCTCATTTCAACACTAGGCCTTCAAGTATAAAAACACAAAACAATATTATTTTTTGTATACGTTATTTGTGACTGACAGATCTGTTAGCGTGAAGTTTATTTCTCACTTTAATATGCAGTGATACTAAAGATATCAAAACATGTGGATAATACTGTATAACCAAGACAGGAGCATAAACCTCAAATAATGTTTCCCATGACGCTCACCTGCTTTTACCAAATCTCTGTTAATTTCTTTGTTCCCTGCATTTCAGGTTGATTCCAGTTGTAGTTATATAGTGAGGACATGTCAGGACATGATGATCCTGAGCAGAATGTATTCGTTGAAAAACTCAGCTGCATGCCAAACTAATCCAGATAGTGGTAACTGTATTTGTTTATAGCCACCCTTCCATGTTATGGACATACAGAGCTCTCTCTTATTCCTGGCAAGAGAAAAAGTTCAAATAGTGATATCTCCATTTAAAAAAAAATGCGGTTTCAATGATTTGCATTTTAGGAATTCAGATTCTTGTCTTGTTTTAAAATGTATTATTTATTAATTATACTTTCCAGTTCACTGCTAGGAGGCTGTGAACCTAAAGAGAGCACAGAGTGTTAATCTTCCTGAATAATTAGTGACCAATCAACGGAGGCTTTTCACTGAACCATATGGACCCAGTGAGCTGTGTGATTGGGTGACATCCCTGTGCCTGTGTTTTCTCCGTCAAAGGCCTGGTTGGTCAGTTTGAGTGGTCACAGCATTTCCCTGACTGTGGTAGTACCTCTCAGTCGCCTGTTGACGTGGTAACCACACAGACTAAATATGACCCCGGTTTGGATCCTGTGACCCCGCTGGGCTACAGTCAGCATGGCAACAAACCCTTCACCCTGTACAATAACGGACACACAGGTAACTATGGCAGCCAGCTGATTTCCTGCTCCTAGTTTGACCCCTTATGTGTATACCCGTCTGTTTATACAGCACTTAAATGTTACCTGGCAGCTAACTTTTACAGCCAATTAATCACTTAAACAGATGCAGCTCCAGTTTCTCCTCATGTGCCTTCTTAGTACATTACAGAGAACATTTAAACTGTTTTGTTTTATTTTTCACTTCATCAGCTGTTATTGAACTGCCAGAATGGATGGGACTCGGGGGCCTGCCATGGCTCTTTACAGCCGTACAAATGCACCTGCACTGGGGCAGTGGTGGCCCAAGTCACGGAGGGAGTGAACACACCATCAATGGAATGAGTGCAGATGCAGAGGTACATTTAAACACACTGAACCGTAAACCACACGCTTCTCCTCCTCCTTTTTTTTCTGTCTCTCTATGCAACCAGTCTCAAGAAAATCGGTTTCCAACTATCAACTAATGTTTGCTAAAGGTGTCTTTCTGTTAAAAGGGAGTGCTCTCCTTGCTACCATCACGTCAGTTTCAGGTTTTTGGTTCTGTAAAGCATCTTGAGACAATTTGGACTATATGTAGTAAATGCAACTGAATTGAACTGAACCATGTGGGTGTTAAAAGGTGATAGCACAGTATGAACCACAGACAATGAACAGTGGCATAGTAGAATATTGTAACAGCCCCTGTCTCTAATGGATTTCTATCGCTGTTTCATAAACACAAACTGCTGTTTGTTGTGTGTGTGCGCCATGATGTGGGGATATGATACGTATTTTGGAACAAGCTGTGAAGTCTCTCTCACTCAAAACAGACACATTAAGTTATTTTTTATTAATTTCCACCCTGATCTTCAACAATCAACATTCATTCATTTTCTGTAACCTCTGGAGGGTCACAGGGGGCTGGAGCCAATCCCAATTGTCATTGCGCAAGACACGGGGTACACCCTGGACAGATCTATCGCAGGGCAAACACATAGAGACAGACAACCATTCAAACTCACACCTACAGCCAATTTAGAAGCATGTGTTTGGACGGTGGGAGGAAGCTGGAGTACCCAGAGAGAACCCACGGAGACACAGGGAGACAATCAACATGATTGCATCAATATTTAACCACATTCATTTATTTTTTAACATCAGAATCACACACAGTGCACATATTAGATGATTTAATTTGTTAATTCTCGATTAGATTTGTGTATTATGAATGATCAATGCGATCAGGCGATCATTTATAATAGTGTGTGTGTGTGTTTGTCTGAAAGAATGAGGCTAAACATCGCTTACGCATGAGCACCCCTGCTAAATAGGTGGTCTTTGATGTGACCCAGGAAGCATTGTGTTCACACTATGAAAGGAATGTGGTCAAATGCTTCCCAGATCAGATCCAAATGTGGTCTGAGATCAAATCACTCAAATACGTCCTGTATTGCCCAGGATGGGTATGAATGCAAGGCCATAATGAACTGATTCCCAATAACCAGTGACCATCAAACTGTAAAAGCTGCTTTCCCTATCTATTGTGTTGTGTTTACAGTTTGATAAATCGAAACCCCAAGAGAGTGAGCTGAATAAAGTTTAACTGAGCAAACAAAATAGAGAAAGGATGCAGAGGGAGTGGTGCAGAGGGAGTGTCACTGGCCAGGTTTGCAAAACTTTTTTCGAGTGTGAGTGGCCAAAGTGAAAAAGCCATAAATGATACAGTGAAGACAAGGAAGAGGACAAATATTAGTTCTAAACCTTTTTAGAACTATCCAGCATGCATGAATGGTTTTATTACATAACAATGTCTAAATACTAGTTTGTTTTGTTCTCTGTCTCTCAAAGTTTGCACACTGTAGAGCAAAATTTAATGAAGTAACACAAGCTTGTGAGGAGTCCACACACTGCCGTTTTGTCAAAACACACTGAGGCTGATGAAAACAGCTCATAGTGACGATGAAATTGAGAATGAGTAATTTTGACAGCGTGGTAAGTGGACGTTAGGAAGAAACGGACCAACAGGAAGAGTCCAAATTGACCAAGAAATAACTTACGAACAGATCTTCCTTACTGAACCTTCACTTGTTAAGAGGAATAGATAACACAGGTATCTCCTCACCTCTGTCTTTCTAAACCACATGTACCCCTCCTCCTTCCAGCTACACGTGGTGCACTACAACTCTGAACTCTACCCCAACATTTCCGCAGCGATGACACAGAAAGACGGCTTGGCAGTTTTGGGGATTCTCATTGTGGTAATGACACTTTTCTGTCACACAGCAGCAATGCACAAAATAATCAGACGAGAAACTGTTTCTGGGTGAATTATGTGGAGGAATGTAAGAAACATTTAGGCCTGAGCTTTGGTTTCCCAGACAGGTGAGGAGACGAACCCGGCATTTAACAGCATCCTCAACTACCTGAGCCGGATCAGACACGCAGGTAAGCAATTTAGCTGTTTACCGTTCATTTCATTAACGACTGAGTTATTTTACAAAAGCTCTGTCAGCAGCTTTCATTTCCACCGATTTTAACAGAAATCTATTCTCCACACAGTCACAGTTCATAAAATAAATGTGAAGACTTAATGTCATAAAAGAGGGGGACTTCATAACTATGAGAATATTTACTTCTAAAATCTGCTATAACCTCACAGACGCCTTTTTCTCTGACTTTCATCCACTATCAGACCAGAAAGCGTCCATTCCAGCCTTCGACGTCCAGTCCCTGCTCCCTAAGGATCTGGGACGCTACTACCGATACAACGGCTCCTTGACAACACCGCCCTGCTACCAGAGTGTTATCTGGACGCTGTTCCATGAAAGGGTTCAAATCTCAAAGGCACAGGTCCGGTTGAAACACTGACATACAGCTAGCTCATCCAGAGAAAGAGAATCAGAAAGAGAGACTCAACTTCAGCTTCATTAAGACATTTTTTTGTACTGGCCTGTACATATCTACACAAACACATAGACCACACTAAAGCTGTGATGGTCAATTTAAAATTATTTGTCAGTTTAGATGCACGTCGTTAATTATCAGCCTTCTAAGTTATTCTTCTGACTTCGAACATGAAGGAATA
Source organism: Chelon labrosus (assembly GCF_963514085.1). Taxonomy (NCBI): domain Eukaryota; kingdom Metazoa; phylum Chordata; class Actinopteri; order Mugiliformes; family Mugilidae; genus Chelon; species Chelon labrosus. Next base: position 10,068,054 of record NC_140345.1, read on the forward strand.
TTATACTAGGCAGTTTGGATGAATTCACATTAGAAATGATTGATCAATGCAATGCAACACCCACTTAATTACAGCTGATGCGTTAAATAAACTAAGAATCCTCTTTTTGAAATTCCTCTTTTGCCATTACAGAGCTGCTAAAAACCTGTGAAAGAATGCTGCCTTACAATAACAGAAAAGTCTCTAAATCTAAGGTTAAAGCCTTGTCCTGGACTAACCTGACTTTTTGATATTGTCATTTAAGTTACACACCAGCAGTGCACGTTAGAAAGCAACTTCATCACACTGACTCACAACAACAACTATACAAAAGGAAATTCAGTAGAAAAAACAACAATAAATTAAAATAATATAAAAATATATGTTTATTGCACTTGGTAATAAATATTCTACACATCCATGTCCCGTTCATTTCTCCACTACAGCTGCTCAAGCTGGAGACGATTCTGTACTCCAGCAAAGTGGAACAGACAGACAGGATGCTGCTGCAGGATAACTACCGTGCAACACAGCCGCTCAACCACAGAATCATCTTTGCATCCTTCTCTGCAGGTTAGTTCAATGCTGCTGTTTTTTCTTTTTAAAAAAAAAAAAAAAAAAAAAGAAAAAACAGAGTCCAAACGTGATCTTGATTACTGTTATAAAAGCTAAAAACATGCACATCAATAACGTAATGTATAATTAGTATATTCATCCTTTCAGACTGAACAAATGTGGAGCTGCAAAAGCTAATCTGCTCTGAACTCTCATGTTGTACTCCATCGGTGGACTGTAATGCCAACCTGCTGCTCATAATGCAAGCCTCAATAACAAGCCTGTGGGTGGTCACATAGACCAAAGGTAGCAATTAGTCCACTGCATGCAGGGAGCGAAAAGTGGAATGTGGAAAGGCGTGCAGGAATATTAACGATAACCGGTGACTTTGTCTTAGAGAAGGAGTCTTAGGAAAGTGGGGTTAGAGGGAGAGAAAGCGGAGGGAATACAGGGGGAAGGGTGGAAGATCAAGGAGAGCAGTGTTTGTTTGCGAGCTGATTAGAGAAAAAGATTTACGAAAAACGAAACACTGACTCCATTGTTGTCACACAAGTTCGACTGGGAAACAGGGAGAGGAAAAGGAGACAGAGAGGACTGAAACAGGGAGACAGGGTGCTAGACAAAGACAAAGGAGAAAGAATTTGAGTGAAGTGCTCATTGTAGTGAGTGACTGAACTGGAAGGCCTCTGATATCAGCACTGCTGACAAAGACAGCAACGCTGGGTGGACGTAACAGTTTCAAACCGAGCAGCACACTGTACAAAGACAAACCATCCAATCATCCTGACAGAAATATAATATCAGCTCTGATTTTTCTTATAATTTACTTTGTGTTTTGTAGAATCGGGGAAAGAGCTTTCTTCTGGTAAGTTATTTTTTATTTATTTTTTTCAGAATCAAACTATCTGTCCGCTGTACCTGGTAATAATATTCCTCCTTTGAATCATTTAGGATCTTTTCATGAGCTTTTGTGATTTTCCTTGCAGGGGAAGTCACAGCCATAGTGATAGGAGTGATGTGTGGCTGTGTAGGTCTGGCAGTAATCATTCGCTTCATCGTCAAGACAATACGGTAAGGTCTCGTGCTCATTTCCGGAGACCCGTTTGCTCTCCTAATCCGACAGGGGCCGACACTGCTCAGTGTGGAAGAATCCAGTCTCTTCTCACTCTGTCTCCTTTCTCTTGGCAGATTTTTTAAGCTCCTCCACCTTGAAACAGTTGCGGTAAACAGGTGGTTTACCTGATCTCACCACTGACAAGGATGATCCTCAGCTTGCACTGAGTGTTAACAGATATCCTTTAGTGCAGATCTGGGGGCCAGTTCCATGGTAATGTAATGGGGCTATGGTAAAATTTGGCTAAAAATGGCAAAAATCTTTTATCCATGTTGAACCACCACAAAATTATGAAAGAGTCTGGTGTTCCAAAATATATGAATCAGAGCCCAACTGATACGCTATCATAGATGCATGGTATGTCAGCACACATTTCAGTCAGTGAGTTACATCAAAACAAAAAAACGCCAATTTGGAAACGTTGTCTAAACTTCTTAATCCTTTTCTCTGCACCTCTTGATCATAATTCTTAATGAATAGTAAGTCATACTTATCAAAGTATTATTCCATAATAATAATTATTCCAACCTAATTGACTTAAATGTACATGTCTAAATTTTAGAGTTACTGTAGCTTCCAAAATGCCCATGATCATGAGCACATATAAAAGTCAAAACTAAATCTGAATATATAAATCTTAGAGAAGCTGTGTTTGTATTGTCTGTAAAATGTGACACATTGCATTGTGATTGCAATAGCTCCCAGACAGTAGTGCACAAGCCATGGTCACACACACTAAATGTAGCGCCCTGTTTGATTAATGGACAGAGACTTGGACAGACTTTTTGAGTCCTGATGCAATCGTCTCAGCGCTCCGGTGAGCTGACGGTTTCGTTTACAGTGGTCAAAAATACTTCAGTGTTAGGTTGGGCTCTGATAGAAACGTCACTGAGTGTATAATCCTCTCGTAATGTTTCACCATAAAAAGCCAAAAGCCCCCCTAAGATCAGCGCTGAGGATAATCTAATCCTCTGACCTCTGCCTCAATAACATGCCTGTTTCCCACATCTCTGTTACGCTTTCTCTCATAATTACCAGCGATTAATGGAAGTATGTGGCGGGGTTCACCCTGTGTCCCAACCAGCAAGTGATTCGAGCTTTCCACTGCTTTAATCAACAGTTCCCAAGGTTCCCTTATACACTGTTGCCCATAAAGTTGGAATAATTTCATTTTCAGACACATTCCTCTTTTTATTCCTATTTATTCACATCAGTTTTATGTAAGTCTTGAAAAGATATACACTTATAAATAAATGACATTGTCACAATCATTTCATGAGAAGAGGTAAAAAAAAAAAAAAAAGTTATTCTAATTTTATGGGCAACAGCGTATGTTCTCAAATAGGATTTTCATTGGTCGATATAATGTTAAAGCTGTAGTGTGGGAATTCTACCCACAGTATAAGTGTGCGTTTGTTACATTCAAACCCTTTCCAAATCATGCTAATTAAACTAATCACCACCAAGTAAGTATCTCAAGTATTTTGCAGAATATTTAAATTTTAAATCCGCTAGAGCTGAAGAGGGGAGCAACAGTAGCAATGCAGAGAGAGAGAGTTTCCTACAGCATCTTACCTATAGCTGAGTTTCTATGACCTCTGATCTTCAATTATGATGCTTTATCAGGATGTCCCTTAGACTCTTGTCATAGCCCCTTCAGGGGACCCCTGCACCTCACTTTGGGAACTATCAGCTTTGATTTTGTCAATCAGCCGTGTGCATTTACTTTAAAAAGTCGTCTCAAATCGCCCACCTAATGAGGGCAGAGGCGTAGCCTGGGATGAGGTTTTGAAGTACATGCACACAGCCACTGTCCTTAAAATGTCAAATCTGTGTTTTTCTTGCTATGTCAGTCATGTGATTCTGTGTTTTGATCTTATGACAGCTCTACCTCTAGCTGGGACGTCCTGCCCAGTAACCGGCCCGCTCCCATGCCAAGGTCGCTCTTCAAAATCATGACCTCTGACCTGTAAACATTAACTTAGAAGAGTTAGATTCCTGACCACTTCTCCTTCCTTTAACCCCCTCCCAACTCACAGTCATTTATCCTCTTGGTCTAGACTTTAACACCTCTCTTAGAGTATTAGCGCTTTGAGGAATTCCACAGCCAGTTTTATACTGCACGTATTTACCCTAGATTCTAATCTAAGCTTTCAAAAATGACCAAACTGGTGAAAGTGTTTTGGAAATTCTTTGACAACAGTCAGCGCTAAGAATAATCCTTTAATTTCAACATTTTAGGTGTTCAGAGTTTGGTCCACCGCCCATTAATGAGTGTAATGCATGCGTGGATGCATGCGTGTGGCTCTAGGGTTCTGTTGCAGTGTCTGTAAAACTGTAAATCTACTGGTGAATCCACAAAAATGCATTTTGCAAAATTTGAACTTGAACATATAGCAACGAACAAACACTTTATAGGAACACTTGAGAGAATGAGATGTGTAAACACGTGTTAGTTTTTTTGTTGACTAAGGCATAAAGGTGATTGGCCTGGACAAGTGTCCAGCAGGGAGCGGTGTGGATGCAGAAAATCAAACATTTTTATTGTTTATGATTAAGCACCGAGAGAGATAGAGAAAAAGAAGCTAGGTGTGCTGTGAGCTAAAGGCTAATGACCCAAAACTAAACCATGTTCAACATCTTAGTCTAGTGTTTCATCATGCTTGCTTTGTACAAAGCACACAGTGAAGCTGAGGAGGATGCAGTTTTCTTAAACCGAAAATATGACCTGATGATGGCTTAGACAAAACGTCAGGGGTCACCAAAATTATTAGAACAAACCCTCACACTGACACAAATGATTGTAGCTAATTTGGCATCCAACATTTGTCGAGACATTTCTGTTAAAATTACATAGATGAACCTGACGGTGTGACTCAGAGCAGAGGATGAAGTCAGAGGACCATTAATGTCTGAACAGCTTTTCATGGTAGTCCATATGATATGTGCTGAGATATTTAAGCCTGGACAAAGAACCAACTGACACTGCTATCCCTTGAAGGATTGCTAAAATAAGAGGGGCATGGAAGGAGGGGATGTTTTCTAATATATAATGTACATTATTCAAAAAGCATATACAACTAGACAGAGCACATCTAGCCACATCTAAATTAGCCACCAACATGTTTACATGCGTATGTAATCTTTTTCAGTTCTGAGACAATCCAGTGGGCATCTTAACAATTTTAAAATGACTGACTGCACTAATTTATCCTCTTAATTCAATATTACCACCAATGTGTTACCACATGGTTCTTCTAAAACACACCGGTGGACCATTCGTTTTCATCAAACACTCAAACTCAGGCTGTGTTTCTGACGAAGAGGGACCTCTTCTGGATAATATAACACACTACACTGACATAACACCGTTCTCCTGGCAGTTTTGCAACACGTGGGATGACTCACCGGGGATAACTTTTGCACTTTCATGTTTCAGGATAAAAGAACCAGAGAAAGGAAAAGAAAAAAAGCAAGACTTGGCTCTGAACTCGACCTCGGAAGCAGAAAAGAAAGAAGAACCCTCGCCGTCCCCCCAGACTGAGCCCTAGCTGACAGAAGCACCCATCTCAAACCACACTGTCATGTTCCCTCTTGTCAGTGACGTTATTACTGATCCAGAGAGCAAACAACAGTTACAGGTTCAACAAGAAAAGGTTTGATCAAAAGCAACAGGAGGACGTAACCTGGACAAGTCACCTGCAGCCCTGCACCCGGTGACGTCAGCAGCATGTCTTCAGCTTGAACGTGAAGTACTTGGCATAAACTTGTCACCTTGCTGGCTCATGTTCATGCACGGCTCGAGCATGCCTGGGATTAATGGCTGCTTCATGTAAATACTTTGTAATATATATATTTTGTTGTTTTTTTTCCACATTTTGGAAGTTACTTCACCTTGTTGATTGAAACACAAGCACAGTGCACTATATGAAGTATAACGGACGTGGTTACTGGTGTATTAACAATATCAATGTAATGTTATTACGAGACTTAAGGATCTAATCAAAAAAGACAATTTGGCATTAAAGCAAATGAGAGGTGTTCCACTTGTACATGTGGATAATGTTGTAAATGGATGAGTTGTATTTATGGGAGGACTTTGGGTGCCATCTTTGTCTGAATGACTTTTTTTGTTGTTGTTGAATCTAAATTGTCAACATGGGCACCACATTAAAACACCTGAATGTCAAACTTGGGAGTGTTGATGTTTTTCATAGGGCTTCTAAGTTGCCTGTAACTTTAACACTGGATCTGGTCACAACACACTTCAGGCCAGGATTTCATTCATGTGTCAGTAGAGGAACAAGAAAGATTAGGTTGGGCTTTTTGAAGATGAGACATCGTTTTGATGCCTATGTCCAACCAAACAAAGTATTCTAGTGAAGAGAGAGACCGACTACTCTTCTTACACTGTGTTTTATGAGCAATCACACATAACCCATCAGTCATCACTTAGTACGAGTCACTCTCCAGACAACCATACGTCCATCCATTCATCCATCCATCTAGCTTCAATGTATGAAGCCTTTAATTTGTCCCAAAGTCCTATGACTAACTCTTCAAAATTAGAAGAATTTGGGCAAAACCTATCTACGACTTTGGAAAACACTAAATTAGGACATGACGTTAATTGCATATTGAAAGAAAAAAAGTCAGGCCAGCAAGAACAGGAGAAAGCGACAGTTTAAGCTGACATAACTAATATGCATCCTTAAAACAATTATATCTTTCTTTCCAAGTTTCATAAATAGTATTTTTATGTGCGTGTGTATTCTCATGGTATCGTTTCCTCTACAAAATGAATGGCAGATGTTTGCTCCGCAATGAGGAAGCTTCATATAATTAGATTTCAATCATGAAAGTGAAAATTTCTAATCACTGGGGACATCTGTGCTATGTTAATTCGCTGTAAGTGGTGACCTTATGACACCAATTACCTTTATCTTGCATTTATTTCATGCATAAAATTTAATAAATCAAATATTGGCAAAACAGAATGCCCATTATAATCAGTTAGATTATATGTATTTTGTTTTTTTAAGCTTAAAATACCCATTTGCACATGCGTTTATACCTGAACTAACAAATATCTTGGGTTACTTTGTATAATAAGACAAGACTTCTATAAGAAAATGAAGTCGGTTTAGAATGACTTCATTTTTTCTTTCTCTACAACACATTTCTCTTTTTAATAATCAACCATAATTATCATATATTTAGTCAATCCTTGTATTGCAAAGGCTTTGAATATTGCTGTTTGTTTCTGCAGTGTGATTCAGTCAATATCAAGACTATTTCCAAGAATAACTGGACTTTTTTGTGGTTCATTAACACCAGTCCACTGGGTGTAAGAGAGATCACTGAATCTCTGAGTGATGACCAAAAACTTAAAACATACTGTATACATCCTAAACGCTATGTCAAACACAATTGAAAACGTTTCACAGACCCACAAAAAGCAGCTCTGAAGGCAGCACACACCCTCAAACAGTGTGCACCCACAAATAGCTCACTGGACCTTTCCTAAGTATTTACAGCAGTAACTGGATCAGCTTGCACCATGTTGCTCTAAAGCACATCCGTGTGGAGAGAGCTAAGTAATGCACACACTAGTTTAGGCCACTCCCACTCTCACTGTACAGGAAGCGCAGTGTGGAAACAAAACTGAAGGACAGATCAAAGATCTCACATCTGGACAGTTTAGCTCCCATCTATTACATCTACTGCTGCCGGATCACGGTAAGGAAGTTCTCCGGGCAAGGCAAGCAGCTGTTTTCTACTTCCTCTACTGCTTTCATGTTTAAAAAACTGCACAGCTGTGATTTGTCAGACTCTGCTCTTCTACAGACACTGGTTTTTATGCGTCAGGTCTATCTTTAGTACAATGGAGTAGCACGATGTAAGGTAGCAGCGTGCAGTAAAAAGTTCTAATGTGCTTGTCATATGTTCATTTGTATTTTACAGTCGGACTGCTGGGTAATGGCTGCTCTCAGAGCTTCTCTCTCTCTCACCATTTGTCTCCTGCTGGCTCATGAAACTTTGACCAAGAACGACGCACCTTGCCAGCTCACCACATGGAGGAGCGGCTTCAAAACCTTCATCAAACGCCACATCCCCGAAGGAACTCCTTCTTCACTCGACCAGAACGAATGGGAGCACTACATCAGGGAAGGTGGCAGTTGTGACAGACCCACACAGTCCTTCCTCCCCCCTAAGGACCTGGAGAGGGTGAAAGCTGTGTGCACAGAGAGAGGGGGGAAGACCTTCAAGGATAACCTGTGCATCAGCCGGGAGCCTTTCGAATTCATCACAGTGAGGAGTGTCAAGAATACCTGTGGGATTAAAAGCGTCACAAAGGAAAAGAAGCATCTGATCCTGGCCTGTGAAGAGCTGGATAATCAGTGTTTGCCAATCCATTTCGAGGGAAACCCTGACAATGAGAAGCCAAATAACAACGCCAGAGGCTGTGGGGAGCCACAGGGTAGAGGTCATGCTCCCAGCTTGAAAAAGACGTGGCTCTGGTTGTTGTCTGTTCCTCTAATCATTGCTTATGGCTAATAACTTTTCTTTAAATTCAAGGAACTAAAGAAGATGGACGTTTTTAATCACATTTGTTTTTTAAGCACGTTTTTGATCTTTGAAAACAGTCCTTTCAGTGTTAAATCACATCAGCAACACACCTGCCAAATATTTTAAAGGGATTGAATTATATTTTGAAAATTGAAAGTATATTTGTAACAACGATTTCTGTTTTTATTTGCATGTGTCAGTCCATATGCGAGTTTGCTTTGAATAGTTTAGTGGTTAGGGACGGAACAAATCTGAGACTGTGTTCAAATCATTTTCTACGTCTTTCCAATTTTAAAAAAGCATTAATAAAATTTTCTTACAAAAGTGACCCATTGACTTTCCTCTGTGGATACTTTCTAAATGTGATGCTAACGAGTTTTCTTAACCCTGACCATAAAGCACACTTTCCTCAAAAGACGGGAGTTCGGGAAGCTGTCAAGACTAAACTTGATAAGACATTTATCAGAAGATTTTCTTACATTTTGGACTGTTCTTTCATTTATAGGAATTAATAACACGTTTTTGTCTAAAACATGAGATCACAGACCCGACAGTGCTGTACAAATGTCTCTGATATGAGATATGTACATATAACATATAATTTGAAGATTTTCAACCAAGAAAAGATGAAATTCATGAAGTTTATTTTTATAAAACTGAGAAAATGTAAACTAATTACAGAAATGAAAGTCCTTTGTACTCAGCGTTTCCTCTTTGTCATGGAGCACATAATTCCCAAATGCAGGTGTTTAATTGTCTTGCATTGATAAAAGTAGCTTAGTGAATATTACTGACACACACTGCTAATGAACCTACAAAAGTTACCTTCCTGTTTTGTAAGGGAATAAATAATCTTGCATCTAAATTCAAATGTACTTTGACGTTGTTCATGTACACCATGTTTGCTTTCCATGTCAGTGTTTAGCAGCCACCAGATGAGAAATATCTCAACACACACATCAGGCACAATGTTCTCAGTGTTCACCGCTGAGTCACATCTAAACAACTGGGTGTCTGGGTAGTTTTTCTTTCCAACACATTCTTGTCTTTCAGTCCATGTTAAATCCTCCGCCAACTTACTCGTCACTCCTTAAGAAACAGTTCTTTATAAGGCTACTCCACCAGCTTAGCATTGCATGCCTATAATATTGTTGGACTCAAAATGGGCATTTTTTTTTTTTTAGCTCTGTGCCTACATTACCCACAATGCATAGTACAAGTTAATGTAGCCAAGCAGCTTGAAGCAAAGATGAGATCTGATTTTTAATTTCAGGGCTCCTCAACAAGAGTAAATATTAGTCAATGAGGCAACTGAACTTTTTCAAAGTGTGGGGTCCGAGAGCAATTCTATTTCACGTTGTCGAAACCGCCTGAAAACCATATCCTAAACCTAAAAGGAAGTGAAAACGATTGGAGGCCTAGATGGATCACAACACTGGTAACTGCTGTCACTCTGCAGGCCTCACAGTGAAACTAGTTCTCAGATATCTGTAGAAACATGAGTGTTCTGACTGCTCCTGTACCCGCAGGGATGTGAGTGACACACAAAGCTGTGCGCACCAAACAGAAATAAACACTGACAACAAAAGCTGCATTAGTTACAGTCACTTAATGTGGCTGCACATGCCCCAACATCTCCCACATGCCTGGAGACAAAAAGTTCAAGGTGTGTGAACAGGGCGACACGACACCGCCTGTGTGTCACCACAAGGTGGCAGCAGAGTGGCTTATAACTCACCACTGGAGCACATGGTGAATACTGTACCCTCTTTTTCCCAGCAATTTTTTTAGTTTTTATTGAAATAGAAACAAAATGACTTTTCTATGACAATTTTCTCCCATATTGGGTGGTATACAAATCACACAGTGAAACGTGGTAGCATGCTACCCGGTTTATCTGGTTCATACCATAGACAGCCCATGGTTCATGCTAATAAAAACAATCTGGCTGCAGTTTTATACTCAGTGGGCGGCAATGAGATTGTGTCAGCAAAGATTCTCAGTCATCCATGTAAGGATATATCAAAAAAAAACAAATGCTACTGGTCTTATTTTCTTGAATATGTTTCAGCAGTCATCCAAGTGACGCCTTTACTTAAGAATGTCTTGAAGAAGCCTCAAAAACTTTTCTTTAGCTGTCAATCTACTGATGTCTAGCTTTTCCCCCTCAGGTGAACAATAAAATAAAGCTTGACACAGAAAACAGGAAAATAAGAACGAGGGGGTGTTATGTACAGGTAAACTACAGTTATAGATAGGCAAGACTGGAATATGAGTCTGTGTATGACTGCATGTATAAAGACATGCTATATAGCGCAGGTGAGGCTCTCAATTCGTTTTTTTTTTTTTTTTTTTCCAGAATAATCTCAAGATCAAGTTGCAGCAAAGAAAAAAAAATGATGTAAAGAGATCACTTGCACATGTGTCTAAACTGGTTTGGTGATTGCTGCAACCATGATCTTCAGCTGTCCTTTCCTTTTCTTATTTTTACAGTTCACTTCTGACTCATGATTGTGTTGCAGAGGCGCAGGAAGACAAGCGTTTGTTAGCTGATAATTCACTTTTCTAATATATAAACTATCCTTTCAGCTTCCCGCAGGCCGTTGGCAAAGTCATAAGATCACGAAGAAATCACAGGACTTCTTACTTTTCCGTTTTCTCCTCAAGGCACAGAGGAACGCTAAGCAGGCCAACTGCTATACAGGCCACTGAAAAAAACTAAACACAATACAATACATACATTCTGGGTCATGTCATAATGGAGACTTTAGGGACACACTCTGGTGGGCACATACAGTAACAGTGACCAGAGGCTGACCTTCAGTATTTAACTGGAGTTAATTCCTAATCCGTGAGATCATCATAGGAACATGCAAGCACATACATATACAGTTCACGGGGACCAGTGTGAGCTGCACAAAGTCACGCCGATAAGAACGCTGTCTTCTGAACGCACACTGCTGGCACACACAAAATAGCGGCCGAGGAAAAAGCAAACGCGAACAACAATCGTTGACTTGAGTCAAAGAGGAAAAGCAGCAGGAGAATAAAAGAATGAGTGCAGAGTGAGAGGCAGTGTGAGGGTGGAGGGGCTCAGCGGGAGGATGCAAGCAGAAGGAGGGACGATGAAAACACGGCTGCACTTTTATTGAACTTCTTTTTTTTTTTTTTACAAAAACAAAACGCATCGATATGAAATAAGGTGAAAAGCAGTTAAAGTATGGGAACTGGCTCCTGTTATTCTTCTCAGTTTTCCCTCCTCTGCCATCCACTGCAGTCCACAGTACTTCACAGCTTTTCTAATGAACGCCTCTATCTCCTTCACTTCCTTTTTCTGTATATTTAACCTCCCTTTTCTGCTCTCTCTTCTCACTCCGTCCTCTCTGCTGCCCTCGGTCTTCCTGTCCAGTGTAAGGCAATTCCGCATCATTCAGGCCCGTACAATGCAGCTTCACAGAGCTGTTGTCACGCCTCACGGAGGGGCCCATGTGCTCATTAAAACTGTAGGTGGCAGTGACATGAACAAGTTGCTAAAGGGAAGTTTTAAAGAGTCAGATGTGAACAAATTAAAGCTAAAATTCACAGAACAAACATCTTCTGTTACTTTTGAACACAGTTTTACCGACTCGTCTCTTTCCTGGTCGAACCTCTCTAAGCCCTCGCTCTCCCGCTGTCCAGACCAACTCATAACAAATGGGAGCGATAATTAGAACCACAAAGACCAAAAGAGGGGGAGGGAGGAGGGATTTTAGGGGGGCTGAAGGACAAAAGGAATAGAGTGTGAGTAATACAAGCGTCTGGGTGCAACTGCAAAGGCATCTGGATGTTTAGTCTTATGTACACAAGGAGACTCTGCTTGAGTCACGCACACACAGTACCCACTGTAATGAACTGATGGTGGTGTGCGTAGGCAGGATATTAAGTAATCTGCACTTTTGGTTTGATTCCAGTAAAAAATACTGCAATCCAAGGATAAAAATGAATGAGCAACATTCAACATATGTTCGCTTATTCATGCTGACACAGCAGAGCCGTCCGATGATTTTGACAAGCTATGAGGGGACTCTATATCTCATTTGATTGTAAGTTTCCATTCTCTTTCTCAGTTCTTATCTTTTCCTTTCTGCTCTTTGGTCTCCCACACCCTCCACCTCCTATTACCACATAGTTAAATGCTGCCATCCCTGCCGCTCTAATCAGATCCGTATGGTTTGCTGGGTCAGTGTGCCAGCAGCCCTCACTGTATCACTGCAGCAGTTTGTTGTTAAACTGCTGTGAAAGGAAAGTCATACAGAGTAGTGGTTAACGAACATTTTGCCTTGTGACCTTTTAAATTAGAAAAAACGGTTTCTGCTTCTCATAATGTAATTTTTAGCGACACGGAGGAGTTCAGCCGTCTAGTATTTCAGGTTGAATGTGCAGAGATGACAGAAATCGGCACCGCTTTGTGTAACATGTGGGTTTTTGTCTTCCTTCCTGTCCAGTTAATCACCTCACACTCCCTTCTACTCATCTTGGGGAGGTCTCAAGCCCACACTGTCACAGACGTAAATCACAGGAGAAAGATACAGTAATTCATGGAACTTTTGTCTGCATGCGTGTGCAGTTCTTGCCCAATGGCTTCCTATGAGGCTAAAGGCCAGCAATAATGACTTCCAGGAGACGGCGTTTTGGAAGGCCAGGGTCAAGTTCACATCTGGGATTACTAGGGTTACCGGGGTGAGAGTTTTTACTGGAGGTCATCCGGATGATAAAGTGGAGAATGCCACTGAAGTGTGACTTGACTGCGGTCTGATCGCACTCACATTCACACGCATAAGCTCCTGCTTGTGTGGACGTGTTGCTGCCTCTCATAAATGGTGATGGCAACATGAATTTGATAAGGGCCGCATTTGAAATAAGAAACCACTATGCTGAACACGCTGCACACGTTGCATGAAGCGAGCAGTCTGCAGATAGTTCCACAGATAAAGTTCAAATCAGTGTCATTTGAATGAGTGGAGGAAACAGGAAACAATAAGCAGCATAGGAGGAAACGAGTGGGGAGATATTGTACAGGCCAACCTGGTGGGGGTGTTGATTCAAGGCTCAGTCTGATTTGAATGAAACGGAGGCTCAGCAGAGAAGGAACTACAGCAGTCATCTGTTTAAACTAGAGACATGTAATAGATATTTTCAGTGTCTGTTAAATACAAAAGTAATGTGAACATTTTCAGCATTTCTGTCTTAAAATTAATTGTGTAAAATGAAACTGGTAACAGTTAATGCTGAATGACAATTACGGTCATTATGGTTTACACTTTTAGTGCATTATGTCTAGTGGTACTAATAAAGCTGCACAATGTTCCCGATCTTTTGTAGTTATTTATTTTGGGTCTGCCATAAACCAAAACCACCATGCGTTTTGAGTCTGGACTTGAAGGCGACTTCTTCTTCTTCTTCCCCGGGGGAAGGACATTTTGTTTATTTAAGATCAGATCGAGACTCAGGTCGTCTGATACTGAATATTATAAGATCAGTATTGGATCGGGATCAAAAAACTTGATCGAGACATCCCTACCACAAACCATGATTTTACCATGAGTACTTCCAAAAGCTCATCCAGAAATTCTCAGTCTCTTCTGCGTTATTGTTTATCTTATTCTTACCGTGTGAGTCATTCTTTCTGATATGAGCCAAACTTTACTGTAAACAAGTCACACTAGACTTTGTTTGGCATATACTGTATGTGGTACGGCCTACCTGTCAGCGTCTGTGATGACAGTTGGTGATATCAATATCAGTTACAGACAATAATCTTACTACGAGAAAGAACAGAGAGATGAAGGTGTCTGAACAAAAGAAGTGAACAGTATGCGGTGAGGATAATAGCAGGAACATACGGAAATCAAGACGACTAATATAAAGTTGGCAGCAGATGAGCAAACTAATACTTCTTACCCCTCCAAAGACAGAGGTGTCTCTCTTTACATATCTGACGCCTTTATTCTTCTCCGTCTCTGTCACTGTCTGTTGGCTTTTGATCTCCTGGCTGTGTCGGCCTCTGACGCTCTTTGCTGACTCACCCTCTCTACAACAATGAAATAAAAAATGACCTGCACTCCAGTCTCTAACTTTCTCACTAACTATACCCCCCCTCCCTTTTCTTTCTTGTCCTTTCGGGTCCTCTCCCCTTCTGTTTTCCCCTTCTCCTTCTCTTCAACGTGCTTGAGGAATGTGTCCGAGCAGCACAAAAGAACAAAAGCTTGACAGGAGGAGGAAGAAGAAAAAGAGAAGAAAGGGGGAGAAAGTTGCATGAGGTAAAGAAGCGGCAGAAAGGAAAAAGGGGGAATGGAAGGAAGGAATGAGTGCAGAGAGAGGGAAAAGTTTAGAGCAGCAGAGCACGGTTGACTAGATTTGAATGCTGAGCGATGCTTTGTCATCACGTGCTGACATGCAGCATCACACACATTTCAGAGCTCTTTATCAAGCCCCCCGCCTCCCCCTCCCCTCTGAACGGCACAAACACACGATGGGTGAGGCTGTCACTGTGCTATACTGCATGGCTGCCTGTTTCATTCAATGGCCTTTGAAGCATTTCTTGTTATGTCATGGTAATATGCTAAAGGCCTGCGGTGAGGCTGAAGATGAATTTCCCCAACGTTAGACAGCCCTCTTTGTAATCTTTGTATTTGAATCAGTCACTTCCAAACATGATCAATGCCCCTTTTTCTGAAGACACCATATTCAACAGACCACCAAGCTGCTCACCAAGTGAGGAAGACTATATTATTATTTACACCCAGCTCTCCCAGTTCTACTTTACTCTGTTGCTTACTTTTAGAGGAAACAATTAAAGAGTTAAAAACTTGTAATTCAGCTGCAAAGCGGTTGACATAAAGAAAAGGTGAGGATTGGAGACTGGAGAGGAAATTACAGCTGTGATCTTGTGAGTACACGCTGTGATTGCAGCATGGTGTGTGGCCAATGACTTGTGTGTGTCTGATGAAGGAAGCTGTGTGAGCAAGCTTTGTTCACATCAAACAGACCCGCAGGGCCCGCTGTAATGCCCTGGATTTGGACGCACGTCCGTGCGTAAAAGCGCATATCCCGTTACCAAATAACAATCTGAGGCCGCCATTCCCCTCTGTTAGTCAGTGTGTCCTTATTATAAGTCTGACATTGAGCCGGTGAATCAGCGTGTGTGTGCGTGTAGCCTACACGGTTCACCGGGGAGCCATCTCCTGATGCTTTAAATCGCCCGGGTTACCTTGCGCTAATTCGCCATGCAGTGTAGCGGATGGGATCATCCATCAAGAGTCAATAGTTAACGTCCGCTTTGTCCGGTCGCCATCCATCATCAGCGCGTGCGTGCATGCGCGCATACATACAGAGTGTGTGTGTGTGTGTGAGGGCGTGTTCTTTGTAGGACTACCTCCGACCCCGCGAGCCCCTGGCCCTGCCCCGTCTGACACGTCTCCTCCCCTCCTCTCTCCCCTTTCTTCCGTCTGAGCAGCGGGGGGCGAAAGGCTCTAAGGGGAAACACCGCCGACCTGCGACAGTGCCACCTTTTATTTTAATCTCTGCTTCTGTGTGTGTGTGTCTGCAGCTCTCATGGGTTCGGGCTGTTTTTCCTCTGACGCAGACCCCGTTAAATGGATAACCCACCGGTCGCAGCCAGAAGCTGTATCCCATTACCCCCGCTTTTATTTTTATGACACAGCTCCGTAGCGCACGGGAGGCTGAGGAGTGAACTTGGCCTCCCTCGTTCTCTCTCTCCTCCACGCACACACTGCACATACACTGTTTCTTCCTTGGCAATGCCCTGTCGAGACGACATGCTCGGGCCACTGACTGGCTATAATCTATAACAACGTTGACTGCATAAAAAAAAATAAAAAATAAAAAATCATTACTGTCATGATTAGCTGTATCACAAGAAGCAAAACACATCATACGACCAAAATATTTTATAGCAACTATATGAAGAGATGCTTCTCCAGAGGGGCGCGGTCAGTTTGGCTCATTTCAGGTGCGCGCATGGATGAGAGGCAGATCTGAAATGCACATGCTGCCTACAGGGGCGTGGTCAGTTTTGAAGAACTGTAATCTGTTGGCCTCCGGGGCGTGTCCGCATGGGAAGGGGCGTGCGCGTCCCTACTCAAGTACCTTTACTTTCCGAGCAATTCATTTGAAGCGCAGCAGCATTTAACGTGCACTGGTGCATAGATGAGATAAGCGCTCTGACCCAGTCACTCAGCCATCCCGGGAAGACGACAGAAGCGACTGGAAAGGCAAACTATCCGACAGTCCACACTCTCAGTCAGTTCATCTGATCCGCAAACTACCTGCACAAGAACATGGAGCGCACAACTGCAGATTTCTCCGGCACTTGGGAGATGACGAGCTCAGAAAACTTCGAGGAGTTATTGAAAGCACTGCGTAAGTGACATATTTTTTTAAATAAAAACAAACAAAAAAAAACAACAACAAAACAAACCAGTTTTCTTTGCGCCATTGGGATTTTATGGAGCGTTTAATTATTTGCGCAATGGCAGACATCAGATGAGTCAGCCCAAACTGACAGTTTTCTCAGCACATTGTAGGTCAGATCTTCCTCTGCGTCGGTGCACCATGGATTACTCTGGATCGCGCGGGTGGGGGGTCTTTGTCATTCTGCAGAACCCAAAACTCAATGTCTGGCCCCAAGCCAGCCTCACCCCTTTTTTCTCTCATCTCCCCTTTTGGCCTCCCCTGCTAACACAATAGAGACAAACGGCAGCACATCTGTCTCGGTCACAGCCTCAGATTGTGTGTGTGTGTATGTGTGTGTATGTGCATGTGTCTGTGTGTGTGTGTTTTCAAGAGGACCGTTATGACACAATACAGTGCAGGACAGTCACATCATTATCTGAAGTGACTGTCTGAGACAAGGACAAACACCTGCCGCTGAGACCCACAGTGTTTTTGTCTGCGTTTGCGCCACATCACCGGGCGCAGCTGGAGTCGGGAACAGGCGTCAGTGAGTGCGCGCGTGCACGTGCGCCTGCGCGGAGCCACGGCGGTCTGTCGTTAGGAGCCAATTCCCATTAGATGACTTGCCAGTGCACACCTGGAATTCATATCCTCACGTTGAGCACACAGAGAGACATGAATGCACCAGACGAGCAACCCTTTATCTCACTCTCCCACACACGTAAACGTACCAACTTATTCCACTGCATTGTTATTTAATTAGCTGTCAAACGGCAATATTGTCCTGAATAGAGACACGCTACCACAGGGCGACTGTATGTTTGTCTCCATCACTTTTTGCAACCCTATGCGTTTAGGGAAGAGATTGCAGAGGAGTGAGGGGGAAAGGATAAGACAATGATTATATGTTATAGCTGAGCAAAAGAAGAGGCCATGGTTTTATTATGCCAAGTAGATCCACCATGTGTGTTACTCTGATGCACCTACGCAGAGATGTTACACCCATATTCAACCACAACAGGAATACAGGTTGAACTACTTTAAGTGACAACTCTTGTGTTTGAGCCAAAACGTTCTCTGTGGTACATACACCGCTGCATGTGCTCTTATAATGCCCCTCTGTCCCACGATCGCATTGAGGGCAACACGCAGCTGGATACAGCCTGTCAGCACCCACTACCCTCTTCCCTCCACCTGTCCTCTTTTCCTTTCCTCACTCCTGCTCTCCTCCCTCTTTCCCTCATCTCGTCCCAATTGCTTCCTCTGCCCTCTGCTCTTTGACCTCTGACACTGATCGTCGAGCTGTGCACGTCCCCGGTGGTCAGGTCTGGGTGAATCGAAGCATTTTGGTCACAGGTTTGCAGACCGGTAATTTGTAACTATTAACAACCGGGCAGTCACTTGAGGAGCTTCTGCAGCTCTCTGTGGAGCCCAAATGGTCCACAGAGAGCACTCTAACTCTGAGTCAGCAGACTGACAGCCCCCATTTCAGTGTCAGTTTTACCACTGGTTATCATGTATTGAGAGATACTGTACAAAGTGGAAATAACAAATAAATGGGGTATGTTAAGGCTTAGTCCATGAGTCAGATGAATTGTTTGCTTGAAATTATTCAACCCACTAATCCACGTTTGCACTCACATTTCTGCATGTTGTTATAGAATAAGTGTTTCTATTCTTTACTAAATGAAAAGATGCAATGCCACAGTGAAAACTAAACATGCCTTAAATGCAGTGCAGTATAAAGTGCAATATTTCCCTCTGAAGTCTTGTACGTATAGATATATAACTCAAAAGCTTCGACAAGTCCCAATAGTTGACATTTCCTGCATACCGATGTCTGTACGCACAATGCAATTTGCATATCTGTCAACAAGACAATGACAGCGCACATATGCATGGAGCCGTGTGTGCAGCACATACAGAGCATACAGTGTATAGGATCGACTCCTGACGCACGCTGAATGACTGGGCATTTCCTTGTGTATATATTTACACTTGGTGACAGGTGGGAATGTGTGTGAGGTGAGAAGTGTGAAACCCGACTCGACGGTACTTACACACTGGGCAACGTACACACACTTCCCCTCACACTTGGACAGAGATCTTCACACACCACACACAGACTACTGCCCCCCGTCTGTTTCCCCTCCTTCTCCCTCATCCTCCCTCCTTCCACACCCGTCTGCTCCTCTTTCCGTCTCGCTTCCCACGCTGTATCGTGGGTTTCCTTCCTCCTTTTTGTCAGTATCTGACGAACCTTTTCACCTTTCCATTTTCTCTCAAAACTTCATGTCCACTTCATTCCATATATTTGCACTTATATTATCTAGGAGTGTAGATAAAGTATGGTGGTGGTGATTAGACTGATTTTAGGTTAGCATCCTGCTTCCTTTCTCAGAAGTGTCTTTTCAGTAACTCTCTTCATCTTTGAGAGATACAGGTGATTAATGTAAACAAATGGAACATGTATGAAATATTTCTGTCTTGTTAAGATACAACTGCTGTCAAATCCATTCATATGGACTATGATATTTTTCTGCAGTTACGAGAAGTTGAAAAGAGAAAAATAATGCAGACTGGAGTGCAGCATTTATCATGTTCATCTGAATGTGTGAGACCATGAGTGTGTTTTTGCAAGAGGGCAAAAATGATTACGTCTGGGGGAAATACAGATGTGCGGACATGCTTTGTCATGATAGATAAATAAATAGATAGATAGATAGATAGATATTGTCCTTTTTTATTGTCCTTTTGTTTCCTCTACCATCCGTATTGGTGCTGTGCAATAAAAGTGTGCTACTTTGATTTTGAAGGTTCAGAAAGAGTGCTGAACAAGCAAGAACACTCTAAAATTACCAAAAATTCAACCACAAAGGACACAAAAAAAGATCTGTCTCCATGAACAACGTTTACAACTTTCCTTATGGCTGTAACCAAACTGTAATTGAAGCAATATATATTCAAGGAGCCACAACGTACTGTGTCACATCTTCATTTACTTGTGTCCTTACACAAATCTCTCATCACTCACACGCTTATGTATTTTTGAATGTGTGTGTGGTTTTTTTCTTTTCTAGATGTGAACGCGATCTATCGCAAGATTGCAGTGAAAGCAGCCGCCAACCCGCAGGTGATGATCACGCAGGACGGAGACAATCTGACGATTAAAACCTCAACCACGGTCCGCACCACCAACATCAGCTTCGTCGTCGGGCAGGAGTTCAAAGAGACCACGGTGGACGGACGTGAATGCACGGTACGCAACACATGGACATCAATAAATTACCAAATGTTTTGCTTTCTCGGCTTAGTCACACACAGAGAGAAGAAATGGGTGTATGGGAAGGGAACTGTCCAGATTGCCTCAAACTGTTTGATTTGGCTTTTCATCATATTTGGACTGATAGTATAGCTTTACCCCTCCCTTGGTCTCTGAGGCCTATCCTGCTACACTTCACTCCTCTGCACTCTGTACAACCTCTTTAATCTCCCAGTGTTCCCTCCATTCCCCCTTCTTGCCCTTTCTTGCCCCCCATCCCTCCCTAATTCTCCCTGTTACTCTCCTCGTTTTCCCATGGATGGCCTCTGTTTGGCCGTCTCCAAAGCAAACACATGTAACCAGCCAGTGCTTCACTATTCTAACGATGAGAGCATCACAAGTTATCACCTCTCAGTGATCACCCTGCTCCAGCGTTCTTGTTTTCCCCCTCCAACAGACACTCCCTCTTTATATCCTTTCTCTGTGAAACAAACCGTACTCATCTGTGCATCAGTTCATCCATACATCCAACCATTAAAACAATGCGTCTCATGGGTTTCTCCCCAGAGTTTTCCACGTTGGGAGACAGACAGCAAGATCACCTGTGAGCAGACTCTGGTAAAGGGAGAGGGACCTAAGACAACCTGGACCCGAGAGATCACCAGTGACGGCAGGCTGATCCTGGTAAAACACAGTTTAGTTGTAAACCAGCAAAGGTTATGCTTTACTGCAGATTACAGTCCACAAAATATACTGTAATTATGTTGTAAACACTGGGTATCAAACCTGATTCTACCTTTAGAGCTGTTTGGATTTGACCAGAAATAATACGAGTCTAAAGTTTACACATTGGGAGAGTGAACATTCATTGCCGTCTTTGGTTTGACAACGACAACAACAAAAATAAATCTAGTATTTGAGGAGCTTCAGCACAGCAATCTTATTCTGATCACATTATAATAAATGACAGTGTCTACCAACTAAGAAATCTGCACCAGAAGGCGACGTTGAGCTAAGATTTATCTGGTAACCTAAAAATGATTCTTTCTTTTCTAGCAGTGGGAACTGTGCAGACTATGATAATTAACTAAACTGAGACGTTTGCCCCACAATTACTCTGAGCGGAGGAGAGATGTGGTTTATAATATACAGCAGCTAGCAGCGAAACATAAAACCTGAGAGCTAAATGGACGTAGAAAGTAGTTTTATTATAACTTTACAGCATCCCAAGTGGCAGAATGAATGTGTCCTGCACATATTAAATACCTGGTGAACCTTATTTTAAACATTTAAAAAAGTGCAACCCTTTCAGTATTCTGTGATTTCAAAATTATACCAGAGCTTTATCATCAATTGCTAAAAGTAATACTTGTGTACTTTCGATTTGCTAGCCAGTGAGGACATAACTATAATCTCATCTTGCATCTCATATCCAGTGAGTACCTGGTAGTTCAAAGATTCAAAATTATTGTCATTTTCACCACCTGTTGGTACTTACATCTTATACTGACATTTTTCTACTGGTAGCTACTACTAAGAGATTTATTGGAGCCACATTGTAAAACTAAATATCATTGTAATTTGCAGTTACAAGCGAGTGAAGTCATTAAAGCAAGAGTGTGAACAGCATCTGATCAGAAATCAAACAGCACGGGGCAAAACCAATTTAAATTTTAGTCATTTTTAAAGTTAAGTCTGATAAACAGTCTTGTTTGCTGCCTTTTGTTCTGCAGCTGAGAGACACAGACAGTGTTGTGTTAATTATAACTATCTGGTCTATCCAGAAACAGACATGTTTAAGTGGGAGGCTCTGCTCAGCGGGCAGTACGGGTTTATTTAAACAAACTTTCAAATATACTTCAAATATCTGACACACGTGTACCGGTAAACCAGTTAAGCTGGAGGGGACACACACAAACACACACACAGACACCCTCCAGTCTTCCCTGGAGTGAGTTGTTTTACACTGAGCAAATAGGACAAACATTTATGGGTTTACATTTAAGTTTGCATTGCTCTTATGCCCTGAAAACCAGAAGTACAGGTGTGTGTTTTACTGAGCAGAGTGTGTTTATTTGACCGTGTTTGTTCCAAACAGTTTGGCACAGTGAGATAAGATTCAGCTTTTATCATGGAACAATATTGAACTATAAATCACTGTGCCAGTGCTGTTGCTCCTGCGTGTGTGTGTGAGTGAGTGCCTGCATTAAACGCCCTGCTGTCCTCTTTCCTTCCAGACCTTCACGGCAGATGATGTGGTATGCACCAGAGTCTACAAACGACGATGAAAAAGAGCACTTCTCACTTTTTGTCCTTCAAGCCTTCCTCTCCTGCATCAACACTTGCATCTGTGCTCGCCTTCGTCACTGCTGGGTGATAGCAGTCTATAGTTTTATTCCATTATCCCCATTAGCTTCACTATGTAATAAGTGTGGTAACTGAATCTAGCATGTCACATATGTACACTATAGTCTTAGCTCCCGTGTTTATACATCCATCGTTCCTGCCCCATCAGATGTGTCCGACTGGAGCTTGACCTGCTAAGTGACAGCTCATGTATTTGGCATTGTTTGTGTGTTTGTGTGTTTGCGTGAGTGGTTCCATGGTAGCATACGAGGTGTGAGACTATATTTTTAGACGTGTAAACCAGTCTATGAACTCTTCCAGTTTCGGGTCAGTTTTGATGTGTCCCTCTGTCCTCTGCATATCTGTAGCCCTGTCCCACACCCTTTTCTAACTCATGACTACACTTTATATATACACTACTACACTAGAGTCAGTTTTTACATTGTGTCTCTTTTATATGAAATGTGAAACAATGCCTTCTATGAGAAAACAATAAACCACAATATCAACTCAGCTTGACGTCGACTCCTGGATCATTGTCAGTTCAAAAGCATTTATCAGCGCACATGTTTTATGGTTTGTGAGTGTAGCTGCAGAATGCGTGCACATTAGATGGCTCCATCTTATTTTAGGCTTTCTGTCAGCTGTCTGCAACTAGAATAACTTGTCTGTCCCCTCCCTTACAGTGGCTCCTGCTCCCTTCTCAGTTTTTCTGTCTTCCCATCCCTCCCTTCCTTCTTTTTCTGTCAATCACCTCTGTGCCACACGCTCTCGTTATTCCTCTCTCACTGTGATTCAAATGGCTCTGCTCGCCAGGGCCAATTGCTAGATGGCAGAAAAGCTGGTTCCCGCTGCAACACACACAGAGAGAGCCAGCTTCAGGAATGCGAGTATTACACTCTCTCTTATTTCCATTTTCAATGCCAAGTGCTTGGATGTGGTTCATATTTTTCCCGGTACTTAAAGGCTGCTTGACTTAGTAGGTCACCTTCTTGCAAGAGTAAGATGAGAAGATACCACCCTCAAATCTGTGTGGTAACTTTGAAGCTAAGCCTATGATAAACACTGAAAACAGCTGACACAGTCCAAGGGTAACAGACTGGCCTACAGTATCAGCACACTGACTGCCATCTAATTAATTCACTAATTAACAGGTTAGAGCTTGATTATTTGTTTAATCCATGAAAATCCACTCACTGTATTAAGAAGGGTGATGTGTTGGACTGTTTCTTTGTCTGGACAAATCATTTGCTGGAGTCTTGGCTGAATAAAATTTCCAGACCAAGAAATGATTCAATGCATTATCTCCAAAGACGATGGTGTTTTTTAGGTTTACATTTTTGCAAATATTAAGCAAAAATAATACAAATGACATGCATTTTAGCTTAATTTACATTACTGAGTCAAATCGTAGGCACACCATAGTTGCGTATACGCCAGAACATGACGTGCACCTTGCCCAGAAATGCAACCACACGTCACGGGAACGCAGACAACAACAACTTTGCCCTGTGCAAAAAGCATTTCACGGCCTATGTCTCTCAGTGGAAGGACAAGGACAGAAAATTCAACACCATCTCCTCCGACATGTTCTATCTTTATTGCATTGCGGTTTTGCTTAGCAAAAGTATTTATTAGCGCCAACTCCAACATTAGCTCAGTTCCAGCGAGCATAGCTTGAAGTGCAGAAAGAAACTCGACACTGACGTAGACACTGTGGACTACAGTATTAGCGATGTAATTATACAGCAATGATAAAACCCTAGAGCACAATTACAAATGCTCAAAAAAGCGTAGGTCCTTTGAAAAGGCCACGACATAGGTTCTGTGTAGATTCAACATGGACGTATAACTGAAGCTTCAGAGGTGTTTGTTGCCTTTGTCCAAAGCCAGGCAAGCTGTTTTCACTTACGATTATGCTAAGCTAACTGTCAACTGGACATATGGAGGACAGTCTAGGCACAAGACTGGTATTGATTTCCTCATCTTGACAAGGGGGCTAAAAGGCATCTCTTTTAAAATATTATCATATTCCATTAAACATTTGCATTTCTGGATTTATTTATGGACATTAATGGAACATCAGTTGTTATGGTGACCACGTACGTAGGACAAATAGAGGACAGCGCGTGACCTTTCTGGGTCGAACCACTTAACCCATTATCAAATGGTCTGAGTGCAAATCAGTGGGCGTGTCTCCAGTGGCAGGAAATGCTGGTTAAATTACAGGGCATGGTAGATTGACAGAAGATGTGTTGAACAAGGAACGGGCTATTAAGGTACCTGGAGATGGAGAGGGGGCTGGAGCAAAAGATGGATGACACAGAGTGAGCACACGCACGTCCGTACAATTACACAACAAGTAAAAACTAGATATGGATGGATTCCTCAGAGAGACATTTTGTGATGATAAACCCTTTTTAAAGAACTATCTCTTCTTCATTTCTCTTCTTACCCTGCAGCTGTGTGTAGTTACAGTGTGACCCCAATAAAGTCCCCTTCTCTGCCTTCTGCCCTAATAAAAAGGGGCAAATAACTACCCCTCCCTCTCTGTTTATTACCCCCTGGGGCAGTAAAAGGCAGCTGTCTGGACCCCTTCAAACCGCCCAGCTTGCACTGGACCCCTGTAAAAAACCACACAAATACACACACGGCAAACTAAAAACACACATTCTGGGAACTGTTCACACATACCATCAAACACTCACACTGTACATGCAGCTCATAAAACACTGGTGTGTGCTTGTCCAAAAGGCAAACCGACAAACTGCCTGATGCACAAAAACCTGTGAAAACGTCCCCAAGACGTAACACTACAAGAAGGTCTGAAAAAACATGAACAAATTGAACGAAACCAACGCTGCTGACATCCTGAGCGCAGGTTGTTGACTTTGTAGAAACGTAGTAAGAAACAGAAGACTTCTAAATAAGTTTGGCAACGTCAAAACCAACATATGGGTCCCCTCCTCTCCCCTTTAAGTCCAGATATAGAAATGGTCAAAAAGCAGAGAAAGGTAAAACACCATGCATATCAAAAATATACAGAAATGCCTGCATGATGAATACCTAACACACTTCATCAATGAAAAGTAGGTGGAAATTTGACACCATCATCAGGTATTCATAGACAGTCAGTTGAGACCTGGATAGAAAGCAAACATTGCTGCTGTTGACCGTTGTGCAAAAGCAGGTTAGTTTAGTTGCCCCGGGGACATAGCTGAGTCAGGGTGCAGTTTGATAGATGACTTATGTGCAGGAAGGAGTAGAGTGTGCGTACTTGTCCACATACTTGAGGAGTTTGTGTCACAAAGACAAGACAAGTGATTTGTGGCTGAGGCAATAATTGGCAAAAAGGGTCAAGTGCATTTCGGGTTGGATAGTTAAGAAGAGGGAGGCCTCATCAAAAAATGCCCTGCGGGTGACGGGGCAGGAGAGCATGATGGGTAAAAAGGGGCCCATTCCCATTGCGTCTTCATGATAGTCTGTTGCTCATTGTCATAGAAAGAGCACACACATGACGACATGACGACATGACGACGTGACGACAGGTGTGTGCCATTAAACACCTTCACATACTGTACTGTTCCTGTTCAGGATACTGGTTTGCACCAACACACACCTGCAAGCCTGCACAAACTGATATCTAAGAGTCACAGAGGAAAAATGCAGCAATCTGCTGTGGCAAACGCAATTAGACCACCCAGGAACCTCTGAGGCCTCTTGTAAAACACTGGTCAGGAACAGTGGACTTGACGGTATGCCACACACACACACACACTGCTGTTCTTTACAGTTTACTGGAGAAAGTAGGAAAAAGGAGTCACCGAAACCACATTGGCTGAGACGCCATGAAAACCCACAATTTTATAAACACCAGCATATTAAAAATTAGGTCTCACATATGACCTTAAACAACCTTAAACTTCCCCTTTTCCATCAGATTTAAAAAGTTTGAAATCCACAGGAAAGACATGTGATGGTGTGGAAGGCATGCAATAAAGGTCATGGGAAGAAGACTGGAAATCAAGAGTATAACTCTGGCACCTGGGCCCAGTGAGGCACTGACACAAGACACTCAAACCAACAACCTTTACAATCAGCCCACTTTAACGTCTGGGCAGAGAACCATTCCACTGGGGAAAATGAAATCAAAGAGGACAAACTGAGAGACGTGGAGACACTGAGTCAGAAACTAAAAGAGGAGGGAGGTTAGGCAGAATGCTTCCTTTTAACGCTCTTTCAATTTTTTATAAAAGATGATTCACTTACTTACAGAGCGGGGTCAAAAGTTGTGTTTATGTACTTTGCTCAGACATCTAGGGATCAAAAAAATCAGCTCAGAGGGAGAATATCCAAACTAAGATCACTGGTCTGGCATGGGCTTCCTTCTCTTCCTCTCAAATGAAAGACAATGATCTTACAGTATTCTGGTGGACTATCTCCACAAAGACTTCATTCAGTCTTTGTAGAGATAAAGAATGTAATAACAAATTTGATTATATACTCTTAATGTTGACCTCTGGATAGACACAGAAAATGAAAGATTGGGTTTGAAGAAAAAAGAGAGGAACAATGTGTGGGTGTAATTAAGAGAGCAGTGACATTAATATAATAGCAGTTACCAAGAACTAACTCAGCACTAATATTAATTTGTTTGGGAATTAATCTTCCTATTGGGGCAGGCTACACAGGCCCAGAAGCAATAAAGCAGCTTAGAGGCATGATGCTCGCGCCACTGTGCTCTACCGTTAGAAAGATGTCTTAATGTTAGTATGCATGGTCATATGTTGGAAATCACCTTAAAGGAACAGTATGTAAGAAATGTATTTCAATTAATCATAAAATGGCCCTGATATGTCACTAGACATGAAGAAATCATGTTCATTTCAAATACTTATATCACTGACAACAGTGGTGCGGCCAGGATATTGTCATTTAAAAGTGAGAGTTGCAGCCCTCAACTGATGTTGATGTTGTCATGTTGTGTTTTGGTCTGAGGCGCCACCCTCAAGCTATCTACTAATCACGAAGTCAGTAGAGTTTCGTCTTCCGGGTTGCCAGCTCTGCTCTAGTTACCGCAGCTGCAGCTACGAACGTGTCGGATAAAACATGTATAACGTTACGAAACCTAAGACCTCGTTATGAATCCGAACTACGTCGTGACAAAGTCCGAAATAAAACAAGGATTTGTATAGGAGATGCCTTTGAAAGATGGAGACGGCTGAAAACGGAGAAGAATTTGAAGACAGACGCCAACGTTGCTAATTTTCTCCTGGCTAACTTACTTGTACATAATGTAAATGGACATTTCAAATATTCACGACAGTCGAAATGCATGTTCGTGCAAAGTAACGTTACGTTAGCGCATACAGAGGAGGTGGGTCATCGAATTGAAAAGGTAAGGAATTGTTTGGGAAATAAAAATGGCGAGTCGTCATTGCTAACATTAGCAATGCATTATGAGCCCGTTTCTCTGTCATTATGCTGAAACGCCGAGGAAAACAACATTAGCACGTCGATTATGGCAATGTGAAACGTAATTGAGACGTATTGAGTAGCCTAACGTTACCTCGGTAACCTGGCAACCTCGAGTCAGGGGGGAGGTTGGAGGGGATACACCGTTCTACAGTATTTTGAAAGTGATTGCAGTACCAGTTTTGGCCAGAATCTTACATACTGTTCCTTTAACTGAATCCACAAAGCATCGCTGAGTAGAAGGAGTTTTTTTTTTTAAACTTGCCGTGAACAGTGATGTTTTGTTCTGCAGCTTCCTCTGTGATGGACATCATGCCTACTCATTTATTTCCGTACGGCAGACACATGAATGGAGGTTAACAAGTTCAAATGATTCCTTGACTTTAACTCCGAGCTTTTTTTTCCTCACTGAGTCATCTTAACCAAGCACCAACTTCCATTAACCACAGAACTAAACCTTCTCCACAAGTTGACTGATCAAACCCCATACCCTTTATAAAACAAGTGGTAAGTGTCCTAAGATTTTTAATTTTTTTTTCCCTTCGCGTGGCATGATTTCTATCAGCAGATGCTTCTTGTAAAAGTGTTTTCTGTGAGTCAGATCAGCTCTAACACACACTTCCAGTCTGCAATTTTACTGTCTCCTGACTCCACTTATCTTTTACTGATGTCATTAGCTCAGATATTCATGACATTTTTTCAGCATTCATGGAATGTTAGAAATTTAAAGAGTATGATGATTTGTGTGCCATTAAATAAAATAGAAACAGTGTTTGATCATAACTGTGACTTCGATAAAAACGTAATGCCTTAAGATATATTATAAAGTGTGTAGAATCATTTTTCAGGGTCCGCTTGCTTTTCCTTTACACAGTTTGTTCTGTACACAAACGTAGGCTGACAGTTGCGTCCATATAGTTTAGTCAAATAGTGATGTACACAACCGGAGGGTTATTTTTTGTCAAGAACGCGTAAGAGGGGATGAGACGTATGAGGAGGCGTCCAGGAGGATCATCAGGTGTTACAAGGCGGTCGGTCAGCCGTCAGAACTCTATGACTCATTGGTTGGTTTTAGGATCAGCTCACTATAGAGTCGAACGTGCGCACACTAATGCATAAAACAACATACACACAAAGGTAGACACGCATGCTCAGGCTAATTTCGCCCACAACCTTTAACCAACCTGTAGAGATCTAAACATTCAAAGATAAGCTCTAAAGTAAAGGGAGATTAAGAAACCTTCAAAAAAAGTAACAGCTGCGGTTTGAACAGTGGCACCTCCAGAGCTTAAAAGGCTTAGTGACTTGATACTTCATACATAAGATTCAGCTTATCACAATCTTTTTCCTGTCCCCTTTTATTTCTTCTCGCCCTCTCTCACTCTTACCATCACTTTTCTCTGCTCTTTAGCGCCAGACAACAGCCAGGTGGAGTCCAGCATGTCATAGCTGGACACCGTGTAATGCTGTGGTGTCGTTTGATAGGTTGCAGACTAGTAGGCCTTTGGTAAAAAGGAGCGGAGGAAACACACCTAAGAAGACCGACTGGCTGCTGCATAGTCATGCAAACACACGCAAAATATGTGGTTGCATGGGAAAAAAATCCCAAAGCTCCCACCCAAAATTTGGTCTGTGTGTGAGAGAGTTTTCTCAAGAAGTAGCAACGCATTATATTCTTCCTGGGAGGAGATTAAGAAGCTGTGCAGACTGACAGAATATCATCATGAAACAACACTGTGGAAAAGTGCTGGCAAAGGTCCTGCCAAACAAGAGTGACGTTTCAGAGTACTGACAGAAAGGAAAACAGGCTTGTCTACTAACACTCCACTGTCACTACCGTCTATCGTATCCACAAATCACAGCTACAGTACTGCACACATAAAATGTAACACAAAGGTGATATAGTCTCCTTCTGCCCTTCTATTACAGTACTGTATCTCTGTGTGTATGCTAACTGCCATCTATCCACCTACACAGCCAGGCTCTATGTCTGAGATAGATATACTGACCATCCAACAGGCAGAATATGCCATGGACATGCCAACTAACGTGGTACGTCCAGCAGACATTCCATTTTGTCCTTGTCCTGTTGTGAGCATTTGCCTTGAAAAGGGAATGCAGACAAAATGAGGAGCAACCATCGAACATCCAGTCCCTGTTGGCGTTTTTATAAAGCTTGCATGCAGTTTAGAACAAATCTCTGTATTTCTTGGTCTTTGGCCAGAAAACACATGATTGCGTTTTAATATAATACACAGGATCAGGGCTAATAATCAAGCACGCCTCAGTGAAATAATCTAAAACACTGAAGTCTCATCAATCTTCATTTTCACAGACAAATAATCTAAAATATTAAAACAACACTTGCATAGCGAATCAACTCCTTTGAAATTAACTCAAACTCATGCTATCCACTAGTGTTCGATATTTCCTCTAATGTGCAGTTAAGCTTTCAATAAGCCATAAAAGTCTCCCATTGTGCATTGATTTAAATTGTGTTGTTACAGCAGCGTGACTCTAAAAGTTTGATTTTATGTCTGATGTTAATGGGCGGCTGCATAGCTCCCACTGGTGTGAAACAGTCAACGTGTGTGTTTGTGTATTGGCTCTCACGCTGTTCCCACCTTAGTGAAGGAATCTGTGGTTGTGTACCGTGAGGTTTGGTTGCGTGTGAGCATGTGCGTCTGACTTTATAAGCGGCTGCCAGTCGGCATGAAATTGCTGCCAGTCGAGTTAAACCGGCCAAAAATTTTGCATCATGCTGCAAAATTAAAAAGGTGTCTATTAGCGTGGAATTTCTTCAAGTCATTGTTATCATGGGAATATACCGTCACGTGCTTTTTTAGATCCCCTGTGGTTGCAGGGTAAAAGGAACTGGAACAACTAAGACCTAATAGGTAGAGGAAGGAGGAGGAGGAGGAGGCAATAATAACAAGGACACTGATGGAGACCAATGTCAATTACGCAGTAACCATAAGGAAAACGACTGAGAGACCGAGATCAGTTTTCCAATAATCACCATCTTTTCTCCCACTAGACTCATAAATCAAAGCAAATGAAGTGCAAATGCATTGGCGAGTTATGAGTTCACTCTCTAAACCCATTGCACTGTCTATCCCACTGCTGGCAGACATCCATCACCACATGACAAGTCTTCGCTGGGAAAGCTGATTTGCCAGACAGAAATAAAGATATTTGGCAACATTCACACAAATGTGAAAGAAGGAATTGAGCACAGTTTGAACCTGAGAATCAGCTGAGAATCATGAATTACTGTACTGACAAACAGAAGACAAACTGACATGAGAAGTTCTTTGCAATTATCTATAAAAGGAAACCAAACTATTTTCAGTTACTGTCTGAGCACACCACAGGGCTGCTCAGGGAGGTACTTATAAATTAAGACACAGTGACACCAAGTGGTGATACGTGAAAATGGTTTCAACCTTGAAACACAATTGCAGTTTTGGATGACTACACTTTCATTTACTATTATTATTATTTTATGCATAATGTCGTATCTGACAGACACACAAACACATCCAATTAAAGGAAATGTTAACAATTTATATTGACAGAAGAAACCCAAGGGAAAACACTAGTTCAGATTACAATAAAAAAAAAAAAACAACAACAACAACAAAAAAAAACGAGTTTAGGAATTTAAGCCCACGTTCATGCTAAAATAAAGTAGTGTCCAAAACTCCAGAAATGTGTGTACTGGATTGTATATATGCACTGTATGTCTGTCTATACATCATACCTTAAGAAAAAGAACTAGACTGTAAGAATTAAGCAACCTATAACTTGAGTTATATTAAGTCTGACCTTCTCAATGAGGCGACCCCTGAAGGTGATGTCTTGTTCTGTGAGTAAACAAATGGGCAATTCTAGCTGGTCTCTATCCGATGGGTGACAGCATCGGTGAAAGGCAGGTTCATCCTGTCCTTGACCTGCACCAAAACAACCTCCTGAATCCCTGCTCAGTTCACCCTGAACCTGACCTGGAAGATGAAGGAGGGCAAAAGTGAAATTTTTTAAATTTTATTTTAGTATTCTTGGATTCTGAAATGAAAGTATTTAATTTCTCTAACTGACTGTTGTGTTAGGGTTAGGGTTCAGTGTTCAGTTCCACTGAATCGTAAATTATTCATTTGATAAAACAAGCTTCAGAGTTACTTCAACATGAGACATCAAACATTTTCATCTACAGATCGTGGTACCGATGTCTACGACCTCCTGTGGACAAATAATCTCAACATCACCAAGCAGACTCTGGAGGTACCGTACTAAACCTCAACTACCTGGTGAAGGTCAGTGACATTTACTTCATGGTGGCTCTCCTTCCCTGCGCCAGGCTCTGGTTGTGGTTGGCCACTCAGCTCAAGTAAACCACCTGCAACGCCTACCTCACCTGGAAGAAGCAAAACTCACAGGGTCACCCAGAGAAACACTAAAAGGAGCTGCACAACAAGTATCTGACCACCACTGATCAGACTGCACTGGCCAATCGCATCTTCCGCCAGCAAATGCAGAACGAGAATGATTTATTTGCATCCTCACTCATAAAGAAGGAATGGACAGCAGCTGACAAACAGCAGCTGTTTGTAGTCGGTGAGTTTATGTATAAATCTGGAATGAAAACCACACTGAAGACGTCAACTGGAATCCTTCAATAAAAGCAACTGCTATTCCTAATTTGTCCTCTAGGGGTCACACTGTTTTAATCAGAGTTGTGGCCGTAACAGAGTTGTGGCCGTACCATCATGTACTTGTTGTTCATTGCTCTAAAAACAAAGGGAAACATTCGTAGTATGGTTTGTTATCCTCAGGGAATCCAGACATGTTCCTGACTCAGGACGTCAGCCAGTGTTAATTTAGTTAACATCCATTCTTTCTGTGACTAAGATGATGAGCTAAAATTTATATCTGTTAAAAACTGTACATTTATGATTCTACACATGTCCATAAACTGGATAAATTGGATTCTCCCCACTCTCAGCACGAGTTTAAGATATGGTGCTGTCCATCACTTCATCCTCTTCAGTCTGCCACCATCTCTACCTGAGAGATGTAACCATCTTTTGATGGTCGAGTCGGTTTCCTGGTCTGTGGCCCCAGATGTTAGGCAGTTACGCCTTACAGCAATTGAAACATACACACACAACCATTGACTGTATACACAACGCACAAATGATTGGAAATTAACATTTTTGTATCATTAGGTAATATGGCTACTGTAATTCTATTAAAACTGATCCTGATGACAAAATTCTGGTGTCAGATCTCAAGTGTTTCCCCTACTAAATTTCAATTAAGGATTTACAGTGTTACACAAACTGTGAGTAGTCAGTACCAATATGTAATCAATAAAAATAACTCTTTAAGATTCTTAAAAATAGAATCTGTAAGTTTGTTAACTGCAGTTTGTAAACATTCAAACTTACCTGGTTTATGGTTGTTTATACACACACAGTAGTTTCAGTGTAAGTTCCTAAATCTCAAACTTCCCATCAGTCCCCTGAACTGAAGAAGCTACTCAGATGAGCTGTAAAACGTCTTCTCAAAAAAAAAAAAAAACTCTACAAGTCCATAGTTGCCTTTTTTAAACGCTATTTTAGGATTGAAGCCCGATACATCAGCAATTGCCAGGCCAGCAGGAAAAACAACAACAGTAAGCTAGCAGAACAGAAGCTATGGCAGTAGCCCAACTAGCCGAAAACAAAACGTGGAAAAAGAAAACGACCCCTACGACAAGACGTCCCCTATTTTACGTTCGTCTATATCATTTATTCAAAATGAATAAGCAAGTTTAACAGCAAAACAGTGCAGTCCATCCTTTCCTGAGCCGCATTTTAGGCTAACGCGAATCGTTAGCTAACGCTAACCGTTAGCCACATAGCTAAACGTTAGCGCCCCTTGTTAACATTCAGGCTCGACTCTAGACAGAAATTGTCTTTGTATGCCAACTGCTAACGCATTGTCTTATCGTCAACATAAAACTGGTGCATTACACTCACCACGTCTTTGTTGTCAGTCTCACCGGTATGCATAGGCTGCAATCAGCACTTCATAGAGTGGGGAACGAATGTACATCAGTGAAGCAGGATCAACACCTCCACATATTGAAATATTTTTTGGGGGGCGGGGTGGACTCTTGCATTGGTTAAGACCTTCGTGTATGGATCGGATTGGAAAAAGGCGAAAGGAATGTCTCAAAATTAAGCAAGTGGAAGCAGGGATGTATGCGTGCTGGATGATCTGCAAATGCAGATTCAACACTTCACACACAGAACGTAAGAGTCGCAAATGAAATTTCAAGACAGATGCACATGCGAGAAGTGATATATTTTTACAAATTGGTATGATTTAATTTGCAAGTTTCCAAACATTTGAATAAATCATTATACCTTTGTGCAAATACCAATTTACAAGTCACGAATTTTAACTTTGCATTTGCAAATTAAATTTACAAGTCACGAAATTTGACTTTGCGTTTGCAAAATATATCATACGCGTGGATTGTGGTCTGATTCTTCAATACGCTGCTAGAAACGTGGGAAATTAACTGTAAACGGTTGATTTAGTAATAAACTCTTTATTTTCTACTAAATAAATGATGGAATCTCTGTCTGTAGTTCGATTGATTGTTGAGGGCCACAGGTTACCATGGTAACAGTAAGAGTTCTGGTGGAAACTGCTAAGCTGCTAAGCTCCGCCCACAATTAGCAAAGATCATGTCTTTGATCTTTGCTAATTGTGGTCTCAGATAGTTTAAATAGGACCAGATTCATCAGAGATTCTCTTGATCTTCGCTGAACTGACAACATTCAGTTAAGCTGACAGACTTTGAAAGTTAAATTTTGTTCTTACGACACAGATTCATCAGAGATTCATTTGATCTTTGCTAAACCGACGACATTCAGGTAGCTGATAGACTTTAAAACCCGTAATCCAACACATTCACGGTAATGTATCGCAACACATCACCAACAACAGTTCCAATGGACAAAAGGAGTCGTTCCCAGACAGAGGAGATCCCACAGATCACAGTGGACATTGTTCGTCCACTGATCGAAACCTTTGTTAGCACGATCACACCGGACCAGTGGGCATGTTTGAGATCCGGTAAACCAGACGATGATACCAAATATTTTCTGGCACAGCTGATCAGAGACTTGATAGTGCTCATTTCCGAATCCCTCCTGGAGAACATCAATCAGGGACGTCTTATCTCTCAGGAGGTTGTCTTCTCCAGCATGGGCAACACACTTTCTCAAACCTTTGCTCAAGTCCTGCACGTTGAAGAAGTGGTCTGCTCTGAGAGCTCAGAGCTGTTGACCAGCTTAATTGCCCAAGACGTGGCTGAGAGCGTCAACTCTGTCCTCTCGGCTGGCGAGGATGCTTCAGAGCCTGAAGTTAAAGAGCACGTCCCTCCCAAAAAAAGAATTAAAGCTATGGTCCGTTATATCAGCGAGATGCTGAAAGAATTCATTGGGAACATGAAGCGCAAACCTTGGACACATAAGAGGAAAAAACGCGTGGTCACCCCCCCGGAAGACATAGACGCTGACAAAAGGTCAGAAGATGTGGTGTCTAGAAAACCTGAAAGCTGCATTCAGTCGTTAGACACAGATGCCCGGGAAACAGCCTCCATAGGAAGTAGGGAGAGCTGTAAGACTAAAAAAACAGAAGCTGACACAGAGAGAGATGAGATCCAAGAACAAGCAACCCCAAACTCCTCCTCTCTCAAGGATAAAATAGTTGAGTATGATGCTGCTAAGTCTGAAGATGAAGAGGACAAGAGCCCTGAGTGCAGGACATGCAAACTGTCCCTAAAGAGAATGGGGGGCATGATTAAAGGGTTCTTTGTGAAACCTTCATTCAAAGAGCCTCCTGCTGGAGTCACAGTGTCATCAACACAGTCAACAGACGTCCCACGGGTGACCAATGTGGAGGTCATTGTACCTGAGCAGCAGTTGCCAGATGTTGCTGCTGTGGTGCTCATTGTACCTGAGCAGCAGTTTCAGGCAGGCAACACTGTGGAGGTGGTTGTACCTGAGCATCACTTACCAGGCGACAAACCAGCCCAAGACTTTGAGCAGATGGAAGCCTCCTCTCTGGAGATCATAGTAGTGGAGGATGAAAGTGCTCAGTCTGATAAAGAGACCAAGAGCTTGGCAGAGAGCAAGGCTTCAATTGTTCCCCCAAAGTCCAAGAAGAAACTGTCTCTGAAAATCAAAACTAAGGGCTTTTTTGCTAAAAGGATTTTCAAGGTGCGACCTGCTGTAGTCAGATCAGCATCAATAAAGTCATCAGAAGTTGGTGCTACAGAGAGCATTGGGCCTCAGCAGCAGGTCACTACTGTGCTGGTCACTGTTCCTGATGAGCAATTTCCAGAGCCCACCGCTGTGGTGCTCATAGACCCTGAAGACAAACCAGCCCAAGACTTCGAGCAGCTTGAACAGACAGAGGAGATCCCACAGATTACAGTGGACATGGTTCGTCCACTGATCGAAACCTTTGTTAGCACGATCACACTGGACCAGTGGGAATGTTTGAGATCCGGTAAACCAGACGATGATACCAAATATTTTCTGGCACAGCTGATCAGAGACTTGATAGTGCTCATTTCCGAATCCTTCCTGGAGAACATCAATCAGGGACGTCTTATCTCTCAGGAGGTTGTCTTGTCCAGCATGGGTGACACACTTTCTCAAACCTTTGCTCAAGTCCTGCACGCTGAAGAAGTGGTCTGCTCTGAGAGCTCAGAGGTGTTGACCAGCTTAATTGCCCTAGACGTGGCTGAGAGCGTCAACTCTGTCCTCTCTGCTGGCGAGGATGCTTCAGAGCCTGAAGTTAAAGAGCACATCCCTCCCAAAAAAAGAATTAAAGCTATGGTCCGTTATATCAGCGAGATGCTGAAAGAATTCATTGGGAACATGAAGCGCAAACCTCGGACACATAGGAGGAAAAAACGCGTGGTCACCCCCCCGGAAGACGTAGACGCTGACAAAAGGTCAGAAGATGTGGTGTCTAGAAAAACTGAAAGCTACATTCAGTCGTTAGACACAGATGCCCGGGAAACAACCTCCATAGGAAGCAGGGAGAGCTGTAAGACTAAAAAAACAGAAGCTGACACAGAGAGAGAGGAGATCCAAGAACAAGCAACCCCAAACTCCTCCTCTCTCAAGGATAAAGTAGTTGAGGATGACGCTGCTAAGTCTGAAGATGAAGAGGACAAGAGCCCTGAGTGCAGGACATGCAAACTGTCCCTGAAGAGAATGGGGGGCATGATTAAAGGGTTCTTTGTGAAACCTTCATTCAAAGAGCCTCCTGCTGGAGTCACAGTGTCATCAACACAGTCAACAGACGTCCCACGGGTGACCAATGTGGAGGTCATTGTACCTGAGCAGCAGTTGCCAGATGTTGCTGCTGTGGTGCTCATTGTACCTGAGCAGCAGTTTCAGGCAGGCAACACTGTGGAGGTGGTTGTACCTGAGCATCACTTACCAGGCGACAAACCAGCCCAAGACTTTGAGCAGATGGAAGCCTCCTCTCTGGAGATCATAGTAGTGGAGGATGAAAGTGCTCAGTCTGATAAAGAGACCAAGAGTTTGGCAGAGAGCAAGGCTTCAATTGTTCCCCCAAAGTCCAAGAAGAAACTGTCTCTGAAAATCAAAACTAAGGGCTTTTTTGCTAAAAGGATTTTCAAGGTGCGACCTGCTGTAGTCAGATCAGCATCAATAAAGTCATCAGAAGTTGGTGCTACAGAGAGCATTGGGCCTCAGCAGCAGGTCACTACTGTGCTGGTCACTGTTCCTGATGAGCAATTTCCAGAGCCCACCGCTGTGGTGCTCATAGACCCTGAAGACAAACCAGCCCAAGACTTCGAGCAGCTTGAACAGACAGAGGAGATCCCACAGATCACAGTGGACATGGTTCGTCCACTGATCGAAACCTTTGTTAGCACGATCACACTGGACCAGTGGGAATGTTTGAGATCCGGTAAACCAGACGATGATACCAAATATTTTCTGGCACAGCTGATCAGAGACTTGATAGTGCTCATTTCCGAATCCTTCCTGGAGAACATCAATCAGGGACGTCTTATCTCTCAGGAGGTTGTCTTGTCCAGCATGGGCGACACACTTTCTCAAACCTTTGCTCAAGTCCTGCAAGCTGAAGAAGTTGTCTGCTCTGAGAGCTCAGAGGTGTTGACCAGCTTAATTGCCCTAGACGTGGCTGAGAGCGTCAACTCTGTCCTCTCTGCTGGCGAGGACGCTTCACAGCCTGAAGTTAAAGAGCACATCCCTCCCAAAAAAAGAATTAAAGCTATGGTCCGTTATATCAGCGAGATGCTGAAAGAATTCCTTGGGAACATGAAGCGCAAACCTTGGACACATAAGAGGAAAAAACGCGTGGTCACCCCCCCGGAAGACGTAGACGCTGACAAAAGGTCAGAAGATGTGGTGTCTAGAAAAACTGAAAGCTACATTCAGTCGTTAGACACAGATGCCCGGGAAACAGCCTCCATAGGAAGTAGGGAGAGCTGTAAGACTAAAAAAACAGAAGCTGACACAGAGAGAGAGGAGATCCAAGAACAAGCAACCCCAAACTCCTCCTCTCTCAAGGATAAAGTAAAGGATGACGCTGCTAAGTCTGAAGATGAAGAGGACAAGAGCCCTGAGTGCAGGACATGCAAACTGTCCCTGAAGAGAATGGGGGGCATGATTAAAGGGTTCTTTGTGAAACCTTCATTCAAAGAGCCTCCTGCTGGAGTCACAGTGTCATCAACACAGTCAACAGACGTCCCACGGGTGACCAATGTGGAGGTCATTGTACCTGAGCAGCAGTTGCCAGATGTTGCTGCTGTGGTGCTCATTGTACCTGAGCAGCAGTTTCAGGCAGGCAACACTGTGGAGGTGGTTGTACCTGAGCATCACTTACCAGGCGACAAACCAGCCCAAGACTTTGAGCAGATGGAAGCCTCCTCTCTGGAGATCATAGTAGTGGAGGATGAAAGTGCTCAGTCTGATAAAGAGACCAAGAGCTTGGCAGAGAGCAAGGCTTCAATTGTTCCCCCAAAGTCCAAGAAGAAACTGTCTCTGAAAATCAAAACTAAGGGCTTTTTTGCTAAAAGGATTTTCAAGGTGCGACCTGCTGTAGTCAGATCAGCATCAATAAAGTCATCAGAAGTTGGTGCTACAGAGAGCATTGGGCCTCAGCAGCAGGTCACTACTGTGCTGGTCACTGTTCCTGATGAGCAATTTCCAGAGCCCACCGCTGTGGTGCTCATAGACCCTGAAGACAAACCAGCCCAAGACTTCGAGCAGCTTGAACAGACAGAGGAGATCCCACAGATCACAGTGGACATGGTTCGTCCACTGATCGAAACCTTTGTTAGCACGATCACACTGGACCAGTGGGCATGTTTGAGATCCGGTAAACCAGACGATGATACCAAATATTCGCTGGCACAGCTAATCAGAGACTTGATAGTGCTCATTTCCGAATCCTTCCTGGAGAAAATCAAACAGAGACGTCTTATCTCTCAGGAGGTTGTCTTGTCCAGCGTGGGCGACACACTTTCTCAAACCTTTGCTCAAGTCCTGGACGTTGAAGAAGTGGTCTACTCTGAGAGCTCAGCGCTGTTGACCAGCTTAATTGCCCTAGACGTGGCTGAGAGCGTCAACTCTGTCCTCTGTGCTGGTGAGGACGATTCAGAGCCTGAAGATAAAGAGCACGTGCCTCCCAAAAAAAGAATTAAAGCTATGGTCCGTTATATCAGCGAGATGCTGAAAGAATTCATTGGGAAGATGAAGCGCATACCTCGGACACGTAGGAGGAAAAAACGCGTGGTCACACCCCCGGAAGATGTAGACACTGACAGAATGTCTGTTACCCCTGCCCACATCTCACCAGAGGCCACCACCGTGGAGATCCTTGTGCCTCAACACCAGTTACCAGAAGACAAACCAGCCCAAGACTTTGAGCAGATGGAAGGCTCCTCTCTGGACAGAGTAGTTGAGGACAGCACTGCTCAGTGTGTGGTTGAAGAAGTCCAGGATCTGGAGGAGACACCTGCTCCTCGAAAGAGATTTTCGTTTCTGAAACGATTGAGGGACGCATTTCGAAGCTTGTTTATGAAACGATGTGTTGGAGTAGCATCAACTCAATCACCAGACGTTACCCCTGCCCGCATCTCACCAGAGACCACTACCGTGGAGGTCACTGAACGTCACCAGTCATCCAAAGACAAACCAGCCCGAGGCATTGAGCAGATGGAAGCGTCCTCTCTGGAGATTATGGTAGTGGAGGATGAAAATCTGAGTCTGACAAGAACTGGAGAAAAAGAAACACTTGATGAGGCCTCAAGAGATGATCAAGAAAGGTGCAAACTGTGTGTCAGCGTTTTTGTTGAAAGCCTAATTTCACAGGCCTTCACAAAAGCAAAGATAAAATACGATACGGACGAGTTTGAGGCCACCCGCTACAGGCTGTTCATCAAAATCTGGGATGAATTCAAGCGAGACAATGTTAACATACCCCCAGAAAGGTTCAGGAACCTCCACAAGGTTGTCTTGAAGGACCTCTGCAAAAAGTGGAAATCTGAAGACAATGTCGTGTTTTTCATGGATCTTGACCGACCAGTGATTGACAGAGTGATCGTGGCTTCTTTCAAAGAACATCTGATGAAATCTACATGCAAACCCACCAGGAATATCTTCAGCCGTTCAGTTAAGGTCAGTCCCGCGTAAAGTCAGTTTTAGAGTTCTAAGACTCATCTCATGGACAGTAGTACAACCTGACAGCTGCAAGATGAAAGTTTGATTCCCTGTCCTCAGCTTTTGTCAGCTTGTGCTGCTGTCTACTTTGGTACGGAGGGTTTTCCCCGGGTACTCCGGTTTGTTCCCTCATTTTTAATTGTATTTCCTTTTATTCCGTTTCATTTCCTTTTATTCTGTTTCATTTCCTTTTATTCCATTAAAAAATAAAACATCAAAAAAATAACATTTGAGTTCCTCCTTATCTCTTCTTTTTTTTGCCAAATCAACAGTTCAACTAAATTACTACTTTTTCTGGTAGAAAAGACTGTGTTGTTTTGGGGGTTTAGTTTTTCTTTCTATCAAATTAAAAATTTTTGCACAGACACAAAAGATGGTTGCATGGCTCAGTTGTATTACACAATATACTCTTTTATGTCCTTCATCACGGCTATGTCACGGTGGTTAGCTGGAGGCATGAACCATAGAACCACAGAGCAGAATATGAGGCTACTGTTATCAACATGTCATCTTGATGTGTTGTCAGGAGCCAGAATCAGAGGAGTAAGGTTAATAGCTCCAAACTGAATTTTATTTTATACCAGCGGCCAGTCGTTAAGGACTTAAATGTGATCATATATCTGTCAGTTTCTCTTCACTTCGTAGTGTACGGCAGAGAGAGCCCCTTTGGTACGTTGTTATCAATCCATTCCACTTGTTCAGAAGGCCCACATTACTGAAAATCCAGTCCACGTTTTCCCTGCGACCTTGCTTGCGCCTCGGTACCCGCAGCCACACAGAGCCGAACAGAACACCGTTAGGAAGAACATGAATGGATGGATGGATGCCCAAATGTATGGCGTCAGATAACTGCCATAATCATGAGAGCGCAAATACAAACTTAACGAGCACGGGATCAGAAATCGAGGGCGTAAAAAAGATAAAAGAGAGAGGTAAAAACTTGCTCGCTCTCACTTCTAACCTCCTCACTCGCTCGCTTGGGGACGTTTCAGCGCTCTCGATATTTTTTCCAACCCGAAATACGTCACGGGTGTAAGGCTTGACAAGACGATTGCCGATCATGTTGCCGATCGACGTTTGTCGGCGGTAGGTGGCGGTAATGTGCTTAATGCTCCAAACAAGGAAGAAGGAGGAGTTAACGAAGAAGTTGGTCGGCGCGGCATACACCTGTTTACATGGCAACACGGATAGGTCACTTTTGCATCAGGCCGCGGTGATGGAGCCGGGAGGAAATGTAAGTTAAAATTGTTTTTGCGGCATATGAACTTTGTGCTCAAGGTTTACTGCTAAAGCTGTTATTCATGTTTGTGTAAAACATGTTACATTACTAGACACGTTAGCACCTATGGTTAGCACCAATAACCAACAGGTACGAAACGTCACCAGGCAGCTCGTATGAATGATTCAAAATATCTGGTAGCGTTGTTAGACACTCCTGTTTTATGTATTAATTATTC
This sequence comes from Chelon labrosus, assembly GCF_963514085.1. Lineage (NCBI taxonomy): Eukaryota > Metazoa > Chordata > Actinopteri > Mugiliformes > Mugilidae > Chelon > Chelon labrosus. The sequence continues at coordinate 10,110,054 of NC_140345.1, forward strand.
AAACCAAGAAAAAAAAGAAGAAATTCTGCAAGCTAGCTATTCTGCACGCAAGCTAGAAGAGATGCTCAATGTGTACGTTGTTTTTGTTTGTTCCAGAGCAGCATGAGAGAAATTGTAAATACAGCACAAAACCTGATTGCTGTAATTAACAACACACTGCAGTCTCCCAGTGTCCACATCAGTAGGACTCCTGGACAGCAGGTCAGCCCACAGCTCCCACCTCAGCAACCGGGACAACAGGAACTGCAAAGGTTTGTGGAAAACATTACGGTTTTTAACCAGTGTATCATTCTTTATTTAGCATTATATAATTTTTATTTATTTCTCTATTTTTTGCAATTCAGGGGGAGGGTTCAGCATGCCCACCCACTGGCCTCATGTCAACCCTCAGTCCAGCAAGAAATGATGAGGTTCTCCTTTATCCTGTGTTACAATGGATGAAATACTTCAGATTTTGTGTAGTATAATGTTTTACAGTAATTGCATCTGTGAATTGTTGTTTGTATTGTTTTAGATCATTTCCAGGTGTCTTTCAGAAGGGTCTGAAAGGGAAATCCAAGTTTGTACCCATGAAGCGCAAGGCACAGAAGGACGTTCTAATGACATTTTGCCTTCTGGGTCACATGACCACAAAAACCCCAAAAGGCAGCGACGAATTCAAGTTGATTCAAGCTGGGCTTGGCAAACGAAGCTTTGAGGTCAACAAGAACATCAGCCATGCTGAAGTATGTGCTAGTAGTAGTAGGTAGTAGGAGGAGCTTATTCATATAGTGCACACTCACATTGTACATAAATTCTGTTTGTACAGTTGTCTGAGATCCTTGACGTTCATTTTCCCAAGATGCGAGGCCTGAATGGAGCGTGGTTACTCTATAAAGCAATGGGTATTGTATCATATTCATGTTATTTTGCAGAGACATTTACCTGAAGAAAGTCACATTGATTAGTGCAATATGACACACTGAATAAACGGTTTAAAGTCAAGATTGAAATACATTTAAAGGCAAGATTTAGTAATTAAATAAAGTAAATTTAGAAATGCATTAATTGGGGTAATAAACCAAAATATTTTGTCACAAATAAGAAAGTAACCATACCATATACAAACCAATAACACTTTTTTTTGTCTTTTGCTAACAATATTTTCCAAATTGACATTTTCACAGGTGGGAGTGGACAGAGACCCCTGACAGTCATTTCGCCAGAGACTGAAGGGTATACTGGAACCATTCTCCATAATGCGAGCAATGGGGGCAAATCGGTCCTTTACATAGTGCCACTTCAGGCAGAAATAGATATGACACCTCTGCCATTGAGTTCCAAAGAATTTGACAAAATGCCCAAAGCGCACTGTAATAGGTGCAATGAGGAAATGCCGTTAGCTCTCCTGGTAGTACATGTCAAATCCTGTGGCAGTGGAAGTCTCTCTTGCAGCGAGGAATCAGTGACTGTGGATTATGCAGAAGAAGATGTACATGATGAAGGCAGCACAGAAGTAAGTGGCTGCGTCTTAGCTGTTCTATGTAATCACACTTATTTATGACTAATAGCTAAACAACTGCGAGACAGATGTAGAATTTACCCCACTTGTTCCGGATGCAGAACCCTTCAAAAAGATCAGAGATGTTATGGAATCTTTGCTTCTCTAATTGATGGAATTTTATTCTATACTCATGTTTCCTCATATGTTTTCTTACTTTTTTCAGACAGAGAATGCTTGTTGCCCAATATGCCAGACAGCATTTCCCCTGGATGTTGTTGAGATGCATGCTAGCGTATGTGGTGAGAGGTAGGACTAGTTAAATTGTCCCCTGCGTGGAAAAAACAGATTGTTGCATAAAATATGATTATTCAAACTATGTGTTGCTGTTACTGTTTGTGATCAAAGTAGTTTCTTATTATTGATATATTTCTTATGATATAATAAAGACATACAAGTATTAGCCCATGTTTAAAATCATAAGATGTCTAGTCATTACTGAACATTATTGGTGAGTGTGCAAATACATTGACACAAATTCATCTGTTCTATTGTGTACAATTCTCAGACCTGTGGAAGACAAATTTACCTTGGAGGTTGAAAACAATGATCCTCAAAGGTCAGATCTATAATAGGCAAGTGTAAATGTATTTAATTATATGTAGATGTTTATATAAATGAATAATATACTTTTTTTTTTCAGTCTCGATGACATTTTGCATAAACTAGCCAGCGAGGTGGACCACTCTCAGACATTCTCAGTCTGTGTCACTCGATCCAACTTCTTTCACCGTGCTCTTCAACAATGGAAAAGACAAAAGAAGACCACCCCAAAATCCTCTCTTAAAGTTTGCTTTGTTGGAGAAGCAGGCATAGATACAGGAGCAATAAGAAAGGAGTTTCTTACTGGTAACTATCCTCTCCATTATTTTGTCTTTTTTTAAATAATCTGTTTTGTTGATATTTGCTGCTTGTGCTTAACTTATGTGCACTTATTTATTTTGGCAGAACTGATGAGTGGAATTGAAATGCGCTACTTTGAGCCTGGCAATGACAACAAAGGAAAAAATCCCATATACTCTATAAGTGCCTTGGAGGATGGTTACTTCAGGTAATTTCCATATGTTCATATTATGCCTGTAAATGTACACAACACATTCACCATGTCATAAAATTATGAATTTGGGTACCTTGATAGGAAAGTGCGCCCAAACCTCTGCCCTTTTTAATTGTTCCTTAGGAGCTTTGGGGAGATCATTGCTGTGAGTTTGGCCCAGGGTGGTCCAGCACCAGACTTTATGCGGAACTGGTGCTACACCTATCTTACAACTGGAGATCTTGACAGTTTGGCGGTAACCCCTGAAGACGTGACGGACCTTGAAATTATTCAGTTAGTTGAAAAGGTATTGCAATTATATTATTAGCATGTGCAGTGCTGAAATGAATTTTATGTACTGTATTAACTTTGGGGGTGATTGCTATATGTTCATCTCATTAGGCACAAAGTGCCTTTAATAAATGTTCTCCTGTTTCTGTGGTCAAAAGTACACATGATCTTCAGTAGGATTTTTTGCTATTTCTTCCAAATTAAAGGGTGTAGAAGAATGTGCTGTTAGTTGTCCCTGCACTTAATTAAAAAGTATGTGTGGATCATTGAATATTTTACAGGTAAGAGCAGCCACTGATGGAGAAATGCAGAGTCTGGCTGATGAACTGCTTTCCTGTGGATACACAGGTCCCATAAATGCAGAAAGAAAGGACCCAATAACAAGGTGTTTAGTAACACACTGAATTTTGTATTTTTAGCAGTTGAACCTTTTACGCATGTTAATCATACTGCAGCCTATGTAGCCTACTACTGAATGTGGGTCACTGAATGTGGGCATTTATCTATCAGAACCATCATTCTACATTCCCTGGCCCGACTTTTGCCCATGCTTGACCAAATGCGAAAAGGCCTGCGGCTTTACAACCTTCCAGATATGATGGAGAAAAACACTGACCTATGTCGGCCATTGTTTGTACCACTTCAGGATAACAAGGTAACATCTAACAGATGAACGCATTCAACGCATCTTGGCATAAATTCTGATTCACCTGCTGTATATTCTTTTGTCTTCATTAGCCTGATGCAAACTTCATTATGGCAAGCTGCAAACCTGACTTCAGTGAACAAGGAACCTCAAGACACAATCTTGAACAAAGTCTTCTCAACTGCCTCCAAGATTTTCTTCAAGAACTAGAGGATAATGGTAAGACACATGAGTTAAATATCCAATTTTTAAAGCCTTCCTCTGTTATCCCCTTCTTTATGAAAATACATTTTCTGCCTGTAGAATCTGAAGGTCAATAAGATCTACAAAGCTGTACATTTAAATTTGAGTTAATAACCATTTAAGACTCAAGCATCCGTTTTGTCTGCAAGCAGTTCACATAATTCCTGTGTCAGACACACTGATATACATCACACCCAGTAAATGACTATGATAACAGTTGCTTAGACATAGAATGACCCAGTATTTTCTTTTATTAGATACTCATCCCGAACACTTTGATGAAAGAGAAGAATTGGACACAACAGTGGTTCATAACACAAAACCCCTCACAGTTCCATCAGTCCTGCAATGGTTAACAGGGCAAGCACACAAGCCAGTACTGTCAAGTGAAAAAAAAAACTTTGAAATTCACATCAAGTTCAATCATGGATGTCAAGAGGAAGAGCATGACATTTGTTTCCCAATAGTTAGTGCTTGTACAAACACCATAACTTTTCCTGTGGCACACATGAGCACTTACAGTGAGTTTAAACATGTGCTAACTCTAGCTTTGCGCTTTGGGAGTACCTTTGACCGAGTTTGATTTGTGGATCAGTGATGACAATTACTGTATTTGAGCGTTCAATTTTACACAGCTGACACGTCTTTGCTGTTGAATTTGAAACATTTCTCTTAATGAAGAGTAAAACTTTTGTTACTGTTTTTTTTTTTTAACAGATGTAACATTATTTGGCATGATTAACATGGTGATTGTTATTGGTTCAGTTGGCAAGTCGTCTGTGTACATACTGTACCATGTTCAAATAAATATCTCTGCCAAAGCATTGTGATGGTCCTCTGGGATTAATGGTAGATTGTAGCTGTTCCATTTCTTCAGGATGCAGTGGGCTGGGAATGTTGGGTACTTCGACCCCACAAGAAGACCCGTCTGGAATCCCTGCATTTTCCCAGTCAATGGTGTCGACGTCTGGATGCTGCAACACAAATGCAGATACTGATAGCAAATTGTTCTGAACTTGTGACATTTTAAATTTAGAAACAAAAATCCTGTTGCTGGTGCAGCTAATTAGAGTTTAGTAAAGTTGTCAATTTTAAACACATGGATACTGATGAGTTTATTTTCAACAGATTTAAATCATTACTGTGTTAATGCTGTGATGTACCTGCTCAAAGTTTTCTGCTTCAGTGGGGGGGTTCTGAATGTGGCCCATGACCCACAGCTGATGGGGGGTCAAGTTTTGCTCTGTGCGCAGTGGGTGGTTGTTCCACCCATCGTTGAATTTGGCCAGATCATCATTAAGCCGTGGTAGGAAGATGTAGTGTGCGCAAAACATGTGAATGTCATTGGTAATGTCTAGTAGGCCATCTTCTTCCAGGGTGTGCAGTAAGTTATAGTAGATCTGGGTCACAGCCATCCACACATCTCTCCATAAACGCTCAATTCTGAAAGTACAATTCATGTTTTAAAGTTTTATAAAAGTTGATAATTTCTTAGTTTCTCAATATGGATAACAAACAAACATACCTCTGATTATGTACACTTTTTCCTGACACAAAACTGCCCCGCCCAGTCCCTCGCACAGTGAACATGCACCGTGCTATCCCAAGATTTTCAACTCCTTGATCGGCTCGTACTCTACATTAAGACACAATATAGCAAATTGTCTGGTTCATGAGGAAGCTAACTGACATGCATGACGTTTCAGCTTAGCTGTTTTTAAAACTGTAGAATGTGTTCATGGTTTAAGGAAAAGGTCTAAAGGGATAATAGCCTCAAGTAAGGAAGCATACCTTGATGGCCAACCAAACTGCTGCACAGATTTCAGGAAAAGATGGAGAGCAGTGTTCGACCTGTTGTTATTATCAGCATTCAGGTACAGGATCTAAGAACAATAGAGTGAGCAATTGTATCCATCCTACCAAGAACACATCCGGTAACAGAAACATCTTATCTACCTTTCTTGAATAACCATCCACGCTGCCAAAGATAACAATGTTGTATCTATAGACAAAAATACACAGATAAAAAGTTAGCCATGACGTTTCCAGACATTTTTCAAAACAATCAGTGCCAGTAGAATGTGCAACATGCCATATTATGCAAACCTTATTAGTTTGTGATTAGTGTCCACATGGACAAGTGACAGTGGCCCCCGGACAGAATAGGTTCGTCTCACTGTGCTCCCCATGTGTGTCAATCGAGACAGAACACCAGCAGAGTCAATTCTGTGCATGGATCCTTTAATCCTGTGCCACTGAACACGATGGCCCTCAGCCTGTAACAGTCCTTTAATAAGTCTGTATCCTGCATGTGGAGCGCTAGATTTAAGAGCAGCAATTTTGTTGTCTAGTTCCTGATCAGACATGGAGCTGTATGATGTCTTTGATGAGATGCCATGGTCTTTCATTCTCCTGAAAATGGTTCTCTCACTAACGCCGAGTAGATTGGCCACACATTGTACAGGTAGTGGTATTTCAAAAAGATAATTCAGGAACTCAGCAGAGAAGTTTAACTTAGGGCGTCCTCTTTCCCCTTGCTCCAATGTGAACAATATTGAACCTTGTTTCTCTTCTATGGCATCTTTAACAAGTCTGCCTAGCTGTATTAATGTCTCTGTTATGGAGGAAGGTATCTCAAAAATTCGAGATGCTGCATCAAGTAAGATGTATTCTTGATTGCAAACATACTCCAAATAATCAAGATCGACAGAGGACTGTTCCTGGATCCACTGAAGTCTTGTCATTAGACGTTCCAGTATGCTACGTAGGATTTCCTGAAAGCCCAAGAGAAAGTTTTAGTTTTTAAATGAACAAACGCATTTAAATACAATGTGACTTTAATTAATCATCTCAGTGGTAACCATAGCATCAGTTCAATTTAAATAACTGAAATATTCACAAGAGCTAGCTTCTTTAAGAGGTTTGGTAGATGAGAGAAAAGTCATCAAGCAGCTATTTCAAATATTTAGTAATGTTGTGACACTTGTTTAACGTTCATATGCCGCAAAACAATTTTAACTTACATTTCCTCCCGGCTCCATCACCGCGGCCTGATGCAAAAGTGACCTATCCGTGTTGCCATGTAAACAGGTGTATGCCGCGCCGACCAACTTCTTTGTTAACTCCTCCTTCTTCCTTGTTTGGAGCATTAAGCACATTACTGCCACCTACCGCCGACAAACGTCAATCGGCAACATGATCGGCAATCGTCTTGTCAAGCCTTACACCCGTGACGTATTTCGGGTTGGAAAAAATATCGAGAGCGCTGAAACGTCCCCAAGCTAGCAAGTGAGGAGGTTAGAAGTGAGAGCGAGCAGCGCCACGGCTTCCTCAATTGCTCTCTCTCACAATTGACACACTTGCACAAAAACTTAATTTGCCACATGATTATTTTTTACCTCTCTCTTTTATCTTTTTTACGCCCTCGATTTCTGATCCCGTGCTCGTTAAGTTTGTATTTGCGCTCTCATGATTATGGCAGTTATCTGACGCCATACCAAATGTATATAAGAAAGTTTTTCAGGAAAGTAAGTACTCATCACTGCTGGTAGTAACAATACAAGCTCCAGCCGCCAGCTAACAGCAAAATGTCCCGTGTAATTTATGAAATGCTCCATGTTTGACAAATAAAAACCTGGCTTACACACTACAGACAATCTCTGCGCATGTCTTACCTTTGTTGTTTTGGGTCAAAAGTTACATTCCAGCTGTAAAAGAACGCTGCTACTTAGCTAGCTAGTTAGCTAGCACCATATAAGACTTACTTATTTAACTTGAGCTTTTATTTGAGAGTAATGATTAGAAAGTGGAGAAAGCCAAGTTATACACACACACACACACACACACACACACCCACACACACTCCTTCCTCCATACACAAGGGACTCTTTGACAGGTTATGGGGCGGGGGCAGTTTTTCAAACTAACAATAGTGTTGTCCCATAGTTGAAATGGGTGCCCTCACATAGTCAGTGTAAGGGTGCAATGTTGTGTTGTGTAAACCTTTCCGCTCTGCTTTCTGTCATCCACAAACAGGTGAAGGACACTTTGCCAAATGCCACAGACAAGAAGCTTCATGACACGGTGAGAGAGCTGGGGAGGAAGATTTGGGAACACCTCTTTGACAACTGAGATGTGCCATGAAGAAAGAGAAAGGCTCCCTCATCCTGCTCACTGCCATCTTTATCCTTGCCCCCCTTATGGCATGAGAAACACTGGCATATTAAGACTTAAATATCACGATCTGTACAGTGACTGTAACAGAAAATGGAGCTTCTGCATAACTTCACTGATGACCAACTTAGACTTGGCTGATACACAGCTGCTTTAACAACTGCCACAAAGGCAACAAACAAAATGATGTTGGACTTTTTAAATACACTACATGCACCCCCTGTAATAACAACAAGGCTAAGTTTTTATTTTCAACATGATGGCTTCTAGCTATCCTGGATTTGGTATCATCATCATCAGAAATTTTATTTAATAGGATAAACCCCTTGAGAGGAATCCTCTCGTTTTCGAGGGGGTCCTAAAATACATTACAACCAAAAAATAAAGAGACAAAACACAATCAACAATCTACAGACATATAACGACAAAGACAACGGACATCAACACAAACATAAAAAAAATAAGTAAAAGAATAAGAATAAGCACAACCTCTCGATGGCCACAAATGGCCATAGCAGTAGCCTAGTAAAATAAAAAGTATAATAATAACATAATGTTGCGAATTAAAGTTACAGTGTGTTACAAATAATATTGATATAACATCATCGGAAACATGTGCAATTTAACTCAAAATAAGAAGACAAGGAAAATTTGAACCTATGAAAAGAAGTCAATGAGCGTATGTTTAACGGAAGATTATTCCAGTCTGATGGCGCTTTAAACATAAATGCTCTTTTACCAATTGTTTTGTTCACTGTAGGAATAAGGAAAAAGTACTGGGATGAGTGCCGTAATTGATATGTTGTGGAATATGGAATCAAAAATTGTTTTAAATAAGCAGGATAATTGCAATGTATACATTTAAAAATAAAGTGTAACCAGTGATTATGTCTTCTTATACTGAGTGAGGGCCATTTGAGTGTATTATACATGGTACAGTGATGAGTGTAAAAAGAACAACCAAGAGCAAATCTACAAAGACTGTTATATGCTGTGTTAAGGGGTAGAAGATTGGTTTTGGATGCATTTAGATATATTACGTCAGCATAATCAAAAAAAGGTAAAATAAGTTGTGAGGCAAGTTTCTTTCGAACATTAAGCGTAAAACAGTTCTTGGATCGAAATAAAACACTGATACCAAAGTTGATTTTACGAAGAATATAGTCTATATGAGGTTTGAAAGTAAGTTCTGAGTCAAGCCATAATCCTAGATATTTGAATTGTTCAACTCTATGCAGATTCATACCATCATTACATGTTATGATTAAGTTATTAGGTTTCATTTTTAGGTTATGTTTTGTACCAAAGACCATGGAGTAAGTTTTAGTTTTATTAAGCAGCAATCTGTTAGATGACAGCCAGTTTTGCACAGCATCAAAGTCTGATTGAAGGTATGAAACAGGTGATGTGTAGAATTGTTTCACTCTGAGGAGTGGAGGAGAGCTTTAGAGGATTGAGCTATGCAAGACAGAAAGATGTGTGCATATATAAACATTCCCTAACCATTTATATTATGGATAATGAGTAATACCTTTATTAATGTTAGGTTAGTTTTATTAGGGACATATGCTCAGATATTACACATAGACAACAGAAGGGAGTATTGAGGAGCCTGGGAGCCTCAATCCAGGATGAAAGTGGAAAATATATAAAATGAATGACTGACATTTTGGTGTGTGCAATTAAGGAAAGGCTAACATGACAAATACAATAAACCACAGCAACATTAATTAATGCAAAAGTTTCAAGGAGCTGCTACCAGTCAGATAGTACTGGAAAAATAGATGGTACGTAGAGGCTGTGTTGAACATTTTTATTCTATATTCTTTTCACACAAACAACAGTACACAGAGATTTCCACTTTCTTCAGATCACATCTACTTAGCCTGAGGCCTTCCTAAGAGGATAAAGAAAAATGGATAAACTCAAGATATCCATTTTATGTGATCCAGTGACATAAAAAATTTACCCATATTTATTCTCATGTTTATTGCATAGTTTGTACATGATGTTTATTTTGATCAGTTAATTATCAAATGCCATATTATTACTGTTTGTCAACTCATAATCTCCAAGTTGTTTTGGGTTGAATCTTGAAAGTCGTATGGTATATTTTCTTCCTCATGAAACTGCTTAGGACTCCTCAAGCCCTGTAGATGGCACCATTATCATCCTGTATAGACTTAGACTTTATTCATCCACAAGGGAAATTGCTTGGTTACAGTAGCTCAGTTGCTATCTCAGTATGAGACGCCCATCAGGATGAAAATGTTTCATAATTGGATTAATAACAATAATTGCCCTTTTCTTTATTTAAAGAATGCAGTTATCTCTAAATCGACATTAAATGACAATAAACGATGTGTGCTCTGTGAGAAACCGCAAGTCTTTCTTTTCTCCTCTGTCAATATGTCTTGTACTTCCAATTTAACTAAAGTCACTACAGTTTGCATGTCCTTCTCACATCAATGTGGTCTTTACAAACATTTTGGCATGTCATAACGAGAAAACACAGGTGGAACCAATACGATTTATGATGGCACAAGTCCATGTACTGTCCTTACTGTGTTTTACAGCTGTGTTTGACAAGCCAGCGGATGTAAAGCATGCCAGGAGAATGACACCCACAGTGACAAAGATACTGAAGCTGTCTAGCATTCATAACTTTACAATTCACCTTTACGTGTTGGCTGATATTTGACAAAGTAGCTCTAAGTAAAAATATATTTTTGGGTTGCATTGGGCAAATCCTCCAGCATGGGATGTGGGTTTTTGAACTGTTAGACCAATTGCATGGTAGAAAATTGAAACATCTAAACTTTGTTAAAAAGCTATATAGGCCAATCACCTTTATAACTGCATGAGACTTGAATTTTAGTCATAGCATGGGGGCCTTTGTTAACTGTGCCAAAATGACACGATTAATCTTTATAAGCCCCATTCCACAAAAATATACATGAAGGACAGGCCTAAAAGAAGGAAATAAGTCAGAAGTAAACAAACTGAAGGGGTCTGAGAGAGAAACTATAGAAGTGTGCTTGAAAAAGAGAGAGAGAGGGAGATGTGGGTTTGAGGTTTCTCAATGTGAACCAGTTGCTCAGAGTCTAGTGGATGTAGGAGGACGCACGGAGGGAGGGGAGCCGTGAGGATAAATGCACTCTTTCATTTCAAAGTGAGAGAAATTCGTTGCTAGAGGCACATATTCACGGCGACAGGAACGCACGGGAAACGACGGTTTTGTTGTTAATTTAAGAAAGCAAGCGGGAACCACCTTGGATAGGACTTTATCAGAGAAACAGAGCACAATAAATCACCAGAAAATGTAAGGACTGATGAGCGCAGTTTCTGTCACAGGAGAGTTTGGACTTCAAAGACGCGCTCTGGAGTCCGGAGGGATAAATCTCGCTGCTGAATGACTGTTTGAGAAGGTGTTGCACATTTGTAATGGTTTAATGACTCTGAACCGCGGCCTCTTGTTGGATGGGACAGGTGCAGTTATCACGGCTAATACATGGGTCATTAAGGTGGCAACGAAGCAGTTTTCCTGATCATAAAGACATTTTCGTGCACTTTAAAATAAGACTTAAGAGGCACAGATCGTTTTCTTGTTGAGTAGGTTTATTTTTCATGTTTATTCAAATTCTCGAGACGACTTTTGTGGAGGAACCAGCCCTGAAATGAGCCCCACACACGAACAGGCGATATGTCAGTGCTGCACCGTTTGACCGGATTTTACGCATCTCTGGGGGAAAGGGAGAGCTGAAAAACGCGCGTGTTTATGTGAGTGTAATGTGGACATCGACGCACTGCATTTCCATCAGCTCAGGATAGACCACTTTGTGAACAAACAAGGGGGAAAGTAAACAAACAAACAAACAACACAGACGAGAGAAACTGCTTTCAGTAGGCTTCATAGATGGAGCTTCGTAAATACCTGTTGTGCCTGGAGTTTATCCTCCTCCTTAAAGGTAAGAGCTCATCTTGAGTTGTATTTGCAATTGTTATATGTTTGTTTTTGTGTAATTTCCAAAACTTCCCCAACTGTTTTGGTTCTGCACAGTTTTAAATTAGATGAAACTGCAGAATTATTTTTTGCAGTATGTAATTTATTCTGAAGTCTAAACTGTGAAACCTAAACAACTGTCCACACTGGTGCGTCTTCACTACTCAATTACACCTCTCCTTTCCCCCCCATCACTGTCTCTGGGTGATACAGTCATTGCCCTTCTCAACCTTTGCACTTGAACAGACAATAGGCGGAAATAATGGTGTCATGCGTGCCTCCACAGGTCCCATAGAACTTTACTCTGTGACAGTAAACCACTGACCATGAAACCATTCCTCAGGTGATTCTATGCAGAGGAAATGGGAAGCAGGCGTATTAAAACACCTGGCCACACTCCATTTGCCAAACAAATCAATGGTATAGGAATTTGTGCATGAGTCCAAGAAAAGGATGGTTCCCAGTTCAAAGGATCCTTCAGTAAATCTATCAGTTATGTTAGGAAAGAGGACATATTTTATTTTTGTTGGAGGCGTTCAGCTACGAGAGGATGTTCGGAGCCATGACAGACATTTGCATGATCCACTGCCAAAAGGTTACTGGTTCATCTCCTCTTACAGCTGACACCCTCTGACCCTGGCAGCTGTGTAACAGGACCTCACCAGTCATATCAGCCATTTGACTGGATGTCTAAAGTTCCCCCTAATGAGGCGCCTGTGCCAAGTATGTTTTCTCCTTCGAGCATGAACATCAGTTCAACTCCAGTACTCATATTCGCTGTGGCAGAGCAGTCTTGCACACCTCATTGAGCCATTCCTGCTAACCAGAAAGAAAGAAAAAAGTGAAGAAAAAGGCCATTGTTGTCTACCATAGGTGTGTGTTTGTGGTTCTGATAAGCAGTGGCTTAACTCTTGTATTGTAGCATGCAGCCATGAAGCATATTCTAAATCAATAGATTGTGTTGGGCACGGTAGTTTAGTGTTGTACCAACCTCTGATGTTATTGTGTAGACTGAAATGTTTATGGCAAATTGTTGAGTGATTATCCATGCTGCCCATTTTAATGCTTGTTCAAAAACCAAGGAATGCATGAGGAATGCACGGGGTCCACATACCTACACTCACAGACACACATGCCCATTTAGAAATACCAAATTTTAACTGTGGTTCGGTTTTACACTCTACACTCCATTAACCATTTAAATCAAGCGTGAATAGGCTAACTTCTTTTTTTTAAAACCTTTTTTGATGTGTAATTGTCTCGGACGGTGGTTTATGTGATTTTAGCGTTCTTGCCTGCGTGTGTTGGTTTGCTGGCTTGAGCTTGAGTGTCATATAGGAGCATGTAGGTGAGTGAGTATGTGTGTAATGTTAATGGCTTCAGCAGAGCTCCCCTGATGCGGCCAGCAGGCATCCCATGTCTGTTACAGTCTATTATGCTTTACTGAGATGTCAAACACAGGTGTGTGCACGTGTGTGCGTTCAACTCTGTTTCACTGGTCATTCATAAATTCTTGCTTTTATTCTCTCGGCCATCTTCTCGTTTTTTTAAAAAAAAAACTTTCCCACATTTTGCTGACTTTCATTCCTACTCCCCCTCTCCTTCCACCCCCATTCCCCACGAGAGGGTGACAGAGATGAGAACAGAACACGATCGAGATAATGGAGAGACAATCTGTGAAAGAGGGTGAGAAGAGGTGAAGGAGGGGGATCGATTGGGGAACATTATGAGTCAGTTAAACATAGATGATAAAAACAGACAGTCCAGAAGACATCTCTACTGCAGGACATGTCACAGATTGTGCAATAAGTCAAGAAAGTATAGACGGAGGCCGAGACTTATGCACATATGTCCAATTAAAACAACATGCATCACTGTCAGTGCACACTGCTATAAGAGTCGGCATGTCTCTATAGTGTCCAACACACAGTGGAGTGGAGTGAAGTGAAGTTCCTTCTCCTCAATGTGTGCACAACCATATATACACATACTGCACAGTCACAACCACTCACATCAAGCAGCAGTAGTGCCAAGAACCGAGAGTGTGGTTGAGGGAATCTGGACTTAGTTTGGCTTGATAAATGTTTGCCGCCAGTTGTCATGGCGATGGGTGGTCAGACAGCCTGTGGTACGGTGTCATATATAAACTCCAATGAAAATAGAACCAGAGGAGGGAGGACAGGACAGGGAAAACAAGGAACGATGGTATAGTTTTGTGGAAGCCTGAGGGATCCAGGGGGAAAATGGGGGCCTCGTGGTAGAACAGTGTGTGTCATAGCAGAGGGGGCCAAAATAAAAGGGGCAATTTATGGTTTATGAGAGAATGAGTGAAACAGGAGGATGAAGGAGAACATCAGTAGCACGGGTTGTTATCGAAGGCCTGGTTTGTTGTGGAAAGAAATTTGGGAGTGGAGTGTGGGTGATGCTGCCACAAGAAACGATAGAAACATTTTACTACAGTGTGTGCAAAGGCAAGGGGGGAGGGGGGAGCCAATAGTAGAGAGTAATTCATTACGACAAGGCTGGGAAGATATTCTTTCTGGTAATGGAAGATTTAGTGTTAAGGAATGATTCTACTCAAACTTAGGAATATTCATTAAACTGTGGAGAATCTCATCATAGTAACTGGAAGCTCACACAGATCACGAAAATGAGCAGAAACAATAGTCCACAGCTGTGCTAGCAAGTCTGTACCTAAGCTAACATTCACGGATTGACAATACTATGTTAGTTTAGTTTCTAAATGCATGCGAAGGCTGCTGGAAATGTCAACAGTTTTGCAGGCATTTAGACATAAACTAAATAAACTACTGAAATTGATCTGATTGTGTTGCTAAATGAAAAGTCAGAGGAGTTTTTACCACTTATCCCAAGCGATCCCACGAGGAACATGTATGGTTGTACCAAAATTTACAGCAGTCTAGACACTAGTTGTCCATTTAAATCAATAATGTTTACCTTAAAGTTTTGAAATGTTGGGTGTGTCCAAACTCAGTAGGTTCCATTCAGTGAGGAGCATGCTTTACAACACTGGCCATTCATGTAAAGGTTGTAGAGATATTTTAGCCTGCACCAAACACATGTCTTTGCAGCTATAAATGAGGAAGCGCGGGCACAAGAACAATAATAAAATTGTCTGAAAATGCAGTGACGATACAGCAAAAAAACATCTGCAAAGAAGAGAAAATTGAAAGAGCAGGTAGACGAAACTACAGTGTGTGAGAAAGGCAGGAGCAGAGATGGAAGAGAAACAGTGACCATATCCAATTTCCTTCCCAAAACCAAGTGGAATCCCCCTCTGATTGCCCTGGCCGAGGTAACTGTCTGTGTGTGTGTCAGTGTGTATTTGTGGGGAAGTATCTGTATATAAATGCGGGAGTAGCTGGTGCATAATCCCTGCAGCAGTGTTCTGGTCTCGTTCCCTGCCCTGGAGTCCCTTTTTTCCCATGAAATCACTGGGTTACAGTAGGAGAGTTGGTGCAGATGGTTGTGTTTGATTGCATGTCAACTCAGATTTATTTAGGAAGTCCATCTTAACAAAACACGTCCTACACATCCTGTTTTTCAGGGCTAGAAAACTCATACAGCTGATACACAGGCGCTAGAAGCTAAATAGAGAGTGTCCAGATCCAGTCATTCTGAAACTGAACGGGAAATGATGAGCTTTTGATGCTCTTTAATTTAAGTAACTGTGTAGGTAGAAAATATACGGGGCAGTAGTTTGTTTCCTGTCAGCTACTGGTAACATCACCAAACATGTACATGTACAACACTGGTACTGTCCATACAAGGAATTTTAAATCAATTGCTCTAAACAGGAACCTTCCTGCCCTGTTCCTCAATGAATCACATGCAGTTCCTTTAATAACTTTAAGTCCAAATGGTAATCGCAGAAATAATTTCCTAGTGTTGAGAATACACAGTGAGGAATTGCAGTACAAGTGAATCAGTACTAAAATCTTAACACAATTCAGAAGCTCGTGAAGAATCTAAGAAGCTATGCTTATTTTTCTAGGGCTAGGGTTAGACAAAGCACAGTCTAAATGCCTGGATGTGTTCTTGAGCTGCCCATTTTATTGAGGACACACAGGGAGGTAACTTGTGGGGACTTGGGACAGAATGTGTTTCCCTTGCATCATCTAGTACACTTCTACTCCAATTAGAGACTGACCGAACTGCATCCTCCCGTCTGTACTTCAAGTCCGAACTACGAAGTATGCAAGTCCAGTGTTCACATACATTGTCTCCTACATTTGCCATCAAGCTCGGTTGAGTACGTGCTTTCCTTAAGTTGCCGCCAGTTGCACCTAAAGATTACAATTCCAAGTTTGATAAGAGTTTACCAGATCTTTGCAGCCTGCTCCTCATCTCAGCTTGAGGCTAGGCTCTTGTGGCTCCACTAGCTGCTACTAAAACACACCAAAATCCCAAAGTTGGTGGCTATTATACCTGGTGAATAAAGTATAATATATCTGACAAGCAAATTAACTTATTAATGTGAACTTCTGTGTTACTGCTGAAGAGTTATTACTCCTTAATTTATGTTAAAAGTAACGGCTGTGCTTCCAAATTAAACATGCAGGTTTGGGTTTAACACTAAATGTTAACAACTCTGACTACCTGACTACCATCTTGTTGCTCTCTGTCTTCTCTGTGTCTCCTTCACCTCTCACACTACGTATGAAGGGCAGGCTTGTGTGTCATAACAGGCGGCTTACTATACTACATCGTTTTCCTAACCCACACCCTCCCCTGCTTTGCTTCTTCCCTTCCTTCTCCTTTCCCCCCTTTTCCCGTCAGACTGAACTCCCCTTTTCTTCAGAGGCTGCCTCTGGACACTTTGTTTATCCATCTTTTTGGCCCCTCCAACCTGCCTCCGCCCAGGGCCAAAATATAAAATAATAATCCGACTCTGCGCTGTATATGTTACTACAGTTCGTTACACAGTATAGACTTTCACCGTTTTCACCTCAAGCTTAAGGCATTTAGGGGACCATGCTGCCACTCTATATGCTTAATATTACTAAGGAATGGTCTGACACAGAAATCCCTGTAGGACAGCGGTTGGTTGTTTTTACTTTGTGGGATTTCCATTAATTAACATAGCATTTTAATTTGTGATGCTTTAGAGCGTTACAGAGCAGTAGGTATGAGAGTAGAATCAGTCTTGTCCGCTGACTCTCTGCAATAAAGCTAATAAGTGTCAAAGTTTTAAACATTTTCTTTCTTGTAAAGTTTTTTATGTACCTCTAATTTACAGTTGACAGTTGACAGTCCTAATTAAGTCCATTTTCTCTCTGGGACAGGTTCTTGAATGCTTTTAACGCTCTGAATAAGTCTCTATTGAGAAAGACTCCATTAACTAAATGTGACAATTTTCTCCTCCTTGATTTGGGAGCTTTTAATCTGCTTGATTTCTGGTTAAGCACTCCATAAAGGATTTCATTGTTAAAGTGCAAACAATTTTTGTAACATACTGTGGCACCACTAAAGTCATTAAATATTTAAACTGGGTGAAACAGGTTGTTTTATATAACTATACCAGAATTAAACTTAAGCTCTGTGAGTCTGAATGATGTTTGGCTGCACACCATGTCAAAAGAGATGTTGGCTTTTGTTAATGTGTCATCTGTGTAAGAGTCTTCTTTGTTATGGCTTCCAGAGTTGTGTCAGTGTTTCAACATAGATGTGAAGAACCCGCGCATCTTCACTGGTCCAGAGGACGCTCTGTTTGGTTTCTCTGTCTTACAGCATGATGCAGACGGAGAGAAATCGTAAGTATTTTTGAGAATATGGGACACTGTTTGACGCAGAATGATATATTGATGGTAAATGAGTGTCACTCCCTTGAAGGATGCTGGTTGGTGCTCCCTGGGACGGCCCGCCCAACAACAGAAAAGGAGATGTGTACAAATGTATTGTGGGCGAGGAGAAGAACTCAACTTGCATCAAAGTAAATCTAGGTAAAACAATAACCTAAACATAATCAGCTATCTCAGTTCATTCATGTGCTACAGTGCTAAACTGATCTATTTGTCTATTTCAGGTGAAAGTGCCCTCAAGAACGTTTCCAAAAATCTGAGGAACTCTCATCTTGGAATGACCCTTACGCCAGACTCACCCGACGGCTTCCTGGTATGTCGTCTCAACACCGGGAAATAAGGCTTTTTACGTTTGCTGTGTGGGCATTGGAATGATGTGTGTGAACCTGAAAGGATGTGGTGAGACCAATTTGTGCTTGTCTGACAGAATTTATAATGAATTAGCCCCCACAGCGTATGTTTATTTGACTTTAGATGTGACCATAAGTGGTTCATGGATCCCTCACTTTCCTTTCCCTTCGTTTTGGATACGCACAAGTGAAACAGACTTAATTGATCACTTTCTCAGTGATCTTTCTTCAGGTAGAGTGTTATACATGCATACACACAAGAGATCTATGCATGATCATTCATGTCTCAATGGTGCCCGACCAAGTCTTTGAGGAGTCAAGTCACATCTTCAAAAGATAATTATAAGAAAAGATCTAACTCCATCAGGTCTGAATGAAGATGATTACAATTTTACATTTACAGCTTTTCACTTCAAAATGATAAAATGATAGTAATGAAATAAAGCATGAGAGCTAGTTCAAGTATATCCCTCCATAGAGCATAAACAGTATATCCAACACACCCATTTATATTATTAAGTCACAGTTTTGCCACCAATACTTGCTGCTTTCCAGAGAGCTATGCTGTGTCCTTGCTTATTATAAATTTAATAAGCAAATCATTTAATTAAAATGTAACAATATTATTTTTATCATTTCATCCAATTATAAAATGTCAGGAAATAGCATAAAACACCCAATATAAGAAATAAAACCAAAAGATATTCCATTTACAATGATACAAACCAAAGAAAATGATCAAACATTCACTTTTAAGAAGAAATCATGGCTTTGGTTCATATCACCTCCTAGACTTTTCTTTTGTAGGAATGTTCAATGGTCTATATATACCTTTTGGTTCTTAAAGTGCTTTACAGTCACAGTGACACATCTAGCTCGCTCACATTCACACACCAGTGCCAAGTGTCTTGCACCATTGTCAGTGTCTTGCTCAAGGAGGACTGAACCGCTAACCCTCCGCTCTACCTATCAGGCCCCAGCCAACCCACCTCCTGCTGAGTTTCCTGGGAGGCAGTGAAGAGGTCAGAGCCTGGATGAGATATTCTCTTTCAGTGCATAGACATGATAACCAAATATGGACGACTCATCAAAGTCAAATTTAGAAAGTCAAGTTCTGAGCAGTTAACTGATATTGTGACGTGATAAATGTAACCCTTGTTTAAGTCTCAAAGCTTCAGCCCTGATACGGGCATCTTGAAATCTTGCTGTTGCTCTCCAAAACAAATTTCTCCATTTCTGAGGCTTTCTGGCTTGAAGATGAACGTACTTCTGCCTCAGCCAGAAGGCAGCAGTGTGTGCTATGTGCGCGTTTTTGTATGTCTGAGTGTGTGTTAAATAAGTGCGTGTTTTGGAGTCTGCCAGGTTTTTACTGCGTCTTCGGGTGTGGAGTCGTGTACAGTTCACAAACGCTAGCCAGCTTAAGCCACACTAATGTGTGTGTGTGCGTGTTTCAGTGTGTGTGTGCTACAGTGTGTGTTTATCTTAACCCCAGTGGTCAGGTCTATAACAGGATCGGAATGCGTCTCCGGCCCTTTGTTAATGACAGACCTACCAAAAGCCAGAGCACCTCGCTCACTTTTCTCCATCTTCTCCCTCTATCGTTTCCTCATCCCTCTCTCCACCCCTGTCAGTGTGCCTGAGGAGAAACCCGTCCATAATGAGAGGGCAAGAAAAACCATGATGTTTCTCTTTCTCCCCCCCCAGCCTACTTTCAGTCTACCTCTTTTGTCCGTCTACTGCATGCTTGAGTTTCTTTTATCTCCACACTCTCCCCTTATTCTTTCCTCTTGGTATAAAAGCCAAATAAACAGCTTTGAAGACTGAAATATTTTTATGGGATGCCCCCCCCTTACCCCTTCACTCACCCACCCTGCATTTAACACAATCGGATTTAAATTGCTTTACTGGTCCTGTGTTCCAGCTCTGTTAAACCACTCATGACAACAGTGACTGCCAACATGTCAACAAAAGTCTCCCTCTCTCTGCCTCTCCCTCAGTTTTCTGTCCTCCAAACCACACCATTGTAGTTTTTCCATGACTTATTCCCTCTTATGACTTGTTTTCTTTTTGTTCACTGTCTGCCCTGTTTTTTTTTTCGTATGTGTTCTTAACCAGGTCACTCGGCCACATGCGTCCTCGTGTTTGAACTCAGTGATGAAATGCCACCTACACATCTTGCGTGGATAACACAAATACTTAAAAATATAAGCTGCTCAAATGAACTGGCTTCACCTGTAAAGCAAATGCTGTTTGTGTTTCCTGTTTGGCAGGCATGTGCCCCTCTGTGGTCCCAGGAGTGCGGTACGTCTATGTTCGCCAAAGGCATCTGTGCCTCTGTCAGCGATGACCTAGAACCAAGAGAGACCATCGCACCAACAGCACGAAGTAATCACATATTTGCACGCACACTCACGGGAATATTGAGGCAAAGAAACATATGGCGTAGGCCTGATTTTGGTTTTGGTTTTTGCCGACCAGATGTTTCTAAACTACCACTTTTTGCAGGGTGCTCCACATACATGGACATCGTGATCGTACTAGATGGCTCCAACAGTATCTACCCTTGGTATGAGGTCCAGAACTTCCTGAGCAACATCCTCAGCAAGTTCCACATCAGCCCTGACCAAATGCAGGTAATATTGCACCACCTACTAATATTATTTACAGTAGTAACGGAAACTTGTGGATTTCAATTTGAGTCCCAAATCTCTGGCACCCCTTAGCTGTTGCACAAAACGGAAAGACAATCTCGTCCCTTGAGTGAAAACATGCACAGAGTGACATATAAAGAACCACTCTGGCAAATAAGACCAATGAATGGATTGCTGTAGTAATCTAAAGGGACATGAGCTCAGATCGCTTGAGGTTGAAGAAGAATGGAAGTTGAAGGGGGGGCTGCATGAACATTATTTTGGGTTAAACAACGAGAGGAGTGAGAGGGGCTTTGAGTTATGGGAAGAGAGGGTGGGGGTAAGGGGTAGCAGGCAATGTGAGGTGAAGAGGAAATACCTCTGGTTTTTGAATGAATTCAAAAATTCCCCAAGCGCACTGTTTGCTTTAAGAACAGGACGGGTACTTAAAGAGGTAGCTCACCCCAGAAACACAAGTCTCTGATGTTGCTTTCCACAAGTATGTGCCAGCACATAAACTTGTGGCATTGTTGAAATGCTTGTGTGTTTGTGTATGCGTATTCAGGTTGGTATACTGCAGTATGGTGAGGTAGCAGTTCACGAGTGGTTTCTGAAGGACTATCAGACCACAAAGGCTGTGGTGGAGGCCGCCAAGAACATCAGCCGCCAGGAGGGCCGAGAGACGCGCACTGCTTACGCCATACAAACAGCCTGGTAGGCCTTTCAATCACTCTTACTGCGTGATCTTTCTTCTTCTGAAACATACTGAAGATTTTGGCTGGCTAACTGGAAACTTTGTCTATCTGTTTAGATTTTGGTGTAACATTCTTTGGGGGCTTCTCTAAATACATATCACTGTATAATTTGTAGTTCCAATGACAATCAGGTGTTTTTCTTTGACTCTGTTCTTCTTTCTTTTGATTTGCTCTGGGGCTAGTAGTGACAGTGTAGCTCCTGAGCTCTTTGGATCACTTTAGCATCTTTCAGCTAATTGTTTTGGTTCTGGATTTACGCTAGGGCAACAATTTGTTGGCCGAAAAACTGTCACACACACAATATACAGTGGAGAACTTAGCAGCTTAAAGCTATTTCACTCAGGAGCTGGTGGAGACCAAAAATAGAGCTAAAATAAAACTGGACTAACTAATGTTTTTTCTATTTGCTAGAAGTGTTATTAAGCAACTGTTCCCTAACACCTTTAATGAAACAATATGTCATTAAGGTAATATGTTGTGTTTACAGCCTGTGTTGCTGTCCCCCAAGTGGATTGAAAAAGCTTGTTTTAGCTAATCCTGGTTTTACGTTTATATCGTGTGTGTGCTATCACCAGACCAGATATATACATTTTATTTAAAAAATATATAAAGATAAAATCCTGTCAAAACGAATAGATCACATTTAATGTACTTTCCAATATCTTTCTCCACACCGCAACAGAGGTATGTTTGGGGGTAATTAAGCTGGTAACCCGACTCTAAAGAAACATCTATATAAGTCGAGGGGGTCAGTGAAAAGTCTTAAAATATCTCTTTCTTTTCAAAATAAAATTCCTGCTTTATTAAAGTCATACCCACAAAGAGCACCACACCCAGACCTGATGTGTGGCCATGACTGCCATTCTGGGATGTGTGTCTTGGAGCTGTGTTCTACTTCTACACGCACACACACACAGACAGCCGTGCAGGTAATTGGCGAGTTCCTGTTTTCTGGTACATTTCAAGGTAAAACTTGGACAAGTTTAGGGGGAACATTTAAAAGGTAGTTGAAAAGCACTGACTGGAAATGGAACCAGTAAAATGGTTCAACTAAGGCTTTAAAACACCAGTGGTGAGAAATCCAGACTACACTAATACACACTGTCACTGTCACTTGTCTCTATCTGTCTGCCAGATGGTGAGACCATTATCTGTAGACTTAACAGCTCCATGACAAAAATATAATAAATAAAGTGAAACTTTTTACTCAGGAGTTACTTTCAAAGAAGTGAACATTTTCTTCTGTAAGTGCGCTCCAGGGTAAAGAAATAATAAATAGAAGTTAATTAGATCCCAAGAGTAAGCAACATCAAGACTTATGATTCAACTTACATAAACATATCTACACCCACTCACATGCAAATATGGACGGATAGCGCAGCGTTGGCTCTGGGCAGGAAAACGGCGGGGCAGAAAAACACTCAGATTAGCTGAGCTGGGCTAGCTGGCTGCTGGCTCAGCACGGCTGCAGGTGTGGCACGGCTTGACCCAGCCTGGTCAGCCAAGTAGTGCTCCTACAGCTGTAAAAATACACACAGAGACTCGTACAGTATGCACACCCGCAGCATCGACACACACATCAGACTCTCGCACGTTACTCTTTCATGTACACTTGGCTTTAATTTTACTTTCAAGGGCCGACATTCACGGCATTCATTCCCTGACCCCCTAACCCCAACTTCAATGCTCTTCAATGCATGTTTGACCTTTAACATTTACCCCAACCTTGTCCTTTTTATAAAATTAACCCTAAACCCAAACACTTACCTTATATAGTTACTAAAAGAACACATAGAAGAAATGTAAATTTGGATTTGACTTCAAACCGACTGCTCTGAGGCCTTACTTACAGAATAAAAAGTAGTTTATTCAAATTAAAACGATAATTTTACGCCCTAACTGTTGGCATAAAACCCACCAAACTTTAAAAGACAAAGTTAGGACAATCTTGAGGCCTACCTACGCCCCTCCCACATCCAGACACAAGCTTTTTGAGACACTCCCCTCCGGCAGGAGACATGTGGTCCATCAGGACCAAAACTTGGTGTGGTACATTTCTCTTATGCTTCATAATGTGAAAAATGCACAGTGCTTCATATTTTCTGTATCATTGCACAAACTATACAGAACATTTATTTAAAACCAGACAGATTGTCGTTTAAATATATTTTTTTCTCTTATTGTAAAGGTCTATATTTTGTTTTTATGTTTCTTTACTTCTTTACTTTCTTCCCATTTCTCCTACTATGTTGTGTTGTACTGCTATTGCTATGCAATCATACCAAGACAATTTTACACATATTATTCTTAGAAAAAATTCACTTTCCGATAGTTATGCTAAGCGAAGCTAAATAACTACTGGATATGGTAAATTTTTAGGCTTATGCTTTAAAAGGCCTTTGTCTCGGCATAAAAAACACTATATCAATTTACTTCAATAACCCATGAATGCTCCCAGTATGTGTGAGGGGAACAAACTGCTCTGGACAAATGAATGCAAGTAGTAATGGAAATATCCAAATGAAGGGTTTATTTTGGTATTTTGGTCATTATTCAGAGACGTGGTTATAGAGTTCACGTACTTGGACTTCCCTTCAAGGACTTGGCCTGAACCTGACCTCCCAAAAGACCTAGTAGCTTTGCGGTCACACACTAAACCCTGCTAACACTTAATGACTTTATATCTCCTCACAGTGGTGCACGGTACAGGCAGGTATCAAAACCAGTCCATACATTGCAGTAAGACGCATGGATAGACAAGTAAATTACATTTATAGGGTGCAGAGCGCAATTTGAATGCAGACTAGATGGCTGCTTCATTAACATGAAACAACCCGCTACAATTGGATTAGCCACTGATTTCTTTAAAGCTCCACCCGTCTGAGACATACTCGCTCAGCCACATGCACAAAAGTACACTTACAGACCACTGTGTCATTACCACACAACTGTGACTCCATAAAATGAGGAGTAAATACAACCAGGCCTCCCAATTAGCTCCACTCACTTTCTCTACTCTTTCATCTCCCCCTTCCTTCCCATCTCCTTGAGTCTTTCATCCTACTTTCTCTGTGCCTTAGTTTTTATTTTCTTCTTACCTGTTTGTTTCTTTTCTCTTTTTTGTCTCTCTTGTCCTCAGCTGCACTCAGTTTTCTGTGTTACTGTTTTATTCCACTTTGTAGTTTTCTAAATTTTACATTAAGGACATTAAGGTGTGATTTGCACCTCTCAGTTGTTGTTTCTGGCTTAATTTTACTTTCTTTTATCGAGTTTCTAATTCTTATTTTGCATAGCCAATCTTTTTTTTCTCACTTTTCTCCCGTTTTCTTTTTCTTTCAAGGCTTTTTGTTGTTCTGTTTGAAGTATTTTTTTTCTCCTTTTTATCTGTCTTTCCTCAGTCATTCTTTCCTCTTTATTTCACCTCCAATCCTTTCTTCTGTTTCTGCTCTCTCTTTTCTGCACCCTATGTAATTTGCAGACTGCATAGGGGAAACGGTTGTTTTTAACTCTGAGTTTCTTGCGGCAGACCGCAAAGTTATATTTAGGCAAGGGCTGGAGTTAGGCCTGAAAATGACTGAGTTCACTAGCAGTGACTACTCTCCCCCATTCGCTGTGTGTGTGTGTGTTGGTCTGAGGCTTACCAGGCCTATTCAACGCTTGAAGCAGGTCCCACTGAGAACAGGTTTCCAGCAGACAAACAGGGTGCGGCTCTGGTTTGTTCGTGTGTATTTGTCATTTAGGTTTCCTCTCTGTATCATGGCACAGCCGGATGGGAATGCACAGATGCGGTTGCTGCGTGCAGTGACAAATGCATGATGCATGCGATGACCAGTCTGAGACAGCTGGCAGCATATGTGTCAAGTGTGACTTATAAAACTGTGGAAAGGTCCAGTTGTGATATATTATGCTTTTTGGGAAGGAACTCAACTCTAGTGTCTCACTGCTCTACAAGCTATTCATTTTCTTAAGGAAGCACTTGCTATTGTATATTATTTATCTAGATTATGTTTATGTAAAGAAACCTGGTGGTTGCATACATATTCGTGTCCTCCCTCCCTCCTTAACTTGGGCTATAATTACAATTTCACTCTCTCTTTTTTCTCTCCTTCTATTTGTTTCATATCAAATTCAGTTCAGCAGAACTAGCATGGGAGAATGACATATTTCTTAGCTTTATCTGTCCCACTGTCTTTCTCTTTTTGCAGCACAGAGGCATTCAGTGCCGAGCGTGGAGCAAGGGAGGGCGCCACCAAGGTGATGATTGTGGTGACAGACGGAGAGTCACATGATGGAGATGAGCTCCCAGATGCTCTGTCGGAGTGCGAGTACAGAAACATCACCAGATATGCCATCGCTGTGAGTACATTTTGTCAAGTCAGCACAGGTTCCATTGTCATGGACCTAATCATTTCTTGACTATAGCAGAGATTTAGTTTCTCATGCTGCTCAAATTGTTCATTCTTTTTGCCCAGACTGGCAAAACTATTGTGGGAAACGCACAAACAACTGAGACATATATTATCTGTGTCGGGTGTGAAGGACATCCTTGGCATTCCTCACACATTGTGTGAAAGTGGTCCAGTGACTATACACACCCACAAGCGACCACACTGTATTACCACCACTCCCCCCACAATAACATCTCCGAATTATCAAATGAAACCCTTGGGTCTACTAAAATAGCCAACTGGGAACAAAACTCTTCGTTTTCTGCCGCACCCGACCCCCTCGACACACAGAAACAGTGGTGGCATCCTGAGTGGTTAGTATCACATGGGCAGACAGACTATAGTGGCAGGACTGATGGCAGATCCCTCCCTATGCCACACAGGAAACTTTCAGACTCCACTGGAACCACAAAAGAGGAGAACGTCAGCCAAATGTGAAGAAAGAGTGGCAGCAGGACACTAGAAAAAAATGTAGACCAGTGAATATCAGCTGTACTTCACCATCTATGCATGGAGAAGCTCATCATCTTAGTTTAGTGTGCTATGTTCCCTGCTAATCCACCCATATGTGGTCAATTACAAGAATTTCACGTACTCCAGGGAAGCTATTCACAAGGGTTTTCCTGCCCAGGAAAAAAAAAAAAAAAAAGATCTGTATGTTTGATCAGACTGGATTCTTATTAAAAATAATCTTGTGCCTTCTTGAATCTGCCTCTCATACTGGATCACTTAAGTGCACTCTTGTTTTTACAATGAACTGGTTCACCTAAAATAAAAACTTGTAGCAGTATCCGTCAATCAGTAGTTTTGCGATGTGTTTGTTGTGGCTGAAGTGATTTGAAAATATGTTGGAATAGGACTCGACAGCCGTGCAAGCGGCTTTGTGAGGCTGTACATGAAGGCACAGGCTTTGGGCTAATTGCTGATGTGAAGCATATATAGTATAAGATAGTTTTTCCACACTAACCATCTTAGTTTAGTGAGTTAGCATGCCGAAAGTAGCTAATCATCACTAAACTAAACGCATAGCAGAGGCTAACAGTATTAGTTTTGCAGGTTTTCGTCTATACTCCTAAGTTCTGGACATTGTGTAAGAGAGAAGGACCAAACCATCAATACACAGATCAATAGACATTTCAATCCCTAGATCAATGCTGCTTGTATGGTTGATGAATTTAACATGATCAAATAGTGTCCTTGGTACTTAGACCTCCAAGCAAACAAAGTCAACTGTTCTAATATGGACATCAGGAAACAGATGCGCCATCATAAAAACAGTGAAGTGTGTGGGTTGTCAAAAGGGACAGAAGGAACGTTTCTGGAAAGAGATGTTGTTGGTGAAATTTTCAAAGGTACAAATACTTTGAGCAGCACAAACTGTATCATGTCTAAGTTTCCATGCAGAAGAAATCTTAGCCTAACACTACGTGACATGTGCACAACATAATGAACAGCATTTGGGAGAAGACCTAGTAGAGCCCAACACAGAAACCTTAGGTAAGGGTAAAACAGAGATTGTATACACAGTTACAGCCTTAAAGAATAAAAGAAACAAACACAAAAGGATGAGTCAAACAAGAGAGGATGAGGTGGGTTTTGTGGTTGAATGTTTCCCCGAAAAGTGATGACAGGTAATGAGCTACTGGCAACGGCGACCATGTTTTGACGTTGCTTGCTGTGCAGCTCGCTGTGTGTTTAGGTTGTGTGTGTGTGTGCAGTAGAAATTGCTCACAAGGGAGGTCAGAGCTTTCAAAACAAGTGCACTGTGTTTTATACATCAGCGCAACACGGAGGCTAAAAACGTGGGTGACCAGTTTAAGCAGCACCAGGTGGACGCTTTCGGGAAACTCATATGCAGTCAGGAAATGCACTTAGCATTTCAACAAGACTTTCATTTCTTATTCTCTTTTGTCTGTTTGTAATCATGTAAAAACCGTCAGCCTCCTATATGATCTTAATGTACATATTTTTACATGTAGGCTCTCTTCACGTTACACACAGTACCCCCTACCCTCTAAAAACAGAGGATTTCCTTAGTTTGCTTGGCAGCCAGAGTCACAGAGGGATATTCCTGGGTTTGGTTTCTCTTATGGAATTTTCTCATTTGTACTTCAGGCATTTAAGCCATAATCTGCTGCTGCTGCAGGATATCTTCTGCATCAGTCATCTCTTCACCTCTCAGCTAGGCCTGTGCTCCTCATTTGCAGATCTCTGGCAACAGTCCTTTGTTGCCCACAGCTAATACTTAATTACTGGTAAATTATGCTGGCAGTGACACATCTCCCAAAGTTACAGTTACTGAGAGACACAATTCCTAAGATACAAGGAGAAGTTAGCTCTCATACATGACTGTCATCTGTTTATGCTCTCTGTTTTTCTCACGTCCACCCTTTGCTTCCAGCTTGTTCCCTCAATGTTTTATTGACCCTGTGTTATATCCCTTTCTGAAATATATATATATATTTTTCTTTCCGTTTCTCCCACGACGGGCTTCAGGTCCTGGGTCATTACATCCGCAGACAGCAGGACCCTGAGACGTTCATTAATGAGATCAAGTACATCGCCAGCGACCCTGACGATAAATACTTCTTCAATGTGACGGATGAAGCTGCGCTTAATGACATTGTGGATGCTCTGGGAGACCGCATCTTTACTCTGGAAGGTGAAAAGGAAATTTAATTCACGTCTACACTACTATCTGTGGAGCTAGGTTCAAACTAATCCTTCAAAATATTGTTGTGCTGTATACAGGATAGACAGTACTAACTGTTGGTCACAAGCAAAAGAAATGTTGATTGTATAAAGTAAGTAAGTCCAAGATGATCATATTGAATCAGATATTATTTGTGCAGATTTTGTAATGACACCCAGAAAAAATGCGTGAAGTAAGTGAAGAGCTTTAGTTTTTCATAGTTTAATAATAATTCACAAGTATTCTGGATTACCCAGTAAAATATGAAAGAGCTTTAATTGTCAAAGAAAACAAGAAAGGGAAATGAAAGGTAGAGGGCGTGTACCACTGAAGCAGTAGTTGCGGGAACATGACAGGAAGCGTGATGAAAAGTGATGCCACCCTTAAATGCTAAGGGAAGGGACGGGAGGAAAGGAAATGTCTGTCACCTGTAGTCTTCAGGGTGAGCGAGAGTCCTCATAATCAGATCAGAAGGAGGAAAAGGAAGGGAGGAGACGTGCAAAGAAACGCGATGGAGGACAGTACTGACTTGTTGTCCACCTCCAGGTACGCTGGGCTCCAACCAGAGCTCGTTCCGCATGGAGATGTCTCAGATCGGATTCTCCACACACACACTGGATGTAAGTTCAACCTGCAATTATTATCTGCCAAAATTGAATTCTTGCACCTCATCCGCGCCCTGCTCCGTTTTTTCAGGACGGCATTCTGTTTGGGATGGTGGGAGCCTATGACTGGGATGGTGGAGTGTTGAAGAAAGGGTCTGACGGAGGCCAGATCATGCCGCCCAGAGAGGCCTTTGAAAGCGAGTTTCCACTGGAGCTCAAAAATCACGCTGCTTATTTAGGTACCTAGATATCATATCACCCCACCCAACATGATTCTAAATGTGTTGTTTTTCCTTTTTAGTTCATGCAAATATTATGCTTGGTCTGATTTCAAACGTTTCCCCTCCTGGTTCAAACATTCATGTGTTGGTGAGTAGCCCTGACAAGACAAACTAAATTACTGAATCTCAAAGGGTCTTGAGGCCAAAGTGAGTTGTGGCCAAAGAGCTGCAACAAATGATTCACTATGAATTAATGTCCTGATTATTTTTTCCATGAAACATAAGTTGGGGGTGCCCTGTGGCTCTGTTACCAGGTATCAGTCAAATATGTCAGAGCGATCCACTAACGTTCATGCTAGACCACTCTACGCTGCACATTCATGATGCAAAAGTTGACTCACCAACACCGGTATAAGTTTGTTGGAGGCCGGTGATTAAGTTGCAGCGTTAGGCTCCACAACGAACACTCTTAATATGTGCAATATTACTACATCATATGTGCAATAGTATTACACCGTAAGTGTAAAAACTCCAAACAACAGCTTGACACCAGTCTATGCAATATTTTACAATTCAACCCTTGCAGTATTACAGTTCAATCTGTGCAATATTTCTATCCGATTCTATTTCATTATTTATCTTTTACAGCTACTCTTTAAAGGTGTTTTTCTTATGATGTGTGTTTATATGTGTTTCTAGGTTACACAGTGTCATCTGTGACAATTGGCGACCGGAGGAAACTATATGTAGCTGGAGCTCCTCGCTTTAAACACAAAGGCAAAGTGATCCTGTTTCAACTCAGCAAGGAAGGCAATGTTGACATCGTGCAAGCCCTCAATGGAGAACAGGTAAATGTCTTCCATGAACGTCTCCTCTCTGTTCAGACTGTATCTGGTGCTTCAGAGATTAAGGCAATGGCCCCACCTACTGGCAGTAAGCTGTAATAACGTGTTTCTGTTTTTAGATTGGCTCTTACTACGGCAGTGAAGTGTGTGTCCTGGATGTCGACCAGGATGGCATCACTGATGTCCTTCTGGTCGCTGCTCCAATGTACCTTGGCTCAGGAAACAAGGAGGCTGGTAGAGTCTACATCTACACTCTCAGTGGGGTATGACAGCAGTGCCACAGATCACTCTTTATAAGAATTAAGTATTTATGACTTGTAAAACATCAGATATCCCAGTTTATCTCCTAGAATGCATCCTGACACCTTAAACACGTCCATCTTTTTTTCCTTCCTCTATCTCTATCTTCCAGGAGGAGGTGTTCGTATATAATGGTACCCTGAAGTCGGAGGAAAAGTCACAGGATGCCAGGTTCGGTTATGCAATGGCAGCCACTCCAGATCTGAACCATGACGGCTTCGCTGATTTGTTGGTGGGAGCCCCGCTGGAGGATGAACACCGGGGGGCCATCTATGTTTACCACGGAGACGGTATTTACATCACCCACGATTATAAGCAGGTATTCCCCATTTATCTTCGACTACAAGCTCACATGGTGCATCTCAGCATTTGGTCAAACTAATTTCCGCCTCTCCCCTCCCCACAGCGCATACCAGGGTCATTGATTTCCCCCTCCCTGCAGTATTTTGGCCGCAGTGTGAGTGCTCGGCTGGACTTGGATGGAGATGACCTCATAGACTTGGCAGTGGGAGCACAAGGCAGTGCTGTGCTGCTCAGGTATGAAGAGGAGGAAGGCACAGAAGGAAGGGAAAGACATTGCCAGGACAGATTTTATTTTATAGTTGCAAACCTCAGACTCTATAGGCAGCTATTTTTAACATTTAAAAGCATAAAGGAATCTACAAGTAGTCAGTTGACAGCTACGTTTGTGCAGAGTCACTTGGCTAAATTGTTTGTTTCCATCTCATGTCTCCAGCTCTCGAAGCATCGTCCAGATCAATGTGAGTCTGTCCTTCCAGCCACACTCTATTAACGTCATTCAGAAGACCTGCCAGAGGGGAGGCAGAGAATCAGCCTGCCTCAATGCGACTGCCTGCTTCACGGT
Organism: Chelon labrosus; assembly: GCF_963514085.1. NCBI lineage: Eukaryota > Metazoa > Chordata > Actinopteri > Mugiliformes > Mugilidae > Chelon > Chelon labrosus. Next base: position 10,141,519 of record NC_140345.1, read on the forward strand.
CATCTCCCGCTCCCCTGGATCACACACTGGTTTTGGTACAGTCCGTTATTTTTTCGTGAACTTTACATTCAGTAGTTTGTTGATAACAGGCCAGGCCTTTGAATTATTACTAGAATAGGAGTTTCCCAACACTCACCATCTATCTCAATTACCAGATTTGTGGGTGTCGGCCATGTTGGATGACAGGAAGTCGTCAGCGCGGGCACTGTTTGACGAAAGCTCCCACCGACAGACCCAGAAAATAGTTTCTGTTTTCATAGAGCAGACTGTCTGTTATACGCTGCCCTTCCATGTCTATGTGAGTACATGTGGCACAAGCACACCGTCACTCACACACGTGGACAGAGAGAGTGAGAGGGTTTGTTGTTTCTGTGCTCGATACAGGACACGGCAGATTACATTCGTCCTATCAGCTTCTTGCTGCGATTTAGGATAAACGACACAGAGAGCGGTCCAGTGTTGGATGAAGGCTGGCTGGCAACTACTGTCAAGAAATATGTAAGTGGCACGAAACTTTGCGTTACCAGCTTTCTCAATGGATCATCTTTCCTTCCTGTTTTCTACATCAAAACATGCTGTCCTCTCCACCTGTCCAGATCCCTTTCTTTAAAGACTGCGGTGAGGATGATGTGTGCACAACAGACCTGGTGCTGCAGGCCCACATGGACATCTCTGGGACGAGGTACAGACGACAGATATTCTTATACTCTGTATTCTTTCAACAGCAGTTTAACGAGATCAGACATCTGCTCAGTTGTTAGGTCTCAGTGAGTTTTTATTGTGTTTCCTACGCAGACAGAAGCCTTATGTGATTCGCAGCCCTCGTAGGCGTCTGGCAGTGGAGGTGCAGCTTCAGAACAGACTGGAAAACGCCTACAACACCAGTCTGACGTTACACTATTCACGCAATCTCCACTTCTCCAGCCTAGCCATTAGGGTAAACCACACATGAAGCATCACATGTAAGTAGCAATACACATATATCATACATGCACTGTCTGACAGATCCTCTCTTTCTTTACCTCTCTTTTATTGTAGGAGGATGCCAACTTTAAGATCGAGTGCACAGCACTTGGTGCCAACAGCCACTCCTGTAATGTCAGTTATCCAGTATTTCGCTCTCAGTCAAAGGTACATTGAGGAAATGGCTGCATCACGCACTCATCTCAGCCCACTCGTACTTCAAACTTCCTCCAGGTGAAATGTGTCACTTCAGCGGGCTGTTCTCCTCTTTGTTTGCAGGTTAACTTCATGTTGGAGTTTGAGTTCAGCTGCACATCTTTGCAAAGTCGAGTTCAAATGAAGCTAAATGCTGCCAGGTATGCGGCAGTGTTCTCCATACTTCATGCATGCATATATTAGATACTGAAGATTTAAATGTATGTGGAGTTTTTAGTTTTTATTTTTCCACTGAAATCAAAAGTTTGGCTTTGGTTTGTCTTACAGCGACAGCATGGAGAGACCAGATACACTGGGGGATAACAGTGTTCAGCTGCAGAGTTTTGTTCAGTATGAACCGGACCTGTTTGTTAGCAGGTTTGTGTAAACCACATTAAGGTATTTAAGCTTCATTTGAAAATTCTGTGTATTTGTATTTACATGCTGCCGTTTTTCTGTGCAGTGATACAAATTTGAACCGCTACGAGGTGCATCCTACTCGTACAGTATCAGAGGCAATTGGACCAGAATTCTACACATACCTCAAGGTAAAGATATAGTATAGTATTCAATTTACAAATGGCTTCAAGCTCCCAATAAAGAGCAGTCTTAAATAAAAAATCATCACGAGGTCAGTAACGACATTTGTCTGTGTTTGTAGCTGCAGAATCTCGGCTGCTACTCTGTGAGTAATCTGGAGCTGCGCTTGCATGTGCCCTCTGTGGCTGCAGGAGACAGAGTCTTCATGACTGTCACCGATGTCTCCTTAGACAACGCAGACAATGTGAGTAGCGCTTCTGTGTATTTGTGTCACGCTTTTAGATCATATCTGACATGTTTCAATTACCCCGTAGGCCACAAGAGTGAACTGCAGCGTGCTGAGTGATCTGGCCCAGCTACAGGCCAGACAGAGAGATGTACGCCCTCTTCATCCAGAAGACATGATGCAGAATGACATACTGGTGAGGCTTGTTGCCACACAGCAGCCAGTGAACACTGTGCAGCATCAAGCTTAGATGTTAATATCTGTTTGTGTGATTTCTAGAACTGTAGCAGGTCATGGTGCACAGAGGTCAGGTGTGAAGTTCAGCAGCTTCTGAAGGGGGAGACAGCAAACATTCGTGTCAGCCGCCGAGTTCATGATGATTTTTTCAGAAAAGTGAGTTACAGAACAATAAATGCTCAAAATTTTGTCCTGTGACACAAACGTTGGTCATCACCCCTCTGTCTCTTTCTGCAGGCCAAATACAAGTCAGCGAGGATAATAAGTGCCTATCGCCTCACAGCTAAGGAGACTAACCTCATCACTCTGGGAACAGGAACAGTCTGGAGGGAGGTAAGACTACAAATTGATTTTGTGCGGGACAATGGGAGTAACATTAATTTTCTCTAATCTCACGCTTCATCTCTCTTTTCTTTAGACTGTGCTGGAGGTGCTGAAGGGGCGAGCTATTCCCATTTCACTCTGGATTCTGATTGGTAGCATCATAGGAGGTTTGCTGCTTCTGGCCCTCATTATTTTCATACTGTGGAAGGTATTAAAGTTCTGATCTCTTTAAGATAACATTAGATTGTATAAAGGGCAGGATAACAATCTCCCCCTTTTTCTCCTCAGCTCGGTTTCTTCACACGCAAACTCAGAGAAGACGAAAACCATGAGGACTGAGCCCAACGTCGGCTGCCAAGACGGCGATCATTTGTCATGACTACCAGATGAGTAGGGTGTGCTTCCAGGCACAGAGACAGTCCTGGGAGACATAGACGCAGGGACCTCCAGGACCAAAGAGAGCATCACGGGGGTCCAACAGAAACGCACTACCCACTATTTCCAGGGTCGGGGGCACTTATGTAAATAATGTTTTTCTAACTTTAAGGGAAAGTGTATTAAAATCACAATTCTTCTATTTAACTTACAGAAATGTTCATGGTTTTATATTTCAAACAATCGCTTGGTCCTACAGTTCATGTGTCCTTTAATGAAATTAAAACCATCCCGAGATCTTCTTGTTCTGTGTATTCACTGCTGACACAATTTTATTCCAATTCAAACTGAAAAAATATTAACTAAAAACACTCATACTTGACAGCATCCATACAGTGCTTTACAAGCTTTCTTAAGTACTATGGGTGAACTGCATTGCTCCTGACTCAACTTGTGGTTGTGGCAGTGGAGTAGATGTAGGACTCCAGGAGGAAGATGGTTTCATCTACTTGGTTTTCTGCTGAGTCTAACCTGGTGGAGAAAAAGAAAAACATTAAGGGTATGAACAGCAACAGAGAACTGCCTCAACACTTGCAGAAAAGTGAATTTAAGTTTTGTATTCCTACTTGTTAATATGAAGCCTTAAGGAATCCAGCTGTTGCTTTTCAGGAGCAGTGATCATCTCCTCAACCTCGGTCAGCTGTTCAGGCTCAGCCCCGCTGGCCTGCAGAGACGCCAGAATGGCTTCAATTCGCTGGGATTTCTCCAGTAGGCGCCTGTAAACCAAACATAAAACCAATCATCCCATTCATTTGGAGTGCAGGGTGTGAGCCAGACAAACTCGATAGCTAATCTTGTGAATGAGTGTGGCTTGCAGGGGCAGTGAGACACAGCGAGTAAAATTGCTCATGAAATACTGACTTGCTCTCCTTGGTCTCAAACAGACGTCGCTCTATGAGGTTGGCCACTGTCTGCAAGAAGAAACATGTCCACAGACAACATGTTAGTGAAGGATAGCAAGCAGGAAAGACAGCTCGATGTTCACAGTTTTACCTTGTAGCAGTTCTGTAACAGCATTCTTGCCGTAGAGAGTTGGTTGACGGTGTAAAGATAGAAGGTGCGAGAAGGAGCGTAGTCAGGAGTCTTCGGGACTTCCTGAAAAACAAAAGATATAATTGCATAGGTAGAATAAAGAATGTGAAGTATGGTGATTCCCTCTCTGAATGACAGTGAAATTTTTGTGGGCTACATGGGCTGTTTTGTGAACAGTTGCAGAGAGATGGTTTAATTAAAGTGAACATTTGGCAAAGTATGTTTCAGGATCTGATTGTTTTTGGATTACTCCTCCTTTCCAGAGAGTCACTCATGTTAATACTGAGGGAAACTAGTTTGAAGAGACCATAAAAATTCAATCCAATGATCAGCTTGTCCCCTTACTTTATCAGACTAAATCAGTTCAAACACTTCGTCGTGCTTTGGAAACAATTCATGGTCCATCACGCACATACCTGTAACTGGGCCAGGTTCTGTGAAAGCAGTGTGTACAGCATGTCTTTAGCCTCTTTGGCTGGAATCATGGCAAAATCCTCCACCTGCTTCTGCTCCAGATGACGTTTCCTTAGCAACAGACGGAAGATGCGAGCTGATCGGGAGCCAAACCTCTCCTGTACAACAGACTCAAGCGTGGCCCGTGCCAGATTGGCCAGTGCTCGATGCAGATCTGAGAGACGAGTTTAGAAACTGCGCTTTGCAATTCATGAATTAAGTAGACGAGCAAGTGCGCTGATTTATGATGATGTCCTCCGCATTTAAAAAAAGGATACTGACAACGTACATCCCTCCTCCACTTTCACCAGCCTTTCCAACAAACTCCATCTTAAAAAATGGAGAGGAGAAGAAGATATGAACATCTTGTTTGGATTAAAATTAGGACAGGAAAGCATCAAGTGTGAGGAGATCGTACCGGGTCATCCACCAGCAGAGTGAGGTACTGGTCTAGTATAGGTCTGGGGATGTTGTAGCTGGCTGGAAGGGACCTGAAGATCTCATTGGCTGAGAGGGGCTTTGTGCAGGCGGCTAAGGGAGAAGTTGTCACCTCACTCATCCTCAACATGGTCCTCACTATTTCACTGCTTGTCTAAAGAGTGGGACAAGTCATTAGAATCATAATACTTGTTAATTCAATCAGAACAATGTTTCCTTTTTTAATGACGTGCATTTTTTAAGCATGTAATCAGGTCTAGAACTTCCTGCCTGAAGAACAGAGGCTTGCACAACCAACAACTTGGTCATCCTGACCTGATCCAGCTTGTTGGCTACAGCAGTGATGATGGCCTGGTCTCTGAAGTGGAGATGGAACCGCTCAAAATTCACCTGCCAGTAAATCCCCTCATCCCCATGTGTCTGAGCAAAAGAGACGGAGATTATTTGAGAGACAGACTCATGGTTACAGAGAAAGAGAGTCGCATGAATGATAAGCAATATGTCAGATGTAAGGGGCAGTGCACTGAAGAAGTAAATGGAGATTATGCAGGAAATGTGTTCCAAACCCTGACCTCTGAGTCCATCTTAGCCCTTTTAGCGTTCCTCTGCTCTTCTCCCTCCTCGGCGGCGAGCTGACGTTTGCCCCTCCCGATGAGAGTAACATGAGGTACTTTGTAGCAGTCAGGGAAGCTTTCTGGTGTGGGCAGAGAGGTGGTGACAGGAGCAGCGGGAGTAGCAGGAGTCGCACTTGTAGCTGGAGTAGCGCTATCCGTCGTACCAGCTCCCGACAACGGAGGACAGCGCTGAAGAAAATGAGTCTCGACCAGGTTGGAAAAGGTAGAGGCCACTTCATTGTAATCCATGCTGCGCCCCTCTACAAAACAAGATGCAAAGAAATTTACTAGCTGGTTTCCATGTAAGCCTTTAAAACACCCATTCAGAAAAGTGTTTTGTTTTTTTACCACAGTCTTTGTTTGATACAGACACTGACCCTCCATGTTCTGCGTGAGGCGGTCTGCAACCGTCTTAACCGTGATGCTCATCGTCATGTGGCCTCTCTGCAGTAACTCCTCTATGATTAGCTCTCCTGTGTCGCCGTACAGGGTTTTGGCAGTGTAAATGTAACGTGGGTAGCGCAGAATTCTAAGGATCCGGTCACAGCTAGAACGATGCTCTGTCGGGCTGCCAGGTCCTTTGCGGCCTGAGTTGAACAAACAGGCCCCATGCTGCACAAGCACACACAAGGATTTCTTTACCTGGATTAGGAAGAAAAAAACAGGAGTTTATTGTTTCCTTTCATTCATTCATCGTCTGTAACCGCTTATTCCTGTTAAGGGTCGCGGGGTCTGCTGGAGCCTATCCCAGCTGTCATCGAGCGAGAGGCGGGGTACACCCTGGACAGGTCGCCAGTCTATCGCAGGGCTAACACAGAGAGACAGACAACCATTCACACTCACATTCACACCTACGGCCAATTTAGAATCGCCATTTAACCTTTGGACGGTGGGAGGAAGCCGGAGTACCCGGAGAGAACCCACGCAGACACAGGGAGAACATGCAAACTCCACACAGAAAGGCCCAGTTGGCCCATGGATTCGAACCCGGGACCTTCTCTGTTTCCTTTCATGTGCGCACAAAATGTTGAGGCAGAAAATCCTCTAACACATTCAGCTGCATATGTCATGCTATTGCAGGCACCACAGTGGTGTGGTGGTTAGCACTGAACCTTCTTGCACTGACAGCAAGAAGGTTCTGGGTTCTGGGTACTCCGGCTTCCTCCCACAGTCCAAAGACATGCTTGTTAGGTGAACTGATGATTCTAAATATGCTGAAGGTGTGAGTGTGAATAGTTGTCTGTCTCTCTGTGTTAGCCCTGCGATAGACTGGCGACCTGTCCAGGGTGTACCCTGCCTCTCACCCAATTCAATTTTCAATTTTATTTATATAGCGTCAGTAGCAATACAACGCTTTACAACATCCGGTCTGAGACCCCCACAGCAAGCCTGAAGGCGACAGTGGCAAGGAAAAACTCCCTTTTAATAGGAAGAAACCTTGAGCAGAACCCATCTCATATGGAGGGACCCATCTGCCTAAGGCCAGTCGGGTAGAGACAGAAAAGAGAGCAGAGAACAGCAGGAAAATGAGATAAAAATACATCTGTCACAGATACAGACATCTGACTAAAGCGTACAGCAATGAGAGCTCCAGCCCCCTGCGACCCTCCATGAGGACAAGTGGTTACAGAAAATGAATGTCGTGCTATTCTAATGTATTGTATTGAAAACATGCTCTGTCAAACATCTGACATGCCTTCTTCGCACTATTGCAAACATAAACCAACCATGTGGAGCAAATTATCTTTGGCGTGGATTCACTCACAAAAGCATGAGTTTGTTTGTTAGTTTTGCAAAAGTAGTGTGAAGCATCACACTACTGACGTGCACTTTGTTTGCATTCACTTTGCCTCCCTACGTCTCCTGCACTTTCATTCAGCTCAACTACTGTATGTCTTAAGCTGTGATATTATAATAGTCAAAACTAATAAAGGAATATCCAGATAATCTGCAACTAAGCCATAACAGATAAAACACTAACAAGCCAATAATGCATGGATGAAAAAGTGTGTAGGAGTTTTACCAGGTCTGCTGAGATGCCAGTTTCATGAATGATGGCTCTTAAATGCTGTGCACCACTCCTGAGCAGGTGCGTTCCCACTTTCTCCACCACCTCTCCAAAGTGTTCACGCAGCAGAAGACCACACAGACGCACTTCCTGGGCAGTCATCTGCATAAGCAAACAAGCAGGTACACACAGCAGCATAATGGAGCAGAGCAATCATTAATAATAATAATGTTATTATTTATTTATAATTGTAAGATGTAGGGTTGGAAGTAAAAAATATTTGTAGTATAATTGTCTGATTAATCAGTATACCAATTTAGAGAACTACTGTTTACTAATCACTAACAATGTAAGTATCTCAGCTTCTACGGCTTTGATTTGAATTTGTTAATATGTCACAGTAAGTTTATTTGTATGAAACATGTTATCACAATACATTTGAGTAAAAGTGCTCCAGAATATACATTCACTTGCCAGTTCATTAGATACGCTAGTGAAGTGCATATTAATATAACAGCCTTGCACTGAACCAGAGCTTCATGAAAGTTATGGTATTCATTCATTCATTCATTCATTCATGGGGCTGGAGCCTATCCCAGCTGTCACTGGGCGAGAGGCAGGATACACCCTGGACAGGCCGCCAGTCTATTGGAGGCTGTGGTGTGTAGTATTATTGAAATGTATTGTGTTGCACTGTCACGTGTTTGGATTATTCTGACAACCCCACTTTTGTCAATGGGCTGGGCTAAGTAAAATAAATACTGTTGTGTTTGATTCAATACAAACAGCACCACAAACTACAGCCTCCAAAGCGATCATACAGTATGAATGACCAGCGTTCTTACATAGTTTCAACATAAACTAAACATTATAACAGTCATGGAGGGGCATTTAGTGAGGACTAGAATCTATTCGTTTTCAGTAGTGCACCTAATGTTTTGGCAAGTGAGTATAAACATACGAGTCCACTTATATTTAAATCAATCCTCGCTTTTGCAGGAGTCAATTATGCACACTCCTAACTGTATATTTCCCAAGAAGTGTAAGCATAATATTTGTCATGAATGGTAGCAGAGAAGGTTTTACATACACGATACAGAGCTTACTTTAGTATCGGCTAGCTACATACAAGCTAACTTAAAGGCTAAAGTTTACATCTAAACGAGTTAACGTCCTTAACGAGTGCTATTTTTCTATTTCACACAAACCTTTCAAACAGACAATTTCCTGGAGAGACACAACTCTTGCTTTTGAGCATCCCACAGGCTGAACACACTGTACACATGCGGCGGCTAAACGACAACACACGGACACTTCCGCTGTTGGGTTTTGCTCGCCGGGATTTGCCAGGATTGCCGCGGTGCATGCTGGGCCGGAGGCGGACAGCTGTCTTCAGCTTGTGGAAGACCGACGTCAGTGTGTTTGTGCTCGTCTGGGGAAGATGGCGGAGGCTGCGGCTGTTCCCCCGCATCGGTTTTTCTGTCACTGTTGTAAGGGAGAAGTAAACCCCAAACTCCCGGTAAGCCAGATATTTTTCTTCGTTTCTGTTACACTCCACTGTATTATACGTGCGACTGACAAGTCTGTCTTTGCGCAAAAAACCGTTTGTTTAGCTTGCTTGCTAAAGCTAAAACCCCAGCTAGCCTGTTAGCAGTTAGCGGCGTTTGTTGTTGTTAACTCTCTAAATAAACTGGTGACACTCGCAAATATCATCCTCGAAATCACAGGCATTAAAAGTAATAATCAACAGGTTTTGTTAAGCTTGCCTGCTGAATACAATCTTGTGAAATCGCTGTGTTTTAAACTGCTTTGACAGTTTGAGGATGTTGTGTTCTGCACACAACAACAGGAACACATGAGAGAAAGCTCATTAGATTTCATTTTAATGCTACAAACTTAGTTGACAGTGTTGACAGATAGCAGGCTATATAAAATGTAAGTTTTTGTTTCTGTTAAAACACACAGTTAACAGGGCCAGTAGGGGAATTTTCGGGAACATAGTTAAATATAACCTGCTTAGTTTCAGTTTTGAATTAGAAGTGAGACCAGCATAGCGTCGCTATATAATGTATGACCTTCATCTTGCCAGACTTATACTAGCCATACGGTGTTTTAATCATATTTTCTACATCCTAGATAGTTTGGAGGATTTCCTATTTCCTACACAGTTTATTGTATACAGTGTACTACAGTATACCAACACAACAGCCTTGCAGTAGATCCTGGCTTCAACAGTTGTAAAACTCAGTTAAGTAGTAGTAGTTAGTAGTTTTAGAAAGTTGTATATCACACCTTATGGTAACTTCAGAAGCTGTAGTTAGTATACTTTCTTAAATTATGTGGCGTTATAATGAGTTGATGATTACCCAAGTCAATTTTACAGCTGTCATAATTTATAACAATTAAATCATCTTACATGTGAAGATGTGACAGTTTTTTGTCTTTCAAGTTGGACAAAACAAGCGATTTGAAGATGTCAGCTTGTATTTTAGGAAACTTTGATCGGCAGTTATGACATATTTTCAGTTCAGTCAACAAACTGATATAAAAAAAAAAAATGAAAACATGCTAAAAAGATTATGTGTACTTAATCTGCCTCAGCTGATAAATACTGATTGGTGAAAATATTACTACTGGCAACTGCGTGTGTATTGCATTCTCTATGTGGTTGTCAGTCATTGTGTAAATGAGTGAGTCCACCAGATTGTTGTCAGCCGTAGCGTTGTTTTATGGTGCGGTTGAGGGTACTTTCTGACTGCCCTGTCACTGACTCTAAATTGGTTTGCTTGTCTGAGGCACACTCAGTCCTATGGCATGTCTTCACTGAGCCAACTGACAGCAACACCCACGATTATCACACTGTACTACTACAGTATATCTAAAGGTCCTTGTCTCAGTCGTGTATTCATTTACACAACAGACAGGAACAAATGACACGCGACTGGCATGAGCTGTTTCTGCTTACTGAAGCATTTCCTGACCAATTCTGACCATGCAAAATGGTCTTAGATCCCCATTTTTTATTTTTTTTTTATTTTTAATTTTTGTAAACCAAACTAAACCACGAGTGTGGCAGTGGCATTAATTCGTAGTCTGTTTACAAAAAGCCATGAAGTTCCATATGTAATATGAAGCTGATATCTGTATGACCTACTTTTCCATTAACATATGTTGTACAACAAAGGTATCACTCTAATCTCTCGTAACCCTGTCTGTGTATAAAATTACCCCACTTCAATCCAGTTTTCATGGATGAGAAACCCTGGCTTTTGATGAGAGATCAACAAATGATCTTGCTGCACAAGTTGGCAGCAATGTTTTCCTCATTCTGGTTTCTAGCAATCCGTACTTTAGGTGTGGTTGGCAGACCAGCTCTACCTCCTTGGTTGCATTCAAAAAACAAAACAAAAGACAATGGCATTATACATATTTTAACAACGTTTTCATGGTTCCTTTTGTTGAAGATTTTTATCTGCATATTAAATATATCGCACGATAGAAATATGACCGATTTGCCACAAATTGCTTCTCATGAATAACATCTGGAAAAAACATTTTACACATGTAAAACAAAAGCCCAACTTTTCATTTTGGTATTATTTTAATTACCTTTTTTTGTATAACATAATCATAATACAATAAAATCATGACACAATTAAATGATTTTACTAAAGTCGAACATAAATCAATGGCCCATTAATCTGTACTCAGCAGGCAGAAAATTAAACTGCTAGTTAGACAGTTATTTGCTTCAGTAAATTTTAATGATATCATTCTCATATCTTCATTAGTATCTGCTTCTCCACTGTGAGAATTCACTGCTTTCCTCTGCTTCAGGATTTCCAACAGAATCTTGAGGTTGTGGACACTTGGTCTGTCATAACACGATGATATGATAATTGCTTTGGGTTGTAGGAAATTATTCTAACCTATTTGACTTCTGTGTGACTCACTCTTTCCAGGAGTACATCTGTCCAAGATGTGATTCAGGTTTCATAGAGGAAGTAACAGAAGACTCCAGGTAAGAGACTTTTATTACTCTCGCTATCTATTTCACTTCTCCAGACAACACATTGTGTTTAAGCCTGTTAGTGTCAACCTGGAACAGAAGCCGGTACCTGGGCCGGAGAATGCTGATGCTGCACAGTTGAAGCTTGTAGGCTCGCTGTGTAGTTTTGTTTCAGGCTGACACTAAAGCTGAACATGTACAGGGTTCAGTGCGTGTTGCTAATAGTGTGTCTTTTGTCCCCTTGGGTGCCGTTCCCCTCAGTCTCCTAGAGGGTGGCTCTAACGGGATAGATGACACAGCCACACAGTTTGCAGAGGTATGATTTGATCTGAAGTTTGGGGGAGTAGAGGAAGGAAAGCAGGAGGTGTGATAGAAATAACTGCATACTTCTATTTACTTAATATTTTTCTCCCCTGTCTCTATCATTCGCCTTCGTTTGCACCCTGTCCATTTCTTTTCTTTTTACACGTTGGTCTCTTTTCTTCTCTTATTGACTTTTTTATTCTGTCATTCCACCACTTGCTTTCTGCGTCCCCACTTTCTCTCTTAATCTACCGGCCTCTGCGAATCGCCTCCTCTATCTGAACAATACATCACTTCAGCTATGGCATCTCTTGTTACTGGAGCGGCCGTTCACAACAGACAGTGACACACCTGACTCAGAACCTCGGCTCCCTGGAGGACGCCTGGGAAGTTTCAGTGACCTGGGAGGGTTGGGAGGAGGACCAATTGGGGGATCCGTCCCTGCAGGCCTTGGAGGACCAATGGGCGGCCTACTAGGAGCATCGGATCACTGGGGACCAGGACGTCCACCACGTCTGCACAGCCAGAGGAGATACCGGTCTAGAGGCACCACTAGACCAGACCGCTCACCTGCTGTGGAAGGGTGAGTAACTGACTGGTTCCACAGCCTCATCTTCTGTCTTACCGTCTTACTGTCTTTCCCACTCTCGTCCTGTGAACTGACACTTAAAGTGCTCATACAGTCTATACTGTTCTACTGTACTGTTATTTTTTGCGATGACATTAACTGCTGCACATTTTCTATTTGTCAGGATTGTACAACAGTTTCTTGCTGGTCTCTTTGCCAACTCTGGAGTCCCTGGCTCACCTCCCCTGTCATGGTATTATGACATTACAGTAGCATCACACTGTTTGTTCTATTTAAATGCTATCTAATCATCAATTTGGCCTGTCTGTGTCTGTTTCAGGACGGGGATGCTGCACTCTAACCCAGGGGATTACGCGTGGGGGCAGGGAGGGTTAGATGCTGTGATAACGCAGGTAAACCAGACTTTACAAAACCTCTTACCAGGTCCCGTCAACTTTACTCTTGAGTTTACATATTTGAATGTGTGTATGTAGTTACTAGGTCAGCTGGAGAACACGGGACCTCCTCCAGCAGAGAAAGAGAAGATCTCTTCTCTTCCGACGGTCAATATCTCTCAGGAACAAGCAGGTCAGTCACTCGGTCTCACCGTGTTTCTCTGGCCATGTCCTTGAAGTACAAATTTCAGTAGTACCATAACTGAGGTTGTCAATTATGTGTAAAGTCATCAGTTATTATTTGTAAAGCTGTCTAATTTTTGTCTGAAATTTGGATGCAGCATGCTTATCTTTTAAAGCTGGGGTTGCTCTATGCATCCATTCACAAAGTAATCAATAATACCAAGGCTGAAGTCACTGTAGCATAACTAGTCACTAGTCATAGCAGAAATACTTAAAATTATATTAAGGCATTACTCTGTTTTAGTTGTACAGGCATATACAGAGACAAGTCTTCATGTGATTAAATTAAGTTTATACCTATTTGGTAAAAATAAGTTCATAACAAATCTGTCATTTGTTTAAAAGTCTATGAAGCATTTGGATGCAGCATGATATGGTTCTGATGCTTATGTTCATGTTGCTGCCTGCTAAGAGGAGCTTCTGAAACTGTTTGGGATGTAATGCCCATTAACCATGACAGTATTTACAGTTGTTTCCATAAATTACTTTGAGATGATGTCTTTTGCTCTTTTTTTTTTCTTTTTTCTTGCTGGTCCTTCACTTCCCTTTGTTTCCTGTTATAGATGAGTTCTTCTTTTCTTCATCTTTTGTGTATATTGTCCTATTTTACCACTCAACTGTAACCATGTGGGTAGTTATGCAGCGAAGCCTTTGCAGGACTGTTGTTAGCCGACTTACTGGGGCAAATGAAAATCCCACGTCCTGTTTTTTTTTGTTTTTTTAGGCCTGTATCTTTGTATTTTTATTCCTCTGATAATGCTCTGATTCCAGTCTTAATTTCCTGCTGTGAAATCCAAGAATGCAAAGACAGTCTGTAATGATATGGTGCATGTCTCTTCAAGTGGATGACGTTTATGACCAGATAGGTAAGAGTACTGATATCAGATGAATGACTGAAAGCACATTTCCACTTTCTCTCCTTTAGACTGCTGTATGGAATGTCCAGTGTGCAAAGAGGACTTCGCAGTCGGAGAGCCAGTCAGACAGCTACCCTGTAACCACTTCTTTCATTCAGACTGTATAGTACCATGGCTGGAAATGGTGAGTAACAAAAAATGCGGCAACATTTTCTCGAATAAAATCATGCAATAGATAAAATGGTGTGTGGCATTCATAGTGTAAATGAGTGTGTTCAGAGGTCAAAGAAACGTGTGGTCTTGTTATTTGGAAATTGACATGGGAAGACCACAGGGAAATGAATTTATCAATTTACACAATGCTCCTCTGTTTTGTCTTTTGTGTAGTGCATTGTGGTAGAGTAGTGCTTTAAAATATACATACACAGAAAGAGTGTTTTATTATGCATGCTGTTTTGAGTACATTTCATTTTACACAGTACACTCAAAAGCTGGTTACAGTTATAATGGAGCTGGGACATAATTAAAAAATAACTCAGAGTCACTATAACAAACCAGAAAACTGAGCTTCTGCTTTGATTTTCTTTTACTTGTTTAATGTTGGCCACAGAGAAGCTCTGGGTACATATATTTGACTGGGCAGATCAGAAACAATCCGGGGCACTCCAAGCCAAAGAACAGCCTGAGCATCATGTAAATTAGTGCTAAAATAAGGAATGTGAGAGAACTGCCCTGAGCTAATGTCTGCTTTTTGTTCTGCGGCCACGCAGCATGACACATGTCCAGTGTGTAGGAAGAGTTTGAACGGAGAAGACAGCAGCAGCCAGCCCTCGTCAGAGTCGCCCTCCCTCTCAATGGACCCCCGCACACAGGAGAGATGGTCCTTCTGAGACACCCACCTGTCTCATCCCTTGGTTCCCTTCGCCTACATCCAGCAGCGCACTGGGAAGACGAAACGCTTCTCACTCTGCTCATCTCTGTTGCAGTCATAACCATCTCAGTCTGACTTTTTGTATTTTTATTTTAATGCCTTTATCCTCAACCGTGCAACCATACAGACGTCTTAATCCTTTTCTTTTTTTTTTTTTACCTAATAACAAATCAGCCTAGATTGCTCATCCCTTGTTTTCTCTACTTCCACCCCCAAGCAAACTCTTTGTACATCTTTCTTTAAATGCACTGCTGTAAAACACTATGGTGGAGAAATGCCAGACTTAACTCACCCTAAGATTTGCTAAATCCTGCAACTGAGCCCCGTTGGGATGACTGTAGGGGATACTTTCACTCTTGGCATTTACAGAGACGGGACGTAGCATGAACACCTATACCCCTGAAATAAATGGTCTGATTATGAAGGGTGTTTCTTTTCTCTAGAGATTTTGTCAGGAAGATGTTGAATGAATTCTGTTGATATATTATGGTAGTGTTTTATTGGACTGCATTGTAAAGGTGTTCATGTTAGTGTGTCCACGCTCTGTGGTGTGTTTCAAATAAAGAACAGAGTATTTTATAGGAATCATGGTGAGTCACTGCTGTTGAAAGGCCACAAACATTCGCTGTAACTTTTCAGAGGAAAGGAAGCGATTCCTTCCACCTTCCAGGACTCTTCTAAATCTGGAAAATAAAAGTTGTACCAGTAAGGGAATTAAAGTAAAATCTTCGGCGCTTTGCCCCCTTATCCGATGCTATAGATTTCAGCGTACTCCTCCTGGTGTATATATTATCAACAGATGGCATCCCTCTGTCATTTTATTCCTGTTTATGGCTGTCTCCGTTTCACATTTTTATCACTTTTTTTGATGTAAATAATTTTAGTCCAACAACTTAAGGTTTGCAAAGAAAAAAACGAGAATGGAAACGCAAATGTGAAATACCTGGTTATCAAACTGTATATTATATATATGAAAAAAAAAATGTCTATGATGTATTAATAAATTGACAAAAAAAAAAATGGATCTAATAGAGGGGTCACTTTGTTCTCTGCATGCAAAGGTACTTAAAAGATCAGACTTTTAAACAATATATTTTTTATTATAAAATTAGAAACTTAAATAGCAACAGCAGTAATCATTTTTACATACACCAGTCAGCCTGTCAGTGGGTGGGATATACTGGTGGTGGTGGTAGGTATCAAAGTAAAGTCCAGATTAAAGCCGGGACCCAGATTTCCCAGAAGAACACAATAGTGGTTTTAATGTTGTGGCTGATCGGTGCTGATTCCATAAATGTTAATAGCTGTAAATCAAGGCACCAATGATGCACTGCAGTGCAGGTTATTCTGGAGAACATTTATTTCAGCTGCAGTTTTGCAATTTCAATACTTTAAATGAAAATCACATGTGCTGATATTCTTCTTGTTAGGTGAAATCACGAAAGCAGCCAAGAAGTGATATGATTGATGCAGTTCTCAAAGTAAGAACCTCTTTGAGAAAGTGCGGGTATGAAATGCTTGCATTCTTAAATGTGCAGAGACATGTTTGCAATGCGGTTCAGGTGAAAGACAAATGTGCAATGAATGAGCTTTTGTCACTGTGTCTTCCAAGAAAGTGTTAGCAGTGAATGAGCCGGGGCTTTGGCAGGGATGTAACCCACAGCAGGATCCCATACTTCAAACTGGATCACCGATGACGACCTAAGAACACACAAGCAGTTCAGTATTTTCCTCTTATTGACACACGTTGAAACAGATTCAGTGTACAGTACCTGTTTAGTATGATGATCACGACTGAGCTGTCTGTTCTGATGAAGGCAGAGAATTCCAGGTTTGTCTCTGTACTGGCAGACACCCCCACTCTCTGAGAGCCCTCCCACAAGAACTTGCTGTGGGTAAAGATTCAAGTAGGTAGGAGGAAGAGGCAGGGCGATCATATTTGACTGAAACAATGGGATCAGGTGAAATATATTATCAGACCAACAATCACCTGAAGTGGGCCATGCTGTAGAAAGTCGGCTGCTTGTAGAAGACGTCACGCTTTTTATCCACAATAACTGGGCTGTCTACAAAGTTTTTAACCCAGTTTGGTCCACCAGTCTGGTCCAACGCCAGGTTCCAGTCAGTCCAGCCCACCACATAATGATTTAAGTCCTAGCAGAGAGAGAACATCTACAGTTTAGTAGATCATTTGTGTTTTGGAACTGGAAAGCTGTAAGAGTTTCGTCAAGTGAATCTGTTGAAAGGTGCTTAGTGTTTAAATGTCACAGCACATCTACTAAACAAATGCCTTGTGATTCTCAATATGTCCAGAGTCATGCAAAATGGATAGAATGGAAGGAGTCCAATTTCCCTTGAGAGAAAGAGGGAGAGAGAGAGAGAGTGAGAGAAACAGAACACCAGTTCCAGCTTGCTTTGATGGCCTGCAGGCAGTTTCTGGAGAGCATGTGCAGCAGCGTGCAACTTGTAAACCTGCACTGCAGCGTGGAGGGAGGTGACTCACCTTTCTAGAGCAGCTCGAGGCTCGTCACGTCTCCCTCGTGTTACAGCGGACCTGACTGAACAAGCATGACCCTCATTCAGAAGATAAGATGATCTCACCTCTATAATGTCATGTGCATACTCTTCTGCCCTGTCCCAGCTTCCTAGCTTCACCCCTCTGTCTATTGGGCTCCAGCCTGCACAGGCCTCCGTGCCGAACAGGTAATACTCTGGGTAGATATGATGTGTGGTTCCCAGGCTTAGCTCAGCTGGGACAAAACTGTCCCAGTACCAGTGGACTGCCACGCCATGGATGTATCTTCCTGCATGAACATCACCTAGGACCTGGAGGGACAAGTGAAAAACTACTTAAATTAAGCAGAGGAGAAAGAAATTTGTCCCTTTTCAGACAACCTGGAGGTCTGGAAGAGTATTTTAAAATAAAGTATTAGATTTATTTCCTTAAAAACGGCATTACAAAAGCATTAAAAAGTCTCCAGCGTGGACAGGAATTAAAGTTGTAAAGTCATTGACCAACTATACCAGTCTCTCAGCCATCCGGTTTAGCAACTACTGTCCCTACTGCTGGCTACAGTAGCTCACAATGGGCAAATGTTGATTTTATCTGAAAATGAATTAATCATTTTAATACATTCATATCATGTTACACATGTTTAGGACATGTTATATAATTGCTGATGGCAGAAAGTGTTGGAAAACACTTCCAAAAAATACTGATTTAATACCTAATTAATACTTAATAAATGATTATAGACAACACTATCCCCGCCACTTTTCCTTTAGGCCGATTCAATTGTGAAACAGGTGCAAAATGACATTCTGTGTGGTAATACAAAAAGTTTTTTTAATTTAAATTGTCAGGAATTCTGCAGGAAATTTGCAAAAATCTATTTTTAGTAGAGTCGTAACTAAATTATCTTTATTATGTTAATTAAGCTCATCCTTTAGTTATCCCACAATGGGATATACATGTTATGCTGCATTATGATCCGTCTTATGCTGACTTTTGTTGAAACTCTTGATCTTTTGTCTCCAACACTAGTGTGGCTGCAAGTTAAATAAAGTCAGTGACTTTTCCAAACATCTCTCTGTCCTTGGACTCACCACTTTAGCCCAGTAGGGCAGCAGCAGGCGGTTGTCATCCAGTAAGAGGACGTGCGTGTGTGGGTATGACGAGGCATGCAGAGCAGGGCCCAGGTCCAGAGCCACCCAGTCCCTCTGCTCCTCGGGGGTGAAGCCCAGAGCCTGAAAACTGCAGAGAGACAAGGACACTTATTAGTCCGTTGCAACATTTAGAGACCACAACGATGCCTGATGTTGTTTCATTTAGAGTAAAATCATTTGTAAAGGCTTGTGAGAGCAGACCTGTAGTTTGTCATCCGTCCTGCAGAGGGCTCATTTCCTGTGGTCAGGGCCCAGAAGGTCAAGTTATACTTAGCATATTCCTCAAGGAACCTGAGAGGAAGAATTAAAGAGCCCGTTAGAATTTCTCTTCTATCAAGCTCTTCTAACATGCAATGTCTCATTTGGCTGAAGTCACATAAATCACCTGATATAGTACTGAGCCCATGTTTTATGCTCTTTGCCCCCTGGCTGGCCCATCAGGGAGCCCTTTCCTGTGAGTGCCCCGTTAGTTTTCATCCAGGCGGGGGCGCTCCAGGCGCTGGCCAGCAGAGACAGGGGACGAGGCGACAAGGCCTGGGCACGCTGGAGGAGAGGGATCTGACACAAAGAGACAGAGGAGAGATGAGATGGAGTCACAGACTTGTTGGTGTGCAAGTAGAAAGGCAGACACCTTCATGTTGATGTCCTCAGGGGCCAGAGTGAAGTTTTCTAGGTTGTAGTCTCCCGGTGTGTCAGCGTACGTGTACAGACGGGTGGAGAAGTCACAGCTGGCCATAGGGACACGCACTACACTGTAGCCGATACCTGCCACAAAGCACAACCTGAATAACAACGAACACTGAGGGATAATTAGTCCAGAGGAAAAACTCTTAGAGGACATACTTTGAAAAACTCTGCAATTATAACATCATGGCATGGTGCTAAAGCTGAGACCACCTCTTAATGTTTATATGATGCTGTTATAATTAGATACCAAGCCTTTGTTTTACACAGACACATAGTATCACAAGCATCAGTTTGAATATTTTGTATGATTCTGCATACATCCGTCATACCGGTATATCTGATATATTCAGGAAAGTAGCTTTGATAATATGATAATAATGTTATACATTATAGAGTCGGCCCAGAATAACTGTTGATATGGATCCATGTGATGATAATTACTCTGTTGATAAGGCAAATTTACCAGCCCGTACATTTATATGCATCTTAAAATGTGTGAAATGTTATTATAAAAACCAGTTGTTGTGACATGAAAATTGTCCAAATAAGAATAATCCATTCGTATAGTGTATTACGGTGCATGTTTTTATCTCATTTTAGCTTTCATAATATTGAAAAAAATGTTTTAGAACAACCTTTTCTTGCATTGTCATTTGTTTTTTAGTATTATGTTGTTGAATGTGGCTGCCATTAAAAAAGGCTGGGTGTGACCAGGTCAAATAAGGGTTAATCATGGTGATGTGTTGTACATGAATGCCTCTGCTCACTGTCTTCACACGCTGGATAGCGTGTATCATGGAGCTCTGAGATTCATCACAAACTGTGGGTCTCTTACTCACCACTGTGTCTACATTCAAGAGGGAACTGGCCTGCCTTGAGCACACGCCGCCTCAGTCACTGGTATGTTTTTATCTACAAATACATTCTTGACACGATTCCTGCATATTTATCTTCTCTTTTAAACATGAAATGTTGAAAAATACCGTCTCTGTTCGAAGGATATGCTGCAATTTGTGGTTTCTAAGGTACGAACTGAATTGGGAAAGACAGCTTTCAGGTTTTCTGCTCCTGCCGCATGGAACAATCTACAGTCTAATCTCAAACTTCAAAATGCAGTACCACTGAGCAAACAATGTTTTTATGTTATTTCCTGTTGAAACTGCATTGCAGGCACTCTTGGTCAGGCCTCCCTTGTAAAAGAGATCTTTGATCTCAATGAGACGAACCTGGTTAAATAAAGGATTAATAAAAAAATAAAAATAAAATGTTACTGAAGCCATTACATCCATCTGCTCGAAGCCATCAGACTCTGCTTCAGATTATGGGAGCTGCTGATCTACTTCACTCCTCTGTGACCTCTGTGTTTTAACATGTTAATACAGATCTAAACCAAAGTCAGACAATAAACACAAACAACCAAACAAACGAAGCCAGGAAACAGCAGACATGCAACTCCCATGTTCTGTGGGGTTAAATTAGTGGTTTTGTTATTTGACGGCAACCATTCACTGTTGAATAAGTTTGTCTGACAGCAAGGTAAAGCAGTGATAATGTTCTAAATACGGCACAGCCTTTAACTGATACTGATTAGGTTTTTAGGTCAGCCTTGTTTTAGGTTGCTAA
Source organism: Chelon labrosus (assembly GCF_963514085.1). Taxonomy (NCBI): domain Eukaryota; kingdom Metazoa; phylum Chordata; class Actinopteri; order Mugiliformes; family Mugilidae; genus Chelon; species Chelon labrosus. The sequence continues at coordinate 10,162,266 of NC_140345.1, forward strand.
AAGCTGTTCTGTTGCTGATCCCATCCACAGCACTTCATTGCTTGTCTTCTGTGCGGTCCCTCCTGTCTCTTTCTCCAAACTGGGGTTGTGCCGACCACCATCTACTGTAGCTAATAACACTGACTATGGATAAGTACCTCACACAACCTCACTTCGAAGAAACAGAAAGAAGAAAACTACCGATTTAAATATATGAATAAAGTAAGATGGCGTGAGAGGGGACCATTTTCTGAAAATTGTTGTGGCTGAATACTTTTGCTCAGGTGGTGTACCTTCACTGGAAAAGTACTGTCGCAGCAGCTGCTCCTGTGTGCCAGCGGAAAGTGAGAGTATGTTGATGGCTGCAGCGTCTGTCATGGCTCCACCAAATCCCCTGATCTTCTGATACTTCTGGTAGGGAATGATAGTCAGCCTGAGGCCTGAAAGAAACGCATTAATGAAGGACATGTAGTCCGCCTGCTCAAACACAGCAGGAAGGCCAGTAGACTGCTTCTCCTCTGCTCACCTGCTCCAGTGCTCTTAGCCTGGACCTGACCCTGATCGGCCTCCAGTCTGCTGCCTGCCATGCTGGACAGGTAGGAGGAGTACTGGCCCAGTGGAGGCAGGGTGACCGAGCCAACAACATCACAGTAGGTTGAATTACACTCACACACCACAGAGTTATGGCCAAAGCTTCTGGCTATACATTTGCTGTTTTCTGTAAGGGGTTAGAAATCATGGAAATGTGATTTTTATGCCCAGCAACAGAGGAAATAATGTGTGCGTTTTGTTGGTTACCTGTAGATGAGATCACTCCAGCTGAGATGAAAAGGGCCAAAAGGAGAGATAATGGCAATGACAATGCCATTTTATCTGAAATAAAAAGTAGATCCAAATAAGAGCGCGCAGGCTCAATCGGGAATCAGGAAGCTGAACTACAACTACCACCCGTCAGCTGTTTGATCGGCTGACACAAACAAACAAACAAACAAACATTAAACAGTCACCGTCATGTTATTCAGAGCATTTTATAAACAATTATCTCACCTTAGAGGCTTCTGAACGGACCTGGACCAGGATCTGGCATGTCCTGGAGGTTAATTCAGTGATTTTGTCCTGTCTGTCGTTACATCTCCCCCCAAAACAGTTTCTCATTACCTTTGGCCGATCATGTGACTTTGAAAGAGGTCATGTGAACAACCATGTAATTATCAGCACCAGCCTTCAGGGGGCGCACCACCGCCAAGTAGTTGCTCTTGAATATAAATTATTTAGAATAAATTCTGTTGTTGGACCACTGCATTGTTTTCAATACACCTCATTGGGTTAAATACATATTTTATTTTATATTTTAATAACACAAATCCTTAGTAAATATACCTCATATTAAAGCACTGAATCCATCCGTGATTTATGGCTGCTATTATAAACAGCAGCTCTACATTTGCATCCCTTTCTTTAAAAAACCTTCTTACATTATCATTTCTTTTATAGTATTATTGATTTGCCTGGTTTTGCCATCTTTGACCACATATCCCTTGAAAACAACAGGTTAACAAACAACACTAGAGCTGCTGTATTGCTCTCTTCAGATTCCATTGTCAGAACAATTTATTATTACTATTATTATTGGATATTTTGGATATATATGTTTTCAGACGTTTTGAATACAGCTGGATCTGTGAAATAATTTAATAACATTACAATTCTTCATACTGTAAATCTCATGTCAAATTAAATAATACAGTACAGTAGCTATAGCTATAGCGAACACTGGTGCATCTTCTAAAATGAGACTTATGGGTCACCAAGTCAAATCCAAGGACTTATGGGAAGAAATGTACAAGGGTGGAGTAAGCGAGCAGCGGTTTCCCCTTGACATCAAGAGCTTATGTGCCTTTGAGTTAGGCACCTAATCCCTTGAGCTCCCTGCTGCTCCGCATGTACTCAGTACCTTGTGTGTGTACACAAATGGATGAGTTAACTGCACAAGACACATTTGGGACAATAATGTACTTCTTCCTCCATTCCCTTTTTCACTACTTTGGCCGCAGATGTTTATAACGGTAGACCAAAAACTTCACATTGTTCCGATTCTTTTTTCCAGCGCAGCGCAAAATGTGCAGTTGAATCAAATGAATAATGATGTTCAGAAACATAACAAAAGGTGGACATAAACTTATCACTGAATATTTTAATTATTTCCTTAATGAATAAGTCAGCAGTACCTTTTTTACTTTTTTATTATCAAAGTTACACATACGCATCATAATTTACACAGGGGTACATATTATAGACATGGACATTTGTTTTGAGTACACTGGTAGTATCTGTGTGGTTCCGTGTAATTTAAATCTTCATGTAACTTCATATGAAGCTACAAACTCTCTCCAACATGGATGGATTCCTGTTGCTCAAAAAGATGAGCTCCTTCTTCCCTTCTTCTGTTTGGCCTGATTGAAACAAAAAAAAGAGAGAGTTATTAAAACTGCCTTGTTTACATGTAGTAGCTAAGCATCAACATCGTCATCATCAATTACTATGAGGATGCTGCAGCCAGTGGCGGTCCATGTAGTAGAGGTAACAGCTCTCAAACTCCTTCTCGCTGTAGACGGGCACCGACACGGGGATGAATGGATCCATGCTGTCAAAGCCCGTCTGAAGAGGCAAACACAGACAGGAAGTCAGAATACAGGAGATCAAACCTGCTAGCTTCAGTGTGTGAAATAAAATATCCTGACGTGAATGATCTTGAAATGACGTTAGAAAAAAATAAAATGAAAATTATTTGTAGAAAACACACTACAGGCCTTGTTGTAGTATCCAACAAATACAGATATCAACATATGTAAAAGTCAGATTCACAGAGGGAAGACAGATTTTAAACATGAATTATGGCATTGAGAAAAACAAGTCAATTGAACACAGTGAGAAATCTAAACGATTAATATTGCCAACATCTTTATCCTGTGGGATGAGTTGAATGTTATACGACCCCGCTTTGAGAGTTATAATTCAATCATTGTCCAGTATAAGTGTAAAAGGTGGTTGACAGTGATGGATGTGCTGGTCCATTAGTAAATTGATCTGACGACAGTGACAGCTGTGATAAATAATATCAGAAACAACGCTGTAAAACTGAAAGCAGAAAATGAACCGAACGCAGTGGACAGAATGGGGACAGCACTGAAACATTTGAGGATTCATCGGGCTGATTCTACACTAGCCCACTTAGTGAAGAGGGAGGACCTGTATGCACAAAACAAGGAGTGATGCTAATGCTTTCAAGGCAAATGTCACAAGAAATCCTTTTCCTGGAACATTGCTAGATATATCTGCCCATTATATTGCTCACGTCCAACAAAAAGTTGCTCAGTCTGAAATTTCCTTAGTTGGAAGCGATGCTGTCATGGCTTGAGAGCTGCGGATAATAAAGTAGAATGAAAATGACTTCTAACCTCTCCAAGCAGCTCTTGAGGCAAGTAGGCAGATTTTGAAGTGTGGATTGACCCAGTCTGAGCTAGAGTGGCAATAATGGCGCCTCCGGTCTGAGGCAAGAGAGAGAATGTTAACGTAAACATTTCTGAAAAGTAATATTCTCATATAACTGCTTGTCCACACATTTGTTCTTCTCACCCGGTCGTTCTTCATGAGCTTCCTCAAGTTATGAATCAAAGTGAGCTCTCCTGGATCCACCTTATAACGGTGAGAAAGTGAGACACATGAGACACATGAGACACATGAGACTTACACCTGAAGAAGGAGCATAAAGACAAACACGAGGAATTGCGGGACAGTGAATAAGTTTTTCTCACAAAACTCTTATCCTCCTTCTTGATGGTGGAACTCCCCCACAGGGCATTGACACCATCCACAGCCACGGCCAGGCGAAAGTCTGCCCCAGGTTGCCCGCTTTGGAGCCTCAGTTCCTTCATCACCGCCCCGACCACATCACTGCTGCTCTTCACGCGAGATATACCCTATGGCAAAGGAAACATCAGACGCCTGATGACCAAAGAGAGAGCAATAAACCAGCAACGATATGAAACAGTAACAGGAGAAACACTAAACTACGTAAAGTGTGAGATGTTGAGGTAGCAGAAACGTTTTATGCACAATTTATTTCTCTTATTGAGCCTGTAAACATCCAATTATTCATTACTGATGGCAAAACAGGTGCTCTGAAGCTGGTCTTGTCACACAATGCGGTCAGATGTCTGTTTATCAATATGTCCTACACCACAAGTTCATAGCAACACAGCAGTCATTAACAGTAGTTTTATTGACAAGTCAAACACAATAATCTAGCACCTTATCTCAGAAAGTAAACCACACTCAACAATAGCAACGTGAGAACTGACAGGAAGTGGGAAATTCGCAGGCTGCACTTAAATCTACTGCCGTTTTCAGCCTTTGTCAGCGTGTGTGTGGCACAAATATATTGTGCCGATCCATCTCTGCTCTATCGGCTATTGATCACCACCACTCACTGGCAGGGTGATAGATGAAACCTTAATGAGTCCTGCAGGGGAATCAGTCGGCCGGAAATAAAGATGAGGTAGCGGATTATGAAAAAGGATGAGATAAACCATAACGATCAAGCATAAATACTCAAAAGGAAGAAAACAAGATATCAAAGCTCCCACTCAACTGTAGTGTGAGATGACTCACCTGATCCACCAGCTCTCCCAGTGGGCGTCCCTCGTCTGTGAACTCTCTCTTTGTCCACGTATAGCGCTGCTTTGTTTTGATCTGGGAAGAAAACAGTAGATTCACAGACTCTTTTATATGGTTTTTATTCGAGTTTAATAAATGTTGGGATATTGCACAGGCCGTAACATCACTCAGACCCATCAGGTTTTCTGCATACCTTTGACAGGAAGGGTTCGCTGGTGATTCTGAAGTTGCGTAGCCATGTCGTCGCTTCTAACGGCTGGTCAAAGCGAGAGGCGTTATAGGATGATGGCAGCAGCTCCTTACAGTTCTTCACCCACAGGTGAGCTGCATGAGGCAGAGAAGATACTTTACACGTTCTGTTGGATACAAGTCAGACTGTCAATGCGCGACACTCTGTTTGTCTCACCGTCGGGGATATGCAGCACCAGCCACCCCTGTGTGTAGCAGAAGTGCACTGTGTGACAGAGAGCCATTGTCTTCCCACTGCCTTTCAACCCATCTGAACAACGTTATAAGGAAAAAAACGCCGGATTTATTCAGAAGAAGGAAGTGTTCATTTTTCTGTTAGTAACCGTCTGCTTTGAAGGATACAGAATAAATATCGCAGAGCAGGTTGGCTGGTGTCCGTATTCTTCAGGTAAGAGATGACCTCCAGAGCTGGCTGCCTCACCATGATGCAGGCCTCGTTGAACGTCTTCACCTAGACCCAGGTGTAACAATTCATATCCATGGAATGCTACACATTTTCTTATTTAAAAACAAATGCTGTAATCTGTTAATCGAGTCTTGTTTGTTCTCATAAATCCAAAGAGGGACCTGCCTGTTGCTGGTAGCGCCGGGGGAGGCCGTGAGGGAACACGCGATTAACATGCGCTGATGGCATAGTGTAGTGCTGTCCGATATGTTTCTCTGAATGACATGCCTAGAAAGAGACACAGATGAAGTTAGGGTGAACATCACGAAAATACACTGGCCAATAATGATGACAGCAGTAAGCAGCTCAGCTATAGACATAGAGGGAATCAAACCAGTGACCTCACCGCTTCTCTAACCACTGGGTGTTCAATAATCTAACTGATAAAATACATTTTGAGATCGGTCCGAGACACAGTTACACGCTGGCTGAGGGGCCTTTTCCTGTGTCTACTGTTGAAAAGGTTGCATCTGATTGTAATATCTGTTTGCTCATTCCAAAACAATTAAACGCAGAGCACTAAGGTGTCTGAATATCATCAAATCCAGCTTTTCTTACCGGGTCGCTCTCCTGTGTTCTGAAGACAGAGAAGGGCTCAGATTCTGCCTCTACAGCCACAGCCTCCTGCTGCTGCCCACATCCACTGGTATGAAGGGACCTTACGTGGGTTACCTGCAACATTTTGCCACAACAGTCCTGCATAAAAACATCTGAAACAGCTCGAGTGTGCGAGAAGTTGTCATTTTGAATATACTGTCCAGGTTTTAAATGTGTAGCTTCTAAACAGCACTTAAACCAACAAAACATCTCACCGTCCGCCGCAGCCTGAATGACAGTCTGTGGAGAGCCATGATCTGAAAGTAGCATACGGTTATAATTCAGAGATCAAACGAGAAGAACATGTGTTAATGCACAGCACTGCCCGGTAACCTTGCATAAACAGTTAGCTAAGAGCTAGCTGTAGCATCCTGCAGGTACGTAATACGGCAAACATTAACAATATGCGAGTCTGAAAGCTGGTCACCTGGGATTTAGTCCAATAAATGTTGACTGGTGTCTGTCATCTACTGAAAATGACGTTCCGACAATTGACTACAGGGACTGTAAACCTTAAACGTCAAGGCGAAGTCAATGTGCCAGATCTGTCATGGACACCGCCATCATGCTGTGCAGAACAGGAAGTGACGTACAGACTCGGTTTAGCCAATCAGATCGCAGAAGCCAGGAGAGAACAAACGAGGAAAATGGAGTTTGTCAGACTTTGGCACATTTCGTCTCTGATAATTATGAATACAGTTAGACTTAGGGTTTAAATATAAAGTGGAGGTGTTCACCGCTACATAAATGACATGGATTAAGAACAGATACATCAAAAGAGCTAAATTTGGCTTTTTGTTTTAATTTTTTTTTTTTCAGAATATATGCTCACGTATTTTCAATCAGCAACAGTAGTTTACTTTGAACTTTATGGTCTCAGTTAAACCAACAGATGTGTTGTAGCTGTAGGGACATTAATCAGACATTTAGCAGGCTCTTTATAAAGCTTGAGGTATAGTGTAATATCAAGGTGCTTTCATTTATGCTTTCATTCATGTCTTATTTTGGTCTGTATTTGCTATAGCCTACATTCGTCAAAAAGATGACAGGCAGGCTATTATTTGTTTTATTACATTACATGCACACTCTAGTAGCTACTGTGTGCAATTACACGTAGGAAATAAATATTTAACTTATTTAACGACCAATTTGTGCCATTTAAAAATGGCTCTCTGGGGCAAATTCAGCACGTAGCAATTCAAATTTTATTTGAGAAAACAACCACACAATATGCTAGTTTATAATATTAACCTCTGTGTTATCACTGAATGTGACGTTCATTGCTTTTTGTTTACATTGTACTTGTCAATGAAAGGCTCTGCGCACTTTGTTGCCATTACAGATGCAATGAAAGAGCCAAACGTTTCTCACACTAGCACTGTGATAACTTCATTGGAAGGCGGCAATGTTGGATGGATTTCTTTTCCTCAGAAAGATGAGTTCTTGCTTTTTTCCCCCTCTGACTGGCCTTACTACCTACTTACCTAACGCAGGCATCAGGCTTTCATTTGTTAAACTTTTGTCTCAAGAACTAATGTTCTTCTCACTGAGTCGGGAGTAAATTGGTCCGTGAAATGTACAGTATGCATAGAGCTCATCGTGCATGCTAATGAACAAAGTTGTGTTTGATCAGTACGGATTTATGCCACAAGTTGGTCTGATTTCTTGGTCTGAAACTGTGCCTGCCACATAGAGCAACAACTGGGGCCCAGATGCTGAGAGCTCTGGCCCCAGGTTCACTGTATGTCAGTTGTTCTCCACATTTTCCGACAGACACCACCACAGCACAACGGCTTTAATGCTAAGTGGCTTAAGGCAAGTCTGACATCCTGACCTTAACACTTTTTTGTTATATTGTCCATGTATGTTTTAAATCAAATCGTGTTTTCTGTTAACTTATCAGAATCTTTGTTGTCATTATACAAGAAGTACAACAACACTGTATGTAATTCCAGTGAGTGCAAAGAAAGTAATCTATCTATCTAACTAAACATTTTCCTATATACAAAGATTAAAAATAAGAAAAGTACTAATAAATAGACCAGCATATATGTGTGTGTGTGTGTATAAAAGCATGAAATGTACATTCAGCATTTTTACAGAGTCTGTACGTAAAATGTGTTGTCTGTAGTGTGCATTTAATGCGTATTTTAAAGTTGCAGGGTACACATCATATAGTACAGAGAGCAAGAGGAATAGGGTCCCTAAATCTCATCTTGGGCTTATCCAGTCTAGCATTATGGACCTACGAACAACATGGCCTCTTCTGTTGTATACGACAAGGGCAACATGATAAATTATTATAATGTACTTGATTTAAAACTAATTTGATTTAAAACTATTTTAAATATATTTTTAAACTAATTTATAAATATGTTATTAGTGTTGGTTTTTTAAATCTATTTAAAGTGCGTATCATATGTTTACAGTTGGAGTCGTTGTTCTGCAACAACGGTGGAAAATATTGTAGTTTTGGATCGATATGTTCAGTTTAACTGAAGCACGATAAAAAGCTCTCGTATATTAACTTTTAATAAGTGCGAATAGCTCATCGTGCCTCCTCCTCCTCCTCTAGTACAGGCGGAATCCCATATTCCACTGCGCGCTGTAACTTTTGAGCTGCTCCCCAAATCCTACCAGCCGCCTACTTTAGCCAAGTCGTCGCCATTTTATTAACCGTCTAAATAGCCCTCCCCAATCGCCTATTATGAACCGCAATGAGATCCTGTGCTGTATTCACCGTTTTATCTCCTCCTCTGGCCACATGAAAATGGCCACGCAATTACATTCCCGCACATCCACCAGCCCCTCTGCACTGTCAGCCCCCAGCTCTCTCACACACACGCAAGGCGCACACACCACGCATGCACGCACACACACACACAGACACACACACACAGCTGCAGCATTCACCCGATACGTTAACAGCCAGTGTGCATACGAGAGCACAATCCGAGCCATTATAACTGGCGGGAGCGATGTAACTTTCCCCGAGAGAAGTGGGCAAAAATAAGATCCAGCGTAACCAGTCCGCCACCTAGCTGCGGAGACGCGCCGACGGAGATCTGTCGACTGTATGATTATGAAAACACCCGCGCCAATGTTGTTGCACAGTAGGCTCTGCGCTCTGGTGAGACTGAAACTCGGTTTTAGGAGGTGTTTTAACCTCCGCTTGCCTTAGTTATGTAATCAAAGCAACATCTAATGCACCAAAAGCTGTGGATTGCTGCTGGTGCGAAGGGGAGAGCAAGACAGCAACACCTTAACCTCCAGCCTAAACGCAGTTGGCTCTGGGACGCGCTCTCGGGTAAGTAGCCTACGTAGCCTTATTACAGATTGTCATGGCAGTCCGTATTAATGTGTGCAGGCCTGTCATCATCAGCGAGCTCAAAGCACGGGAGGTTACGGAGAATCTTGTGCATCCGCTTTGCGCTAATTTTATCCCTTGTTGCTGAGCTTGTTTCCCCTCTGTTCTCTTCGCACGGCGATATTTCTTATTTCAATGTTGCTGACACAAGCAGAAGGACTGGCAGAGGGCAGATAGAAGAGAAATAGGTGGCTCGGGACTGATCCACATCACAAACACCGCCAGCAAGCACATTTTGATGCTACGTAGCCTCCCACTTCCATGTTGAGTTTCAATTTGCAACTGTGCGCATTTTAAAACGCGTAAATGTACGTACATATATATATTTTATTTTTTTTGTCACGGCGATAGGAGTGACGACAGTAACACGTGCATGTGTGTATGATTTGTAAGTGCGACAGCATCAGGGAGATAGTGATTTTCCGAGGTGCGCAAAGTCATAATGGAGAAGGAAGCTCCTGTTGACGTCCTCAGTAAACCAGTGATAGGTCGCTCCGGTGCGGTAACACCCCCACTGCCCATACTGTATCTACAGTAGCAACATCAGTCAGCCGACGCAGCTGCGACCTGGGTACACGATGTACGTCCAACACACTCCTAATCCACTAACTAGAGGAAAGTGTGTGTGTGTGTGTGTGTGAGGGAGAGAGGCTGAGGAGGGGGGAGACTCACGTGAGAAACTTCCCTGTATATGTGGAGTAAGGCTGCACTGACTCCGAGGCTTCATGGCTCAATAACCTCAGATGCCATCACAGAAGGCCAATTTCCAGCTGCTGTGCTCCTGCTGTTGTCAGGCAGATAATAATGGTGTTGTAGTTATTGATGATAACGCTGTCGTGGGATGGTGATGATGGCTGGAAATATGGTGGGCCATTATCGTGATTTAATCGTTGCCTCTGCGCTCCAGAGGAACCACGCTGACTACAGTGTCAAGTCCACCCATCATCCTGTCACTGGAAATAGCTTCTGGTCTAATGTTAGAATAATTTTGAGTTATATCAAAGACGTACAGCTCTGGAGAGAATAAAAAGCTATTAGTATGCTCTTTGACTGATGTTAAATGGGCTTGCCCTTTTAAGTTTGAATACCTGCCCTCTCAGTCTTCCTATAGTCACAACTTTGTGCCCATCTGACGCTTCCTCATGCCAGCATCCTCGTTCATACAAGTCAGACTTGTGGCGCAGAGGTCGTCCTTAAAGTGGCTGCAGTTGTTTAAGAGGACCACTGTCCCTCTTTGTGCTCATCTACTTTGTTGTAAGGAGGTTCGGCCTTTAATATGCTTTCCAAAACTGTTACATAACAGCAGTTACTGGAACAGATGTTGATTTGAGCTCCGCATTCAAGGAAAGGGTTTGGGTGTGGAGGGACCAAGAGGCAGGAGAGATAGCCCACTGAGCTCTTAAATGAAAACATTATCTGAGATGCTCTTGTAAGTTTAAGGGGGCAGGTCAGTGTGTTGAGAGACAGATGAGCTATTTCATAAGAGCCTCTCATGAGGGAGCTGCAAGAATGCTTGCCAGGGTGTGTTTTATTAGAAAATGGATGAGTGTCTCACTTAATGAGAGAGAGAGAGAATAATGAAGGAAGCATGACAGAGGATGCTGCTTCCCTACGATAGCCGAAAAAACTAGTCTGGAAACGGTACGAGTGAGAGTGAAAGTTTTTCTTGTGCGGAGAATGTTATTTCAGGGTGTGTTGCTTTTCTGTAATGTCACATTAAAAGTCCATTTACAATGGGGTCAATGAAAAGCTTACTTGACTTAGAGGAAGCAATGGGAGGAGGAGGAATTTGCACTCCTTTCCAAAAATAAGTTTTACCCTTTCCTACGGATTTGTGTTACCACTACTGAAAGGGGAGGAGGGGAACAGTCGGACTGTGAATGGAGGGATTTAGGCTTGAGAGGAGGAAAAGAACGACGTGGAAGAGGAAATATGTTTCTGATTAACATGGATACAGTGTATGAGTTGACCATTTTACTGTGTGGTCTACAGAGAGAGACGGAGAGTGAGAGAGAGAGTGGATGGGACTAATAGAGAATGCATGCAAAAGCTTACTGCCAAACATGAAAAGGGGAGTTTCGGAGAGAAAAGAAAGTACAGCAGCGGGAAGGGTGGGAGGAGAAGTGCTTGTGGGAGTAGCTGAGAACAGAAGGCGCAAAGACACTGGGGAGAGGAGGGGAGGAGACTGGATCAAGTGTTTGAATTAGTCAGGAGCTGATTGATTGAAATATTGATCCGAGGAGCGGCACAATAAGGATAAGTGAACGTGTAGGGGTTTGGGGAGCGTTTGCTGTCTTTCAGGTTGATTATTATTTACAGCTTATTAGAGAAAACTAGCTGAGGCTGTTTTTGGGGAATGTGAGTAAGTCTTTCTTCCAGTTAGTGCCGACATTCTGGGAATCAGGGACTTTGATTGGCCCCCTGGGTTTTCTGTATGATGAGATCATCTCTGTGGACAAGCAGTTTAGCACCTCTCTACAGCTGCCTGCAGGAAGGGGACTTTCCCCTCAATTCCTGTGCTGCTGCTATTCAGCATCTGAGCTCACTGAAATGACTAATCACTGGCCTCTCTATGTTTCTGTCTTTTCTTTCCCTTTCTTTCTGCCTCATATTTACTCCATTTCAGTTTATGCCTAAACGACAAGAGAGACCTTCCCTCACTGGATGAAGACACTCATCTATACTTGGAACTATTACAGGATCTTTTTTGCGACCTTTGTGATCTATACCTGTATTCTGCTCTTCACCTTGAACCCTTCCAGCTCCACTGGAGTCATTTAAAAGTGTGATACTGGGAACCTCACAGCATCCTACTTCTCCCCCCTGACTTCTCTGATGGACCAGAGAGTGAAGGGGGGAACCCCTCCAACCACAACCTCCACTCTGGACCCTACATCTGCACCTGAAGACTCTGGGCAGGACCAGGTGGGAGAGAAAAACAGGAGAAGTGAGGGGCAGAATGGCGAAGTGGGGAAGAAGGAGGAGGAGAAAAGAGGAGCCGGGAGAAAGAGAGAAGGGGACAAGGGGGCAGTGCTGGAGTTGCTCATCGAGGGGCGCTGTGGAAGTGTAGGCCAGCAACAGCTTCAGATCTCTGGCAGAGAGACAAGCTGCCCTGAGGGGAATGTTCGAGTACGGATTGGACTCCAGGCCAAGCGCACCAAGAAACCGCCCAAGATCTTGGAGAGCTACGTTTGCAAGCCCACGATCAGGACCTATCAGCGACACGGCAGAGGGGGACTGCTGAGGGGGGATGGAGAAGGAGGAGCGGGCCAGCAGAGTAAAACTAGCTCGGCCCCGGACGAAGCAACCAGAGACCAGCGCTCAGGCTTGGATGCTGTCCAGACGACATCCAAACAAACTGCATCTGCTGCTTCACCGCCACTTACATCATCATCATCGTCGCCACCATTATCATCTTCGTCATTGCAGCCACTGTCATTATCATCAACATTTACGACAGCTTCCAGCCCAGCCACAGTACCTGTCATCACCAGCCAAGGAACCAAGTCTGCCAAACAGGTAAGCTAAGGACAAATGCAGTTTGCCCCTCACGCACACAGCTGCCAAAATGAAATCAAAAATTTAAGTTGAGGTGTCTTAATGTATTCAACCATTACTAATGGCACATACTGTATATGCTGTAGCTCTGTTTTGTTTTTACAATTAACCACTAGGCTTATTGTCCCAGCTTTGTTCTCAGTTGTAATATGATCAAATTAGCTATTGTCTCAATACTGAAACCTAAGCAGCACATTTGAATAAACAGACCTATAAATAGGACAACAACACGGCAACCACTTGGAGATATTACAGACATTGGTCCATCAGTCCTTATGACAGTCACCCAAGGGGAAGCTTATGGCTTTAGCTGCGCAAACGGCACTCAAGCTGCAGCATACCAAAATTACAGAACAAGTATGAAATGTCAAGCCTTCTCATCTGTATTAGTGGCAATTTATAGCTACCAATAGCAAAGCTTTCTCTCTCTTTCTGTCTCTGCTTGGCTCTCTATATCTGTCCCTCTCTTCTATTTTTACATCCCCTCTTTTCTCTACCTGCTCTCATTTATCTTTCACTCCCCCTCTGTCCTAGTCCTACTCCCTTCCTCTTTCTCTGCCTTTGTATTTCTCCTTTCTGTGTTAACCCCATTCCTGTTTCCATCACCTCACTCTCTCCTTCTCCTCAGTGTGCCCTCATTTCTCTGCCTGATTGAGTCATTTTATCCTCACTCTCGCTTTTAATGGGCGGACAATAACAAAAGCATTTTCGTTATTGTCTCTTTCCCATTGTCCTTAAATGTTGTCAACAGAAAGCTAACGGATGTCAAAGTCATTGCTGTCTATGACAGAGATTGCGTGTTTGCATTCCCCAGGTTCCCATCAAGCTGGCAGATAAGACTGAGGTGAATTCAAATGGCTCATCAGAGAGAGTGAAGAAAGACAAGCTTCCAAGTGTCAATGGGCAGTCTTTTCCTGCAGGAGCCAAACCCTGCTCGCCCTCAACGGACCAGACAGCTTCAGCTACTCCATCCACCCCGTGCTCCCAGACAGTCTCTGCGTTGGACACCAGGAATGATGGCAACACCTCGAAGAAACATAATGGCTTGGTACAGACTACAAAACAGAAGGGCTTATCGAATGGCAAAGGCTCTGCCAACGTCCATGGCACTTCGATTTCGTCAAAAATCAAAGCTGGAAAATACAGTTCCTCCTCTGTTTCTTCCACGGACTCCTCTACAAAACTTCCTAGCTCCCATAAGGAACTTTCCAATAAGAGTAGCCCAGACTCTCCTTCCCCGGCTTCAGCCACCCCCAAACCACAGCCCTCTCCCACTGTGGATCTCTCCCCTCCCGAATCCCAAGGCCAGGGTCCTTCTCTTCAGCCCACGCTAGAGAAAAAGAGAGAGAAAGAGAGGAAAGCAAAGAAAGAGAAATGGAAAGACAAGAAATCCAAGCGAGATAGATTGGAGGCTGACAGGGCAAAGAGTGAAAGCAGAAAGGAGGAAGTCAAGAAGAAGAAAAAGGAGAAGGGGAAGAATGGAAAATCAAGACATGGTAAAGAAAAGAATGAACGACATAGAACTGATGATATTTGGAGGGGTGAACTAAAAACGGACAGAGGAAAGGCTGAGAAAAAGAGGGATAAGCTTAGCCCAGAGAGACAAAGAATAGAGGACAATAATGCAAAAAGTGGTGAAACAGCTGATAACAGTAAACTAGAAAAAACATGTAAAGTAGGGAATCCAAGCAGACCAGATGAGAAAGAAAAAGATGACAGTTGCAAGCCAATTAAACAGGCCGAGCCAGCAACGACAACAGGTGACACCAGTAAATCAAAAGAACAGGACGTCTCAAGACATACAACTGTGCCTCCAAGCCACCCCTCTTCTTCTGCCCCTCCCTCTCTGCCCACGCTTTCTGCCCATGCTCCCATTTCTCCCCCCTCTTCCCCCCAAGAGCAGGATAGTCGACCGCTCAAGAAACGTAAAGCTAGAAGGCCCAGCTGGACCAAGCTGGCGCACCGGGCTCAGAGGGCGGAAAATCAAGAAGTCCCTGCCGATCCCTTACACAATCCTTTCTCCCAGAACCCTAAGACACCTCTTCCTGCCAAAGCCACTATCCAGTCGAGTGATGAGTCACACCCAGCACCATCTTGTTCCCTACCTAGCAGCTCCTCCCCACTGTCTTCTGCAACCAAACCTCCAACCCCAAAGCAGAATCACCCAGACTGTAGCCCCCCTGCTTCCAAATGCCACATAAACGCCGTCCGAAAAAGGGGTCGTCCTAAATCCCACAGCTCTACTTTAGATGAACCTCCCCCTCGTCTTTCGCCGAGCGATATCCCAACTGAGGTGCCTCCTCTTGGGTGTGACGGAATTCAGAAAGTCCCTGAGCTGGGGCCAAGTCCAATACTGCAGTGTGCCTCTCAGTCTAAATCCAGCCCCAAGAAGCGTGGCCGTCCTCCCAAACGACCTCTCCCTGAGGACCAGAGTGGAGATGCACTGGATCACATAGATAACACAGAGCGGAGTAAAGATGTTCATCCTCCCGAAAAGGGAAGCAGGCAGCTGAAGATCAGGAGGCTGATTAATGAGATGAAGAAAAGGAAGAAGAGGAGACTTCACAAAGTAATGTTGTCTGGGTATGTTGGTAAGGAGGGAAAAGGAGGGGAGGCGGCAGATGGCGAGAAGTCTCTGAGAATGTGTAAATCAATAGAGGCTACAACAGTACACACACTCTCAGCCCTGTCCTCCTCCTTTGGGAGTAAGCTGGGCCCTCAGATCAATGTGAGCAAGAGAGGGACTATCTACATGGGCAAGAGGCGAGGACGCAAGCCTAAATCCCAAACAGCTAACCTAAATACCAACTCCCTGAACTCCACCCAGCCGTCTCTGTTTACCAATACGTCTGAAACATCTCTCTTCTCTTCTAACCAGCCCCAGCCTCCTCACTCTCATCCCTTTCCCTCCCCATCTCTTACCCACTCCAGTGGGGCCCAGAGTCCTTACAGTGAAGGCAGCCTCGCAGAACCTACATCGTCCCTACTTTTTTCTCAACCCTTCTCCCTCCCTTCTCCATCTTCCTCTTGTACATCCCCCCGCCCTCCATCCTCCTCATCCCTCTCTCCCTTTGTGAAGAAGAGTTGTCCGTGTCAGGGAAGGCATCATTTCCCCTTTCACCAGTCTTCATGTAAGCTCTCTTGTCCCACTCCTCCACTGCATCACACACCTGGGTCTCCCGGCCACCTGAAAGAGGCCACCCCCTCACCCAGGAGTGAATCACACAGTGAAGAGACACTGCCTAGTGACAGCGGCATTGGAACGGACAACAACAGCGTCTCAGAGCGAGCTGAGATGAGAGGAGCTCGAGGCATGCTGAGGTTGGGTCATGGGTCAGGAGTGATTCTAGGAGGTCAAAGACACCCTTCTTTGCTTGTGGACCGTCCCTCTCCAGTCTCCTCACCGCTCTCTCACATGGCCAGACACACAAACCCTTTGACCAACTCAAGTACTGCGGAGCGGCACAGAGACAGACACCGGCACAGGCGTAGGGATTACGACTGCTCCTCTTCCTTTAGTTGTTTGTGCCCTTGCCCCTGTCCAGGACACAAGTGCCCACATACAGACTATTACCCTTGCATGGGGCACAATGCACTGAAGAGACAGAAAAATAAACATAAGAAGAAGCATCAGCAGCTGCACATGCAGGATCCAGAGTTTCTGGCTGAACTAGAGGATCTGATCAGTCAGTTCAGTGAGGTGCATATTGGACGGCGAAGCTGGGGGAGGACCGGGCTGGGACAGGGCTTTGAAGGGAGCACGACTGCTGCTGGAGGAAGGCGACACCACTCCTCCTCTCACTCCCTTCGCTCCAACATCTTCAGGATCAATCTAAACGGCTTCTACTCGCCTCATCCTTCGTCTTTCTCTGCGAATCCCTCCTTCTCAACCCAGCCTTTCTACCCATGCCACTGTAACAGGAAGCCGGACCGCAGGCAATGTGGCTGCCCATCAAAGTTCCAGGAGACCATTGAAAATATGGGCTTTTACAGCAGCTATCCCCCAGCCACAGCACTTTATCATCACCTCCCCAGCACCTACCCGCTTCCATCGCCTCACCAGTATTCCCCCCATCAG
Source organism: Chelon labrosus (assembly GCF_963514085.1). Taxonomy (NCBI): domain Eukaryota; kingdom Metazoa; phylum Chordata; class Actinopteri; order Mugiliformes; family Mugilidae; genus Chelon; species Chelon labrosus. The sequence continues at coordinate 10,179,216 of NC_140345.1, forward strand.
CCTCACCCCCACCATGCCCATTTCCTCCTCAACCCGGCCAGATTCCACAGGCGCAGGAGTAGGTTGCTCAGGGAGGGAGCTTTAGGAGGTGAGGCTGAGGGAGATGTGAGCAGTGGCGGCTCACATCTCAGCTCAGGATTCACATCCAGCCTCTCTTGTGGCTGCGGAAGGAGCGAACACAAACACAAACATAAACACCGTCACAGGCACTGCGAGCGAGACATGGATGACGAGGAAGAGTTGAATGAGGATGAGGAAGAAGATGGGCTGGAGAGAGAGGGGCTGGCCAGTTCAAAGTCGAGGTCAGGGTTTCTTTTGGGGCAAGGTGAAGGAGGAAGAAAAGGGGCAAGAGGCACAGGAAGCTTGCGGTCTAAAGAATCACCTTGGCTACGTGAGAACGGAAATGACTCCTTCTCTACTGCTTCATCGTCATCAGCTGAGAGGTACAAACACACATCTCTCACCTCACTGGGGCTGGGCTCCTCTCACCTGTCTTCGTTTGGAGGGAGCTGGGGTGGCTTGGGCCAGAGTTGGTCAAAATTCGGGGGCCTAGGAAGTACAAGGTTTGGAAACTCAAACCCGACCTGGAGAGGCTTTACTGGAGACCAACACACTGGCAGACTGATTGCATCAGACGGAGAGGACGACGACGGCGAGGATGCTCAAGACTCACACCCGTACAGGACGTGCCCGTCTCCAGCACACACCAACCTGTTCACATCCGCTGCCATGGCAACAGGAGGGAGGAGTCTGAGGAGTGGATTGGCTAGTAGGAATCCAGGAAGTGGAGACAGGTTATGGAGGAGAGATGAACCAGCGTGGACAGAGAGGAGAGAAGCAGGTAAGGATTTGATCAGAGCATGTGTGAATGAGTGGATGACTGACAAGCCTGTGCCCATGCTTGATGGCTCAGCATGAAGCTACATTAGCATGATAGCATTTTGTCGGCTGGCAACTGTCTCTATTTGTGAGCGCTCTTTTGATAGTAGATGAGCTGTATGAATGCACATTGTACTCTGTTACTGTTTCAGTGACATACAATCTATGTAGAATACTGACAGTAAGCTCGATAACACAGAGGATCTAACGTCAACTCTGGCTTCCATTGAAATATGACAATAGCAACCAAATCACGGCAACTAGCTGAGTGAATAGGTTTTATGCCGAGAGCCTCTTTTCACTTGCACAGTGTGACAGATTTTTCTATTTGCACAATGTGGAGATGAAACTGTGGCACCAATAGTTTGCCCAATATAGTGGCAGCGCTGCTTTTTCTCAGGTGTTGCTGATCCACACACCAAATCCTGGAGGGGTGTTTGAGAGGAAATCAGACTCCATTCTTTTTATGGCCAATTTCAGACTCCCTCTGCTGTGTAAGAGACGTGCCTGACACACACACACAGCCACTTAGCAACCGCTCTCTGTAGGAATTTTTAAGAAGTGTTATAGCAGGAGGGCAGCGTCTTGATGAGAATCTGCCAGAAAATCTTTGAAATCTTCCTGGTCTGCAGTGAACCGCATGCTGTTGCAGCCCAGGGCTACCCAGTGAACACAGTCATTAGTTAACCACCAGATTGGCTATTTAAAGCTTGGCCAATTCCTCACTGCTGGCCAACAAGGCCTATTTGACTTGGAAAAATCCAATAAGGAAAGAGTGGTCAGTCTTGTCAGGGCCTGTGGAAAATGGAACAAAAAGATAGATGACCTAAGGAGAGATTGATGAAGGAATAGCAGGGAGGTCAGAATGGGGGCAGGGAGAGCTTGTGAGGGAAAATGTTATTTTTGAAAGAGGTGGAATACATTCAGTTCACTGTCTAACAAAACACTTTGTCTGCTCAGCCTTTTCAGACTGTGTTCCAGATTAACTGAATGTGCGAAAACAAATTGTGAGCAATGTGCATATGTGGGCATGCTCAGTCGAAAAGTATGCATGCCGTACTGTTTGTGTCCATTCTTTTCTTCTTTTTCCTTTTTTTCCCCCTTTTTTTTTTTCTCGCGGTGTGTGTGTGTGTATACATAAATCATGTCTTAATGCATTTCCCAGAAGTGATCTGGTCAGAGGAAATGTTGTGACTCACATAATCTGAGGCCCATCCGCATGACTCAGCCCAGACTGGCCTCACCTCACACCTCCTGCTGGCTCAATCGCTGATCCACATCTGTCTCATTTCCTCTCCACCACTTACACCCCGCCTTCCCCTCCTGCCTCCGTCTGCCTCAACCCCTCCCTCCCACCCTCTTTTAATTTCAATGACTGCAGGTTTACAAGGTGACTCGAGAAGCCGGGGGCAGCAGAAAAGTGTGCCGACTCCAGACAACGTGGCGGTAAAAAACAAAAGGAGGCCGGGGCGGCCCAGGAAGCACCCACTGCCCTCCACAGTGTCCTCCCCCACGCACTCATCTGTAACTCAGTCCGTGTCATCACCTGACCTCTTGCCAGCACACAGCCACAACAGAGATGGGAGAGAAGTGGGAGGGAGGAGAGAAGAAATAGTACCACAGAGGGACCGAGGGGGAGGGGGAGGAGGCGACACAGTGCCGCAGGTGACAGAATTGGAGTTGCAGGCCAAGAGGAAGAGAGGACGGAAAAGAAAACATGGTGACTCTCCATGTCATCAGAGGTAAACACCTGAGCTGGTTGACTTGAAAATTCAATACAACCACTCACTACTCTTATATTAACCCATCGTTTTCAGCACTGTGTGCTAAACCAGTGCCTTTTCTCTCTTTCTCTTTTTCCTCTCTATCATTCTACCTCTCTCTTCATGCTTTCCTTTTAGCGTCGCTGAGGATAAACCCGAGCGCGACACCCTCCCTGAATGTTTTAGCCAATCAGATTTGGACCTGGCTCCGTCCCAACCAGTAGCCATCCAGAGAGAGGAGAGAGCTGACGGTCCTCCCAGGAAGAAGTTTCTGAGGGCAGGTCTTTACTCTGATGATTACAAAACTACAGAGTAAGTTGACTGAATCCATGAAGGAATTATTATAAAACTGTTGTCAGTTTTTGGTTTATTTATTTATTGTGTATCTTTCCCAGTCCCCCCTCTCAGAGGAATTGCAGAGAGAGTATGGAGTACTCACCAGGGGAGCATGAGTACAGCCTTTTACCTGCTCCCATACATGTTGGTGAGTATATGAGAAAATGTAAACTCTAAACACAGACGTTTGTCGTGGCTGTGATAGTTCATCCAGCCTCCTTTATCTTTTTCTTTACCAGGGAAGTACCTGAGGCTAAAGCGAATTAATTTCCAGTTACCATATGATGTGATGTGGCTGTGGCAGCAGAACCAGGTACAGTTGTGTCTCTGAGCACAAAACCGTGAAGTAAGAAATTTCTGATGAAGCATCTTTGGGGATTACAGAGTGTCATGTTGTCTGGTTGCAGCTTCAGCGGCAGCCTGCTGTCCCCTTGAAGAGAAAGCGGCGTTACTGTGAGTTGCAATTATCAGATGTGTTACTGTCAGGTTCAGCTAATGTGTCAGGTCAATACTCTCATACAGTATCTCTCTGATTCCCCTAGGCCGACTCAAAGAGAGGACTGTGTCCTCTCAGCAGACAGCGGTGAGTTTTGTGACTTAAGGTTTTCTATATTCCAGCATCGTTTGTTTTCCAAAACTTACGTGGACCTTCCATTGTCTTCTTATTGTACAGGAGGAGAGCTCCAGTGACATTACCAGCTTGTTCCCCCACCTCGACATGGAACCTTTGACCAGCAGTGAGAGGTATGGAAAGAAAACATGGATTCACATTTCAAGATAAACTACTTGATGCGCTGTTACCGAACTAATGTCAGCGTCTGCGGTTTATGTTTCTCTCTGTGTGCCGGGCCAGGAGCTTTGTGGTCAAACACCATGTGTTCCTTGTGAGGAACTGGGAGCTTGTGAGAGACAGACAAATCCGAATGAGGATACAGAGGGAGAGGGAGAGAGACGCTGAGGGAGAGGAGGGAGAGGAGGAGGGAGAGGAGGGAGAGGAAGGCGACTCACGACGTCTGTCCTGTGATGGAGCCAATGGGGACGACAGCCACATCAAGTCAGGTCCATGAAGCAAGTGTGTGTGTTAGTTTTTGTTTCTGTAGGTGTATGCATTCGTGTCTGTGGTTGAACTCGATGCATTTTCATTTTAATGTACATCTGTAAATTTCTTTTGGTGTCCCGTGTCCTGTCTTTTACTTTATGTGTGCATGTATGTGTACGTGTGTGTGTGTGTGCTCTGCTTACAGCCTGTCGACCTCATATTTGGCTTGTCTCTCCATATCATACTCAGCGGCACAAACTAAGTGGTTTTCCAACCACCAAGTTCAGCCTGAAGAAATGTTTCCTCATTTCTGTCATCCACTGCTGGTGTCCAAGAACCCAGCAGGCATCAACTTTCCCCATTAGCAGTGAAACCACACAGTTTCCATCAAAGAGTCCCTGACTGATTGCAGACACAAATCAAGAGGAAATAAGAACACTCACATAATCACAGATCATCTGTTTTCATTCCTTCCTGAACAGCCTTTACTAACATACAGAATACTGTTTTATCTTTGATCCTCAGGTCAGCCGGTGGGGGCGGAGGTGACGGTTATCAGCAGTGACCCCCACCACCAAAGTCAGGACACCTCCAGCTCGCTCACTGCCAGCCCCTGTGTGAGTTAAAAACACTGCCCACAGAAAAAAAATAAAAAAAATTTTAACAATGCAAAATTCTACGAGAATAAAAATGTGCTTTTGTAATTAGCTGTGCATTCTTGTTCACCACAGCCCGCCAAAACTCAGAATGGACAAGAGGAAGAGGGAGAGGATGAAAAACGAGGGGAAGGAGAGGTCTGCCACAGAGAACAGAGGAGGAAACGCCTGAATGATTTACTTTTGACCCTGCAGCATTCATAAGCTAACAGAGAGAGGTACGTAGAGGATCAGCTTCAGGAGAGAGAGCCACAAATACAGTATATGCACGGTTTTGTTGATAGAATCATTGCCTTTATGTAGGTGGAACCCCTCTGAGAAAGGGACCAGGCCCACCACTGGACAGATGGACAAGAACTGATGTCTGCTACTAACAGTAGCAGTGCCACAGCGAACAAGCGAGAAAAGTAGACGAGCGCTCGGGAATTATCGCAGCTGAAAAATGCAAGAAAGACATCTCACACACTGACAGATGAGTGTGTTGAACCTAACGCTCTGAAGGGCATCACACCAAGGATGAAACCATGGCAACACATCTTTTGTCCAAGCGGCGAGGGATGAGAGAAGTAGAGACAGACTGTCCCGGATGAAAGAAAGAAAGAAACAGACCAGCTGAAATGAATTTGCACTAGTGCTGGATGAACAAGCACGCTAAAGACTGTATGTATGCTGAGTGGACACACTATAAACACACAAACATACACTTCATCTGCTCTTACTTCGGCACCTTAAGCAAATTGGGAAAGACAGATATTGCACGGGAGGTTGAAAGTGGACATACAGTATATGGTACTCGGCTTGGCTCTGAAGTTTCTAGGAGACAAGGAGCTCGTGAGCTGCCCGGGGGGGAACACAAATGTAGCCTGGGCCCTAAGTAGGTCAAAATTGAACCCTCATTTACTCATTAAGCTTTCAAAGTCACATTGCACCTTTGGGAAATGGCAGGAGGGGAAGTGAGCCAGTTAAAAGCTGTTGAGACAGTGTTAGGGGGTTTTCTTCACTTTACCAAGACAGTGTCTGCTATGTACCCGTGAACAGGCAGGGGAGGGGGGTGGGCTTAGCGATAGGAATTTTGGCATCGCTGCAACAGAATTTCTAATGAGGTTTTAAGAAAGAAGTTATTTTTTTGAGTAGAGGAAAAAAAAAAGACAACTTGAGTACTTTCTCCTAAAGGAACGGACAAAATATATTCACGATAGGAATGTTTATCGTTAACTATTTTCAGTATTGCTTCCAAGGGAGTGGAAGTGTAAAAAAAAGTGTTTTTGTTTACTTCAGACTGCCTTGGAGAATGTTTTACTCTTTGCTTCAGAGCACTGACAATCAGAATGTCCTCGCGGGGGGAAGAAAGGAGTGAGGAAAGGGAACGAGAACCGGAATTGATTTGCCCCAAATGCTCTGTAGAAGTGCCATGTTGTCTTGTGTACGTACCTAAGCGAACTCATGCAGTCTTTAAAAGCAATATCTCCTCTGATAAGGACTATATAAGAACTTCCGTTGTTTTTGTTTTGTTTTTTCTCTTTTTTTTTTTTTTTTTAAAGTTGTGAATATTTGAGGTTAGGAGGACATTTTTCTGTACAGATGTGTAGTAGATTGTTCTCATCTTAGGAGCATTGGGCTAATCCAGTTAGTGGAAGTGAGCGTTTAGTTTCATGTGAATGTACAGTACATAGACAGACCCGTTTTTTTTCTTCTATCAGCAGTAGCGTGTAAAATTAGTATTATACATTACAATACTGTCTGGATTATACATAAAAGTCAATACTCAAATCTCTCATTTTACTAAGGTGTTTTTAACAAGTTACAGCTGACCAGTATATCAGACATTTCTCCTTACTATTGACTATGATTGTATTTTTGTTTTGTAGAGTTACATAATTTGTCTCTCTCTCTCTTTTGATTTTTTATCTGAGTGTGCTTTTGTTTTGGTCAGACAATCAGTGACGGTGAATTAGTTTTTCCAGTGTTCAATTTCTGCTCTCTTTCAGTAGTGTGGCTTCTAATAACAAGCCAAGTAAGTGCAATTTCTTTGACTGTTTACATACTGTACGTACATATTTTTCCTCTTTCCTTTTTTTAACCAAGAGCACTACATTATTGCCAGTGGATGATTAACTTTATAGCAAAGGTACACGTAAAGAGTTATTTATCTAGTTTGCATGACATGTAACCTTTGCCTGTTGCCTCTGATAATGTGCATCTGGAAAAAAACAAAACATCAAAAAACAGTGATAACTCAATGCCATAGAATGTCAGCTCAAACTCTTTGCCTCTATATCCATAATAAAATAAGCATTTTATGTCTACTAGTACTAAACCCTGCAAACTCGTGTATCAGCTACATGGCCTCATTCTTGCTGTGTGTCTGGGTGTGTGTGTGTGTGTGTGTGTTTTTGAGGGGGAGTACCGCAGTGATGTTGATCAGCTTGAGCTAACAGTGCTATCTAGTGGTGCTAGATTGCATATCTCACACTGTGTTGTCCTCCATAATGACCCACAATGGAGGACGCTATCAAAAGAACACGGTTACAAGATGGGGGAGGGCTGCAGCTCACTCCGGAGATTAATTCTCCTTTGTCTTGTCCTTCAAAACATCCGAGGGCATCCTGCAATCGTTTCATCACGCCACAGAAGAAAGAGAATTTCCATTGAAGGATTTCCCCAGACCTCAAAAAGTGAAGTGGGGTGAAGTGTGTATTAAAGACTTTTTTTTTTTTACAGAAGACTTAATCATGATTTTTGCATTCATTTGCACCATTGCTGACACACGCAGGTAGCTTCCTGTCAACATTTAAAGATGCCCCCATCTTCTTTTTATGTTCGCGTACCATAAACTCTTGATCAATAAGTGCAAAAATATGACTCAGTCAAACACGTTTGGTTTATACAGATCATTTTTATTCTGTGTATTTACAAACAAGCACATGCAGGAGGTGGACAGTGACTGTTACTAGAGGGGCACTCAACTATATGCAACAGCGGGACACAGGGATGTCTACAGGCTACATGACACCAGAGAGAGAAAGAGGAGGAGGAGGAGGAGGAGGAGGAGAGGAGAGAAGGAGGAGGAGAGGGGAGGTACAGAACTCATTGTTACATTTACACACACATAGGTGAGAGTGCAGTGGATCTCCAGAGGCGCTCACACTCACCTCTGCCTTCACTGCCACATACACTGCCATGTGCACACTCACTCACACAATGAAACCCAGATAGATAGAGAGAGACACTAGATGGGTCACACAGAGAGCTATTCCCATCAGAAACCTCAAGATCAATAAATAGAACATCCAATAAATTAACGGCTTTCAAACAAATGCATTTGTAACTTCACATTTGAAAAAAAACATTTTAATGCGTCTACTGCTATTTCTTATTTACCTAGACATTATTTCTTGTAAACACCTTGATATTATATCCATTTGGTGGCGTTTTAATGTGATCAAAAGTCTTGGAGTTATGATCACCGGGTTTATTAAGTTAATGCTACCGGACGGTCGCCACAGTGCCAGTAATCTCATGCTATATGGCGCTGACACGATACCATGAGGAATCTTTGAAGAACCGAGCTGTCCCTGATTTATCGTTAGCAGTAAAACGTCCCCTCGAAATTAAACGGAGGTCCTCTGATGTCAGCCTATCGTGACCAGTTAATTTAAGCTATAGGTTTATTCTTCAGTGGAAAAAAAACCAAAACACTTTTAGTCGCACATTTAACCATATGCATAGTCATCATTACAGAATCTAGAGAGTAACTAATAAATACGTGACACAAAGCAACAAATGAGCAACACATCAGAACCAACGTATCAATTCCACCACTACCACTATCATTAATATCAAGGAATATGATCAGAAACCATGGCAGGAAGGGGTTCAGTTAGATACAAAAGCTGAGGTACGAGGTGAAGACCAGCCACCAATCCTACAGGCTTTACTTTGCCGCTGAGATTCTCTCACTGCATTCCTTTTTCAACATCAGATAGTGCTGAACAAGAGCTAAGCATAGTTGTGTGAGGTTTTGGGCGAGTAGAAAGATTAGCTACAGATTGCTGTTGTCTGATATTATCCTCCATAACCGTGTGGGGTGTGTATTTTTTGTCTGGCATTCATTCAAAGCGTTCATGGAGCATTACGATGCATACAGCGTTTTAACTACATGAGCTAAATCTAATAATGTTATGAGTATGACGTCAAGACAAAGTTGATACATTAAAGCGCACAAGAGGGAAGATACTGGATTTCGCAGTTAAAATAAACACCTAGTAAGTTCATTTTGCATGTGTGACAGCCACTTAATGTGTGTGGAAAGTTGCAGACGGAAAAGATGAATCAATCCATTCATTTCTAATCAATCACTCCCTCGATGTGGCCACAGTCCTAAGCTGCTGCTTGTGTTTCACTATCTACTTTCTCTTCTTCATTTATCTTTCTATCTATCTTGGTAATACCATTTTATATACTTATTTATATATTCTTTTTTTTTTATGTATATTTATACAGTCAAATATATTAGCAGAAACACATATGAACCAGGCGAGAAAGATGAGAGGTCAATAAGGGTGAAAGGTCAATAGAACACAGATCTACACAGCTACAATTCACTACATTACTACGCAGTATGCAACAAGAGCTACAGCCCGGTACTCTAACATGCTTTCTCCACACGTCAACCTGCAAGCCGCAACCACCTGCATCTGTCGAGCAGAGGCGCGGCTACGGCCAGGCCGTTTTCTTGCCGCCTCCTCACAACCGGCAGGCGCTGATCTGAAAGCTCTTGAATCTGCCAGAGTGTGATTGCGCGGAGTTTCCCCTGTGATCGCTTTCAGATCAGCGGCTGACGAGGACGGCAGAAATTGAGAAAAATACATTTAAAGGGATACTTCACTCCCAAGATCAAAGGTCTTCTGGTGTGAAACGGTCTACACTTGAGTTGAGTCATTATTTCGCACCATCTGTTGGATTCCTGCTGCTAAAATCCATTAGTTGAATGCTACCAAACTGGATGGATTGTGATGGGAAAAACTCCCATATGTTCATAACGGGAGAAGGCTGCAGACTGCTCCTGACGCACGTAAAGCAGAGCAGATGGTGTTATGATCTCAAATCAAACTGTAACCGAGCCTGCGTAAAATATCCCTTTCAGAGTAGCAGAGCCTCACCATAACCTCTCAATACTCGCCTAAAATATATATATATATTTATATATGTATTTTATACTTATTTATTTATTTTTGTATTGATTTAGTGCAGCAGTTATGGCGCCAAAGTCACATGATGAGGGAGGTGTAGCCAATAGGTACCAGCCCCTCTTTGTCTCCCTGACGACAGCGAATCCAGTCCTGATCGACGCCTCCCAACACCACCAGTTCCTCCCCTTTGCAGAAGCTGAGCTCTGACCCGGATCCAGAGTGGTCGCACAGCGTTCGCACTGACCTGCGTCAGAAGAAACCGTCTCAGCTGCAGCGCTCAACACCCGCCACAAACAAGTAACGTTAAAGTATGATGTAGGACTGGATGAGTCACTCAATGTCAGACTGGTGAGTCACCAATAAGAGGTTCTCCATAGAGAGAAATGATAACAGGAGCTATTCTGATGCGTGTTACACCCACTGGTGTCCATGGAGGTAGAAAGAAGTCATTTTACAAAAGGAAAAGCCAAGCTACAATTTCCCCTTATTTATCTAAGACGTTTTTTAATCATCCATTCTAAAATTGCTACACATCATCCATGTTGTTTTCCATTCTTAAAAGCATAATCTTTCAAAATATGAACATTTTTGGTGTTAAAATATTGGCTCATCAAGCCAACCAATGTCTCTAAATCTTAGAACATAAGGTCCAAAATATGACATACCTCTACATTTTGTGGAAATTAGTCAAAATTAATTGTGACTAAATTAGGATGGAATATTTTTTTAAGAACAGGTTCATTTTAATATGTCTCCTATCATACATCAGTCCCACTTGTTGAATTAGAGCTCCTTGGCCTAGATTATAGTGACACCATCTGGATTTTTTAATTCTTATCAATGCCCACCCATTTCATTATGATTCCGTCAACAAAAATACAACAGCCACACTCTATTTCACCATCCCTTTATCCCAGTGGTACCTGAGTGGTCTGAGTTTGTCCCTCATCTCCAGTGTTTCGACATCTTTTTCGGGCTCCGGCTCATTTTCCCCCTGAGGCTGAATGCCGCTTCTTAGTGTCGGGGTGGAGCTGCTGCTCACCATCCGGGTCAGTGCAGTGACACCAGGGGCCAACCACTGGGAGGGACGCCTGGGGACGGACAGAGAACGTCACATATAGAGCAGGTTAAGGGCAGTTACAATTTAGGCATTTAGTGCAAGAGATTTTTAAGCTGCTGATTTAATTTATTAGTATTCTCATAGGAGGCCATCAAATGATAAGTACTACACATTCTTTGGCTGACCTGGTTGGTGGTGTGTAACCTGTGGGGCTGCTGGGGCTTTTAGAGGCTCCAAAGAGCCGGCCTAGACCCCAGGGAACCTGAGCACCGCTGCTGACTGGAGTGTAGTCACTGCCTCCATGGACCTGGAGATCTGGCAGATCTGTCTTCATCTCCTCTTTTTTCGCAGCAGACATACTCAGCTCGGCCAAGTTCTGGCTCAGTCGGCCTCCCCAGCGCATCACGGCCCCCCACCCCTGCTGGATGACCTAAAAATAAAATAAAACTCAGTCATCTGCATATTTATAACTGAACTAAACAGAACAATTAAACGGGTGACGCTACCTGTCCTGCATGCTGAGCCAAGCCGTCTTCCTCGACGTTAGGAGGAGGTAACTCTGCAATTTCCTTTTCCTGCACCCACAACAGCTGAGGACTTGTCTGCCCGAGAGATACTGGAGCTTTTATTGGTGCAGCATTGGTATTTATTGACTCCCCTGATCCTCCACTATTTGGATTGGCTAAGGGTGATGATTTAGCATCTTTAGCTTCCTGACGTTCTGGACTTCCAAACTCAACCTCTGAGAGGCTTTCAATGTATCTGCTGCCCGTGATTTTGGACTGGGACCCCTTCGTTGACAGCAAAAACCCATCATCGTGGAAGGGCGGGCTGGGGATCTCTGGCCTGTGGCTGTCCGGCTCTAAGTGGTGGTGCTGGAAGAGCAGGTCGAGGTTGAAGGTCAGCAGGCTGAGAGGCTGCAACACGAGGAGCAGCTCCTCGAACAGGGGCTGGCAGGCCGTCAGCGACAAACGCATAAAAGAGGTGGGGCGGTAATATGTCTCCAGCACATCTGAGATAGAGAAAGAGAATACCGTTATTGTACATCAATGCATGGCTACAACCACAACATGAGCTGGAAGTGAAGGAAACTCACCACTGCAAGACTGAAGATGGGACAGCCAGGAATCAAGAAGCTTTGTACTGAAAACAAAATCACAGAAGAGCAATAATGAGGACATAAAGAAATGATTATAAATATGAGCACAATAATGAAACAGTCTTTTAGTAGTAGTCTGAGGGTGAATGAGAGCAGGTGCTTACTTTAGCAGGCCAAGAAGAAATGCGTTGAACCTGTGTTTGCTCTGCCTGAGCTGGGGCAGCTCACCAACTCGAATTTGTAGGTCGAACAAGAGTTGAGTTTTAAGACCTTGAGAAATTGGTTGGGAGGGATGGGGTGGGATACACACAAACCGAGGGAGGGAGAGAAACAGTGATCAATGGAGGAACTTCCAGAGGTGGGTGAAAAATTGCTGTGAAGCTTGGCACTCATAGGCAAATCGATATCTGCTTCCTGTGGTTCACTTTATTCAGCATTTTGGGCAAAAATCGAAAAACATCGGCTGATGTGTGGGAAAATTTGAGACAGATAAGTGCAGGGTTTATCACTGTGAACCAGGAATCTAAGCACTATAGGTTTTATGTTTAATTCTTGATATCGAAGGTTGTCATGCTACCTGGCCTGGTTGAGGCTTGCACAAGACTCCAGGCAGAGTTTGGCCTCCTGCCTGCAATTAGGTCACTCTGATGGGGTTTCAAGCCATCGGTCAGCAAGCTGTGCAGGGCGGGGCAGAGGCACTGCAGCACCAGACGGCCCAGAGATGGATTTATAGTGCTGTCTCCTGATAAGGCCTGAGGAGAGGAGAGGAGAATGGGTGGGGGGGCAGGGGTGTGATAGGGTGAGGAAGAATATGTGCAGTCATTGGGAGAGACAAGAGAAGAGATGTGAAAGGATGACTCAAGAAAGAGGAAGACAGCAGAATAAGACATTGGTGGGGGTTTGGGGGGTCGGCGTGGTGCGATGAGTGATGGTTTGGGAGAGGAATGTGGGGTTAATTTACAAACAAATTCTTATGACTAAGAGATTGGGTTATCTAAATATATTCTAGTACCTTGTTAACTGAGAAAGACTGAGGAGAGACAAACAAAATATGCACAGTCAAAACAAGAAGGAAGGGGGAAAGCGTTTTTAAATATATACACTTAATTTAATGCACCATGACAGTCACAAACAATCTGCTTATAAACTAAAAAATCTTGATATCTTGAAGCATGCTATTCAATTCAGCAGTGACTGACCTTCTGAACTATGGTCCGGCTGGAACTGAACTGGGCCAAGATGGCTTCCACTGCCACACCGACTGCACTGACCAGGGCTGGAGGGAAAACAATGGTCCACAGTTAAACCGCGAGACAATAACAGTTGGAGCTGAGGCTGGTTAACACGGCTGGCGAGAGGAACATGCGTAGACAAACAGATGTGCATTCACACCTTTCTTTTCCTGCAGGCACAAAGAGGACAGGCCAAGACCTCTCATTGGATGCTTCACATCCTCGCCCATATAGGGTGCCTCTGTCTTCTGCACAGAGCCAGCGAATGAGACACTGCGAACGGCTGACAGCGACAGTGAAAGAAAAATTACTTGCGGTACAATGACTGAAAACATACAAAGTCAGCAGAAGCAAAAAAAAAAAAAAAACACATAAAAAATAACAAAAAAACACTAACAAATATAACATAGCTAAAATATTAGTGACATTAGTAAGAGAAATGGAGAAGCAGGTAAAAGCCGATGGAAGCAGATGGTGCCACTCATAAGTCAGTAAATCCTGTGTACTGTGGTGAGCTTTGCACATCTGGATCTGTGAAGACAACTTTTTGTCTGCATCAGAACTAAACGGGATCCCATGCATTAACCTCGACACACACAAATACACTCAAACGTACTTAGTACAAGCAAAAATCAAGACAGGAGGAACTGCAGAGCTAGGAACAAATATGCGTAGGAGCCTCTCCAAAAATCAGGTCAGAGAAAATTACACACATGTGCGAGGGGCAGGTGTTCTGTACAGCGTGGCATTTATATAAATGGATTTATATAAACTAGTTAGAAAATCCAAACGTGTATATAACAAACAGGATGCTTAATTAATCTGCACACACAACGATAAAAAGTATAACTCTTTTACACCACAACATCATCCAGCAGTTACTTTGGTTATGCTTTGCATGAAATGCATGTGTCCATTTCAAAACACCATGCAAATACAACATGGAGACAGACCAGACAAGATTGACACAAAGACAGACGGCTAGAGGAGGGCCAAGAAAGAGGGAGGGAGAGAGAGTGATGAGAGTGACTCTAGACACCCTGTGACAGGAACAGCTGTTATCCTTCTGAAGGCCCTTTGCAGATTTGAAAGGACAGTGTAGATAAAACATATCAGATGACCTGCAGGGAGCAGCCCTCTGGTATATAAAACAGCTACAGTTACCTAGTCCTTTCAAATCTGTAAATCTCCCGGGTTGAAAAAGTGACACAAGTGTGAAGGACACTGTATCCAGAGTGGAGAACAAAGACAGAGACAGACAGAGACAGAGAGAGACAGAGAGAGACAGACAGACAGACGGACAGACAGGCATACATGCAAGCAAAATGTCAGACAAAAAGAGAGAGTATAAGATGTAGGGAGAGAGAAGTCTTACTCGCCACGCGTGACTGCAGAGGAGCCTGGTAGAGTTTTGGGGGTAAGGGGGGCGCACTGGGGGGTATAGGAGGGTAGAGGTTTGGATAGTAAAGGGGAGCAGCGAGGGCAGGCAAGGTGTGCGAGCGGGGGAAAAGCGGGGAGCTGAGGCAGGAGCCTGCCGCACCAAGAGGGGGCGCGCCAGAGCGCTGAGGTGGGGAGAGGGCTCCGATAGGGGAGAGGCGAGGAGGAGCACCCCGGTGAAGAGGGCAGTTCTTTGGGTGGTACAGGTAGTAGGTGGGAAGAGGAGGAAGCTCTTTGTACGTCCTGGCCTTGTTGCTGTTGTGGTCTGTGTGTGAGTGTCTGTGCTTCTCTGAGTACAGCGAATCCACAGCACCGATGCTGTTGGAGTACGTCATCATAACATCAATGTTCTTATAAGGCGTGCTGCAGTCTGGGGCCTCTGTGTTGGCACTAACAGGTGTGTCAGGCTCAGAGTGAATATTGCTCTGCTTTTCTGAGTCACTGTAAAGGGAGTCGAAATTACACACGGAGTCAGACACAAAGTCCCTTCCTTTGTCTTTGGAATCGGTGTATTGGTGATCTGAGTGTGTGTTTTGCTTAAAAATATCCTCATTGTCATGAAAAGAGCCTACACCAACACCAGCCAGGGATTCACAGCTAATCTGAGAGCTTGTAGGAGAGCTGGAGCCATCTCTGTGGATACACACTGAGCTGGCAGCAGGGGCCCGCTGTGTGTTGCAGTGTTTGTCTGTGGTTTCTTGGCCTACGTGGATGTGAGGCCTGGGATCTGCGAATGGTTCTGCGTTACAGTAGCCAGGGCGAAAGGAAGGGAGGGCAGCGTGGAGGAAGTAGGGTTGGGAGGACTGGGCAAGAGAGAGTGGGGGTGAAGAAACTGCTTAGTTCAAAGGCCAATCATTAGAAGGTACGGGAGCCGGGACGGAGAGAGCGTAAGCAAAGTGATATGAGGGAGCAAAGCGAAGCCATGGACAAAGAATGGAAACAACCGAATGGGATGGACGGGTGAGAAAAACAAGGAAGATTGAAGAAAATGTGGCAAAGAAATGGGAAGGAGAGAGAGATGCAGAAAATGTTAGTGTCTGTCGAGAGAAAAATGCACATTCCTGAGTGTATTTCACCAGAAATCGTCATCATGTAAACACCATGCAGTAATGCACTAGTTACACAGGTCCAACAGTTGATTGACAGTTAAACATGGACGTCAATGGAGTTGATTTATGAACAGCAATAAAACAGGAAAATGATACGGAGCCTATAGAAGAATAATTGCTAAGCAGCCTCACAGCTGCACGGTACAAATCCTCAGTCTGTCACTCACTTATTCATCCTGATTAAATCACAAATATGCACCATATTTCAACACACTTTTCTAAGTTTCCTTTTTGGCATCACGTTTCACTTTCTATTTCATACTTGGGTTGAGAGTTATGAATATTAAATAAAAGACACATGTTCTGTACTTTGCTGCAGTGCGTGCCATCATCACCTCTGGATCACCTTCTCTCCCTCTCTCTCTCTCTTTCTCTTTCGCTCTCTCTCTCTGCTCTATGCCTTTGTTTTATACCTCTCTCTCGTTCCTGTCCCCACCACCCCTCCTCTCTCTACCAGTACAGCAAACACTGTAATGCTGAGTCAGTCAACGGATAGCAGAGTTCTGTCTGTTCCTGCTCAATCACCGGGTTATGCCTCCGTGGAGACTCACAGTGTGGCACCACAATTTTCACTGCACTCAATTACCTGTGACAGGCTGCTAGGCTACGGGCTAAAGGAACTAGAAAGAAACCGTACCTTAGTTTTACTTGAGCTGCCTTTGAACTGTAACCAACACATGATACTTCCTATTTTTCTGGCACTGGCTCTCAGCAATTGGTCTGTGAACTAAGATCCACCCCTTGGGCCCTTAAAGGTGTACACGACCAGGCATGGTATGTTCCCCACGCCTCGCTGCAGTGCTTTCTGCAACATGTAAGTTTGAATTTGATCAGACAGCACAAGTAAAATCATAAAACTGTGTCACATTTATGAGAGAAAACGTTTAACTAAAATGATCCATCTCCTGGCATTAAAATACCCACTGGCACTACTTTATCTGGGTACTAAGGTTTAGTTTCTATATTCCTGCTGCAGCACTGCATGAGATAAGTAACTTGATCCGAGCTATCTGTGCCGCTCTAGGGAGAAAAGGGGGGTGGTGGGGAGGAGGCAGCAAAGACAGCAAGTGAAGAGCATGTAAACATCCCAAGCTCATGGGATTTAAAACGAGTTAAGAGACGGAGAGAGAGGGGGATAAGAGATTTTTGGGATGTGCATTGGAAGAAAGAAAACAGGAATTAGGAAAACTGAGAGTCAAAGCCAGAAAGGAGGAGGGTAGTGAGCTCAGTGGGTGCTCCATTACCCCCCTCCCCTCAGTCTGTAGAGTGGATGAATAATTGAATAAGGCTGTGATGACATCACACTCTGATAACCAGTACAGGAAGTACCAGCTGGAAAGTTTCCAACCTCTTCTTTCTCCTCACATTACTTTCACTACCCACACTGTCTTTATCCATCCATCTCCTGCTGTTGCTCATGTTCCCCTCTCCAGCTTTCATTGCCCCCATCTGAAGTCACTCTCTGTTTATCCCTCGTCATCATTCATCCATCACATCACGAATCATCTCGCTCTGTGACTCATGCTGGCCTTGCGTCTCTTCACTCTCGCTGCATTTATCATTTCCACAAATGAGTCCACATTTTCCTCTGTTGATTTTCTTTCTATTGTACTGTCTAAAAATATTATTTGTGCATCACTGAGTAAGTGAGCACGCAGACCATTAGTCTCTTTTCCTCCATCTGTTCCTTTTTATCATGTGCCCATCCCAGATCTGTAGTGTTGTCCAATTAATACAGTTATTTGGAGTTTACTTTACTACTCTGTATCATCAGACTGAATTGCTTCCTTCACTGATCATTAGCATCTTCATGAAAATCCTACTCACCTGTAGTTCTCGATTCAAAAGTCCTTCCTCCATCAGCTCGCCCTCTCACCTCCACCTCCTTCTTCTTTTCTTCTTCTTCTTCCTTCCCTTCCTTTTCTTCCCTCTTAATTTCTTCACCCTCCCACTCTCTGCCCATGGTCCACAGGCTGCTGTCACTGACAGAACAGCCAATCTTCTGTGAGGGGCACAGCTCTAGTTGCCCACCTTCCTCGTCAGCTCTCTGGAGCATTTCCTTCAGAGCAGCCATCGAGGTGAGGGCCGGCGGCGGCTGCATGAAGAAGGCCTGAGCCTGAGAGGTGTACTCCCACTGGTTGCCATCGCTGCCCGTCGTCTCTCTTCTCCACTTCAGGTTGTAGAGTATATCTGGATCTGGGGTGATAACCGTGGGGTCAGGATCAGGGTCAGTGATAATCTTTGTGGGAGGGGAGGCGCTCTTGTTGCGGAAACGCATCTCTTTAAAGGTTGTGACCTTTGGAGCTGACCCCGGAGAGGAGCCAGAGGAACTGAGCTTCTTCTGTGTTTCCACAAGAGAGTTTCTCTTTTCTACAGGCGGAAGCTCTGGTGGGGCTTCACGCTCAGGTGTGAATGCTATGAGCCAATCAAACCGCTCAGGTTGTTGAGAGTTGGCAGGCAGAGTGCTGACTTTGAGGTGTGGCAGAGAAGGGGGTATTGGGGGTAAGGGTCGAGGAGGTGGGGGAGGGGGAGGTGAATCTGGTAACTCAGTGGGATAACGGAAAGTTTCAAAGCTCATATTCTTCGCTTTAGTTTCGTGTGTATTGCTAAAACTGTAGTATTGGTCGGATGTCAAACCAGTGTTCCTCTTCCGTCTTCGTGCCATCTCAGTGAATGAAGTGGTTCTTTGGGTGTCTTTGCTCTCCTCTTTCATTTTGCCGTGTTCAGCCGAATCAACTTTCCGATCTCTGTCCAACTTTCCCCTGCTGCTCCATCCATCTCTGGCCATCAACTCGTTGTCAGGTTCATTCTCCACCTCTCTGTCTTGTAGTCTGAACTCCTGTGACTGCACAGATCTTGATGTAATGAGATTATCTCCATCCCTCTCATCCTCTAACCCCCCAACACAGACACCAAGCTCTGGGCTGAGTTTGAGGAGCTCAGCTTGGGTCAATCCAGCGAGCATGAGTAACTTCCGAATCTCTACATCCAGTGCATGGAAGGAAGGGGGAGGGGGCAGGGCAGGTGGAGGTGGTATGGCAGGGGGAGAAGAGGAGGAGACTGAGATAACAGGTGGAGGTGGGAGAGGCGGGGGGCGTGTGGTCGGTGGCGGGAGCGACAGCGGGGTCTTTTCCTGTTCGGCTTGAAGCGCAGCGAGACGCTGTGCTTCTTTCCTGGCTAGGTGTCGCCTTCGAGGGGGAGGGATGGGAGGGGTTGGGGTGGGGATAGATGGAGGTGGAGAGGGAGTGGTATAGAGGGTGAGGTAAGGGACTGGCTTAGAGGCGGGTAGAGGCGGAATGGATGGTGGAGATGGAGGCAGGGCTTTCTCACATCTAAAGGTGGTGAATGTGGGAGATGAGGAATTAGGGGAGAAAGTAGATAACGTGGGAGAGGTGGACACAGCCATGGAGGTGGTCTCTCTGCTGATATTGATGTAGGTGTGGAGGTCCGAGCTCACACTGGCGTGACGTGCTGGAGGTTTTGGGGGTCTAGGCGGTGGCTCGAATGGGGGAGGGGTGAGGGAGTCTGGAACGAGAGGATCTTCACAGTCTGATGGAGCAGTGAGGTCGACCCCGGCGTCTGAAAACTCCTGAGAGTCTCCCATGTTTCTGTCGTGGCTTTTATACAACTTCCAGGTAATGTCAATGTTGCCCATTTCGTCCATGACATCTGAGAGGTCCTGCTCGTCCAGATCTCCAAGATCAAAACCCTTCTCGTGAAGTCTGGCAACGTAGGCCAATTTTACTTCCCTGTTGACCTTTTCCAAGCGATCCAGGTGATCTAACCGATCCCGCAGCACATCCCAGTGTTGTTCCCCCTCCAGATCCCACCGAGCCACTTGGATCACCTGGCTGAAGCGCTCCATTTTCCCAAACTCACCTACTGACTCTAGAAAGTCAAGTAAGCCCAGTTTGGTGACCTCAGAATCACCTTTGACTCCTAAGTAGTCGGGAGAAGGTGAGTCAAGTGCAGAAGGGTAGCCCTCATCTGGAGAGCAAGGGATCACTGGGGAATGTGATGTTGGAGAGAAGGGATTTCGGCTGAGAGGAAGGGATGGAGGAGAACGTGTCGGAGGCTGGCATTCAGGGACTTGTGGGAGAGGGTGGTCTTTGGAGGACAGAGCGACGGACAGATTGTCTTGGTCGTGGGATGAGCAGATGGAGGCCGACTGATCTGCACAGTCAGACTCCAGATCAGAGCAGGAGCTGATTGAAGTGGAGGATGAGGAAGTAGAAGAGGATAGCGAGAACTCCAGGAGGGAGGGGGGGCAGTCACAGCACGAGGGGACAAGGGTGTCATCGTCTTCATCGTCGTCAATATCGATATCCCCACTGCTCTCTTCGTCGTCATCTTCCTCTACCTTCAGAATTTTCTTGTTGTCTAAATCGTTGCCGTTATCCGCATTCTTCTCTTCTTTTTCCAGATTGGCAGCAGGGCTGGCAGAGGCCTCCATCTGGGCCTGGGCTTGTGACAGAGGCTTCTCTTTGGCCCCCGTCCCATCCTGCCTCTGGGGCAACGGGCCTGGAGGAGGCGGTAGCTGCATTTGCTGTCTGAGAGAGACGGTGTTGTTGTTGTTGTGGTTATGGTTGAACATGCTGTTGTTGTCCTGTGGGGAACGGCCATCGCAGCACAGACATGGGAGGCTCGGCTCGTTGCAATTTGGGTCAAGAGGGAGAACAGAGGGAAGCGGAGGAGGTGGAGATGCAGCTGCAGGTGCAATTTGGGTCGCTGTAGAGGCACGAGCACTCTTGGGTTTGGGCTTAGCTGGTTTGGAGATGGTGGAACTCTGTTTTTGAGCACTCAGCCTCGATTGACTTACTGGAACTCTGGGCTGCACGCCCAACCTGGTCCTGGAGGGAGCAGTGGGGCCTTTAGTAACCCGTCGTGGGGAGGGCGTAGTGATTGTGTTCATATTTTTATCCTCCTTCTGAAAACCAGGGCCGTGAGACTTTGGTCCAGCTAACGCACCGGTCCGCCTGCTGGCGTCAAAACGCCGTGGTTTTGGAGGCTGAGAGGACTGCATTGTGGGACTTTTTAGGAGATAATATTTCTGTTGCTATAGAAACAAGTGTTGTAAAGGCTGGACAGATCCAAACTATGACGCGTCGTGACAGTCACATCTTGGCCTGGCTCCCAAGATCCTGCAACATCAAAGGAGACACACAGTGAATAATAACTACGAGCAAACCCTGCTCATCAAAGACAATTTCCTTACTCTACACATGTTTTTGTATTAGGCCCAGGCTTTGAAGTGAGATGATCATCTGGACTGTTCATTAAGACTCTGCTGCTTTTGGGGCTTTCTGTTTTATAATTACCATAGCACAGTGTGTGTGTCCTGGGAGGAATACACCGCCAGAAAAGCACATTATCAAGAAAAACGATTAGGAACTATTAGTTAGCGAAATGACATGAAATGAATCTTTTCATAATGAATTAATATTTTAAGTTGCAAAAATGACACATGAGTTCTGGAGAGTTGGTCACACAAAACAAGACATCTGAAGACCTTGGACTGATCATTTTGGGAAATTTTGATGGTTATTTTAAACATTTTTCTCACATTGCACCAACAGAATGTTCATTAATATTATTACAAACATAATGTGCAGCTTAATAAATAAATAGCGAGTTACAGCGCTTTAATTTCAGCTGAGACTATAGTTTAGATAAATACAGAGTCACTCCATCTGTACACAGGGTCTCTGAAAAATACCAGCCCTCCATGCTTCAACATTTCTTTGGTTTCAGATGACATCCAGCGATTCAAATCCAAACACCCGCCCACACATATGAAATGATCCCCTATGATAATATACTTTTTTTTTTTCTTTTTTTTCCTGATAACTGCCTGTTATCATCTGTTATGGTCAGCATCACTGAGCAGATATTCATGATTTCACAGTACTCGGGCTGTCTCCATCTGTGCCAATCCAACCTCGCAGGCTGATAAGAGCCAGTGAGATCTAGATCAGTAGAAACGGTGTTTAAAAAAACACACACACTCACACACACACACACACACACATCATACCTGCAGCAATAACATTTAACTGGAGCATGAAATAGCTGCACAGCACAACGCGGAGTCTTGTCTTTTTTAGAGCCCATCTACCAGGATGCTATTGCTCATATGTTCCTCCACAGTGCCCTTCACACCACTGAGGAATATAAATCACTCCTGTTTATACAAGGCCCTGGTAGAAATGGGCAACAAAGCCTTGAAATATAATAATAATAATAATAAAAAGACAGCACAGCGTATCGTCATGTGTAACTGAGGCACAGTATTTAGCCCTGCATTTATTGATCCCACAGAGCTGATGGAGACAGGGGTGGATGGGTGGAGGAGAGAGGGAGGGAGGGGGGAAATACCTCAAACCGCATCGATCTCATATAAAGGCCCATATGATGCTATTTTAACGCAAATATTACGCATCGCATTCACAATAATACGGATAATAATGACATTTGCGTTTTAATAAATATTATTGTTAGTAGCCTGTCTTTGCATGCTTTTAAATCTACGCAGCCTCCGTGTCAGATCAAGATTTTTATACCCGCACTGCCTCGTGCCTGCTCGTTTGGAAACAAAAGAAACATGTACACATTAAAGCTCACGAAAACGGACTCGACTCACGATCAGATTCAGGTAAAGATGGATGAAGGTCTCCATCTCGTCGGGCTCTCTCACATCCCAGTCCGAGTGAATGTGAATCTCGGCGTTAACAGCATCAGCATCTGTATTCTCGCGAGCATCCAGGCAAGCTGCACCCCCCCCCCCCCACACACACCCCCACCCCTCCGATCTAGCCCCATCCACAAACCACACCCCTCACTTTCCTTATCACATCCGATTCATCATTTTCAGCTTCACCTCCTTCAAATAAGTGTCACTGTTAAGAGGTGCAATTTCCTTTCTTGTGGATTTATTAATTACAGCTTCAGCTGATTCATGCATTTAAATGTATTGGCTAGTCTTAAATAAAAATCAAGCAGCGTCAACAGACAGCTGCTGTTTGTGGTTATTTTCTTGATCAATCTGTTGACTATATTCTTTATTAATTGGATTATTAAGGTCATAAGGTGTCAGAAAATGGCCAAGAAAATGAAAATGCCCATATTAATGCCTTCAAATGGGTAGAATCTGTAATATAGTCTGCCATTGTTACACCAAAACTGTAATAACTTTATATATATAGTTCAATGTTTCCATGTCACATATAATTATACTTCGACTATGCCATTGTCACCATATCATCACAAAATACCAAATTAGATGTTTTCTTGCCATTTTCTCTTCTTGACATCTCCATCCAACATCTTGTTTTCTCTTTTTCTTTTCTCTGCTCCTCCTACACGCACTTCCTTCCAGACTCACCCAGACAAAACACCCTTACACACTCACTCATTTTGTCCCTGTCCTGTAAGTGTGTTGGTTGTTTGCCTTCAACAAAAACGAAGAAAATGAAGCAAAGAGAGAAGGTAGAATAAGACAATGGCATTTGAAATTAAAATCAATTAAGTGTGATAACTCGCTTCGATGCACAGGCAACACACACAAAAATTCCAACGGCTACAAAGAATACTATTAATATTATTTATTATAATTACATCCAGGATTTATATAGACTTCATACCAACAGTATAAAAACATACAGAGTTAAGAAAGCTGGTCAGATTTCACCATGTCTACACCCTCTATTTTCTCTGTCCTCTGTGCTGTCATTTTCAAAAATAAATCAGTTCCTACAAAAGCAGTAGTCATTCTGCCGTGCATTCTTCAGGCCAGGCAGAAACTGAAGTTAAGTTGGTGTGATTCATCCCAGAGCTATGCTTCTGTACATTATGCAGCTGGATCAATAAATATCTAACACATGGAACAAAACAGACAGGTTATTTGATGGTGTTTACAGACCCACACTGCATCTCAGTCTCAGCTGAAAAATGGGAGAGGACTTGATTTGTGCGCCGTGATAAAAGTCCTTTTAATACTTTCTAACGACCAGCATTCCCTCTCACTTGTTCCTCTTGTAGATTTTCTTGGCAAAATTGAGGAAGACGGAGTGAGGAAGGCTCTGAGCGTGACGAGCGATGAGTTTCTGTAGCCGCTGGTAGCTCTCCTCTTCATACTTTTGGTACAGTGTTGGCATTTGTAGAGAGTTGTACAGCGCTTTGACCTTTTCCACACTGGCTTCATTGTTCTGGCCATAACATGCCTGAATAGGACAGAAAGATGAAATTAACTAACAACACTTAAGAGTCACTCAACTCTCATACATTTTAAAAGGTGAGATCAGAGGCAACACAGACATCAAGGAGGAGGTAAAGGATCAAAAAGGGACACTCTGGGGTCAGCAGAGACCTTTGTACCTTTTAACCTTTTAATATGCATGCTTTTCATGTACTGAACACTTTGTTGGGAGCCACATATTGTCATATATATTTGAACAGAGAGGGTTGTTCTGTGAAGCCCCACCTCCAGCTCTGCTCTCTGCTCCTGAGTCATGATTTCCAGGGCTGTCACTACCAGCCAGCTGCATTTGTTATCCTGAATGTCGGTCCCAATCTTTCCCGTAACAGCAGGGTCACCGTAACAGTCTAAGTAGTCATCCTGCAAATGAAATGGGTGGCAATGAATGGTCTTTTAGCATATTATTAAATCTGTGCAGTTGCTGAATGAGAAAATTATAAATAATGTGCAATTACCTGTATTTGAAAGAACTCCCCCATCTCAAGTAAGATGTGTTTGGCGTTACTGTGCTCCTCTTCGCTGCTGATTCCCGCCTGCAAAAAGTGAAGTACTGCAGTTATTAGACAGGCTGTGACATAACTGCATTAGAGTGTCACTTGATCTTTTAGAAAGCCATTTTCGGCCTTTGGCCTTTTTTGAATGTGCAGGCGAAGATGGACAGGAAGTCATGGGGTAAGAGAGAGGGTACGACACGCAGCAAAGGACACAGCCTGAAATCAAACCCACGCCACTGCGGTAAGTATTATAGTCTCAGTTCATGGTGCGCCCACTGAACCCGGTGACCTATCAGCGCTCTCAGCAGATTTTTGGACCTTTTCACTGTGGTCTTTAACTCACTGCGGCCGTACAGTGTCATCAGTTATACCCCACTATAGATATATATAGTAATCTAAACACACTCACCATGTACATTGCAGCTGCCACTGGGAGGTAAAACGAGTAAAAGGCAGTCTTGTATTTTACAATAGCTTTATACCTGAGAGACAAGAAGAGAAATTATCATTTTTTGTATTAAAAACATAAAAAAAAAAAACATAATTCTATTATATTTCCCATTCTTACCTTTCCATGGTAAATCTGTTGAGGTCAATCTGACCGGGTGGAGCTGTCATGAGGTCCAGAGCCTGACCGAGCTCTGTCTGGAAAGACGTCTGAAATACATGGAGATGCAATAAGAACCAGGGAGTACCAATGTGTGAGAGAGCTTGAATTAATCTGCAACTATTGTGATAATGGATTAGCCAAGCAAGACAAAACTGATTGTAAAATAATGTATTTGTTACGTATATACATTTTTATGTTGTTTGTATTATCCTATAACAACCGAGCGGCACTTGGTTATGGGAGCAGGTAAAGTACAGGTGTATTCATGATGGCTGTGGCCGCTTAGTCACCGTCACTACAAGAATTTTATGGAAAGGCGATATATTTGCCTACAGCAGCGAATCGTAGATGTAGTTATTCAATCAAGACTTACCTCATTAAATAGCTCCAGTAAGTGGACATAGTAGGGCTGATCCCTGCAGTTTCTACGAAGCAGTCTGTAGATCGACGCTTCTAGTAGAAATGAATCATTGATGGCATCCAGACCTATTCCATCCTTAGAAAACAAACACAAACATGCAGGATTTACAAGGGAAACCGAGCACCAAGTCAGTAGTAGAAACAAAGTGCTCATGCACACTATAGAAGGCAATATCTCATCTACAATTTATCACCTTCTTGTACCAGCAGGGACTTCCTCTCCGCGTCACAGATCCATCCATGATATCATCTGCTACAAGGAAAAATGCCTGAAGCTGCAAGTAACAGACACAGTGGCAACACTTAAATTAGAGAGTATAACACCCTTGTAAAGTGTCATTAAAACAGCGAGTCTCAGTCTGTGCTCGCGAGGTGGAGTTTTAGTGACAGGCCGGGCTGCACGTAACACCTACCCTCGCACCCGAAAACACACTCAACCTCAGCTTTAAGTTTACGTCTGAAGTGAATGACAAATACCTTAACATGGTTTCGTTAGCATTAAGTACTACAGATCACTTTTGTGCCAGAGTTCTTAGACTTAAACTCAATTTTAAACCACATTATTGTACAGGTTTTCTTATTGTAAGTCAACACAATGAAAATACCAAAATAACAATGCTATTAGTTTTACTTTGTTTGTTGCAGGCTTCTGCAGTGCCACTGCTTTTACTGCACACACTGAGACTTGATCATAAACAATTATATGTATTTTGATGACTGTTTGTCCATCAAGGGACTGGTGCTAGAAATACAAATATGTATGGTCGCATGTTTAAAAACCGAAATAGTAACTTCCTTAAACAGCTGGGTACTCTAGATTTCTGAAAATGTTACTCAAACTAAAAAAAAAATGTGGATTTGATGCTCAAATCAGGATCAGTTAGTTAAATAATAGTGACCATGTTCTTTGTAATTGATGTCACTCACATATGGTTAAATGGCTAAAACACTGGCATACTGCACAGGCATTACTGGCTTTGGACGTTTAATGACAGTTAGATTTAAGTGTAATATTTCCAGCCTCACCAACTCGATGCACCATCCGACCAACAGAGCCCGCTGCACTGTGTCCTGAGAGAGCTGAGAGGGGGGGAGTAGCTCCCGCAGTGAGCCAATCACAGACAGGCCTCGGTTCCTCTTGCCGCCAGGGACGTTGTACACCAAAACCTAAAGCAAACGATGGACACATTAACCACACACTGAACTGTCACACAAAGAAACCGCAACAGGAGGCAGGCCAGCGTGTATAGGTACCTCTCTCAACCTGCTCAAGGCATCGGCCAGCGCAGGGTCCGTGAGGTCCTTCTCTGTGAGCTCCGTCACCAGCTCCTCAAACTGGTCTTCAAACAGCTGAGGGTCTGACAGCAGCGCCTTTTTGTTGTGCGTCCCGTTGCAAACACTGTCCCCCTGGAAGGTGCACATCAGACGAGAGGTGTTTTTTACCTTAAGCGGGGGCACGACCGGCCACATGGCCCGGGTCATTTTAGGGGCATTAACGGCAAAGCTCAGCAGACGTCTCATCCCCGACCAACTCTTTTAAACTATGTCCCGACAAACGACAAGACGAGGACAGCCTCTGCCGGTGACTACTGACAATATAACGCTATAAAAGTATTCCGGCTGAACTGACAGTCTGGTTAGATCCATGGTTTCATTGTCCACGGTGCGAGGATTAAGGTAAAGAGAATTACTAATATTAGCTAGCAAGCTTCCTCTTGTCGTGAAAAGAAGCGTTAGCTGACGTTAGCTTACAATATTTCCCCGCATCCAGTCTGTTAAACTTTCAACCTATAGCATAAAGAAATAAATATTTCTTACTTAGAAACATGCCGTTACGTACCATAATAACACTGTCTTCTTATTCCAAACCGCACAATGTAATACAGCAAAGTTGTCTTTCGTCTTTTTTTTAATCTTGCTGTCAAACTGAAGTCTTTGAACGTCTCCTTAAACCAGGATATTGACGTTGTAGTTTGACGTCGCGTTGCTGTGCGTTTTAATATAGAGCTGCCGAACTAAATGTCCCGACAGCCCTTGCGCGTGGTTTATGTGGGCGTGTCTTTCAGAAGGCTCCATTTGACATTGAGGCTTTTCATTGGTCAGTTGCATCGCACCAGGATGGGCTTTCACGTTGGTCAACCAATAGGATTTAAGAGGGACGGAGGTCAAGTGGAGTGGCGAGATGGAACTTCAGACCTTTATGATAATTTTTTTTTTCTTTAAAGAGAGATCATTAACATTACAATACTTCCTGATATTGTTTTGTCAGTCACAACATGTACACAACATCAACATAGGTGTTTTTTTATTTGATGTCTATCATTTATTTCATATGTTGAAATACATAACTTGCATTGAATGTCTTGCTATTGACACTTTAAAATCTGGAATAGGTGTCATATTAAGATACATTTATTATTCATGTTTGAAGGCTCTATTCTGTTAAGCCTGCCATACAGATATACATTTCTTCAAATAAATAACGTTTTATGCAAGACAGGAGGTAGAAACACAGCTCAGTGCCTTTGTAAGGGAGTGTAGGAGTGTGCCTGTATCTGTTTGCAGGCTGTGTTTGCGTGGAAATCTTTAAAATTAGTTACATACATGTGAGCGTATCCAAAATGTGCCTTCACGAATATGGGGTCAGTACGGTTGCTTATAGGGAGCACACCAAAAAGTCTCTCTGGAGAAAAAGATCCGTTCTTATACAAATATATTAATACACCTCAAAATTCAGTATGCAGAGCTGCCAGACCCAACCTAAGTCCACCATGTCTACTGTCACCAGTGTCTGGAGAATTAGTTTTCATTAACCACCCATCAACAACCTCTCCAAGTCCAAAGGGACACATGTCAACACATAATAAATTTGTCTGTACATTTACTGGATGACACTCTTAATGTCATCAGAGACACAGTTCACACCTATTTATCTTACAAGATACGACCTCACTGATACACCTGTGCACTTGAAATATCTTCAAACCAAAATCAAATTAGAATGCAGAGGCGTGTTTGGAGCCACCTGGCAGAAGACATTGGGGGCACTGCAAATCTTTGTCCCTGACCCGTCCTTCCTGCTGCTTATTGAAACACATTTCACATGGCTACTATCATAAGTCTTGGGTGCAAGAGGAAAAAAAGAAGCATCGTCAAAACATGCATTTAAAGACATTCTGAGGACATGTTACGTAGTTACACAGACAGTCAGGATCGAATGCACAGGGTTCCCGCTGCATTGTGGCCGGAGCAAAACATGCACATACACAAAAGAAACCACCGTGTCCAGGGGCCACCCACAGATAGTACATTTTAGAGGCTGAGCATGTGTCTGTGGCGTGCATTAATGTTGGTTTTAGAAATGCTGGCTGCCTTTTAGATTTTGAAGGCCATCGTGTAGGTGGAAAAGTGTGGAGAAAGTGGGAATTACAAAAAGTAAATTACAAAATTTGCAACTGAACAAAGGGGGTTTATGTGAGAGTCCTCATGTGCTCGACAGTTTGTCTTAGACAGTACTCTGCTGACTATATGTCTGAAATGCATCGTTTTCATCAATGGAAGACAAAATAGGGAGATTAGATCACTTCACCTGAGCGATCCAGCGGATGAATAGTAACGTGCAATAGAGCAAGAAGCATATTGTAACCCATATTTATGTGTTATGTAAGTGGTTGTTGTAGTTTGAATGTTGAGTTCTGTCTCCAGTTGTGTGGATAAGAATTTTCCAGATGAGTACTGAGAGGGAGTGAGTCAAGGAAATGACAGAAAAGATGCTTCCAGTAGGTTGGTCTTGGCCAATGTTGTGATGCTAGAGAGATCAAACTAGAAATAAGCATCTGGTGATCATTACACTGCTGTTGATCAGTGAAATAAGAGGGGGCTCCAGGCTGATGTTCAGATCAAGAGCACCTTTAAATAAGGCCATTTGCACAGTTGATTTCAGGAAGTGGAGTTAACATACAGAAAAAGGAGGAAGACTTTCAAAATTTCAGTATATTTTCACATAACTAAATCCTGCCATTAACCTGTCCTTTTTTCCCCTACAACTCTGCCTTCTTGTATGTCTTGTGTTTTCCTCCTTCTTCGCCCTCCTCTTCACAGTGCAGACTCTGAATAGAGAGCTCCTGATGAACCATGCGGTGGATTAGGGGTCACTAATCGGCGTAGCGACGCAGAGGAGGAGGAGCTTAAATCCCCACAGCTGCGCAGGTGGATCCCCTCTGGTGCCCAGCTGCTGTGGTGCCGGTTGTGTCGACTGTCACTATGGGAATGGTGATGTCCGCGGTGGTGAGGGTGATGGGCGTGGTGGTTGGGGTGTCCTCGGCTGGTGGCCCAGGGGTTCCGCAACACCTGAGGATGATTTTGTTGAGCAAAAGTTTTGACAAAGGGCTGAAGAACTGAATGTAGGGAACTGGAGAGAAATAAACGAGTTTAATCGAAACATGTTGCCACACCTGTTCCAAGGGTAAGTGGGTGGTGACAGCACCCTCAGCTCCACCCCTCCTCTTCGGCCCTTGCCCTGTGCTGCCAGAATGCTCGGAGGAGGGCGACAGGTTACGCTTGGAGCGTTGCAGAAAGCGAGCCACCAGAACTCGAGTAACCTGAAGGAGTCAGTGAGTGATAATATGTCCACTTTTAGATTTAAAATTGCCAAATGCTGTAGTTATCAGAGGTCTGACTTACCTTAAGGTCTCCAAGGGAACGGTGGCAGTCTTTAGGTAAACGTAGTGGTGAGGTGGGAGCAGGTTTGGGGGGGACCTGCACCCCTGTGGCTGCTGATTTCATGCTGCCTTTCCTGGGCAAAGCGGCAGCAGGAGGCAAAGAAATGCGCGGCAGCAGACACGCCTCCGAGGATGGACCTTTGAGTCAGAAAAGAAAACAACAAGTTTGGTACATACTCATTAACTTACTGTGGCGCAGAACTAAAGGGAGAATACGTGGAGCAATTTCCAATATTTTCTGTTCTTTTATATCCACAAAGAAGCTAAAAGCAAACTTAAGGGAAAGACAAGGACAACACGTCAAACCATTCAGAACTGTAAGATATAAAACCCCCATACTGAACAAACTACCTCAAGGCAAATGGTTGCCATGCGAACCATAACCACATAGGAAAGGGAAAAAGAGAAGCAAGCGAGTTGGAAGCTTTCCCTTTACCCAGCCACATGGCGAGGAGTTATAGTTGGAGCATGGGAAAAAAAAAGAACTGAAATTTAACAGCTGAACCACTAACTTTCACTTTATATCGGCAACAAAGACAAAATACTTCAGAACATAAATAGCTGGCTGTAAGCAGGCAGCGGGAAAGGGCTACAGCCCAGAAGTGTTACGTTAGGTGCAGCCTTGATTCAAGTAAATGCTGTTTGTATCTGTCAAATTATGGAACACCACAGTAATTACATCATGTTGATAGAATACTAACATGACAAATGAAGCTACCAAAACAAAACAGGTGTACCTCTTCAGGCAGATAGAGTGTGTTCCTACAGTGAAACTCAGTAGCAATGGCACATATTTAAGCATGTTACAGGACATACACCAGTCAGCCATAACATTATGGCCACTTTCCTAATATTGTGCAGGCCTCCCTTGTGCCTCCAAAACTCATCAGAGAGCGGACATGGGCCTTCTGAGGGTGTCCTGTGATGTCTGACAACAAGATGTTGTTAGTGGGGGCCTTTGGGTCCTATAGGTTGAGGGGAGGGGCCTCTCTGGATCATCCCACAGATACTTGATCAGTCTGGGATCTAGTGAATTTGGAGGCCAGGTCAACACCTTGTGCTGTTTGTCATGTTTTTTGAGAGTGTACTGTTTTTGTGTGTGTGTCTGTGTCAGGCTGCATCCTGCTGGGGATGTCTGCTGCCATCAAAGAGTGTCATTGCTATGGGGTGGGGGTGCCTGGTCTGGTCTAGGTGGGTGGTACATGTCTAAGTGACATCCACATGAAAGTCAGGTCCAAAAGTGTCCCATCAGAATATTGAATTGTCACAAGATGGTCAATGACAGGAGGAATAAATAACATTTTGTGGCTGAGTGGTGTATGCATGCCTTTTGTTTTTAAGCCTTTTGTTGGGACAAGTTTTACAACATTCATGAATTGGAGTGTATCATTTTAAAATAACATGCAAGTAAGGTGATGAGGCATGTGATTGTTTCCACATTCATTCATTCATTCATTCATTCATCTTCTGTACCCGCTTATTCCTGTTAAGGGTCGCGGGAGTGTGATTGTTTCCACAGTAGAATTGAATTCATCAATATGTTATCAAATCATCAAGAGTTAAAAGTTGTGGAATAGTTCATAAATCACATGCACATGAGGTCAGAGTTATACATTTCCGTGGTGCTTAAGTTTCTAAGAGGGTTTTGATAAATGATTGCCATTAGGTGCAAATGTGTCAAGATAAATCTCATCAAAAGAAAACAAGAAGACAAAGGAAGAGAGCGATGGTGCTCACATGCAACAAAGGTTTATTTAAATGAAGAATGTTTTAAAACCCAGGGATATAAACTCTTACCTGTATCTGTAGATGCCTTGCTGCCTCCAGAGCCGAAGTCAACTGGGGACAGTGGGTATAAGAACAGGTTATCAAAACTGTAAAACTAATACAAGAGATATAACCACGTTGGTGTCTTACCTGTTTCAGTTGAGGAGCCGAGGCCTGGCTCACTGTGCGACCTCACGAGCCGTAGGAAACCTTCACTGTCTCTTCTCAAGTTCTCTCCATCTTTTTCACTTTTCCCAGCCCTTCGCCGAAGGTAGAGCGGTTGGCGTGGAAAGGGTGGCCCGTTAGCCTGCTCACTTGTAGCTGAAGAGGACGAAGTCAGTGGAGTGGAAGAGGGCGGGACAGCTCCTTGGCTCAGGGGCGTGGAGGGGCGAACTCGAATCTCTGGAACTGGGGATTGCTGAGGAGAGGTGGAGCTCCCTATTGCTTCCAGCTGGGAACAGCTACTAGCTAGCGTGCCCTGGCGACGCAGTACCGGAGACCTGGGTGACATAGCAGGAGAGTATAAAGTAATACTTAAGCTCTTAAATTCAAGTAGTTTAACTGTAATCACTTATCATACTGCAGTACAACCTGCAGTACAACCTGGTTCCATGTGTTTCTACTCGCCTGTAAGTGGTGGTGGCCGTGCTGGGTGAGGAGCAGGAGTTGGACCTCTCTCCTCTGAGGAATCGCCTAGCTCTTGGCCCTCCTGCCAGGGGACTCTCTGGGGTCTGAGAGTGTGGGCCACGTAAGCTGATGTACTCTCCTCCGTCTCCTCCCTCTCCCCCCTCACCAGTGGTCCTATTACCCCTCTCACTCTGGTTCCTCACTCCAACCTCCATCAGACAG
Organism: Chelon labrosus; assembly: GCF_963514085.1. Taxonomy (NCBI): domain Eukaryota; kingdom Metazoa; phylum Chordata; class Actinopteri; order Mugiliformes; family Mugilidae; genus Chelon; species Chelon labrosus. The sequence goes on from NC_140345.1 coordinate 10,212,133, forward strand.
GAGTCCTCAGACGGAGAGGAATCGTCAGGGATGTCCACGATCTCTGACATTAACAGTGATCCACTGTCCATGGACACTGATAAAAGAAGGTGATCATTTAATTCACTTAACTAATTGCTCAGATGTTTTTATTTAATATCATGTTGAATTACAGATGCAATTGATGCAATTCCTGATTTTGGTACAGTGCCCATCCATATCCTCATATTTCTTACAAATACAAGTGACTCTGTAATGTAACATGCAATGTTTCTGCACCTTCTCCACTGAAGGCAGTAGAAGTTCCTCTCTCTCCAGATAGCTCGGTGCCGTGGGTGTCAAACACTGTTGCCTTGACAGTCACAAGAGACAAGGATCAGCATGGTCACCAGGTACATCATACATAACACACACGGAGACATGCACACACATGCTCACCTGGCTGGCGGCTCTTTGTCCCATCACGGCTTCATAAGGAGGGGGGCAGTCAGTGGGGTAGAGAGGAACAGGGCTCTCCATGGAGCCATTATAGGTGATGCTGATACAAAAATAACAGTCAGTTGGACAGTATGCAGTATATTAATATATCTATTATTGCAAATGAATTGCTACCTTATGCTAATAATGATAAATGCGTGTTCGGTACCTCTGGGCATCTGTCTCAGAGCTGCAGGTGTACTCAGGAGGATAGTAGGGCGGTGGAGGGATGGGTGGAACAAACTCCTCAAAGTCCATAATGTTGGTCAGGAAGGCATCCTGGGGAGTGGTGCATTCTGGGTTAACTGAACGAGAGCGATGTGGAGCCAGCTAGGCGGGAACAGTGGAAGGCACATCAAGATCACATGAATATGAATTCTTTTAAAACCTATACTCTAATCTCCTAAAGTAGCAGTATGGCAGATTTGCAGGGTATGTGTCACTGTAAAAGAAAAAGAAAAATGCAGCCGGTTAAATGTAAAATGTGCTGTGTCTGTGCTCACCAGGTGCACAAGGTCCAGGGAGAATATGTGGATACTGCAGGTCACAGTGGAAAGCGTACAAATGATGGTTGAGAGAATGCTGAGACCACATGCGCTGAACAAAAGGTCCTGCAGAGAAATATGCATTCAGAAAAATCCAACTCATAAGCTCCACATGGCTGTTTTTGGCATATTAGGCGTCATTTTTATTTTCAAACTGGATTTCCACTATAGACGAGAGATGTTCTACTTACCTTCAGCTGATGTCTGACTGAATGGCAGTCACTATTCAGGTAGAGGACCAGGGTCTCCTCCTCTGTGATGGAGCAGGCGTGATTGGGCGCACAACACAAACACAGAGAACCGTCCACCTACACACACATTAATGTTCATTGTTGTGAATCCGCACACTAAAAAACATACACTGCCTGGCCAAAAAAAGGTCACACACTAATATTATGTTGGACCGCCTTTAGCTTTGATTACAGCACGCATTCACTGTGACATTGTTCAGATAAGCTTCTGCAATGTCACCATTCATTTTTCACCAAGATCTTGTATTGATGATGGGAGAGTCTGACCACTGAGCAAAGCCTTCTACAGCACATCCCAAAGATTCAAGGTTAAGGTCTGGATTCTGTGGTGGCCAATCCATGTGTGAAAATGATGTCTCATGCTCCCTGAACCACTCTTTCACAATTTGAGCCCCATGAATCCTGTCATTGTCCTCTTGGAATATGCCCGTGCCATCAGGGAAGAAAAAAATCCATTGATAGAATAACCTGGTCATTCAGTATATTCAGGTAGTCAGCTGACCTCATTCTTTGGACACATAATGTTGCTGAACCGAGACCTGAGCAACTACGGCAACCCCAGATCATAGCACTAGTAGGCACTAGGCATGATGGGTGCATCACTTCATCTGCCTCTCTTCTTATCCTGATGCACCCATCACTCTGGAACAGGGTAAATCTGGACTCATCAGACCACATGACCTTCTTCCATTGCTCCAGAGTCCAATCTTTATGCTCCCTAGCAAACTGAAGCCTTTTTTTTCCAGTTAGCCTCACTGATTAATGGTTTTCTTAAGGCTACACAGCTGTTCAGTCCCTTGAGTTCCCTTCACATTGTACGTGTGGAAATGTTCTTACTTTCACTATTAAACATAGTCCTGAGTTCTACTGTTGTTTTTCTTCAATTTGTTTTCACCATTTAAGTGATCACTGATCACGATCAATCAGGATTTTTTTCCGACCACATTTCTTCCTCAAAGACTATGGTTCCCCACTATCCTTCCAGTTTTTAATAATGCGTTGGACAGTTCTTAACTCAATTTTAATAGTTTCTTCAATCTCCTTAGATGTTTTCTCTGCTTGATGCATGCCAATGATTTGACCCTTCTCAAACAGACTAACATCTTTTCCATGACCATTGGATGTGTCTTTAGACATGGTTGTTTAAGAAATGAGAAGCTACTCATTGCATCAGTTGGGGTTAAATAACTTGTTGCCAGCTGAAAGATAATCACCCATGCAGTAATTATCCAATAGGAGGCTCGTACCTATTAGCTTAGTGAAATCCAGGTGGCAGCTTTTTTTTTTTTTGGCCAAGTAGTGTATTTTCAGATATTCCTGGCACTTCCTCTATGCATCTGGCTCGAAGGACATTTCAGCATGAGGCAGAAAACAACACTTGCATAATTCCGCATACCTGGCAGGTGAGCATAGACTTGACCATCTGTGCATTCTGACATGAGAGCATAGAGCCGGCCAGGCTGAGGATCACACACACTGCTGACAGCAGCATGAACAGTGACACCTGTGAATGGACACAGAGACGATGTTTTGACTTAGAGCAAGGTGTTAAAGCTATCAAGGCTTACAGTGAGAGGTTGTGCTGTTTAGAATATTTTCAATCAGAGAGAAGGAAATAATCAATGAAAGTCTTGTTCAGTTCGAGGACGGACAGAAATCCTGCACATTTTTCAGCCAACGTGGATGGAAAGTCCTCTGAAAAAAAAAAAGGTCAAAATCCAACTATGCTTTTTAAAATAAACATACTTACAACCAGCGTCAGAGGTCTCCTCCATGAGATTATTCCAACTATCCCTGATGCCACTACCTGGAGACAGAGAGCAAATGCACCATAAAACACCCCCTCTGTATCTTTGTTGTTATATTCCTTATTTTTTTTTTTCAGTCAGATTTGTACTTACAAAGAAGCCGGCCCAGAATGGACAGGACTGCCTCACTCGGGCGGAGGAGGTGAAGGCCATGCTGGTGAAAGAGAAGGCCAGGACCATGGCTCCCAGGCCAAGGTGGCACAAACCCAGGTACAGGAGTAAACGTGCCCCACCGGGCCCCCGGCCTGACATCCCCCTGCGGCTGTCTGACCAACCGCGAGACCCAGAGGCTGAAGCCACGCTGCTGGAGTCTGAAGGTGAAGGCATGTTTGCTTTGTCTGCGTGTGGAGGAAGCTAGGAGAGGTTTTCAGGCTTTCGCTTGGTTCGCAGAACAAGTTGTGTGGGCAGAAGCACAGGAGAGCAGAAGAGGCAGAGACATAAAAGCTGGCTTCAGAGCTCCACTCTGTCACTATTATGCACCACACTCTGCACTGGCAGGTGCAATAGGTCCTGCGCAATGTCCCATGGTGCGCACTGTAGTCCAGTCAGTGACTATAAGAACTTCGTCAGCAGAAAGTTGAGAATTGAGCAGCCACTACACAGTCACAGCCACCGTACTCACCTCATTTGACGTTTCAGTCATGTTACTAACAGTGCTTTAACAAAAACAGTGTCTCTTTCACCCCATGCGTTCACAGACCACCATGGCTTACTGAGTACAGTGTGTGCCGTTCACCTGCTCGGCCATTCTCTGATTAAAACACAAGCACACGCGGGATTGTATTTCTTTCTTTAAATCTTCACATTATTGCCATACTCATTAGCTTTTTGGTGCTTCCTCCTCTCCGTCTTCTGTCTTCCACCCATCACTCCTCTCGCCCGTGGCATTGCGGTAACTGGAGACCCGAGCAGGCCGCAAAATCTAAAGCATCCCAAAGAGAGCAGCTGATCGCTCGCTGTTTCACCCCCAGCAGAGTTGACATGTGGTGGTCAGCCCGCGTGTCCATTCAGGAGGAACGACATCCGAACATGTGTGCTCTCCTCCCGGCGACCTTTAGGTCCTCATCCTGTCAGAGGAAAAAGAAAAAACGGCGTGGGGATCAAAGCGCCAAGATCACATCGGTCCGTTCGGGAAGCGGGACTAATTACCTCGACATGAACAGGAAATAAATATCTTTCATCGATTTTCAAACTGCACCAAAAATAGCAGCCAGGCTGGGACGAATATTTCTTCGCTCGGTTCTATCTTTGACAACTCCACCTCGGGGGTTTTAAGGTGGTCCACACGCACCAACCCCCCCCGCCCTCCCGCACTTCTTCTCCTCCGCCGCCGCCGCTTCTTTCCTCCCTGCAGTCACGCGGGCATCCCGTTCAGCCCGTGTGTTGGTGCATGTGTGTGTGTATCCCGGACGTTTACCTCACTGCCTCCCACCAGACATCACATGGACACAACAACATAGCCCACAGCCAGCCCGTGTCCGCGCTAACACACTTAAATCCATCAAAGTTTATCTTCAATTCTTCTCTTTTTTTTTTTTTTGCCCCTCCCCTCTGCTGCCTCCTCTCCTCCTCTGTTCCTCGGCAGAGCTCTGACACGGCGAGAGGAATGTATCGTGTTTGCAAACCTGCCCAGCGTGATGACAAGGCACGCAGAACGTGCAGGCAACTCGGAGATGCGGCAGAGCGCGCGCACACGGCCGTGGTGCTGATGCTGGGAAGGAGGGGTGGTTGCCTAGCGACGGAGTCATGCTGCTGCAGAAGTGAGAAGAGAAACTCTGCGAGCAGCTGTAGTGGAGGGATGGTTGTCAAAAAGAGGGTGGTAGGGGTTCCGTGTAGTGAGGGTAGGGGTAGGCCGAGGGTTCCCCTGAGTCGTATGACTTTTTTTAATTGAATTATATGAATTATTTGAGGTATTTAAGAAAATATTTTATATTGAAAACAGCAATGACTTAAAGGGTGAAGGCTAAAGTCAATACAATACATTTTAATCATTTTCACTTGTGTACCTAATGAATTGGCAAGTGTGTGTTTATATATATTTCCTGAAATAGTACTACTGTCATTTCTGTGTATTGTGTAAGCACAGCAGCTATATTTAGTGTCTGGATTCTCTGGGTTGTTTGTCCTGATGTTTTTTTCTGAAAATAGAAAGCACTTACAGATTGTACAGATTGTAAAGCCATCTGACGCAAGTTTCTGATTACGGGCAATATGAGGAGAATTGATGAAGCTAGTCCAAACATCCAAGCTGTTTTATTACAAACACAAACACCATGTGGAGCGGCACACTGGCGAGGTTAGCATTGATGCCTCACAGCGAGAAGGTCCCGGGTTCGAATCCATAGGCCGACTGGGCCTTTCTGTGTGGAGTTAGCATGTTCTCCCTGTGTCTGCGTGGGTTCTCTCCGGGTACTCCGGCTTCCTCCCACCGTCCAAAGACATGCCCGTTAGGTTAATTGATTCTAAATTGGCCGTAGGTGTGAGTGTGAGTGTGAATGGTTGTCTCTCTCTCTGTGTTAGCCCTGCGATAGACTGGCAACCTGTCCAGGGTGTACCCCGCCTCTCGCCCGATGACAGCTGGGATAGGCTCCAGCAGACCCCGCGACCCTTAACAGGAACAAGCGGTTACAGAAGATGAATGACTGAATGAATGAATGAATGAAACACCATGTGGAGTTTTCCATTTCTTTATTCATTAAGCGTCACGTCTGTAAACTACATATAAAGTCTGTGGCAGATCTAAGGAGACAAAGGCTGTGAAAGAAATTCGAAAGAAAGGAGATACTGGAAATTCAGTGTGTCTGTGCAGGAGAAAAGAACTGTCATCTGATGAACGCCTGCTTTCGTCAGAGTCATTTTGAATGATCTGACGGTTGCGTCAACAGTGAGACCATCATGTCGCTAATGTGTGGCAGATTTACCAGGCACTACAGAAAAAAAAGAAAAAAAAAGAGGCAAAAACGTCTAAATCAATTCAAAACGAGAGACGTGCGAGCATTGCTGGCTCCCACATCCTGTCCATTCACTTGCTTTGCCCATCATTTTTTCCATCTCTCCACTCATCCTCTCATATTGCACTTATCTCTGTTCCTTATCATCCACATTCTCAATCCATCCATCTATTAAAACAAGGCTTGTTTACCACAGTGTTTTTTGTTTTTTTCTTTCTTTCAGATTCAGCTCCAGGCAGCCGTCATCAGCTTGCTTCATTCATTAATGACAAGAGCAACGCTGTTATCTTCTCACAGGATGAAACCAAGCTATGAGCCCTTTAACAATTAATGGCATCTGTTCCTGTTGAATGCATTATGGTGCTGAGTAATATCTACTCAGTTCTCAAGGGATTGAACTGACATAAACATTTAAAGCTTTATGTTCAGTCTTTGACATCTCTGCTGTATATTTATAACAGCGAAAAATGTGGGGAAATGAAAAGTGTCTCTTATGTCATAGCAAGAATGGGAAATAAAAAAATGATAATACCGCTATCAATCAGATTTAATCATTTATAATTCAATCATTATAGCATGTTCCCCTGGTATTTAAACCATCAAACATAAACTTTTAGGAGCCCCTTTTATTTTAAATGAAATGTGAAGTGTAATGACAATCCCTTGGGACCAAGCCTGCGACCAGGAGCCGACTGTGTGCCCTTTATGTGAGTGAATCAAAACATTTTACGAACACTTCCTCTGCCACTGAGCGCATATGAGCTGCTCCTCTATGTGCTGAAACATATGAAACTAAAAACACAGATGGTTCTCTAAAGGCATTAGGCAGAGCCGTTGTAGGAATGATAATGTGGTTACAAGCCGAGAGAAAGAGCGTGCGGAAATAGAAATGAACAAAGTGGTGGTGGGAACCAGTTTTTGAAATGCTATCAGGGCTATTCAAGAGTCCACTTCACCGACTCATCACAGCAGATGCAACAGAAAATATACTCCGTCTGAAATACAGGCACTATCTCAAAAGATTCATAAATTATTTCTGGGCATTTTACAATTCTTGAGGAGCAACAGTTGAAAATTATAAAGGGGATATAGTATAAAAACTGACTTTTAGCACCTGTATGTTTGTGACATTTGGGCCCACCAGATGGAGACAGAAAACTTTTCTGTAGTTACATGAATGTGTTCAGTCGTCTTCTGTTGGTATGTGTTTTCCTCCGCGTGCGAGCTGACGTCACTCCTAGAGAAGAACACACTTGGAGGATTTTTTCTCCGTGCTGCTGGTGATTTTCACCTCTCGACCTGTGGGGCCCTGTCACACGAGGAAGAATTAATGATGTGTATTCATATTCATAAAGAATGAAATGCTTTAGTTAGGTAACTTCTGTTCTGACTTACTGGCTTCTTGCCGGACTTTTGTAGTATGTCTCGGGCCAGTGCCAGAAAAGACTTTGGCAGGATATCAGGATTAAAACACACACACACAGAGAAAGAAAAATAACAGTAGCAAATGAGGCTCGTAGCATTTTTTTTTTTTTAAGCATGTTTAAATACAAACACGAAAAAACAAGTTGAACAGGTAACGCTCAGTGGGGTGTGAAGCCACAGTGAGCTTTGTTATGGCTCACCTCCTCGACGTTAATGCTGGACTTTGCACTGGTCTCAAAGAACCTGATACCATGATCCTTTGCCAGCTGTCAACAACACATGGAAATCAGGATATGAGTTATAATAACTTCCTGATTCTTATCTAAAGCAAATTTAAAGCTGGTACATCAAAAACATCATTAAGGCCTTGCACAGAAATGACTCTTACATTGATATGACTGGAATATAGTCATTTTTTTTTTTCTCATGGTAAATCCTTTGACTATTCTCTGAATGATCTCTACTGTTTTAACTACTGTTAATATACACATGTGCTTCTGCTGCTTCAAAATGATACAATTCGCTCTTGTTGGGATCATCTCACCTTTTCTCCTGTCTCCTTGGAAACTTTCCGCTTCGCCTCAATGTCACACTTATTTCCTAGTAACATCCGACTGACCCCAGCTGATGCATTCTAGGAAAGAGGGAATGCAATGAATTGATCAGAAAGAGTCTAGGGCTGCTCATCAAGTCTGAACTGAGCAGGCAGACTGATGCACTTTAGAGACAACAGCAGCAGCAGCAGTCTGGAGGAGAGAGATCTCCATATTTAAGATAAGACAATAACTTATTTATCCCACAGAGGGGGGAGCCACACCAGCTTCATTCGGTAAAATATATTACTTTTTGTGCATCTTGCTTTGAAACGCACCCAAACCCTGCTGAAATGCATTACTAGTTGGACTTTATGTTTGTATACCTTCTACCTATGGTCACTCAGTTCCAGACTTACTTTCTGGGTTGTCGTAACATTTTTTTTTAGACATTAAAGTGTGATTATTTAAAGCTGAGCCTATAAAATTGCTAACTTTGCTTTAAATCTCGTGACTTTTATGTGACTGAACGCTTTCCTATTTATCTTCGTCCGCCTCACTTCTTTGATGCTCTTCATCCAGTTCTGAATGTTTTCGAAGGACTTCTCGTCTGTGATGTCGTACACCAGGATGATGCCCTGACACACGGAGAGGAGAGAGAGTCAGAGGAGACACGGTTTATTCAAAGGTTCAGAGCGAGCACAAAGAGGCAGCGACGTCAGCCTGATTATCCAGGCTGCTTGTCCTCTAGGCGTCCTGTGCTCACCATGGCTCCTCTGTAGTAGGCCGTCGTAATGGTCTTGAACCTCTCCTGCCCTGCTGTGTCCCTGCACAGAGGACACACATTCAAAGTCAGAAATGTGCTCTGATGCATGTATCTCTTCCAAGGTCTTTAAAACACAACTAGCCCTAGAATGCAGGATGTAGTGCATTTGGACAGTGCAATGGTATAGCTGCTTTGACAGAACTCCTATAGTATTTCTGTGCTGGCCGTGTGCAAATAAACTCTGTCAAGAAGTCCTGATTTGGAGAACAAGAGGGAGGTTCCTCTTTCCTGTCAGGAAAATGAGCCAGAACCAGTCATCGGGCAGGGAAGATAACGCAATGAATCAGTGTTATCTGCTTCTCTAAATCAAAAAACAAAGCACGAAACAGACAAACCGTCTTACCAGACTTGTAGTTTCACTTTCTTTCCATCCACTTCGATGGTTTTTACTTTAAAGTCGATGCCTGAGAGACAAGAGGAAAGGAAGGAGAAGAGGGACAGAGAATGAGTTAAATGCCTCGGTCAGAAAGTACATTTACTCAAGTATCATTTTGATACTTTATGCTTCCTCTACACTGCTGCTCCACAAAATTAAGTGACAGCTTCGGTTACATTTAATTAAACTGGTTTTCGACCCTTGCAATGAGGGCGGGTGCATAGCTTTACAAGATCCATATTTTCCCCATCCAAACTTGTGACATGGTTTAATTTCATTAAATGTTCAAACGGTCCATTATCTCACCACTAATCAGTGACTAGATGAAGAGTACAAAAAGTGATCTGTAAATAAGAACATTATTTTTTTTCCTCCTCTCCCATTAACCATCTCCCGGCCCTTCATTTTTATCTGCTGCCCCTGTTTAGACATTAACAGGCTGCTTACACATAGATCTTTTATAATTAATAATTGAATAATTCTATGAACAATAATACAAACCAAACCAGACCATTACTTTAATTTAAACAGGACTTTATTTGCAAGACTTTTTTTTGTAATAGAGGTTTTTTTTCATTGTCATGTTTGTACTTAATACTTCACACTAAAAACTCCCACATTACACAAGATTTAGGTCACCCTCATTTCGATAGAGACTGGTCATAGTCATTCCTACAGTGAATGTGACCCCTCAGTGCACTCTCATCCCCAAACAGACATAAAGGGGCAGACACACAGGGCCCGCACAGTGCACTGTCTGTGGGTTTTGTTTTTTCCTGCTGGATGGACAAGCTGACAGACAGACAGACAGGCAGACAGATAGATAGACAGACAGACAGACAGCGAGGGGGCAGAGGCGGGGGCTGTCCTGTGCAAAACTGTGCATGCCAGAAAGCCAGCCATTCTTCTGGGAACGTAGAGATGGTTAAAGAGATAGGAATGAGGGTGGGTGGACCTTGTGAGAGCCAAGTGAGAGGAATGAGATCTGAGGGAGAGATGGGGGAGAGGGTTCAGAGAGAAAACAGCACACTAAAATTCAACAAGGAGTTAAAAAAAAAAAAAAAAAGTTAAAAAAGAGAATACAAGAAAAGGACAGAGAGAGAGTACCGACTAGTTGAGACATGAACCGTGTGAGAGAAACCAGTTTGTACAGCGGGTGGCATCAAATAGAGGAAGAGTGGATCAAACATTGCCCTAAAGTTTCATAGAGGCCAATCATAAGCTGGCGCAGAAATGTCGCAGGCTTCAATTCAAACATTGAACGTACCGATGGTTGAAATGTACGTGGAGTTGAAATTGTCCTCAGCAAAGCGGATGATCAGACATGTCTTGCCCACTCCGCTGTCTCCGATGAGTAACAGTTTGAAAAGGAAATCATACTTTTTCGCCATGGCTGGAGCTGTTCCTCAAGCGCAGGGGAAAGTTGCGGCTGTCTCTTTAAGTTTTTATATGAGATCCTGAACGCTTAAGACTTTGATTTCTTCTCTCGTGATTAAAAACAGCCAGTCTTCTTAAAAAAGTTGCCCCATGTAACGAGTGGATCCTCTTTTCCCTTTTTTTTTCTCCTTTCAGATTTGTCACCGGTAAATTCCGATCCCCCTCAACGCCACTAGTGTTTAGCTAAAGAAACAAACTCCATCCAAAGTTGAACCATCGATCTCCAATCAGTCTTCACAAGCAGATCTATCAAAGGTCCATTTTGCTGCTCTCCGTTAATCGGTATCATTCGTTTACAAACATACCGGAGTGGCTACGTGTTTTTTTTTTTTTTTACAGCCTGTAAAAAAAACTTGCCGACGGCCCGGATCCCACAGCGGCTGAAAGGCTACGTATTGTGGGAGTGCTTCATGGGAGTGAACGGCTGGGACCTGCAGCTACTCAGCATGGACACTAGGTGGCACCATTTAATCAGAAAACTAATAACATTCATATCCTCCTGACTACCAGTAGTTCAAATTTGTCCTCTGTGGAGAACCCACCCTAACCTGAGTATACACCACCCACTGCATACTACTGAATCAGCTCCTTTTGTTATCTACAGAGGACATTTAGAGCCTTTCAGTGATAACAAATGCGAAGGGGTGGGGCTTTGGTACCTTTCTCTTTTTCTTAAAGGAAAATGTCGTCCATCAGTTATATGATATCTTAAAAAAAAACAACAAAAAAACAACAACAAAAAAAAACAGTATTCTAATTACCTTGCATTGATTGGGGATTTATTTTTATTTTTTTTTTATTTTTTTTTTAAAAACTGTGATTGGACAATATTTTTTCCTGGTAGTCAGGAGGATATGGTTGAAGTTGGTTCATAAATAAATATAAAATATAAAAATAACATTACAGCTTTTTAAATTTACGGTTATTAAGATTATTTAGTGTTACTTCCCCTATGGAATAATAATAATTAAACACAAATATGTGTGCTGCTGCAAAAGAAAAACACGTAAAAAAAAAAAAATGTTACAGGGATAAGTTAAGTAATCTAAACGTTCGCAGGAGAGAGGTCTCCGCATTTAACCGGAAGCGCATTGCTGCCACGCCAGAGAAAAACGTGGAACTCACGTTTAGACGCGTTAATTTGCTATCACCTAATAACGCGATAACTTTCTGTCACGTTAAACGTGATAAATTTTACGTTTAAACGTGACAACCTGCTATCACGTTATTACACGATAACTCGCTATCACACTTAACTTCTGTCAAGTTGAAGGGATGAAGTCTGAAACCACTGAGCCTGCTATGACATTGTCTGAACCAAGCAACAGATAACTTAAATGTATGACTTTATAATGGGTTCACAAAAGAATAGGAGGTATTTTATTTCAAGTGTGCGTTTGTGTAGTTTTCATTTACCAATACCAAATCATTTTATTTCTTTAACATCAGGTTTTCTTTCCTATAGCCTACTTATACCCTAAGGAATCTCAACAGTGTGTTGTCCGTGTATTGGGCCACCTTTGCCCAAGACCAACTTATCCACCAATATAAGTTATCACGTTATAACCTGAAACTTATTACGTTTAACGTGACACTTATCCTTTTTTTCCCCCCGTACAAAACAGCTTCACATAGCCTACACAATGCAGAATAATTTCACTAAGCCCACAGCACAGTGTGAATGGTGGCGGCTACAGTTTGATAACATGCTAAATAATATGGGTAGTTTTTCAAAAGGTATCAAAACCAATGCAAATCATTTGCAAATTGTGGGCTATATATGACTTTGTTTTCACTAGTGTACCCAATGAAATGTCAGACAGGTGTTTTTAGGTACGTGACAGACCAAAAAAAAAAAAAAAAAAAAAAAAAAGTTGTTTTTTGTTAAATAGAGCATTTTATCTGATGTATACAAAGAGATGTGACGAGAGGTGACGCCTATACTGCATCCCTGGTTGGTTCAGATCATAAATAGAATTTATGTGTTAAAAAAAAAAACAGCTGTAACTACAGTCAAACTAATGTAAAGTCTCTGTAGAATGTTAATAAGTTATTTTTTGTAATAATCTCCAATTAAAAAAAAGAGTAAAACGCTACAAATATATGTTTACTTAACTCATTTCTCGTCATTGTTTTTATTTTAATGAAGTGGTGGTTAAACACCAGTTTTCCTCTTCCCCCTAGTCAGCCAACAGTTTCCGGTGTATGATCAGTTTCCGGTGAGAGTCCAAACACGCAGACATGCCTGTAAGTACTGAGACCGTTTTTATAGTTGCCTCCAGTCGCAAAGAATAGATATTTAGCGCGATTATATCATGATACAGCTTAACATTGTGTTCATTTTACGATGGAGTCAAAAGTTTGATGATTGTAACGTAAATTTAAAAACGTGGACAAACGCAATATGGCGTAACACGTGCTCCAGAAAGCAGCCCACGCGGTTCTCCTGGCAGTTTATAGTATATTTTACTACTGGAGTATTTAAATATCAATATTAGCATTTTCTGCATTTCATATAAGCACCTAGAATTAAACTAGTTAAACTCGCATCGTGGTTTAACATCAGAACAGTAAGATTTATGAGAAGTAGCTGCGGTGGTGATCTCCTTTCGAATCCAACTTGATCTCGACCTTTGCCTTTCTGTAACCCTGCAGTAAAAAAAACCTTTGACTACAACACATTTATTATTATACTGCAATCATTAGAACACCGTCTTGATCGTTTTTCTTTTTTTCTTTTTTTTTTTTAAACATGAATTTAGATCAGCATTCAGCTAAACTGTTTAACCTGGTGTGTTTTCAGCTTGCCAAGGATCTGCTGCACCCCAGCCCCGAGGAGGAGAGGAAGAGCCATAAGAAAAAGCGTCTTGTACAGAGTCCTAATTCTTATTTTATGGATGTCAAATGTCCAGGTCAGTTTCATTAAGATAATCCTTTAATTAACTACACCATGGGACAAACCCTCTCATTTATATGATCTGATAATTTAGGTAACTGTGCCAAGAGGAAAAGAAGTGTAAAGTACAATTGTGTCAACTAATGTGCTTCATTACAAATTTTAAATTGAAGTGGTACCTTTTCCCTCCTGGACTTATTAATACTGCAAGGCGAGTACTTCATCAACTTAACCCCTTGACGCCTAGTGTCGCGAATTCGCAACGCACTGTTTCCGCTCAGACTGCAGCCGAAATAACGCATGTAATACTCCAACGTCGGTTTGTGCACATTCAAAAAATTCCTAGGAACCTTTTGCAAGCACTAGTAGGACCGGTTGGAGTGGTAAGCAAAAACACAAATAATTAATTTATTTATATAATTAAAAAATCAATTCAGGCATTAAGGGGTTAAGTTTAGTCCTAGATTATATTGCCCTTATTTTAAGTCATTTATTTCATTTGCCTTTATGTGTTGCCCTTTCATTGTTCCCGTGGTGATCGGGGTGTCAAATAAGGCATACAGTGACACTTGCGGTTGTCTGTGAAACGAGTGTCAACTTGTGACTCCTGTATCCAAACGGCTGCAAGGACAGACCAGTAATAAAGCGCACATGTGATTATGTAATTGGTGTTTGGCAGTTGGTGGTGGTGTGTGTGTGTAGCTGTGTCCCGGTTGTCACTTCAAATGTTTTGTGTGCGTGTTGCAGGTTGCTACAAGATCACCACCGTGTTCAGCCACGCTCAGACCGTAGTGCTGTGCGTCGGCTGCTCCACGGTCCTCTGCCAGCCGACGGGAGGGAAAGCTCGCCTGACAGAAGGTACGTGAATACCAACACTGCAGTTCATCTGCATGTAGCGTTACGCATCCACGTGTCTTTATACACGTGGACGCATATTGTAGATTGTGCTATTTATAGCAATAGGTTTCTACAGTTTTTTTTGTTAAAGAAGGTTATTAAGATTTATTAATTTATGGTTTGTTTATATACAGTTACTTGATAAACAGTCTACCCAAATGGTTTGTTACACAGAACCATCTGGGAAATCAGGTTTGCAAAAGGGCAGGTGCTTTCACTTGGCAGGTGATTGGATGAACCATCTGTCTATCACGAGATAAAGCTGCTACAGCCTGAGGAGCTTTTTTAATGCTAATCAGTATAGTTAGATGTAGACATGATTCAGGTCGCCTTTGTAAGAGAAATTAGCAGCTTTTTGCTGTGTTCATCATAGTTGTTAGACCTAAAACCCACACAGCTGCCAGTAGCTCCGCATGATACTGATTGGTTGAACTGCGGTGTCTGCACATGGTGTATAATTGCTACCAAAATTGGAAGAGTTTACATTTCCATATCGTACAAAATTGACTCATTTTTGTTCATATCTTTGATAGATGTTTTCACTTTCACATTGAAGTGTGGTCTTTGTAAGTGTTGAAAGTTTTTAGACACAACTGAATTGATCAGATAATTCTTTATGGATGCCACAGTGTTTAACTGAGGAGTAGAGTTGATGTGATAAAAAGCAATATTTAATTACTTATTTAGAAAATGTACTTATTTAACATTATTCATATTATGACACTTTTTCTATCATTATTCTATTGTCCTTAGCACTCCCACTGCTGACGCTCAAAGACATTGTCCAATTTTTCTCCTTTCACTAATATCTATTTTTCTGAAAACTGCAATACTTCAGTTGGAATTTTCATTATTCAGGATATGCATGATGTCCGTATTGTTTATTTTACTTCAACCACTTCTACTTTCTTATATATTTTCTTATTTTTTTTATCCAACTCTTGCCGCTGCAACATCAAAATGTTTCCCTCAGGGACCAATCAAGTTTTTTCTCATGTGGGGTTAACCAGATTACCATGAACTGCCACAAAGAAAACCTGAATTTCAGACGTCTACATAAATTTTTTCCCCATTGCCCGTTCCAGATTAAAACAGCCGTGACAGCTGGTACAGAGAGGGAAAAACAAATGTATTCATAAAAATATTGGAGCCGTAGATGGCCCAAGGCTAATGCTCAGAAACTAATATTTTGTCGTGATGTGTTGGGTGGGTGGCGGCAGGAAGCAGAACTTGACTCTACAACACAACTCCTACTCATTTGCCTTTGTGTTGCCCTTTCATTGTGTCCTTCATGAACAGGGTGTCTACTAAGGCATACAGTGACTCTTGTGGTTGTGAGCAGAATTCATCATCACTGATGCGTTTATTCACAATGGACCGCAAGCACATATAAGACCTGTGCCTTTTCATGCACATTTCTTTAGACCAGTGAATGTCGCATCCGGCCCGGCAGAATAAATATCAAATGGAACAAACGGCCTCTGAAAAGTAGCTTGTGCCTTCAATCAAAAAGATTACGATAAACTCGTTGCTCTCGATTATAACATTTCTTTTTTTTTTTTTGTTTCACATGCTCATTTTGTCTGTAGAAGTTCTTCACAAATCTCTTTGCTTATGTACGTGGCCTGACATACATGTCTTCAGTGTGTCATATTCTTGGGGGCAAGCCAAAAAAAATGACAGCCTCCCAAATGTGAAGCCTAAAATATCGTGGCTGTACAGGTAATATGAGTCTGTTAACGGCAACAAAGGCTAAAAAGTATTTGGAAGGAAAATTTATATAATAATTAATAATAACATTACTTGGGAAACAGTATTTTATTTTACAATAGCATCTGGCCTTCACAGTGTCTGCCGCGAAAAATTCTGGCCTTTGGACATATGTAGTTAATGGTAATAGTTTCAAGAGAATCAGTTTGATCTGAAAAGAAAAATAATCTCTTCACCAGTCAGAGTGCTCTGAACAAAGGCTGATACTCTCCATATAGTGTGTTTGAATTGGTTTGAGCTTCAGGTCAAGGTTTGTTTCTAGTGACGCTCTCGCCGTCCCACCCACTATGTCCTGTGCTCTGCTGCCGTGGTAACCAAGGGCTTCTGAATGTGCCCTGCTTTGAGTTACTAGGGAGGCAGCTGCAACCCTTGACACATAAACCACACTTGTTTGGAAGTGATTCAGTCTCTCAAAGTACAGATGGCAATATGAGTTCTAGTGTACTCTTATCCCCTTGTCAGTGAGTCAGTTTATACAGCGTCCCTGCTACATTGACTGGCTTTGTGCTTCTGATCCCCAATGAAGAGTATTAATGTCTACTTAAAACTGACACAAAGCCAATAATACACAGATCTTATTGAAGCTTTAAATAATTGAAAAGTTTCTCCTTAACCTCAGAAATATTTTATGGAAGCTGCTTTTAGCTGCGTGTAGTTCTTCAGTCAATCAAGTGTTGATTCTGTTTGGTTGTTTTAGAGCCTGTAGTAGAACTGGGGCAATGTGTAGGCTGATGTCAGCAGATGTATGGGTATATATCATGGATGATGGGTAACAAGACATTGCACTATGTGAACGCCAAAGCAGATTTGTGGTCATCTGTAAAGAATCACTGTTCCTGTTTGTCCACTAGAGAGCACTGGCTAGTTATTTTTTCAACTAAGATACTGCCCTTTTTGCAAATAAGAAAAAGTAGGTGATGTTCTCTCATTTGCTGGGTTCATCAGGTACACTGGTGAAAATGAATGCATTCTAACATAACACCTGCACTAAATCTCAGCTTATTAAAGCTTAGGGTATTCAGCATTTGTTTAAAATTTCAGAGTGGAGGTTTTGGTTTGTAGTAATATTGACTTGTCTTGTACCAACACACATTTCTATTATTTTGAAACCCACATTTTAATCAGTGAGTCTTGAAGATAATATTTAGTGCAGGGCCGTTCTATAATACATTTGTTTTCACTGGTGTACCTAATAAACAGGCAAGAGAGTGTATATCAATATCCATTATAAGTCATTATCTATTGTTTTGGACTGATGGTTGCAGAAAACAAGATCTCTCCCAGGGTTTGAAAATAACTGTTAATTGCAGTCGTAGCTATTGTTGAATCAATACCTAAAACTTGAGAGATGTTTTATTCATCTTACCCCCAAATTGAACTGCAGTCCTTTTCTCTCTCTCCACCCAGGATGCTCATTCAGGAGGAAACAGCACTAGTTTGAACAGACATGTTTGGACACACTTGAGGTGGGAGACTAAGAACTTGACGGACATCAAGCGACACTGCCACAGAACTGAGGATGACGAAATGGAAATACGAATCACGTCATGAGGGGTCATCTATGGAATATGCAGAGAAATTTATGGCCTTGTTAAGACCCTACCTACACCTTAAATCCATGAGTTCTTCTAAAAAAATAAACTTGGGGGTTTTTGATGAAATAATCTTGCATGTTTCTCATCCAGTTTCTTTCTCTTTGTATTTCTAGAAGGCTCTTTGGTGTCATCTAGACATCTGTTTTAAAACTTTGGATGGTAAAGATCTTTTTTTTTAATCATGTGTTTGCGTTACTCTTCATTGATTAAGCACACATTTACAGGAAGGGGAGGGTCAAAGATTAAACTCTGCTGCACAGCATTGATTTCCTGCTCTTTGTAAACACTTGACCAGCTCCAGGAACAGGAGACACACTGTGGCTGAAAATACAAATTACATCTAAGAAAGTTTTTTTTTTTTTTTTTTTTTAAACCCATGTAATAACAGCACTCTGCATAATTGAGTATTGATTGATGTATACAGTATATCTGTAGTAAATACCATGGTGAAGTCATTATAGTAAATAAGGTGGTCAGTGACGTCACCAGTGTTGGATCTGAAGCCAGTGATCAGGTCGGTGCAGGGGCCGCTCTCAGGCTGAATGAAGATCAATTTGGGGAAAATCCTTGTTAGCCCCGTCTCTTAACACAAACACAGAAGGATGCGACACTAAATTACCTTTTAATGATAAATTTAGTTGAGACTCTGCATGCCCTGCAAAGTTCCTGTGGCAACCGTGCAAGATGAATTCTTGAGAAGCTGCAGGAAATTTCTTTTGAGGAGAGAATAGCATGAGGGAATCAGAATTTATGACAGATCTGTGATTTAGAGTTATTCACAAATTTGTTGAGGTTTGTGGACATGTCAGCTGTTTGCTGCATCTATGTGACAGCGCTGAGTTGTACGCTGAAAAAAGAAATCGCAAGAGGGAGTGATTCAGAGATAATTGACCTGTTGCTATGGTTGCTTTTTCTTTCTTGTATGTTGAACTTTGCTTACCAATAAAACTATCTTAAATAAATTATGAAATATGATTCTGGTGTGCCTTCTGGTTTTTGAATGACTAAAACACAAACATACCAGGTCTTTCACATCCATTAAATGGCTATATTAATTTCTATAGACATATTCAACATTCACGATCATTGCCCCCAAAAAAGGTCACTAATATTTTGTTGGACCGCATTTAGCTTTGATTACAGCACACATTCACTGTGGCATTGTTTCGATAAGCTTCTACAATGTCACCAGATTTATTTCCATCCACTGTTACATTTATTTTTCACCATGATCTTGTATTGATGATGGGAGAGTCTGACCACTGCACAAAGCCTTCTCCAGCACATCCCAAAGATTCTCAATGGGGTTAAGGTCTGGACTCTGTGGTGGCCAATCCATGGGTGAAAATGATGTCTCATGCTCCCTGAACCACTCTTTCACAATTTGAGCCCCATGAATCCTGGCATTGTCAACTTGGAATATGCCCATGCCATCAGGGAAGAAAAAAATCCATTGATGGAATAACCAGGTCATTCAGTATATTCAGGTAGTCAGCTGACCTCATTCTTTGGACACATAATGTTGCTGAACCTAGACCTGACCAACTGCAGCAACCCCAGATCATAGCACTGCCCCCACAGGCTTGTACAGTAGGCACTAGTCATGATGGGTGCATCACTTCATCTGCCTCTCTTCTTACCCTGATGCCCCCATCGCTCTGGAACAGGGTAAATCTGGACTCATCAGACCACGACCTTCTTCCATTGCTCCAGAGTACAATCTTTATGCTCCCTTGCAAATTGAAGCTTTTTTTCCAGTTAGCCTCACTGATTAGTGGTTTTCTTAAGGCTACACAGCTGTTCAGTCCCAATCCCTTGAGTTCCCTTCACATTGAACATGTGGAAATGTTCTTACTTTCACTATTAAACATAGTCCTGAGTTCTACTATTGTTTTTCTTCGATCTGATTTCATCAAACATTTAAGTGATCGCTCATTACATCAGTTGGGGTTCAATAACTTGTTGCCAGCTGAAAGATAATCACCCATGAAGTAATTATCTAATAAGAGGCTCATACCTATTTGCTTAGTTAAATCCATGTGGCAACTTTTTTTTTTTTTTTTTTTTTTTTTTTTGGGCCAGGCAGTGTATTTTGAAATACAATACAGCATTGTCAGTAATTTTATTTTATTTTTTTTCTAATTCAATTGCTCTTTACCAAAGTTGGCTGAAGATTTACAGAATAACTGAAAATCCTACAGTGATCTGCCACAACATTATGATACAATACAATAACACTGGTTTAAAGAAGAGTAAGGAACCGATGCCAAGGATCACTGATGTACATGGGGAACAAAGGTGGAACTGGACCACAGAGCAGTTGAAGATGGTGGTCTGGTCTGATGTATCATGTATTATTTTTGGTGTGTGCGTTACATACATAATATCACATCGTAACGAGACCAGTGTTATTCACTTCACAGGTTGGTGGTTTTAATGTGGCTGAATCCAGCTGCGATGAAAATGAGTTGGAAGTCCACCTGCACAAGCACAGTAACGATGAGCTTATTGCTTTGTTGCTATGCTGTAAGCAGCTAATGTTAGAATCTCTGAAGCTGACCAGCGGACATGTGGCTGTCTTAAGGTCAGTGACTGTTCTGATGTGTGTCTGCTCAGTGTAATTATAGTGGTGGAGCTGACCCGGGGTCTGAACTCTACAGAGATGTGGTGTCAGACGGTGCTGTTGAAGACCTTGTCAAGACTCAGACAGCACATCGTCCAGGACACAGGTGTGAAAATTAACGCTATAGAAGATGTGATTGTTACTGTATGGCCATGTACGAACATCTCAACCAGACATGTCAAACACGAAATCTGATTTAACACCTTATGTCGATGACACTTAGAAACCATTAAGTTTGGCGGTGTCAAAAAACTACTAAACACTAATAATTGTCTGTGTTTTTTTTTGGTTTTTTTTGCTTCTGTATATGGTTGTGTACGACACACCTTGAAAAATAAGAGCTTGTCCTTGTTGCCAATTACCGTATCCTCCAGGCTGAGGGCCTGTTAGGTACGGGGCCCACACGGAGCAGTGGAACAAGAGCAGGCAGGGCAGCGTCTCAGGGACACCTGAGAACAGTTCTGAGAGAAAGGGGACCGACCCCACAAAGAGGCTCAGACAGAAAAGAGCAGTGAGCAGGTCCCTCCTGAAAATGAACAGACACCTGACATCTGTACACAGCTGCAGGGAAGAAAAGACAGAGGGAGGGTACACTTTGTTAATACAGTGAAATACTGCCAAGCCAAGGATTATGAAAGGTGGTGGTTGTGAATGTGAACTGTATAGTATAAAGTATAAAGTTGTATGAAGGGGGTGCTAAAGTGCAATGATTCATCCTCTTTGAGGATGTGCATGAAGCTGATAGACAAACATTATGAAGAATAACATAGAGACTAACATAGAAAATAATAGAGACTGTGTGGAGGTCTAGTTTCCCATAGATTCACTGTCAACCGACACCACAAACTCTATCCTATTTGTATCCTATTCCTGAAACACCCGTAGAGATACCTGAAGAACTGATAGTGAAGGGCAGAAATATCATTCAGAGACATGGCAGTTTTACAGTATTGATCTGAGAATTTTGCATTTTCTTCACAGTATTAAATCTGGAAAAATGACAGCAGTAGAACAAAAAAGAGACGGGTGTTGAAAAAGAAGCAAACTGAAAAACTGGGCAGAAACTGCACGAGAGTACAGGAAAGGTGTGGGTGTGTGTGTATCACACTGCTGATCAAGGTTATCAGAGAATAGAGCCATGCTACAAAGGGAAGACAGGATGACTGGGCCCTCCAACGCAGTGCAGTGATAAAACCATCCTGGTGAGACGGAGTTCATCCGTACACATATGGGCCTCTCTTTGTTGGAGATTCTACTTGCCAAGGACAGAGTCATTACGCATCATTAGTATCCAGTGCACAATTAACAGACCTAAACACTGATGAGCAGGGTCTGGCTGACCCCATGTGTCTCCAAGGCAACAACCTCCAGCAGGGCAGAGCCAGCGTCTGGGCCACTTGTCTGCACCCCCCTGGGAGTCCGCAGTGACAAGCCGTGTCCTGTCGCACACTGACACAGAGCACAGCGCACAGGGCAGATGGCATCTCTGGTACACAGGACAACAACACTCGGTGGTTATGTCAAACACACTGAAGCCACAAGAAAATGTTTTATTAGTCTGAGAACCGTCGGCAGATACAACTTGAGGATGTACACCAGGGACACATCAGCTGATATAAAACTTTAATACTCTTGTACTATTCATCTAGATAGTCTTCCTACTCACTCTTCTGCTGCCTGCATGTCATACACACGTCCAATGATAGCTGGCGCTTATTCCGGCTGTCACTGGGTGAAAGATGGGTTACCGTTACACCCGGGACAGGTCACCAGTCTGTGATGGGGCTAACACAGAAAGACAAACAACCATTCACTCTCACACCCGGACATACGGCCAATTTAAAATCAACCAATTAACCTAACAAGCAAGTCTTTGGATTGTGGGAAAACCCAGACAGGCACACTCTTATTAATTCCCAGTGTGCCCGACTCTCAATTATCCTCATACTTAATACGCCTTTATCTGTGGTGAACAGCATCTTTACCACAACAGAAAATTTCAGTGACTGCACTACAATTGCAACTGACACACGAAACATATTTTAGCTGGACAGAGTTTAAATCGTCAACAAAAAAAAAAAGATATAAATATGATGAAATGTGAGTGTAAGAATGTTTCCCTGATGGGTTACATCACTGAATTTATAGAGGTCAAGTGTGTGTCTGCTCTGCTGGCGCATCTCTCAACATCTCTCAGAGCACTGGCCTCTGAGCCTGAACCTGAGCCAGGAAGACACACACTGCACACACCTCTGCAGGAGCGAGGGTCACTGTGATGGATGTTATACCAGAATGGCCGTGAGCATTAAAGGCCTGGTGACCTGGTAGGAACAATCAGTCATGTCAGTTTGTCAGAGCTTCACATTAATCATTCCCGTGTCTGCGATCATTTGCTGCATTAATTATTCTGAACACGTAGCTTAAATTGGGCATCAAGCAGTGTGAATTTCTTTCCTGCCGCTGAATGTGAAAAACATTTAGGAAGGTTGACGAGTTACTGAGAGGGATCTGAGGTTGTCAAACTGTACCCTCTTCTGGTCACACCCTGCTAACTGCAACTCCACACTCTTACTACATAACAAGGGGAAAAAAGGGAGAAGAGGAAAAAAAAAAGGAGGACTGTTTCTCCTGTGGATCTTATATTTATAAGCAGGAACATTCTTGTTAAGATCGTGAAGCAACGCAGTGTGTTGAGAGAGAGAGTGACAGAGAAAGAGAAATTACTTGGAGGAAGAAAAACAGGGAAACGAGGAACCGTGTAAACACAGGCTGTTCCAGTCACTGAGAATATTTGAGCACACTGCTTGTGTTGGCTAATTGCAGGCTAGCTCCTAATGGAGGAGACAGATAATGTGTTATGGCTGTTGTAAATAGTTTACACGAGGGAGAGGCTCGGAAAATGTAAATATATAATCACAAGCCAGATGCCGCTCTGTATTTTTGGTTAGCCAAGTTATTACCGAGAACATTTACACAGACACGTCAATTGAATTACTTCCTGCCAGAAACATTCTGCTATCCAAAAAAAAGAAAGTATTTGTTGGGAATATTCATGCATATTTCAACCCGTGTTTTACATAAAAACAAGTAGTGCAATTCTGTTTTTGACAGTAATTTATGCAGAATGCAAAAAAGTGGAAATGTCTGAATACCCCATTTAATGACGTTAATAAAGCGCTCATACCAAGTTCAGTTGAGCTCCATTGATACATTTGTTCATTCATCTATTCGTCCATTCACTGTTCATCCATTGTCTATACACGTACACTGTCAATCAAGGTCAGAGAGATCTGGGATCCTTACATGCAGGCATCTGGTATAAGGCAGGGAAAGCACAAACACACTTAGAACAATAGGCAATTTACAGTCTCTAGTCCACCTGACCCACATTCCTCTGCAAAGACAGCCCCACAGCTGCAAACAGACACAGGCAGAAGCACGTCAGCTGAACGCTGACTTGAATATCCAATTTGTAAAATACTAGAGTGATTCCATTTGGAATCACCCAATCAACATTATTTTCTGCGCTCATTAAAAATAAACACTCTGTGTGAACAACGCCGTGATTGCTAATCAACCATTTCACAAATAAATACCTGCGCATGAGTGAGAGTGCGTTTGTGACTCCCCAAGCTCAGCATCCTTTCTAGTCTGTGTGAGGAAACTCCCCTCGAACGCAGACACAGGCGGTTGCTATAGAAACCAGCATCACATTTAAGGCAAATAGCTGGGGAGGTGTGGAAGGAAGCCGCGGGAGGGGGGTGGGTAAAAGCACCGAGTTCAAACCAATCTAAAATTCGTAATCCTGTCTAAGTACTGTATGTGCGTTTGTGTGTATGCTTATGCACGTACCACAGTGTCTGCCCTATGAGTGCGTAAGTGTGATAAGGAGAAGAAGATATAGCAGGAAAAAGTTGGAAGAGGGCAGATGAAATTAAATTGAAGGAAGAAACTTGTAGTGCTGGTGGGCTACTGGGACTGAGGACAGGGTTTGGGTGGGAGGGGAAGAAGAAAAACGGGACAGAGGCAAAGAACTGTGTGCAACTTTCAGCCTCTTCTCATCCCTTTGATGGCTGCTGAATAGGCGCCTCAAGTTTTAATGCTGGCTAACACCTGCTAGTGGACACAGACATGTACACACATTAAAAACTAGAGCTAGAGTACCGATGTCAAGAGACAACCGCTGAGAGGGGGCCGAATACTAAAACTTTTACAAATAATAGTCCCACCTAGACACCGAGGACAAGTTGAGAAAGTCGGCTGGCATGCTATTGACCATTCCTGGGCTTTAATTGGCTGTCTCTTCCTTCAGCCTGTACACATCCTCTGCCAAAGGGCCCCAGTCCCCAGCCTGAGAACTGTCTCATACAAGGGCCTGGGCCTGGTAAGTAAAAACATACAAAAAGGGAAAGAGTAAGTTTGACATTAAACGTATGAGTGGCACTGGGCCCTGGCTGTGAATATGCAGACAAGTTAAAGGTAGGCCAGTTACGTCAGTGGAAGCCCTGTCAGGGGAGGAAGCAAAGCACAAGTCCCCCGTGGCATCATTAAAAACCCCATTGTCTCTCCCTTCATCCCGATTCAAATGAAAAGCCAGAAAAATAGGTCAATCAGCAACCTCTGCTCTCACACCCCCCTACTCCCTCTTTCACACACACACACACACACACACACACACACACACACACACACACACACACACACAGGCAGGCACGTCCCCTGTACGCAGCCTGAGGGGAGTGTGGGCGGCCGGCGTTGCCATGGAACCAATATTGTACGAGTCCGCTTCTGTGGTGACAATGGTATGGCCTTGCCTCACTGCTTCTACCTGCACAAGAACCTGAACAATGATCAGCAAGGTTTACCAACACGCACACATCATTTTAACTTTTTCACCTCATTAAATGAGTGTTTCGCTCATTACGGTAAAAGAAGGACAATGAATGTAGCTAGGTACAGCAGCCAGCTCCCTAGAGATCATATGAGTGGAACTTCCACTATACTGGCTCCTTCTAGGAACCATCGTCTCCTTTAATTAATTTCATGTCTGGAAGTATATGTACAGTATACATTAGTGTATAAATTTCAGTTTGGGTAGAGGCCAGCCTTCTTAGGTCTTGGCATTAAAAGGACATAAATAATTTATAAATTAAAAAAATAAAAGCACTTAAGGAGAGTGTTAGGTTTTAATGGGTAGGAAGCTGCCTCCACACTAATCTAAAGCTTCAATGGATCAGGTAGACTTTTAAGAGCAAGTAATCTGATGTGTTACACCAAGAAAAGCACAGATTACTCATTTAAAAACTTTATTTCTAAAACTGAATCTGTGTTACTGAACCCAGTGATCTAGTTAGAGCTATAATGGGCACAGCATGAACAAAGCTAACTGAAGAAAGAAAGCCTGAAAGCATATGGCTATAAACTCCTTAGTCTTTTATGTTGTGCATCTAAATGAAGACGGAGGGATGGTGATCCACAACTTACTTTGCCCAAGTGGAGAAGAACAAAAGGGCTGTGTGTGCAGTTTATATGTACCATGGTGGTTCTTCCTGCTGTGGAGCATCATGTCTGCCAGAATACAACCAATAAAAAAGAGAAAGTCCTCCCTTGGCTGTGTTGCTTGATATTTACTCTGTGTGGGGCAAACATGCACATGAAAGAATGTGTTTATTCCACTCAGGATCGATAATTTTTATCATCAAAGATGACTGAAATTTTTTTACAGTCTGGTCGGATCAGACCAGCTTGATCCGACTGAGGTGGTTACGTGAGGCATTTATGATTGGGCTATTATTCTGTTTCATTATGCGAAACGAAATATCTCTACATGTAATTGGAAATCAACCAGAGCCATTTTGTTGTAAACAAAGACAACTCAACAGTGTTTAGATTACATGCATGACTATGCCCCTGTTACTTTTCCCAACAGAGTTTCCATTGCAACTTTCCGCCACATAACAATTGTGGTTGGGGAAGATGGTCTGACCTCCAGGCTAACTCTGAATATTAGATGTATACTAGCGTAAACGCAGCAATTATGAGACAAGAGGTGAGTGCCTGTTTTCTTTTGTTCGCGTGCATGTGTATGTGACTTGACAATCCTATGGTGGTGTTTTGAGGGTTAAGTGTTATCAGTTGTGTGAATTGCAGTCTTGCCCAGCTTCTCCCCTTGCGATTACAGTATTTCTCCTTTTATCATCACCACGGCAACATCACTTCCCTGCTCATAAAGCGGCTTCCCCTGGCCTGCTTGGGCACGCACACATGCATTCATAAGTGCGAATTCAAAAGCTGCACCTACTCTCTTGTATACATCCAGAAATACACATACACTCACCCACATATACTGACCAGCATGTGTAGGTATCTCCTGCTCTGGTTGTCAGGGAAACACCAGCACTAAGCACAGGAATGAAGGGCTCGTGGATATCCACCTCCTGGTGAACCATGGTCTGCAGGGTCACCGGATTTGTTCTTCTGTCATGAAAAAAAAAACGAGGGAGAGTGGCACGACATGTGTGTGCTGTCAACCTAATGAAGACTATTTTATGTTCAGTAAGAAGAAGCTTCCAATACTGGTTGACACAGTGAAGCTAGAAACAAGAAATGTGGTCAGGCTGACCACCTGCAGTCGTTTGTTGGCCTCTTCTTCAACTTACAAAGCAACATGTCATGCCTCTTTACAAGGATGTGGGAATAGGTTGCTGTCTATAGTCCTCATGACGCAGACGGTCTCTACAATGCACATGGAACTGCAGGGCATCCACAGTTTAGTGGAATCAGTGGATCATAATAAAATTGCATTTGATATATGAGCTACATACTATCTTGGGACATGGTTTTATTTATCTGGATGCCCTGCTACACACAGGATACATGATGAGTGGGGTAAGAGAGTAATAAACCCCACACTGAGATGATTTAAAATTAAATTATATTATATTATTATAATTTAAATAATTCTTTCAGGATGACAAACCAAAGCAGCCAAACTAAATGTATGTTTTCCTTCACAGGACAGTCATTGCGAATCAGTTTCTGCTAAGAAGTAGCTGGCTATGAACACAAAACATCATTAGTACACATAAAAAATACTAAAATACATCGATCAGGCTTAACATTATGACCACCTGCCTAATATTGCGTAAGTATCCCCTGTGCCCCCAAAACAGTCGTGACTCCTGTGTTGTCTGGCAACAGAATGTTGTTAGTGGGGGCCTTTGGGTCCTATGGGTTGAGGGGAGGGTCCTCTGTGGATCATCCCACAGACACTTGATCAGTCTGGGATCTAGTGAATTTGGAGGCCAGGTCAACACCTTGTGCTGTTTTTCATGTTTTTTTTTGAGTTGTTCCTAAACTGTTTTTGTATGTCTGCCTGTGTCAGGCTGCATCCTGCTGGGGATGGCTGCTGCCATCAAGGAGTGTCATTGCTATGGGGTGGGGGTGCCTGGTCTGGTCTAGGTGGGTGGTACATGTCTAAGTAACATCCACATGAATGAATGCCAGGTCTGAAAGTTTCCCAGCAGAACACTGAATTGTCACACGATGGTCAATGTTATTTACTTCTCCTGTGGTCATAATGTTGTGGCTAATCTAATGTAACATTCAAGTTTGAGCAGTCATATTCTTCCACTGTCCATGTTTACAAAATGATTAAGCATTATAACAAGTACTTCAATCAAATCTTTACAGTATAATTCTTATGCTGAGCATAATGATGGATAGTGAGATGTGAAATAGGAAATAGGAAGTAGGAAGTAAGTAACAAATCTTGTCTAGACACATTAGCTTTATTAGCTTTGTCAACATTCTCATTGTCTGGATGTATATCTGATGCTCCGATTCAAAGTGATTTGTTATTTTTTAAATGGCATGCATTTATATAGGGCTCTCATCCAAAGTGTTCTACAAGGAGCCTCTCACTCACCCATTGGCAACAAACCTATGGCAACGAGCCACAATGCAATGCACTAATCAAGGCGTTAACGCCATTTTAGTATCAGTGTATTACTCTTGTGGACAGGAGTCTTGGATTGAACTGCCAACTTTGTTATTAGTGAGCAACCTGCCTCACCTGCTGAGCTACAGTTATCAATTACTCCTCCTTTTGGAAAGCGATCAGATGGACTGGTTTTATAATAAATGGCTTAAAGTCTGAAAAACAGGGGTTTTATTCATTCTGTTAATGAGTTATTTCTGGTGACTCATTCATGGCAATTTCTTTCTTTTGCTTTTAGTAAAATGTACATGAGTAATAAAATGTTCTTGGAGACACATTTTCATTATTTTCGACTGGATTCGACTGGAATAAGGATAAAAACATAACCCAATTTCCATTTCCTCTGAATTGCTTCCCTTGGCTCAGACAGCAATCCTATAAGAGCAAATGGGTTTCCTGAAAAAATGGAGAGGGACTGAGAGACCTGTGGAGAGAGAAACCAACTGAGCTACAGACATTAGCCTGGCCCTAAAATTATAGAACACAATCATGAAAATTCACATAGCCTGTGAGAGATGATGAAAGCCCCGGGGGCAGCAGAGCCTGCCAGTAAATAACACAGATAACAAGCTCATCACATCTGGTTATGTGTGCTGTGCCCTGGGCAGAGCACTGCCGCAGGCTGCATCTGGCTTTCACACCTCTGTTATTCTGTTTTATATTTTCACTCTGGGCTAAACACACTACGGGCTGGGTTAAGATGAATCCTGAAAAAACAACAATCAATTTCCTATGTCAAGGAGAGATTGTGTGAATACCGTGACTGCGCCATTATAGTTAAATGATTTCACACACCAATGAGAAGCCACAAGAATAGTGTGTGGTCACCTTTGGGAAACGCATTGGTGTGAACCAACTAGAAGGTGTTTAATTTAAATAGCTTTGGCTGCCATCAACAATTACCATAAAAAACAGTAAGAAGACCCATAAATAGGGTACATGCTCAACAAAGAGTATAAACTATTAGGATCTCAGTAAACCGGTATGTGTGTAGTACAGTTAGAAAACAAACTTCTATTTCCATGGCTCTCTGTTAAGAGTCTTATTCATTGCAAAACTTTACTCCTCACTGACAATTTCCTAGGCCTGGTATGTCTAGATTATAAAACTCACGGACTCAAGGATTACAACCAATTAGAATACAGATATCTCGCAAGCAATATGCGAATCCCAAATCAAACAATCTTGTGTTGTAAAATGCATCTCCTACAGGCAAGAAACACCGACCGCAATCTGAATTACAGAAAAATGAAAAATACGACAGCATGAATGAAATAGTGACCTCAAACGTTGTCACCGTTCTTATTTTCATCACAAATAAATTAAAGCGATAGCCAGATTACTGTACGCTGCATGCTATTTTATAATTGATTCTCTCCAAGTGCAATTAAACTCATCAAAATTCATTCATATGTTTTCCTATCAGGAATACTTTATTCTCAGTTAAGTCAGAAATCATGTTTTCGTTTATGATAAATGTAGTGACAACACCAGGATACCGTTTCAGCTGTACTTGGATGGCTTAGCATGATTTGCTGGATTAAAATGAGTTTATGATACCCAGATGTTTGGCAAAGTTAAGCCACGCAGAAACACACACTTACCACCCAAATGTACAACACATGTCTATACTTTCCCCAGAGTCCCATGTTTATTTCAAGTTGCAGGTGCCAGTATGGAAGACTGAGAAAGGAGAAAAAATAAATTACCTGCTTCATTGAGATGTAATGACTTGATGGAGGTTTTGGCCCTGAATGTTTCCAGTCTGGATAATTTCATTAAGTTAGACACATGGTTTCTGACAGACACAGATACACATCTACCCACACACGCACCAGCAAATACACAATCTTTTTTAAACACCATTTGAGTGTTAGCTACATTTACACACAATGAAAATCATTAAGTCCAACTTCCATGATCATGATTAAAAAGTTGTGAATGATGTTGAACTCTGTTCCTTGTACTTCTTGAATACCAAAACTTGTAGTTAACTCATTACAGTGTGTACTGATCCTACTCTGAAGTTATTTACAAGGACAAATTTCCATTGTGTTGAGACGGAAAACATATTATGAGAGATTTTTATGGCTTTGGGTAGATAACATGGACACTGCTTTGTTACTCACCACTCTCCTCTCAGGCTACAGTGTTTATGGGCTGTTTTTTGTCAGCCTTTGGCCAGCTAAAGGAAGCAGTAACCTTGAATTTGCCATTTTGTTTCGGTTTATCACAATGTATTTAACAACATCTCATTTGTGCTGTAGATTAGCCGTGCTGTAGCTCGCTAGTTTTGTAATTATTTATAAAATTGTACAATTTAGCTTAAGTTTACGAGACAGCAAATTCATAATCTAGCTAGCATAAACCTTCCACTGTTTCATCGCCTACGTAAACTCAAAAACAATATGACGAACTTATTGAACTTGGCCCTGTTGATCAACTGACTCCGAGCGTCTACAAATCGCTGTCAAAGTTTGTCTCCAAATATCGCGAGAAGATGGCTGCGTGGTGTCAGTGACGTAGGTTGGCAACCAAGATGGCAACCCAAATAATGTAAATATTCTTCTGCGTTGGTTCAAAAATAAGTTTTTATTGTCTTCTTACAGTGAAAAATGCGTTACTGACAAAATATGTAAGAACAACAAAAAGAATGCCTGAAGCAGTGGTATTTGGTGTATTGCGGAGATGCACAAAATGACCGAATAAAGATGAAATTATACCGCATTTATTTGAGTAGAGGATATTTTGGCATTGCACAAAATCCCCCTCCGGCAAGGCAGAATAGCTTAAAACAATACAAATTAAAAACTTGAACTCAGAAAACATGGAAGCTGTAATGTTATAGATATATACTTTATTGATTCTCTCTGATAAAATAAAATTACAAAATAATTTCAACCTCAAACGGCACTTTCCTTGTTCATAATTATTTAACGTATTGATAATACATATATCATAAATGTCATGACGAATGAGAAGAATACTATAGTTTAATAATGTAAGATATCAGCTATAACTGTGTTTAATCGTAATGTAGAAAAGACTAAGCAATACAAAGCTAGATTTCGTTAACAGCATACTGTACAATATTCCAAGCGTATGTAATTCAGTATTCCGGCCACAGCGTGTCGCTATAAGATAGTTTTCAATATTGTCTCCAATGCAAGAGTAGGCTTGTCTCTTGCTTTTTTTCTCATCATACCTTTATAATTCCTCTCAGATAAATCGTAATCTGTCTGTGTTTTATTTATCTCATGAACAGCTGTTCCTTCATGGCCATTTATCCTTTGTAAGGTATATTTGTGTTCCCTTGTGTTCATCCGTAGTCCACCTTCATCTGTTTTAGAGCAGTCCATGTATAGCAGTGTAAAAAGTCCATGCCCAGATGTTCACAGTTATTCCCTCAGAAATATTGTCAAGATATCTGCAACGCCTCCTGCTATCTTTTGTCCCCAGTGACAGCAGCGTTCCCTGCCTCTTATTGAAGTCCATTTAAGAGAGAGCACTTTGGTTGTTGAGGTGTGTGTACGTCTGTGTGCGTGTGTGTGTGTGTGTGTGTGTGTCTGTTCCTGTGTCTGCATGGCAGTTTAAGTGATCGAGCAAGCGAGAGTGTTTTGAGTGTATTTCTTTACACAGAATACATTCATGTTAACAGTGAGCTGTTTTGGGACTGCAAGCTTTAAAAAGAATGGCAAGTAAGTAAGGTTATCTTGCCAGCATGAATGGTCATGGGCAGAACCATGCACGGAAAAAATATCAATTATGTCAACTCATAATGACACAGGATTTTTAAAAAGTCAATTAAAACACAAATGTTATTAAAAGCAATATTTCAGTAATTCTAAGCACAACTTTTTTTTTTTCTTCAGAGAATAAAAGCAAATAAGAGATACTACAGATACAGATTCATCAAGTAAAAGAATAAACATTTATAATTGTTGTTGTAGAAAGTTTTGATTATATGTCTGACCTCTGGGTTGACTGATTCAACTTAATAACATAAAATGAGAATTTGCACAAAATGTGAAGCACTAAGTTTGTGCAAAGCGCCGACTTGATCGGTGCTTTTTAGAAATATAATCTTCAAAGTTAATCAACCAATTGAAATGGCAGTTTGATAATTGTTTGTCTCACGATCTAACCTTTTCACTAACAACCACCCCACTATTAATGCACTTGAACTATTAATTGTCCATTTTCTGCTTTTGTCATATAAAACGTTCACAAAAATGAAACAAAGTCTCATTTCAGGACAAGTACACTTAAACATCAGTTCAGTCCAATTCCGTAAATGCAGTAATAAAGTCCTGCTGTAGTTGTGTTAGGTCATTTTACCATCAGCTACTGTCTTCATCATGATGTCTCATGTCCTTCAGTATCACATCAGCTTATTTCAGCTTGATCTATAATTTGTGTAGTTCAGTGAACGGTTACAGCTCTCCCATCTGAGTATTTAAAATGTCACAACTACACATTGTAAGTCTAAACTACTGCATTAGCTCACACCCACAAAACATATGTCGTTTAGATGCATTTTTACAGTGTGTCATTGCTTGGCAGTGCTATATGGAGATTGACAGTGCATCAAGTGCTTGGCAGTATAGGCTTTAGTATTATCTTGTGGGCTAGTGCATTAATTTTTATTTGTGTGTACATAGGGTCTGCATTGTGAGAGATTGTGTATTTCTGTTTGTGTTGTGTTGTGTTGTACTGCGTGGATGATGTGTGGATATAATTTGTGTGTGTGTATGTATGTGTGCGGTGCATGCCGCCGTTTTTTTTTCTTTTTCTCATGGTCGTATTGATCGAACCTTCTTTTAAAGGGATGCTCGTTAACACACAATTAGCATTCAGATAGAAAATACATCATAAGGATAAAAAGTCATGGTCATTAATTCCTGATGAAGGAAGTGAGAGATTTGGAGACAGGGAAGGAACGAGGGAGAGAAAGAGAAGATAGAGAGATAAAGAGAATAAAAGGCCTTTTCAATAATTGGAGTGGATTCCATTTAGGAGTTCATATAATTATTCCTCGTTATTTCTCCTCCTCTCTCCTTCCCCCTCCTCCTTCTCTCAACCTCCATTTCTCATCCTCTTGACGCCCTTCCACCCCCTCACACTTTTTAGAGTCTCCATTTTATCTCCATTTTTCTTATCCTTCCTTAGTCAAGGAAAGCGCCCCAAAGTCCCTAACATGTCTCATCACTCATACTGGCCCTCCATCTTAATCCCATTATTTCTCCTCATAGTCCCGTCTTCATCCTTCCCTCATGGAGCGTTAGTTTCAGAGGATCACCGCACATTTCTCTCGTCCTCCCTCCTTTCTCTCCTTTAGTCTGAAGTGAAAGGACTAGCACAGCCCCCCCCTCCTCTCTCACTGTTTTGTTCTCATATCTGTTCTTTCCTAGGCCTCGGAGCTGTCCTCAGCAGCTAGAGGTGCAGGTATTAGGTGTGGAATTAGCCTCCAGGCTCCCCTCTGGACTCAGGGGTGGGGGCGACAGAGGGGACTCCAAGGCCAATGTAGAGACCTGTGCTGAGGGTGGAGCAGGAGGTGTGACCTGGATAGGAGAAACTGAAGCTGGCGCAGTGGATAAAGAAGCAGCTGGGGACAGTGGGACCACAGCACCTCCACTTCCTCCTCCTCCTCCTCTACCATCCCTTGCATCCCTCTCTCGGAGCAGGTGAACCAGGGCGGCATGCTGGGCACTGAGGGTTGCAGAGAGGTGTGCAGGCAGGGCGTTGAAGCCAGCGGTGAGCTGCTCCACCCGCTGCTCCAGTGACAGCATTTGGCGCTCCAAATCCTCACTGCGATCGTTTAGCTCCGACATGAGCTCATACATGACACTCTGCATCTATGGGAGGAGAGAGAGAGGAGAGGAGAGAGGGGGATGACTCAGTGCACACAGAGTACTTTGAACAAAGGAGACAGATTGCAAATACATAAACAGTGTATTATGTTGTTTTATTAAAGTCTGTTTTAAAACATCTTAGGGATTGAATAAGAATAGACAGTATTACAGGTAAAAGAGTGTGTAAGACACAGCAAAATTAAAATGTGTCCTAGAGAGAGTTTATATTGGACCAGAGGAGAGCCTGAGTATTATAGCATTGTGAAGAAAGAGTAAGAGAGAGGAGCGAACGAAACGAAGGCAACAGAGTGTCCCTGCCTTGCACATCATGGTCTCTGTAACCATGGTAAATGCACAAGTGGCCAATTGAGATAGAGTCATTGAGATGGCATAATTGCAAAATATTTGGTGCTAAAGGCAGAGCTCTTCGGAAAGACACTCACACACACCCGCACTCAATCTTTGTCTCTCTCCTATTCAAGTCTGAATCTCACTCACTCTCCTCTGTGTGTGTGTGTGTCTCTCTCCTTCACAATCACACACACACACACACACACACACACGTGTGCGCTCACATTCTCACTCAAACACCCACACAGTAACAGAAAAACATGAGCACTCCCCTCCCTCCTCTCATTTCCTCCTCGCTCTCTCACTCAGTCATCCCTGTTTTAACACTTGTTCTGGTTGCTAGGAGACACAAAGCCACAGAAATGGGCAGGTCAGCGTGGAAACAGAGGAATGCTGTGGGATACTTTTTGGGGCAGAGGCGCGTTAGGTTTGAGTTCCTAACCTGTACACATGAATCAACATCAACAGTGTGCCAAGCGCGTACGCGTATGTGTCTCACCTTCGAGAGGTCCACTAGTGTGTTGGCCTGATCGCTGAGTTTCCTCTGCTCCATTTTCACACTGCGTAATCTGCAAACAGATAAAACACACAAACACGCGCACAGAGTTGAAGCCCAGCAAATACGCCGTGGTCTGTCCAGAGAGTTAATCCCCTCCGGGTCCAGACAGCAATACTCTGGAGCGGTCACCTTGCCTAGTTCAGCTTCATTTCTACCTGCAGTGTGTTCCTAGATTTAAATGCACAAACACAGCCTGCACACAGTGAGCTCTGAAAAACTGTACTTTTGTCAGAAAGGTGAGAATATTTATATTTATATATGCGTATATAAACTGCAGGAATACATGGAGTGAAAGTGTGTTCATTAAGAAAACATTAGGGGAATAAGGCCTACAGAATTAAATGAACAGGAATGGGAATTAGATAAACATAATAAATCGTCTTACTTCAGTCCAATTAAATCTAGAACTTGTACAACTTTAAAAACGTATTAATTGTTGAACTATTGGTCCAATATGTGTTTCTTCTGTTATAATTAAGGCTGCACCTCGAGAATGAACTTGTCTTCCTGTTACACTAACAAGTCTGAACCAGAAAATCTATCCATAGCCACATAAAGCCATCTTGTTACTGTCTTCACAGTAACAAGATGGCCTCTCCTCCACAGTCCACATGCGTCAGGATTAGCCCTCTCTATGCTACAATTAAAAGCGTCTTAGGTCTCTTGACACTAGCTGTTGGAAAGTACTTGTTAATATTCTTGGATCTTGACTGGGCAGTCAAAAATCAAAGGGGAAAGAACATAAAGAGACACTTCATTTAGAAGAAGCACACAGGATATTCAGAAAGTTTTTACAATACATAAACAAAGCTATGGGTGAAATAAATTATTAAGTTTGATTAAGTTCTGCTCCACAGTGGTCTTTGGTGGATGATCAGAGTGTCTCTAATAGTACACAATGAACTGATTGCCCTGTCCCACAACTGTATTTGTCTGGACTGAACCTGTCCTTTAGCAGATGATGAATGATGTGCAGGGAATCGTGCGTTTTATCTGATTTCAAATGCTTCATCTTCAGCAGTAAAGTTGTACGCATGCGGTTTGTCTGCATGCATGTGGGCGTGTGCGTGTGATGTGTGTCCTCACTGATGTATGGCCTGGAGGAACTTCCGCTGGTGTTTGCGGACTCTGGAGTGGTCGATCTTCTTCATCAGCTTGGTGTGTTTGTAGATGAGCCAGGTCTCCCGTAGCACGTTAGCCGCTGCATTCTTTATCTGCTCCCAGACAATAAACACACATATCCATGCATATTGTTAGCAACAGGTAGCCCCTGGCAACTGAAGCAGGCAACAGGTTTGCCCTGCTCGGTTTCTCTTTTCTCTCCTTTCTCTATTGTCTCTATGCAAAGAAAAAAAATAAACCATCATTCTCTTCTTAGAGGCTGCCCTCATTCTCTCTGTCTCTCTCTACATATACTGGCGTGCTTGCCAATGCTTTTCTTGTGTGCAACAGCTCTATCCTTAGGGAGATTGGCAACGAGAACCAACAGGAGTCCCCCCCTCACACACACTGTTGGTCTGTCTACATGCTACATTATATCTTAGACTCACTCAGATGGGCCCACATTATCTTGGCTGGATGAAATAATTCAGCACAGTAACATCTCAGTTCATTAAAACCAGTGATCTTCTATTTAATTATGACAACAACTGAAGGAAACAATGGTCGCTGAGTTGCTGCTCTTAAACTAGCTGTCAAAGACATTCCTCTTCTCTGCAGAGCAGTAACATTAGAGGAATGTAGAGCCTATATAATTACACACGCTTGTGGAAAGCCAGTGCAAGATGAGTATTTTGTTCAATTTCACATGGCCAGACATAAGCTTCAGCGGCTTTTAGTTTGAGCTATCTGAATATTAGATTACTGCGTGATTACTGTTAATAAAATATTGATTCAAAATGTCAACGCAGGCTTTAGGTCAGTTTTGGTGGGCAGGGATCATTATTCTTTTGCATAAATTTGTATCCATATTTGCTCCTATATGTTTCATGTATTGTATATCTCTATAGGTTGCTATGTAATTACAACACAGGGGTCTGACACCCAGTGAAATACGCGAGGGAGGACACCATAGAGAAGGGAGAAGGGAGACGGCAGAGAGAATCTGTAAGGACATAAATTGAATGAGAGACTTCAAAGAGATGCTGAGCACCGAACAAAGAACAATTATACCCCCGTCTGAGGAGCACAAAAGACCCCGGCAGCTTGGCTAATCAGCACCCATCCACCGCAGTCAAGGACTGCTCACTCACATACACGCCTACACATACACACATGCAGACGTACACACACTATTGGCTACAGATGAAGAGAGTAGGAGGCCGTGGGCCTTGCAGATGTGTTTTCAATGACACAGAGGAAGTCAAACCAAAACGAGCTAATCTAACATACTACAGATAAAACATAAGGCCCATGTCATTCATTTAATTCTTCATGTTACAAGTCAATATTAATGACAGCATTACAAATGTATACATTTTTTTCCTTTAAACAGATTGTTTACTGTTAAAATTCTCAAATGACGTATGTAAGACATATATTTGTGTAAATGTGCATGCCATGACATGACGTGGATATAAATGTAAAACGTTCTATTTTTGAGAGCCTCATCTTTCAGGGTGTATCACTAGGATTACACAACTTCCATCCATGAAGCAAAGACAGGCTCTGACGGGGCTGCAAAGATCACCAAAAGGCATCACAGCCAAAAGGCATCACAGCCATGACACGTTGTCAGTGAGCCTACAGCACAGATGTCGTGACATCAATGGCTTTATGGTAGAATTGGATTTTTTAAGAATTTAACATAAAATGTAAAAACCGCAAACACTGTTGGAAAAGTTACAAGCAACCGTGTGTAAATGATGCTCTGTAATGAGCTGATTTAACTGGATTACGTTTGAACAAAACACGGTTTGTCTAGTTTTAATCACAGACCAGATTACTGACGAGCACATTCAATACTTTTCATATCCACGGGCCCGCCGGTAAACTGATATGTCAGATCCCGTTTATCAGCTGATTAATCACTGCAGGGTGAGTGAAAGATGATGAATGACGGCATGTCGTTTCTGCCTGGATGGCTCCCTGCGTAAGTTTTCACACAAACTTCCAACACCTGTCCAGTGTCCTACTGCTCCAGGCCCTTTCATTTAGATGATGGTAAAGCATCCACCGTCATTTAAATACTGGAAACAGCTCCATGGGCAAATAACAGTGACTGACACCAGGATGTTTGTATTTCTTCAAAATACACCCTCATGCTCTGTATTTTATTTCATCTTCCTATGAATTAATGTAGAAATACGGCAACGCCATTAAAAAACATTCTCAGAGAGTGGACCAGTAATGGTATACCCCATGATAAACCAAACAACACCACCAGCAGAAGCCATTCCTGGACCATATGGCCTGTACTTGGGCAGCCATGTTGGGAGCATATGGTTGGTTTGGGTCAAAGATCTGTTCTGGCTGCTCCCCTACATAGCACACCTTATGGCAGGTACATGTGAAATCTGTTAAGGCAAGGAGTTCCCACATCTCAGCATGTTACGCAGCTGATGACATATTGCAGAGAATGAATCAATCAGGAATGTTTTAAAGATGTCATTACAGGCAGCACTTGTAACAGCAATTTAATTACATTCTTTAAACAAGCATGGACTTGAATATATAAAAAGTATTACCATAAAAGAAAATTGGGGCTTTCACGTTTAATTAGTTCTTTAGACAGAAAAAAATCTGGAGTGTTTTTCCTTTTCATTTCTGTAGTGATGGAGGCGTCACCGGAGGAAAAGGGCGCTTGAACCTTCAAACCTAGGAAAGCCTTAATGACCTGTACATGCAATTAGTAATTAGGTGCTATGGTGCTAGAAACACAATGCTGTTTTCTTGGGCAACAGAAAAGCATAAACAAACCGGCCAATTACCCTGGCAACAACCTCGTCCATGTGCCACAGTGACACGTTGCCTCACCTTCTCTGACCTTCGCTTCAAAGACATGGTGACAAAAGGAAGAGACAAGTCTCACACTCGTAGGCAAACACACAAACATGGCAACACATCCACGTACAAATACACAATCAGTGCATGTACTGTATCTCAGCACCTGAAAAGATCAAAAGCAGAGGGACACACTTCCAATTAAAGGTGGAGCAAATGAATAAAATCTCACAGAGCATCAAATTACAATTAAAAACAGAATTGAATCCCGTTGGTGGTTTTACACACGTTCAATCAGCTGAATTCTAGCCATTCTAACATTAAAAGGAAGTGTGCACACATGGCACAAATTGAAAAACAGTTGAGATGTATAAATGCCTTTATCAAGCGTCGGATGAATTTTTTTTTTGTCACTGTCACTTTACGTCTACACAAATAACGATCTATCTGGCTTATTCGCGAATCAGGAGGCGCCTGACGAAAGAGTTATTTTTACTGTGTGGAGTGGAAACTAGCTTAGTAGAAATCTTCTGGGGTTAGATTGCTCCCATTTGACTACCGGTGTAAACATTGGAAGGCATGGCAGTACCTCCTCCTTGGCCAGAGCCCATAGTGCACTCTGAATATTCAGAGAGGGTGAAGCTCTGAAAAAATGCCGCAGGGACGTCTAAAAGGGCTCTGATTTACCAAGGGTTGAGCGTGGAGGCGGAGTACGCATCCGGTCTGCAAAGTTATAGAAAGACTTAACATCTCCAACTTTGTAACAAAATCTAAAAAGCTTGAAATTTAAGTTGTGACCCCAGAAACAGACACTGTCAGCCAGATTCACACGGTCAGCTGGCTTAACGCTTCAATGAGTGCCATTTAATTGACACAGTAGTGCCATCAAAAGGAAGGAGATGCCACTCCACTGACTTAGCGTCTGCTCTAAGCGTGTCCTGCTTTTTTCAGAGCTGAGTGTACTCCGTGAATGTTCAGGGTGATAGAGTACTCTGGCCAGATGGACTTCCAGCAGTGCTCTGAATGAACCAATACTTCAGCCTGGTACTGCACTGAGCTACTACAAGCAGGATGCCAGACTTTAATGCACCTTTAACACCCAGCATCAAGAAAACCTGACTTCAAACATGAGCCCTTCACACTCCACACACATGGCCAACTTAGACACTGTGTTAACTGTAATTTAATTAACATTCGTTAATCCTATCAAAGGGAGAGACTTCACTTCACTGAACCCTGCATGAAAATTAACCCTGTGCACTGAAGTTTGAATTACATTTTAAAGCACGACATCCTCCCTGATAAGGTTATTAGATCCTCTGCACCCTATCTGCATTGCACAAGATTATAAGATTTCAACTTCCTTCCTGACGGCCGCTTCAAAAAAATCTGATCTGAAGATGAAAGCAAAGAACACAGGAGATGCAATGTAAAAATATTTTGAAGTGCGTGTCAAAAAAG
Source organism: Chelon labrosus (assembly GCF_963514085.1). NCBI lineage: Eukaryota > Metazoa > Chordata > Actinopteri > Mugiliformes > Mugilidae > Chelon > Chelon labrosus. Next base: position 10,252,686 of record NC_140345.1, read on the forward strand.
TACCACATTTCCACTAAAGACGAACCGTTGGGTAGATAGATGTCTAAGGAAAAGTTCACTGTGTGGTGTCAACATTAGCTTCCTAAAGTGAGTTGTTCTAAATTTAGCCGTCTAGCTCTTTAACATTTTGATGCTGGTAGACAGCCACACCCAGTACTTATTATACAACACGCCTGTGCAGATCAGCAAGGAGATTCTCTTTGGCATTTAATTGACATTCTTTTTAATCCTTCAAAGAGGACAAGGCAGCAATTCACTCAGGTAGAAATGAGTGTGTGCGCTTTTCGATCTACTTGGGTGTGGGCGCACATACGATGATGGCATGATGTAGAATCTATTATTGCATTATTCATTATAAAGCCCTGACGGATTGTGTTCTCTTGTTAGGTGATATGGAAGAGAATGGCACCAACTATGTAAATCAATGAGCATACAACAGCTTCAATCATTGGTCTCTCAGTAATAGAGGTCAGGAGACAATTACCACTGCATAAACTGTGGACCTTTTAAAGGAAATGTCACCAAGCAGCACGCTGCATTGTGTTAAATGAAACTGCCGAGTGACACCTCCCTTACTTGATGAGTAGCTGTGTTAAGCTTGTGATTTACCAGTTCTAAGATTGTAGACACTTTAAAACGTATGATGCTTCTTAGGAGATGATAAAAATTTGCCAGTGAAGGAGGTGTATGTGTACCATTGGCCTGTTCCTGCAAATGTCAGGGGATATGTAGAAAGATTGCAGCTCAATAAGGGTACATGTAGGATTAAAGCTTTATGCGACGCTGACATTTACTATGTGTGCAGCCCCAATAACCAGCTACAATAAGACATCTGCACAGCCTCCATCCAGCCTCCTTTAAGCTAAACTGAGTTGGACAATGAAACTGAAATAGCAAAAAAAAAGTACACTGCGAATTCAAGATGTAAACATTTGCATTTGAATGAGTTGCATGACTGTATCAAATCTGAGCTACTGAAACAAGAATATGCATCATAGGCATAGCTACTAGCAGCACACAGATATCTAGCAGCTAGATGCTAACCTAACCATGCTAATACGATCACTATACTAACAAATTAACATGCTCACGATGAGAACATGCTGATGTTAAGTAGGTATTATGTTTACCATGTTCAACATCTTAGTTTGGCACAATAACATGCTAACATTAGCATGCTGACACTAATATTTGCACAAAACTGTCAAGACATTACAAAATCAGACGTCTGCCTGATGGTGGCGCAATCAGAAACGTCTGGGGATTTTGAAAGTCGCTTTGATTCATCATCTCGGGAACTTTTATATGTGCACATACATCATGGTTATCCAATGTTTTTTTTGAGATATTTCATCCAGGGTTTGAGTCTTAAAATCCCAATTCCTTCCAGCAGGAGCACAGTAAGTCAGAAAAGACTGGGTACCCTTGATTTAGATGGTGATATTCCACAACACGAACACACACTCATGCAGCATATTGTAAAGGGGCTTAAACGTTTTGTGAATACACACTGCTACTGACCTAGCCAGAGACTGCAGGAAGATGAGGTGAGAACCTGGCTCCGGCAGACACAGAGTCTGTCCTGCTCCTCTGTCGATATTTTATCCACATTCAAATTATTGATCACCCAACCCCATTCGGCCACCCAGATAACTCTGCTGCCATAATGTACCCTACATATTTGATATGGGAGCTATTTTTAAAACTTGGGTCTTTCAACTGTATGAAAAATTGAAAAGCACCGGAGGAGGGAGAGGGTGAGAGATGGAGGGAAAGAGGCAGCGAGGGGGCAAGAAAAGGAAAAAGCAAAAGAGGAAGGAGAAGAGAGAAGGTGACAGAGATTGAGAGAGAGGGAGAAAAGGATTTACTGTAAGAGAGACAAATGTCAGAGGGGAGGTGGAGGGATGGCCACGTGGGAGGAAAAAGATCGGCGATGGAAAGAAAGAGAAGGGCGGTAAGTGATGGAGCAGAACTAAGAGAGTGAGATGACCTTTTATTGCCTTTGCTCACTCAAATAACATGGCACTCTGTCACAACAATACATGGTGAAGATGTGATGTAGTAGCTGGGGAGGGTGAAGGAGCGGCGGTTAGAGAACAAGCCATTTAGCCGGGCTCTTGACCAGCTTTACTTCGGCCCCAAAGAAATCCTACAACTCAGTGCAAAAAAAAAAATCACTCCAAGTACGATTGTGCATGAAAACTGTACTTTTACAATTTGCAGCTACAGAGAAGTCGTGCCCCTTACAAATTATAGTTCGGTTTTATTTCTGCTACAGCACAACACACTCATTCACACCACACAAGCCTACACACCCTCTTGGTGAGTTGCGTGTCCATCATGAAGTTGTGTACGTGTTTCTCGGCCTTGGTCAGTTCCAGCTTCCTGGCTACCACGGCAACCACCAGAGCTGTACAGCCAGCACCCTGAGAGAGAGGGAGAGAGGAGGGAGGGAGGAGAAAACAGAGTACTGAGTCAGTCCGTACAGAGGAGGAATTGGTAAATCTGTGGCTTTTGGACGGGGAATTAGCCTCGATGATTGAAGGGACTAAGGACAAATGTGAAGAAGTGAGCCGAATGACAGAAGGAGAAGTGAATGAGAGAGAAGAGAGGATTAGGAGGGATAGCTCTGTTCCAGATTCACATTTCCTCATGTTGAGAGGCAAGCCAAGTCTATTTTCACTTCCAATCCATCTGGTGTGAGATCCCGCCTATATCGCCTCTATATGTAGCTCAAAAATATCCTCCTTATAGATTAAAAAAAAAATAAAGCTCACCAAAGATTGACACCACCTAATTTCATTTAATTAGATGCTGTCAATCTAAATTACATGGTGTCAGTCTTCTCCTGTCACTGAAGGCTTGAGGCCTGCAAGACATGTAAAAGTGTAAAACACGACCAGTTTGTCTGTATTCCAGCTCAACCCACATGGGACATATGGCAAATTCCTTCGGGAGAGAGTGACAGCAGTCTCTCAACCAGAAAGACATGCTTGAGAGGAGAAGAAGAGCAGGAACACAAGGAGGAAGACAGACTTAATTAACTTTCAGATTAGACACTGTTTTCAAGGGGGCTGTTGAGTGTTCACAGGTTCCTCTGAAGGGGCAGGCACCAAGAGGGAAAAAAGAGAAGATAAAGAGAGCGAAGAGCCATGAGTAAATATAAATGAGGAAAGAAGGAAACATGGAGGGTGGTCGGAGAGAGGGATGAATGCATGAGGCAAGGGTGTGTGCACAAAATAGGAGGAGAGAAAGATGGAGAGGAAGGCAGTGTTAATGAGGTCACATATCGCCTGATAAGTAATGAATTAAGATTAAGAGTGTTTAATGAAAATGTATGAGTGGCTTCCTTCCTGCATGTAAGTGTGTGCGTCTCGCGGTGGGTATAGACAGGCGGAGAGAGAAAAGAAGAGAGAACTATAAGGAGAAAAACATGGTGAGTTAGAGAGGTAGAGCGAGGAAGCATGCAACGTTCTGAAGCGTGTAGGAAATAGCCAAGACTTCATCGTGCACACTCTTGAACGACAAGACAGGTTTGCCAAAAATAACTTTGGCTGGGTTCAGTAAGATGCAACGCACAAACAGGCATTAGAGCCCACGTCTATACACTCATCCACTCTATTTGTGTTTATTCAAAAACTATGAATAAAATATGGTGAGAGCCGATGGAAGACCCATCGAGCATTCATACATGTGCGTTCAATAAAAGAAAAGAGCCCTCAACGAGGGAACGGCACAATATGTACGAGAACAGCGCGCTGTGCACATTCACAAGTGTGTGTTTGTGTTTGTGCGTGTGCTCGAAATTGTCCTCCTCGGTCAGAGACAGCGGGGGGCTGATTGGTTTCCCAAAGCAGGCTCTCGGTGCATGTGCACGGACATGTTAGTGACAGTGTGCATGTGTGTGCCAGTTTGTTTGTATATACGCCTGCATCCATTTGATTCCAGCAGGGTTCCCCGTGCAATCTCCGCAGAGTGACACGGCTAATGATGGCTGTGCTGCTGTGATTCGCTTCATACGCCTGGGTGTTTCCCTTTCTTCCTCCAGTACAGCGCAGCCATCTACCTAGCTGTCAGAAAACGGGGAATCACCCATCTGTGCTTCTGTGTAACATCCACCCACTCCAGGTAAAAGATTGGCTTTAAAACCTGCATAAAATAGTTTCCCAAAATAGTTAGCAGGACACACAGTAAAGACCCATCCAATATAGTGTGCTGAGAGAGGCACACACACCTCCCCATTTAGCATTTAGTCATCATGCAGGAGATAAACATTTTATAAATTGCTTAAAAGATCCTACAATCTAATTTTAAGATGATGCATACAGGACATCTTTTCATTTTTATTCATGTATAGTAGTTGCCAATAATTCTAGCTCCTCCCCTAAAGATATATTTCACTACAACTGTGTCTTACTAACAATGGTAATCATTAATTAGTTTATACACCAGACTCCACTTATGGGTACGGTCGTCCTTGACAACTGCATTAATGCACACTTAGATCTGTGTATGTGTTTCTGCATTATTCAATATGTGTCTGTGTATAACTCACCGTATTCTCACTATATTCATTTTATTGTAGTCTGCCCTACCACCTTCTCTGATGATCAACAAAAATAAAACACTCTGACCACTCTGAAGAGTGTAGCGAGAGTGTGTTTTTGTGTATGTGTGTGAGGAGAGGAGAGGAGAGTGCGTGTGGGAGTCACACTAAAAGTGTATGTCAAGTTCTGTGTCAGTGTTGTGTGGAGGATGCAGTCTGTAGCAGTGGGCTTGGGACGCACTGCATCCACCCCCTGTTTCGTGTCTGTCTTTGTGTTCCAGTAAGAGTTGTACTCCATCTCAAACATGGATGATTCACCCAGCAAATGGGGGTCTGTGTGTGTCTTTGCGAAAGTGTGTGTTTATTCACACATTTAATGGACTATACAGTGAAGAAAGTAGGTGAGCTGGCAAATACAGAGAGGCTGGACACGGCGAGGATGAAAGAATACGCACGCTGGTTTTTGGGAGTGCAAGCACACACACCAGAAGATGCAAAGGAAAAAAAAAAAAATGAATGGAGTTTAGAGAGTTATTTTAAGAGATTTCTCAATCGCTCCCATGATTATCTGAACCATCATCCAGCAGTCATTAAAATGCACGTGGAGGCACTACTTAGCCTGCTTTGATATGATGGCCGTCGCTTGAACTTTGCGTACATGAACACTTAGTTTAAGAGTTAGTTTGAAGTACAAAAGACTGCTGCAGTAACGGTAATAAAAGGCCATTTTAGCCGCCCATTATTCTGTTTTCTTGATAAAACATTCTGCTGTTTGTTTTATAATCACTCCGCCAGTGGTCACATAATCACATCTTACCGTGTAACTTGACTGATCCGATGACTGTTTAAAGGGGATTTTTAAAATGCTGCCATTATTTCTGTGACTAAAAGCTTATGTGCGACGATTGTCTCAGTTTTTTAAAAATACAATAGGGCCAAATGTAGCAGAACATCCATGGCGTATTTAGTTAATGGAGAATAATATTTCACATGTCTCATCCAAGCTTCTTTACGTGTTGCAGGGATGGCATTTTGAGAAACAAATTCATAACGCATTACTTGCTAGAAACGCATTGTACAAGTCTGCTATCCTGAAAGGCAATTTAATCATTTAATTTGTTTAAAAAGGCAGCCCCCTCTCCCCCCCACCCCCACCTCAAATGAGCACCCACTGAGCAGTGACATTCAGCTTCCTGTCAGCACACAGTCTTCTATCACTCACTCTACTCTCCCCTTTGGCAACTCAAATCATGAACCCCATGATGAGAGAAGTATTCCCAGGCATCATGTTGTTTTAGCGCCCCGTTTCTTAACGTATAAATCAACAATGGCTACCGTACTTGATTGAATATTGGATTTAAGATTACGTGACAATTAGTTGTAGAGCTGTTAAAAAACCTTGAAGAAGAACTGAAGAATTTTCTTTCATCTGAGAAAACACCAATTCTTTCGGAACAGAACAGCGTACATACGAATCACTAAACAATTTGCCCACTTGGACAATTTTCCAAAACAGCCAGGCTGTTTCATTAAAAAAAAAAAAGAAAGAAAGAAAGACAGAAATGAAGAAGCCAAAGACAGCATGACAAAGAAGAGACAGAAAATGTGACAAAGACAAAAAAAGAGGCAAGTAAGGCAGAGAGAGGGAAAGATTTGGAGGAGGAAAGAACACCTGTGAAGGGAGGCAAATAGAGGAGCAGTCGGCAGCTTAAACACTGATACTAACAGATGGACGGTAGATGGAAATAAACACATGGCCTCAGGGAAGGGGAGAAGGGCAGAGAGAGAAAAGGGATAGAGGGAGATATAGAAAGGGAGAAATAGCCGTATAGAAAGAAAATGAAAAACTGACGGAGAACGAGAGAAAGTGAGAGTGGGAGGACATGGCACACTGAAAGGTAGGACCTTCATTATGCAATGAGGACAGACAAGGGAATAGCACGCACACAAATACACACACAAACCACTAACATGCTCTTGTTTGCACGCCTACACGCCCAAAACACACAGAAGCACAGATGCAAGCTAATTCAGAGAGGATTGCCCAAATTATACAAATGGCAGAATTTCTCTCTCAAATGACAGTATGAGCTCTAATCTGTTGACCTTTGAACGAGGCGAGGACAGCGCCACAGGGAGTGTATGTGAGCGAGACTGAAAGAGAGAGGAGAGAGAAGAGACAGAGAGAGAGGGGAAGGAGACGAAATGTACCGACCATGATGCCTGTGAGCAGACAGACTCCTTTGCCACAGTAGGTGTGAGGAACCATGTCTCCGTAGCCAATGGACAAGAAAGTGATGGAGATAAGCCACATGGCTCCCAGGAAGTTACTGGTCACATCCTGGGCATCATGATACCTAAAAGGAAACACCAGGAGTATTCAATTGATAAAGTCAGTCAACAGTAAAACACATAAATAATAATAATGATAATAATAATAATAATAATAATAATAATAATAATAACACCACAGGTCCTGTCTGCAATTGTGGGTGTCAAAGTCAAAACATGTGTCCTGGCACAGAACAAAACACATAGCTGCATCCCTTGCTTTCCATCACTCCTGCCCTACACGCAACACAGTTACCATGGCAACCAAACCTTGTGCGGCTTTGAAACAAAGTTGTTCTTTCAAAACAAATCAACAGAAAACTAAAATCTAACCTTGGATGTTAGCGATAGATGTGTTTACTCTGAACTCCACATTCTTCAGAGACACGATCTGTAAGCGTCAATTTAGAGGAGGTTTTCTTTTGTACATTAATTTGCACAGGAGAGGAAATGCCAATTAAAGTTGGATGTGGACCAAACAAGGGATTCCCAGCAGCCGGGCAATGATGCATTTAATCAAGCTTATTAACCAACTGACGTTTTCCCATATTTCCTTGATTATCGCCATAAGCGTTTGAACACATCAGAAGGGATAGCTACTTTTAGCTTTCCGGTTGATGGCACATCAATAGCGTTACACAACTCAACCAATTAGATGATCAATCTTTTAAAAAACTGATTTAGAGCTTGCACCACCGTCCCTCAATAACGGAGAGACACACATGGCTTGTTTGTAGGCTCTTTCATTTTTGAGCATCGGCCTTCTGGATCAAAGAATAATCAATAAAATAAATCACTAGCCTGCCCAGCCATATGTTTACTTCTATATTAAGTACCATATCAATTCCTTTCCCTGTGTATGTCAAAAAAAAAAATCCATAACATGAAAGAAAACAAACACTGCAGGGACAGAGCAAAATATTTCTCCTCTCCCTGTGTGGATAAGCCACTTTATCTGAACCCCCATCACTCCCCTATTTAGGACTGATTAGCAGTATGAAAACAAATAATAATGGATTTATATCACATTAGCTGATATAAAACAATTTAAGAATATTAATTAACATATTTGTTTACTCCTCCTGTGAAACATCTATTACTGGTGTACAAATAATTAAAGGAACAGTTTGACATTTTGAAAAATCCTTTTTTTTAATTTACATTCTGCATTAGAGACTGACACCACTCTTATATCGGCCTGGTGAATAAATAAATCTAAGGTCTTCTTAGTTTAGCATACAAAACAACAACCGGCCTGGCTCTGCCCAAAGGTAACTACATCCAAATACGTTCTTGTCTGAATGACTGAGAGTCTCTGCTGGTTGCCTGGCAACCTTACAGTAACGTCAGGGAGTCACTATGTCCAGCCAAGAAATATGGTGCCTTCAAATGCAACATGATGCAGTTTATCATGTTCACAAGAAGAATCCATATAAATACCTCCCTCTTGTTGATTTTTTTGGGAAAGCTCAGCGTCTATGAGTTGTTAAGTGTTAGCTGACGTTTTTAGAAAGGACAGAAGAAGAAGTTAATTTTTAGGTGGAGGGTAATTCATTATTTTTTGAATAGTTACAGAATTAATATTGTAATTTCTTATGTTTGAGGCGGACGCTTGTATTCCATCCATTATGTCACTATGGCACCGCGTAACCTACATTACATTATGTGCTAACTGCTAACATATTAACTGTCAGCCTTTGTGGCTTTTAGATGCCATCAGCTGCCGAGCAGCAATGTTCCCATGATTTACGATGCTAATGTTGCTACTCGAAGCATCATCTATAACCGACTCCTCATGCTGTAATCACATGCTGAACAAGTCACATGCTCAAGGCCGCAGCAGTCCGGCACATAAATACTGTAGCTACATTTGTACAGTACATTACATGTACATGAGATTTAACATTGTTATTAGTGAGCTTTAGAGCTTTTGGTACTTTAGCTAAGCTAAGCTGAACAACTACTGGCAGTAGCCTTTTCTTCACAGGACAGAAAGGAGAGGTATAAATCATCTTATCAAGATAACAAATAAGCCTTTTCAAACTATTGCTTCCAAGATTTTACTTTCAGGCTCAATATGTATTATTTTTGACAGCGTTCTGATTTTTGATATCTACTTATTATGAATGTATTGTAAAGGCAAGTATAATTGTTGATGGATGATCACATATTAATGTCCTTGTGTTTGCTTAAACTACATCATAGTGTGCAAAACAACATTAGCAAAATTGTTAACTGAGGTTTTCCCTGAACTCTAACATGTTGATATTTCTATGTTTTAGAATATGTAAAGAACAAGAAAAGAAAAAAACTGACAAATTAAGTAACAACTCAACTAACTGAATCAAATTAAGCGTACAACTGGTGAGAAAGCCTCATAAACTGAAGTCTAAAGATGGATTATGTTGCGCAGATGTCCCAGATTAAATTTCCTGCCAATTAAATTTCATTGCGTAGTTGAGCCCATCGTCCAATCACGGCCCAACATTCACACTCTGACGCACACACAATTAAAGACAAAACCAGAAACGGGACCAGCTTTGGCACCGACCTCTCACAAACTCGTACGGTCCAGGCAGCGATGATCCACAGAGAGATGCTGAAGACCAGCAGCACCGTCCCGGGGCAGATAGTCATGAGGGTTTTCATTACAAATCGTGTGTTAAAATGGACCTAAAATGCACATAACACACATAATCAGTACAGCACAGCTGACAAATGATACTGTACTGAACACAGTTATTATTGTGCTGGGCGGAAATCTCATCCTGTACACTGTTTCCCCACTCAGACTTGATGTTTTACTAATTAGTCTTCTGAGCATCTTTTGATAGCTGGAGCACTCAGAGAAACTCTACTGTAATTGGAGTCAAGATCGGGGCTTGCCCTCTGACTCGGGTCGGCTATACAGTGTCTTTGAGTAATTGGCCTATTTCAGTGTAGTTTTAATCCGTGGCTCACTTGTCAATAAGAGGCAGACCATCAACTCCTGGCAGACCGTTTATTTGATGGCTGAGCCTCGGAAGGGTAAAGCAGCTGGTAAATGAGTTGTCATTTCAGAGCTGCATTTCAACGACAGCTTCACCTCCTCTTCTCATCACTCTAGCCCGAGGGTTAGACTAGTGACCTCGCAGTTACACTCCCAACTTGCTAAATTACTCATCTCGTATTGGCTCCATCTCCCCCACCGCCCCCCTCCCCTCCAACTAGTTTGCATATTTCCTTAACTTGCTACATCTCTGCTTTCTGATTTTACATTAATGTTTATCATTTAAAGTCATTAGGAAAGTGGCACCAATCATTTATGGCACGACTTGCACACATTTCTCCGCACTCGTATTGCAATCTCATTCTAGCCCTTTCTTTTCATGGCCCATTTGAGCCGTATGCAATATCGTGTTCCCATTTCACGCTCCCATCTCATATTATATTGTGAAAGATCTGCCATAGCTTACATCTAAGTCTCTATACACAGCGATAACAAAAGAAGGGGAAGGGGATTTGAACTGGTATATGAAAAGGAACAGGCTGACTAGAATGACAGAGGGAAAGGAACGACTTCAGATGGTTAGAAAGATAGAGGGATAAAAGGGACATCACACACAGATTTAATTCAGATGAGAGGACTCTTGACCTTAATACCTTTACAACTCCCTCACCTCTTTCCAGCTAAACCTTCGCCAACCACACTTTTGAATGCACGGACACACACCTGCAAGTACAAAACCTTTCTGACCTTATTGAGGGCGCCTATACTCCTAGAGGAGGCGTCCGTGAAGAGTTTGCTGTGCAGGAGCATGACTCTGGCAATGAGGTAGAGGCGCAGGAACATGGGCACGCTCAGCACCATGTCCAGGTCAGCCTCGGCCTGCGACGGTGCATATGAGAAGGCCAGCCGTGCCCGCCACTGAAACTTGAAGTCCCCAGGCACTGGATGCACCGCAGACACCAGCAGCTCCAGGGCGATCAGCAGAACCCGCTCCATCGTCATGGCGATGCGCCAGTCGTCGGCTCCGTTGTCGATGACAAACAGCTGCAGGGACAGGAAGGACACGAGGAGAGTCAAGTGAGGAGCGGAGTTACGCTTCTTTTAACGTGCCACTGTGAAAACTTTTCATCACCACTCTCTGCTGACACAATCCTCTCATCAGTACAGTTGACTGATATGATGATTAGAGAAACCAGCAGCAATTCAGAGTAAATGTCTTTCCTGAGATGCAAAACACCATCCATTTAATCAGTAATCTATTCAGTCTCCTCACAGTGCTTTGGCTCATTTTCATATAACCTGCAACTCTTCTCGTCTTGCTAAAATGAAATCAAAGATGCTGAGTCATCTGGAGCGGTGGCTCCTAAGCAAAGAGGTTTCCATTTATACAAATCATAATATTATTTAAAAAAAAAAAAGAGGCCACTACACTGTTAGTCTCACGGGCAAACGCCCAGTAATGTTTTTTAATTGCAGTTTTCCCTCCTCCTATGTTGATGTTTTGTGCTCGTAATTGGGGTGGTTGCTCCTGATATTGTCACCAGAGCGGTCATTATAAGGAAGTGGTAAGAGCAGGGTTTTATTACGGGAGCCCTCCTCCAAGCTGTGCTGGCAGAAGCTGCGGGTGGGGCAGGAGGTGGCGGGGTTGATGAGAGGAGCAGGCAGTGGAAAGAGATAGATGAAGTACAGAGGAAATGAAGAGACAAAGATAGGAGCGAGGAAATATCAGGGAGAGGAAAGCACTGCAAAAACATCCCCCTTATTCAGACATTTTAAGAGGGCTTACTTTGTTAACCCGAGGCAAATGCATCACAAAAATCAAGAACAATTGTGAAATATTTCTAAAGCATGTTGGTGTGCAATAGAAACATGCTGTTTTACTTCTTAAAGTGAACTAAAATAGCTTGAGAGAAAGAGAAAGAGCAGCAGCGAGTGAAAGGGAGACTAAACAGAAAGGTCGGGGCACAGGGAAAGAAATGAGGAACTCCCCTGCTGTAAATCAGCTGAGTTTACCAGATGCTGTACTGCCCGGAGAAACTGCCAGTGCTAACAATTGCTCTTTACCACATGATTCATCTCAAGGGCTTTTAGCCCACACAAACATTTATTTAGGAAAAGAAAACAAATACAAGAACAGGTCAAACGTCAGAGCAAGCGGCCACGGCAGCTCTGTCACAGCCAACTGGTCACTGTCACAGAGAAACCGGACTGAAGCACTTCCTCAGCCACCTATGGCTACACACGCTGCAGAGTACATCATTATCTATATCAAGCACGGCAGGGTGGTTTGTGTTTTCCTTGTTCTGCTGTTGTTGCATCTGTGTGCACACACGTTGAGTACATGTGTGCACACTCACATGTGTACGTGACTAACACACACACGCACCTTTGTCACAGTGTAAGCTATCATTTGAGCCAAGGGTCAAAGGGTGACTGTATTCTTTAATGATTTCAGAAAGCATGTCTACGTGTGCATGCGCGTGTACTGTACTTGTGTGTATTTGTGTAAGCCTGAGTGAGTCGGAGAGAGTGTGCAGACCCAGCCTCGTCATGGTGACTGTTGCCAAGGCGACAACATCAAAGAGCAGCCAAGCTTAATTAGGATCCCCAGTGAGAGAGAGAGAGAAAGAGAGAGAGAGAGAGAGAGAGAGAGAGAGAGAGGCAGAGAGAGTCAAAAAGAGAGAAAGTGGAGAGACTCGGCAAGATGGGAGGAAAAGGAGATACAAGAAAAAAGACTGAGGTGTGTTCGACGGTGAGCGAAGAGGTACGGAGAAGAAAGCACAGACAGGTTGTCTAACACTCATGTTCTCTGCAGAAATTTGAAAAGGTTTACCCGCGTGTGACTGCTCACATTTTGGTGAAAAAAAATCCATTCACACCGTCACGTTAAGGAGACTCACCTCCCAGTCGGAGACAAAAAAGTGGTTTATACAAGTTAAACCACTGAATCTCAGGGTTCAGACTTGTGCATTGGCTTAAGTTAGGGTTATGACTGGAGTCAGGTATGGATAGTCATGTCTCCAGTGTAAGTCTATGTGACATTAACTTGTTTCTGTGTGTTTGTCATGCACTAAAAGTCGTGTACATTCATTCACACCTTCAGAAAGATAACTTTTTGGTCCAGAAACCTGTCGCCGTTCGTTCTTCTTTTTTTTTCCAGTGCGTGTCTGCCTGTCTTTCTCCATCTACATCTCTGTTTTCCTCCTTCCATCATCCTTCACTCCCGTTCCTTCTATTGCTGAATGACATTTCTCCAAATCAAAGCGGAGGTGATCCAGTTTCTTGCCACTGGGGGAAATGAGCTCCTCTCCCTTCCTCTTCCCTCCGCCCTCTCCTCCTGTCCTCCCGCACACTCCTGCTGTCGGTCTTTTCCTGGCTAAATCGCCATGAGGAAGAGATAAATAATTAAATTCCATTAGGAAAGTAATCTGTCAATGGGAGTGAGTGAGTGCCACTGCCCTGCATGACCAGGACACAGAGAGAGAGAGAGAGGGAGAGAGAGAGAGGATGAGGGAGGACGGGGGTGGAAAAGTCAAAGTAGGTAGGGGCTGTCTATATGTTTGTCTCTATCAGGAGATACACAGAGAAAATGTCAGAGAACAGTTAAATAGCCTTGGACATAAAGAAAAATAAACAAAATCATGGAGAAATAAAAAAGGGGTCTTTTATATTTTATAAATTTTAACGAACTGTGGCATTACAGGGCAGAGAGCAAGGGACAAGGAAAAGCAACTGACAGCAGACAAGACAGAAGGAGGGCAAAGTATGAGAGAAAAAACAAATAGAAACCCAGCAGGAGCAGAGGGAGCCCAAAAGGAAGAGGAGAAATGTGTGAAAATGGCAGCACTAAAGATAGACTGAGGTCTCACAGGTGAAGGTGTGAGGTCTGAAAGGACAGTCTCCACCTCAAGCACCCCCCCCACATGCTCCGAGCGCTACATCTGCGACCTGCTGGTGGACCTTGTGACCCTTCCATCTTTCCTCCTCTGTCATCCATCCATCCATCCATCCATCCATGCATGCCTCTTGATCCCCCCGCGGCCATCATACCTTTTGTAAATCGGGTTAACTCCCTGATTGCAGATGTCTCTCATGACGGAACCTTGAGCAGTGCTGGCAAGACGCAGGGACACTTTTGCACGCATGCACGCACACACATGCACGCATACACATCCGGACGATCCTGTCAAATGCAGCACAGGCTCTAAAGAAGAGGTTGATGCATGCAAATCAGACTCAAGTCTCCATTTCCCACGGGAGGAACAGAGAATAAACCTCAGTCTGGGACAGAGACTGCCATAATCACTGAAGGAGACTGTGACAACGCTGAAAAGCATGCACACATACTTTTACACACATAAAAACAACTCTGGGGAATGTCTAGGTCCTACAGCATGGAAATCCCTGGAAGAGGAAGAAAATAAGTGGGGCGAGCCAAACACTCACAAGCACAGATTCACACGCCCTGATATATGTGAATATTCAGAGAGGATAACGCGCTTTCCCTGACTGTAATTGCAGCTCTGAGGGAACACCCCTGTGGCTGTTTCTATGCAGCCGAATAAGAAAAGGAAGGGGAGAGGGTTCATTGAAGTGAAAAGGAAGTGTTGGAAAGCGTGAGAAATGAGGAAAGGTTCACATTTGAGGTGTGTGCGTGTGCAATGCTGCCTAGTTTGCCGTAAGAAAGTCTAAAAACAGCAACCGGGAGAGAGTGAACAGAGGATTCCACCAGTGGTGTCTTGAGACCAGGAATTTCCTTCATTTAGCGCAAATATGAAAGACAAACGGCTTCACTAAAAATGGCCGCAGGCTGGCGAGCCACAAATAGCATCTGATAAATTAAAATTTCTTGGAAGTAAGCGAGGGCTTCTTTCGTATTCAGAGTCTGAAGAAGACGCCGTGGTTTACCTCACTCCTGTTTTCTCTTCCATTATAGTTCCCAGTGCAGACGTACATTAGGTAGAGTCCATAGGACATGACATTCATGAAATGACCACCCAAGTATTACATATCTTGGGATTGCAGTTTAAATCAGATGAGACAACCCTTTTGGAAGGTTACCGCTCACTTTATTATCCCAATGCCATCTTTCCTGCCTGTGAGTGTCTGTGAGTGCCAAGCTTGTGTCTCCTTAATCAATGGATTGCTTCTGAAATTCTCCAAAAGTAACTGAATAACACAGTTCCCTAATGCTTAAAGTGCACTAATGGACCAGAGAAACATCCCTTTCTCACACACACTCTTAGATTTTCTATTTGATTAATTTCAACAACAATTCAATTTTTTGCCTTTCAAGTCTGGATTTATTTTCCAGTTTATGAGCTAAAACGACTCCTTTTGATTTAGAGTAGTGTTTTTCTTGTTGCTGGGCATGTAAAAGTTTTTGTGCGTGTGCATAAAGAAAGGAAGGCCACTGGTGAGCTGGCATATTAGTGAGTCATGCAACAGACCAGAGCTTCAAATACATGAACACACATGGACGTCCCTGGAGGCTACATGAAACACATGGGAGATGGTGCAAGCTTCCGAAATATCACTTTTTAGTAGTTTTCTTACCAACCATTTTGGCCTTGTCTGATCTTGGCCGTTTGAATCATCTTTCAGATCGTCCAAAAGGCCACTTTGGAACCGTGATTCATAATAACAGCTGAAATGATATGTATTTTTTCTTGATCCATCACTGGCTAGACCACTGATATATCAGTCATCAGTCTCCATTATTTCTGACCAATCTCAGTCTATTGGACTCACTGTTAACTCAGACTAATGGTGTGCGGTTGCACAGATTGGACCGTCAATCACAGCACTCTCAAAATGTCTCCGTGATAACAATCGCTGGTAAAAACCAAATAATATTAGTGCAATAATAGTCTGTGCATGTTTGGAAGTTGTCTAAATGTCGCTGCAAAGTAGAAGAACAAAGAAGCAGTGTGGTCAAAGATAGAAGTGATTCACCATAGAAACATGTCGCCAAGGATAGTGATGAAACCTTGATTACAAAATCTGACAATACTGATTTTGATGTTGCAGACTTAAAGGGGAACTACTGGTTTTTACAACCTGGACCTTATTTCTGGCATAAAATACAGTCGTTTACTCACCCATATAACTTTTGTGTAATTTGTATTCCTTCGGGAGATAATTAGATCAGCGTATATCCATGTAGTGGGAGTGACTGGGGCACCGAAAAGCAGCCTCTAAATAACGCATTATCTGCCGCGAAACTCGTTCGTTTCACCAATATTTTGTTATCTTACGCTAGTGCTATTCCCCGTTGAGTCTGGAGTTACCTGTTATCATCATCTGGGATCTGTAGATTGACCTACAGACCCCGGATGATGTCTTCTGACCTGGATGATGTCGTCTCTGAGCACCTTGCGCACCCGGTCAGCTTGTTTACCTGTAATTTGCTACTGCTATGGTTCGTTCACAACCTCACAATCAGAAGAATATTCAGCTATGTCGCAAAAAACTAGCAGTAGCAAATTACAGGTAAACAAGTCGACTGATCTAATTATCTCCCGAAGGAACAAATTACACAAAAGTTATAAGGGTGACTAAATGATCTTATTTTACGCCAGAAATAAGGTCCAGGTTGTAAAAAAACAGTAGGTCCCCTTTAAGCAGCTTGATATATACTCACCGACCACTTTATGAGGTACACTAGTGAAAATGACGGCATTCTAGTATAACCAAAGGTTCATGAAGGTTATGGTATTTGACATTTATTTCAAATAACTGAGCGAGATATTGATTTAACTGTGTTTTCATTTTGGGGGCTCTGGTTTGTAGCACTATTAAATTGTATTGTATTGTGCTGACACAAGTTTTTATTATTTTGACAACTCTATTTTGGTCAGTGAGCTAGGCTAAATAACAGAAATGCTTTTGTGTTTAATTCAGTACAGTTTAACAGCACCACAAACTACATCCTCCAAAATGACCAACATAACCCCGCCGTTTCATCATAAAGTGAACATCACAACAGTCATGAAGGAGGATTTGGTGCAGGATTGTTACACTGGAATGCATTTGTTCTCACTAGTGCACCTAATGTTATTGCAAATGAGTGTATTTACCTGTCACTCAGTGCTCAGTTCACTGACCAAGTCTACGGGGGAGCAAGTGTAACTCAGCTCTCTCCAAAATTCAGTTACGACGTTAAAACTGTGTAAAAATGACACGTGCAAGGAAACTCTCAAACTAATTCCTAAGGCAGGTACAATGCAAAAATGATTTGACACGTGCCGGTGTTGCCATGGTAACACGTTCAAGTTAATCCAATTGTGACAGTAACAACAGAGGTTCTTCTTGCTGGGGAATTTACACAATAGAAATATGAAGTGAAATAATCCAGAGGTGAGAAAAACACCGCTGGAAATCACGGACCGGATGATGCACCGTATCTGTTTATAGGGGTTCCTCCCATTACAATGTTTACACTATGTCCCTTGGGTATAATTAAATGTTCCTTAATACAGTAAAATGCACTTGAAAATACTTTTCCTGATTCCCAAATCCATTAATTTTATTCTTAGTGCTGTTTCAACTAATCTTTACTTTTAAATTATATTACATCACTTTAGGTAAATTATCAAACTTCACACAGCTTCCTCTGGAACTTTATACTTTTAACTTTCTTCACACATAGGCAGCTCTAACCAAGAGCTAAACAGACGCAGACAAACATTAAAGCTACGAGTTCAGTTAAATCTGTTGCAATTATTTTTTAAAGAAATCTTAAAAAAAACTAATAAAACACAAAATATCTTTATGCAACCCTACACTGTGGATGTCTGGACTGAATGGAAGTACGTTTGTAGATGTGTAGGAACAAGCTGTGCTTTTAAAACCTGAATTCATTTATTCCAGGCTGCTTTCACGTAAAATGTCATCACTTTTTCACCACGCCAGAGCCATCAGGGTCTGATGGCCGTTTGCAGTCCAATCTTGTGCTTTTATGCAAATCACAGAGCAGAGCTGGAAATACCAGACGAGAGACACCAATAACCACCTGAGCAAGCACCAGAGAACTGCACACTTTCGCCAGGACATTATCAGGACAGAGAGGAGTCTTATTTTGGAACAAACGCAAGAACGGTGTGTCGGATTTTAATCGCTGTTCCACTTTAAGAATTCTCCAACAGTATCAGCATTTCAGTAATCTTTGGGTTTTATTATAACACCCTCATCATTATCATCAAGGCACCTTTAATCGTTCAAAGCTTTATTTCATCTGATGAAATCTGTCATGAATTGTAAATAGACATTTATGTAAGCAGTATTGTACATAAGCTATGCCCTGGCTTGCTGTTTAACCGATCTAAAACTAATATGTCATGTATATATTCTTAATTTCAGTCCCTAGTCATTCATAAAGAGGCCTGACCAGTAAGGGATAAACGCCCTGTGTTGTGAACAGTGACATATAAGACTACCCTTTCGTATTCAGTTCAATATGAGCTAAGATATAATTAGCTCACCCAAAAATGGGCCAGTAGTGTTTGCATAATGTCACTTAACTCCTGCTGGCTGACTTCAGGGAGTTAGGCTCTAAGTGAAATCAACATTAGCCACTGAAGTAGTGCAGATTTTCCAGTCAATAAAGGCCCATTTAAGATTTTTTGTCAAGGGACATTTTGCATAAATCACAGGTCCTGCACAGGCCAAACGTATGAATATAGATATATTTAAGATGAGAGACAGATAACGTGTCAGTCAGGTGTTAATTTCCTACACATATCTGAATTTGACAATACACACTCAAAGGCCACTTCATTAGGTACACCAGTGAAAATGAATGCATTATAATCTATCAGTCCTGCTTTAAATCTTCATGATGGTTATAGTGTTCAGCATTTGACATTGAGCTGTTGATTCAGATGGATGTGTTTTCATTTTGGAGGCTGTGCTTTGTGGCACTGTTGAATGGCATTATGTTGTACCGACACGTGTTTCTATTATTTTGACGACCCTATTTTAGTCAGTGAGCCAGGCTAAATAACGGAAACACTTCAACACCCCAAACTACATCCTCCAAAATAATCAATCTACAGTTGAATTACATATTCACACATAAACTGAACATTATAACAGTCATGAATGGGGATTTAGTGCTGGACTGTTTTAGTATGCATATTTTTTCCATTAATGTACCTAATGTTTTGGCAAGTGAGTGCATGTTTACAGCCCAACTCTACAGATGCAAAGATAACCCCAGTACTGGCAACAAATTACAGAGTGTACTTTTAAGTCTGGGGCATTTTAGCGGCAGTTGTTCTCCACTACATATTATCTGAAAGCGAGTTTAACCACATAGATTCTGCAAACATCTTGCGTAAAACTGACTTTCAGCAACACTATAGAATAATACACATCAGAGGAAATGAGTATGCATTAGCATCTTTACGCTAGTTAGAACTCTGTCTTGCTGAAAGTTTAAAGAGGGGCACCTGAAGTTTATTTACTCATTGAAATACGTGAGAACAATCGAGGTAAGCGTTTCTAGTTTTCTGTATAAGAAATTAAAGAAACAAACCCAGCGTCATGTCAGTGAAGCTCGGCTGACTGAGCGCAAAACTGCAATATTTCTCACTTTGAATCAAACATTTCTCATGTCAGCTCCTTGTCTCTTTGCCCTGTCACTTCTCACTGCAATGCCAGAATGACAAAACCTTTCGAAACACAGACACTTTTGCTCCATGTCATGGATGGATTTACCTCCTAGGAGCGCCCAAGGGTAAAATTTTCATCTTGGGCACATATTTACCGCCACATGACAGTTTCATTATTTCCCCGGGCACCCTGAAAACCAACTAGCACTCTGAAATCGAGACTGTTAATCCATTAGACGACTGACAAGGAAGTCATTAGATAATAAAAATGCTCGCTCAAGCATCTAAAATATGAAAAATCCTGTATATATATTCCCCTTGTTTACTTTAATGGTAAGCTTGTGGTTGTTGGACCATTAAAGAATTGACAGATACTGATTGTGGAAATATTTGTTGGCATCTGTGTGGTAATTAATTCACACACTGTAAGGAAGAAAGAAAAAGAAAGAAACAATGCAGAAAACACAACAAATGATCATTGCAATATGTCCTAAAATAATTATAGTCTTAAAACTACATTTTCACCCGGGAAAGCAACAACCACAAGATGTAATACCTGTCATAGCTGCTATTGCATTTCAAGCAGTGATAACAAGCATTTATAACAACTTCACCATTAATCAGAATAAGTAGACTCTAACGTATGGAGTAAACTCAGGGCTTTTGGGGCCTCTGCACAATTACCTGCTGTGTCCGGTTGTTAATCCGGCCTTGACACATGTTTACGTTCCCATTTGGTTTAATTATTGCTTTTCCCTAACAAGATTATTACTGTCCGTAGATAAGAGCTCAAATGGTGGCAGTGAATAAGGGAAATATTTGTAATCTGTGACGATTACCAATGAATTACACTGTAGTCAAGATGGATTGTTTTCCCTTGCTCCCTGCTGAGCACAATTAGTTTGGGCTGCGTCCTGACAGATTAGACAAGACAGTGAAGTTGGAGAGAGAGAAGGAAGAGGAGAGAAGCTTCCAAAAGAGGAAGACAGAGAAGAAAAATGAGAGAGGACAACAGCATAAAAACATGGTGTGAAAAGGGGACATGGTAAAAGGCTGAAAGGAAAGTGCGGAGTGGTTTTTAGAGGGAGAGAAATGCAGATGAGTGTTAAAGTGCAACAGGAAAGGGCGAATAGGTGAGAAGTTGAATGTTGTCTAACAAGGGAAGAGAAGACTCAGGAAGAAAGGATGGAAACTGAACGACAAAATTGAATTGAGGCTCAAAGGAGGAGAAGGGAGATAGACTTAATCTGATAATGATAGGAGAGGCGGGAGGAGAAAGACGGGAGAAGGAAAGACAAAGAGAAGCATACGGGTGGTGGTAAACAAAAAGTACTGGGGGATAAAAGATTTGAGAAGGGAGAGAGAAAAGTACATCAGAGAAAGAGAGAGAGGACGGTGGTTAAATACCAGCTAAACCCAATATGACATCATTCTGATCTCAAGCGACGCTGCCTCTCCAATGTATATGCACAGTGTATATGGGTTTGTGAGTTGATGAGTAATTTTTGTATGTGCAATATCCTGTTACATGCTGGACAACATGCTCCGGCAGAGTGTGTCATAATCTGAGAATGAGATCTTGGTTGAACAATACCTTTCATTTCGCACAACATTACTTCTCATAAGTGTGTGTATGTGTGTGTGTGTGTGTGTGTGTGTGTGTGTGTGTGTTTTGTGCCATCCAACAATAAAACACAGAGATAAATAGGTGCATTATGTGCCGCTCATGCATAGAGGCAAACAGGCTTGGCACTAGCAGGCAGGTGAGATAACTGGCATGTATGTCATGAAATGAGTCTGGTTTCAGGTGGTTTCCCGAAAGAAGGCCGTTTGGCATGCATGTACAGAACAATGTATTCAACTGTGACTCAAATATTGTTTCTGCATTTCTATATATGAAATTAATTAGTTAGATTTGGTGTTATTCTGAATCTAAACAAAACCTCCAAATAACATAATCAATATTTCATCAGCTTTTTTGGTTCACTACTATCACACGAGGCCTTTGAAAGTGGCAGCAGGCGACTGTTTTTTAGAAAGACAATCCCAACATCCCACGTAAAACATCCCACGTAAAACATTTGCAACTGGCCCATGAACAAAGCGGATCATGAAAGAGAAAAGTCTTGTGCTGCCGTGAAATTTATCGTGTGACTTGAGGTTACAACATGGGAGGTCCTGTAAATACATTTTTGCCGTTCAAGTGGTAGCATCAGCTGATGGCCAGCTGTTGACATCTAGTAGCCGAAAAAGCCTAACCGTTTAGCAAGCGAACGCTCAGGTAACTTAACTTACCATCCACCTCTGCCAGTTCTGGAAACCTCTGTAAGCAGCAACAACGAAAATTTCCATTTACACGGTCAAGAGGAGGCCACTCGTGAGGAATTTTCTTGTGATCACGGTAATCACAACCCCATTTGAAGGCAACATTCATTTTATCAGAAACAGTGTTTGTTAATCGCTGCCAAGACATGCTGCCCCATTTTGAAGTATCCACAATGGCAGCAGTCATGGAAGTTCATATTTGAGTGGTTATTTAGTGGTAAAGAATATTTCTTCACATTTTTAAGGTATGTATATTGTTTGTATATATTGTATATTGTTTTCTCAAGTTTTTAATAGGGCTTTGCATTTCATACCTTATGTTGCATGCCACACGTTAGCTTGTTAAATGGTTAGCCTTGGCGGCTTCAAGACACTGACAGTTTCAGCCATGTTGAACTCTACACATTCTGAGCACACGCCGTTCTAGGTCATAAGCTGACGATTTATCAGCAATATATTAAACTATTTTCATAAAACCTCATCTAGATATATCCGAAGCTGCATTGTAGTTATTTGTGTATGTGTACATATCGTTATGATTTTTTCAGTATGAGGGTTTCTTAGTTCAGGTTCAGTTACGATTGCTGATGAGGTCAACACCACACCAAGTGAATGCTAATGTTGCTTCATATCTGCTGCAGGTTTGCTGTTTGTGAACAAGTTCATCCAATATTACCTGAAAAACAGATGATATGTCAATACTGCACTGTTTCTGCCACCCCTTTTATACACTAGATCATTTACTGGCTGTCATTCCTACAACTCCTACAAAGATGAAACTAGCTAGAACATTTCTAAAAGTAGTCCGGTCAACCAAATATGTTTGGAAAAGATATGAACAGCAAAATTATTATTATTATTACAACTCTGATCAGCCTTTAGTTGTAGGTATACACTGTATGCATGTGCAATGATGAATTATTACCAATATGTAAGGTGTGCTCAGTGCTGTATGACCGCAATGTCCCTGTGTTCCTAAATGCCAGCTATTTTAGTGATGACATTTTTGTCACAGTGATGCCCCTGTAAACCAGAATTAGCCTTAAAGCTGTCAGCTGCTTTAGAGTACAAAATGCTTTAATAATAAATGATCATCGTCCCCAATGAAGTTATTAATGAAATTGTTTTTGGATTTAATCCCAACCTCCTCTCTCTCGTCCTGCTGTGATTGCCACCCATACCTTAACAGTACCCTCCCCAAACTCCTATCTTCATTTAATCAAGAGGAATTATTCCTCAAGTAGATTAAAAGAGGATCATTTTATCTCTCTCTGTCTCTTTTTCTCTCTGTTGGCCGTACAGTAGCTACTCTCAATCTCTCCGTCTCCCGTCGGTATTAGCGTGCCTGTCACGTGCAGCAGCCACAGTGCGTGTGGGTGGATGACTGACTCCGTATGTGAATGTGACATCAAACTTGTGAGCAGAAACGAAGGGCGCTTTTATCAATGAATTCTTTACCATAAATGCAAACACACTTAAATGCACATGCACCACATGTGCACACTGAATCGACCTCTTTTCATCATGAATCTTAATACACAGCGGCTGCCTTTTACTGACTGATTACCAGTCTATCAGTCCCTGTGTATGACAGTGAATAAGCAATCACCATCTAGTTATTGATTCGCAGACAGGGAGCCTGAACCTCAGAGAAGAATGCATCAGAATCCCCATCACAGACCCACAGGAACTTTAATGGACATTTCTAGCAACATCCAAGCTCTGATGTAATGAAAAAAATATCACAACATTAAACTAATATGTAGTTAGATTGATGACTGTGGCTCCGTGGTTTAGGTGGTGGAAGTAATAGCTGGTGTGGGGGCACTCATTGGGTCTAATTCCCGCAAGGCTCCCATAAATAGTCAATGTGTATCGATTGCAAATGGCTTCAGATGAAAACCCCGGCTAAATGACCATGGTACCATTGTATTAGTGAAATGACAAACAGAAAACTAGATATCTTGAAGCATGAAAGCATTTCTGATTGATTGTTTCAGCCTTACAAGAGTTTCAAGCTGGGTGTGTTTGTGTGACTGGTGTGAGTGCTCGCTTGCATGTTTATGTTCTCCATGCATCTCTCGAATGACAGAATTGTTATTGGCTGAATAAGTATTAAACATTCAGTGTGTATCTGCTTCATACAAAGTCGTGCAGACAGTTTTGTCGATCCCACTAAGACTCTCATTAATGTCATTAATTGGCTGGAGTCGACACACACCTGGGTCCCCTGGTCTATCTTAGGAGCCTGAGGGACGACAACCTAATGTGAACAATATGGACAGAGCACAGATGGGCCTCTGCCTATATTCGAAAAAAAATAAAAATAAAAAAAAAATAGCAGAAAGAGACTGCTAGAGTCCCTTTCTAAATGTCACACTACATCCAGCATTCAATTAGCTTAGCTTAGCATAAAGACTGGATACAACAGCTCGCCAGGCTCTCTCCCAAGGGAACAAAATCCACATACCAACGTCTAATGGCCCATTCATAGTTTCCACATCCGCAGACTGACTTTCAATACAGACAAGTGGCTCCCTTCATACTATAACTCATGCAATGTGTTGGTCAGCTACATAGACGAGTTATTATCGTTATGTTAAGAGGTTCATTGTCTTACATCGAACTCCAGGGCTACTGTGGATGGTTCTGAGAGGCTGGTTATGACGTAGCTCTTTTTAGCCGCAAGATCTTCACAGCAATACTTAGGATTCAGTTGCAGATTGGGCTCTAACACCATGTAAATGACTGTTCCTGAGCTGTGCCAAGCGCTATGAAATAGCCTGCAGCCGTGGTTTGTTGCCTTCCCGTCTCCAAGCACAGTGGGCAGACATAGTACAGGCTGTTTTGGAGAATTTGAAACGTTTTTTTCTTTCTTTTTTTTTTCTTTTTCTGCCAGGACACCATCTGTGTGCTCTTGTAGTCTTTTAATGATGAATTATAAAGGTGTGGATACCGAAAAATCTCCTCAGACAGCCTCTCCTGGAAAAATAAATCAGTGCATACAAAACTCTCATGGAATTGGGAAGATTATAAAATGACATCACACGGATGCACAAGGCAGGAAAAGGGCGTTAATTAATCACCAACTTGTGTTTTCACAGGACAATCGGTGTGGCACAGTGGTGTATATGTCATTGATGTGTCATTGATATGTGGTTTACCTGAACTTCCCGAGCATGGTAGGCTATGATGAGCCCCAGCAGGATGACGGTGGACAGGCTGATCAGACACTTCAGTGCCAGAGAATACATGGAGCTCTGTAAAGAGAAAAAAGCCACATTTGTCATGAGGGACAGTTCAAACTGACTTGTCATAATGATTGGTTTAATATTCAAGGTACAATGATGGGCAATACAAACTACAGAGTCTCGATATGCCAGATTCAGCCTGGTTTAACTTCCCAGATGTCCCACTCACTATATCCTCTGCCGCTCATCTTCTAAACAGCATGTGAACCATAGTACACCCTCAGAACAGATAAAACAAAATAACATTTCCAAAACGGAGTTTCAAAGGCTGAACAGAAGTCGAACGGTAGTATTCCACCTGTCAATATCACTCTGCAGCCGAGCTCTAAGGCCTCTGTTTGTCTGGTTTCATAGGGCTTATAATCAATACACTGGGGGAACTTCCGATCAATACAACTCATAGCACTTCAGTGGCTTCTTTAACCCTCTCACCTCACACACTCAGAGCACAGCAACACTTAACTCGAGTTATCACACGCATGCGTGCACACATACACTTTGGTACATTAACACGTTCACTTTGTACAAAAATCACTCAGGTGTGCACACCTGACCTACAATAGGGGAAAACAAGGAAAGAGTGTTTTGGACTGATTTGTTGGATGTTCTCTGGTAAGGATATGTGTTCATTTCAGAATATACTTTCATTGGTAACTGCAAATCAGCTTGTGGTAGCAAAACATGAACGGAAGTATGATTTCAGGTGCCACTACATCACCAGAAAGGATAAAGAGCCTGAGTATCACATATTAAATTTTGAAATTACTTACCATGCAGCACTAAATCAGATCATAACCATGGGATATATTTATTTTTGATTGTCTAACAGATGTCCATTAAACACCAAATTCTAGCCTTGGTCAATGGTTTAATCGCTGTTTTAACTCAGTGCACAGGGTTTAATAAACTGCAGGTAACCATAGCAACAAGACAGTTTATTTTAATTCTCATCCTCTTGTCCTCTACAGCCGGTGGTGGTGCTGGTGGTATACTACCACCACCACCACCAACAAGGACAAAAAAAAAGGATTCAGTTGAGGACATGTCACTCCAGTTCAGCTTCTGTTACTCTTTTCTCACCTCATTTATTTTCGTCATGCATCAGGAAATTCAGAGCCATGCTTGTGGCACTGCCATCCCCAGAGCCATGGCACAATCAAGGCAATGTTGGCCTGTCTGTCAATCAGTCTGTCCGGAAGGAAAACTTGTAATACTGGATCGATTACCATGAAATGTTATACAGGCATTTATGGTGAAAAATTGATTAATTCTACTTTTCATCTAGGGCCAACATCAGAAACATCTCAGCATCTGTTGGCACCGGTGTGATATGTTTTAATCACTTTTTTGATCCCCGGACCTTTTTTTGTACGGCCACCAGGAGGCTGACAGTTTTCCAGATTCTCCCCCTCACACATAAATTGAATTACTGGCAACATTTTACCGCCCAGCACTTCAGTGTGTCACCACTATCAGGTCGTTGTGTTCTGTTTGCTTTATGACAAAAAGCCACTGTCGTTGACTGTGATTTTAGTTTCATTCCGTCCTAAAAATTAATTTAGCTTAGCATAAATTCTCTAATATTAAATTCCCTACCACCGACAGTGAGTTTAATCCAATCCAATCCAATGTGAAAATATCTTTTAACCCGTTCTCTAATAATAATAACAACCTGTGAAATGTAACTTTTGTGTGAAAATGGAGGAAGCTAAAAATCCTTTAGCCAGTCTCATGGAAAAATGTAAACACGGGCTAAACAAACGTGTCTATTGCTGATCACATTGTGTAAAGTTTATAATCGTGTTAAGAAGGATGAGTTACATTATTAAGGACCACAGGGGAAATTTTATGCCCCACCTCCACCTGGATCGTTAATCCTTTCTGAACGAGGCTTTACTCCAGTGTTATCCTTCGGGTTTATCTCTGTTAGCTGTCCACTAATAATAATCACTGTAATTTCCTTTAATTGTGGTGTGTACTTGTACATAAGAGTGTCTGCTATTATGTGCAATCTGTTTTCCTCTTCGAATGGATTAAGGCACGCATTTAAAATGCCCTGATCAAGTCTCTTCAGGGATTTTTTCTCCTTCTTCTCGTTCACATTTTCTGTAGTTTCTGAATAAATTCAATTACATAAATGTGATAATGCTTTTTAACAGAAGTGGACTTAATCAATTAAAATTCATTAGAAATGGTTAACATCGACAGTGCTAATAATTTCCAGCTTTCTAGTTCCCTTTTATGCCCTTGGCTCTAGCGCCACATTCCTACCGAGGAGGTAAAATTATTTAAAAAGGGTCCATAACACCTTTATTTGCAAACATTGCTCGTACATGTAGTAAAGAGTAAATTCTCAGCCACTATGTTCAGCAGCAAGTTAATATGTATTTGGTGCTCTGGAGTGTATTTACTGCAGGGTTTAGTGACACAGACAACATTTGTTAGAGGGATTAATTCATAGTTGCTTTTAATGGATTTATTAAAAGTAAGAAATAAACTGACGTACTTTAAAGCCAGTACACGGCAAACAAGCTTCAGACAGATTGTTTTCTCACCATCTGTCACGTATTTTTATCTACAAACGAGAAAAGGCATGAATGAGTGCGACATTGGTTTGCTGACCCTTTTCAGAAGCTGAATTTTGGGAGAATGGTTCACCAGGTTTTTAGTGTGACTCATTAACTTACAATTCAATGCCAGTAGTTTTGAAAAGCTTTTCCAACCTGTCCCATATTGGCAAAACAGATTCTGCACACACAGGCGAAATGTTCGGATTCTGAAACAAATCATTTAGTTTGACCAATTTTAAAAGTCTTAGAAATAAAGCTGGCTGCATTCAGTGTTTCTGCGTCTAAAAGCCATATTCACTGAACTCATTCAATTGTCCACATCAGCTCAAGGACTATGTTTTGAATTGCAAAACATAATGCCCGAAACCCACCAATGAACATCCATCTTTGAGATCAGCAAGGCCACATTAAAAGCACGACAGCGAGCTGATCCACATTAAAGACTGCTGCATTTCAGATCAGACATGTCAGCAGTTCAGTAGGCTGCTGTTAAGCATTCATCGCCAAACATCTCCTAATCTGAGTATGCACTCTGAGTTTAGACACATATTACTCAGCCTCTCCTCCATGACGTTATTAAGCTGAACCCACATTGCATTTTGGGTTCATGAATATATATTGCAAGTCAGCCTCCTGGAAAATAGAGTGTGTTAGTTTGTTATTGTGTTTATTTAGGGTCTCTGTACATGCTTCATAGCCTTAATGGTATTAATTCAACATCAAACAACACTCAGAAACACACACACAGTCTAGTTTGTTAATCCTCACAGACATCTTCCTCTGGTGAGTGTATCTCTTCCCAATAATCATAAAAATCCGAGAAGACTGAGCACAAGACCCTTTCCACCATTTATATAACACACAAAAATGCACAAACACAAACAGACAGACACACATTCGTTGCTCATATCAGCGTGGTTATGGGCCACTGCATAACACTGGAAAAATACCATCTAGCTTTAGCCCATGCTGATTTCCTCACATCAGTTTGCCCAAAGCTCGAGCTGTCTTCTGGTGTTTATGTGCTTGTGCTTGCTTGTCCTCTCTAAGTCTCTCTCCTCTGCTAACATCTCATTTGTACTCACTGAAGCAAACCGGTCGCAAAGGAAGCCTACACCGTTATGTGCTAATGAGAAAAATGCCGGTTTCAGCTTAGACTTTTAGCAGTGAATCTGTTTAAACACAATCAGACCAGCGAGCTGAAATGTGACTTGCTTTGAGTTTACGTCCTCTCTCTTTGTGCCGTCTCACTTTTCTCTCTCACTGCAGCCGTCTGTTCAGATTTCTGTTTCTTTACAGTTCTGCCCATTACTCTGTCGAGAGCATTTTGATGCAGTCTGGTTCCATTTCACTTACTCCACCTGTGCGGTGAATAACTAAACTGCAAGGGAGATGTACAGTATGTAAATAAATGTTTGACTTCGGTTCATTTTTAGAAACATCTCTATGCTAACTGCCTGACAGCTGTCCATTAGTGTAAAGTACAGGACACTTGTACTGACTCAAGTGTTTGTTCTAAATGATGCGCACAAGCATCAAACTCTAGACAAAGACTAAACAGCTCAAGGTTAGAACATACAGATGTCGACGTGTACTGTGTACGTGCATTCACTACGATTCATTCTGAATTTCAAGTGCAGGTGCAAGTGAGCGTGGGTTGTGCCAAGCTTTGAAATTGTGGAGTTTATGCAACCTGTTCTACAATTTTAATATTATTATTTGCTATCCTGCAGAGAGAACATAGCATAAAGGCTGTAAGCAGCGGGAAAACTCTGTTGTGTCCAAAGTTCAAAAACCCCACCACCTAGCAGCACCTCTCAAACTAACTAATTAATGACAAGTTGTTGTTTCGGGGGTGAATTATGTGCAGAAAGCTTTCTTGGCCAGTCACCATGATTTCCTTTCTTCTGATTAGATTAATCCTTAAAAACATACCGTGGGACTATATATATATATATTGCACCCTGTCTAATTAAATTATGTCACACAATTAAACTTTCACCTTTATAGCACTGGTCAAACTATGTTTTTTCTTTAACAATATTCTGATGTAAAAATGATTAAAAGAATCGTTCTTCTTGTGTTTTTATGCCAAAGATTTCCAGTGGCCCAGGCATATAAGCATGCTCCACAGTGGAAGCAAGTGAAAGCCAGTATATTGTGTTTTCAAGGCCTTTCATATAAAATCCTCAGTGAGTCATAGATTCAGTAACCGTTGGCAATAGATAGTGACTATTCAAAGGCCCAGCGTGTAGGGTGTTGTTGTTCCATAGAAAAAAAACAGTGCAATATAATTTTCTTAATTGTGTATTGTCACCTGAATAATAAAAAAAGAATTGTGTTTTAGTTTGCTTAGATTGAGCCCTTCGTGTGTACGTGGGGAGCAGGTCATCTTACACTGAGTTTTCCACGTTCCAAAGCCATGTTTTTATGACAAACCCAACATTGTCCATGGATAAGCTGTTTTAAATTACGTTGGTTGGTTGCAGTTTCTACTACCACGACCCGATGCCACTAAAACCTCCAGGACCAATTGCTTCTTTGCAAAAGAGCACTGGATGTAGTTTACAAGATAATGTAACTTCAAAATAAGCCAAAATATTTATAAGTTATATTTTTAACAACAACCTGTATATGTTCTATATGACATATACAACGTGTTCGCATGCATGTGGATGCTTTACGTGTCCATGCGTGTTTCTTTTCCTTTTTCGTTTTGCCCATCTGTGCAAAAGTGTGCAATTAGCGTGTATTGATCACTGGCTTGGTGGACGGCATGCGGAGATAACGAGCTTTTTGAGCTTCTTTAGTTCATTTAACAGACACACACACACAGAAACACACTGACAGGTAGACAGAGGGTTTTCCTCAATTGTCCCCACCTCACCCTTATTGACACAGATGTGAGAGCAAATACATGTCGCTTACCAACACATTACTCTAGTAGTGATAAGTCGCTCACTACATGCGTCGGTAATGAATATCAATGAGCGTGAATGTGTGTGTGTGTGTGAGCGCATGAGTGAGTGTGTGCAATGGCTTAGCCTTGGGGGTCTCTCCCTGTCAGACTGATGCCTTCATGCAATCAGTCTCCAGGGAAACAGGCAGTAGGCAGAGGAGCGATGTCACCTTACCAGGATAAACACAAACACCGCATACATACACTTGACTGCACATCGGCACACGCCATTACGGCCATACACACTCAATTAAATCCAGACAAAGGGAAATGTGAACACGCACACACACATCAGCAGGTGCATCCACGGGAACTAACATGACAGAGCCAAAGACATGCACAGTCCATAGGTGTGTATACACAGAGGAGTCAACATACACGCTGTGATGCGAATGTTACCGGCAGATGATGCAACCCCTCGCACACCCATGTGTCCCAACACACTCACACACACAGACGGAGGTAGCTTAGCCTCGTTAGACTGAAAGAAATGAGAGCATATTTGTACCTGTTAGACTTTGCAAGACCTGTGGGATCCACGGCCCCTTAGATGCCTGTGATGTACAGGATGAAGGGAGCGTGGAGTGAAGGTAAAGGGAGGAGGAGGGGGAGGTGGAGGAGGAGGACAGGAGGGGAAGCGCGACATATAGAAGTGCTGAGATGGCTGATAGCTCCGTTAGAGAATATGGTGGCAGTTGCTGAATATGATTCCCTAATCATCCTCATGTACTGTTTGTAAGGCAGCACACAGCAACTGTAAGTGGCCTAGCAGAGAAAGGTCTGGAAAGGTCCGCCAGTAAATGCCTTCTAGAAATGTCATAGACAGGGGAGCGAGGGCGAGAGGTAGGTAGAGACGGCAGTAGTGCAGGGGGAACGAGGGAGATGTTGTAAGGCTGCTGAGAAGGCAATGACCCCTTGGGAAAATGGAGACGTATTTAAGTCTCACAGGGGGAGCGACACAAACACTCCTTGTAAGTGAGAAGAAGAAAGGAAGAAAGCAAAAGAGAATGAGAGAGAGAGAGAGCATTACTGCTGTCAGTGAGATCACGGATGCTTGAGATAGTGGAGAGAAATGGACGGTAAGTTGGTACATACTCAGACTTGATACCCCATCCCTCTGCCGGCCCGGGCAGTGCTGTAAAGTACATTTACACAAATACCCAAGGGCTATTTTACTTGAGTGTTTCCGTTTTCTGCAACTTTATATTTTTACTCCACTAGATTTCTGAGACCATTATTGCAAGTTGAATAATGAAAAACATAATCAACATATACATTATTAAATTATATTAGATTATATTAGAAGTTTACCGACTCTCAGGAGAAAATCTGCAAACTGCCAAGCTATAAATACAGTCATCAATATCAATGCAATCTAAAAGTGATGAACGAGTACTGAATAAGTACTTTTGCTTTTGCTATTTTAAGCTTATGCAAATAGTTTTGTGCACACTGGCTTACTATTAGCATTGTTACTTTTACTTATTTAAGAACATCATCTGAGCACTTCCTGCAGCGCTGGTGTCAAGTGTGTGCATTGACAGTGTGACAGGTGAAGCTGACAACAGCTGTGCGTACCCTCAGAATAGCAGTGTTTCATCGCCGGCCTGAAACGTGGAGCAGGGAGCCACGTGGGCCCTTGTGAAATGATCCATTGATCTGGCAGTGACAGGTCACATGCTAAGGTCCCAAGTGTCTAAGTTATTCTCAGATAGAGACGCATGTCAGACCGGGACCCCCTGTTCGTTATAAAATCAATAATAGAAGCTTTTTAAGAGGTAACTATCCTGATACTGTTGTTAACATTCTGAAGTGTCAAGGTCCTGGGTCAGAGGTGGTGAACTGGAGACGCTGATCACAAAGTGGGGTCACAGAACATGATGCCTCAGTGCCTGAAACTTTGACCATGTACAGTAGAGAAGATGATGGTAGGTTATGGTGGCAATTTAAAAATGTTCAGTTCTGCTTTTATCTCTATCTTTTATCTTTATCTTGAGTGTCTTATGTGAAAGTCACCATTCGTCCTGTGAGCAAGTTAAATTATTTCACAGTCATGAATTATTTCATTGTCCAATATTCTCTACGCATAATCTATCTGGGCTCAACAACTGTGACTTGGTATTTACAGTGCAGGAATTTACTGACACTGCTCTACGTATTAAATAATGCACACGAGGACTGTTTTCATCGAGCCTTCGCTTCAAGTTCTCATACTGATCTCAGATGTGGCCTTCATTGTGGACTTCATACAAATGGACAGGCTGATTGCTGAGGAAAAACTCTATACTGAAGCAATGAATGGAAGATCTCATCTGTGGCTACAACATGTGCTGACAGGCTTTGAAATCTGTTTTTTGCACATGAATATACATATGCTTACTCACTATACCCACAGTCACGAACGCCATGTCCTCTTCTCTTAACCTCTCCCTCCCTTTATCCTTCCTAACACACACAGAATCACACGCGCTCCACACAGTCCAACCCACCCAGTTTAGTTCCAGTCTTATTATTCCTCATCTCTATTTTTGGGAGCAGGATAGAACAGCTGGACCTCCTGAAAAAAGTGGAGGAGCTTTGGTAGATGTACACACAGGCGGTATACAGTGACATTTAGGTTACAGCGATTGTCCGACTAAAGGAAGTCTTATGGAGCTGTTAAGAGTATATATATATATATATATATGTTTTCAACAATGAAAAATGATCTTTACCTATCACATTTCTCCAAACGTTTTTAAAGCACCTCTAAAGAATTCCCGTCAATACACGACACGTGATGTAGCCCCTCTGAAAGTCAGCACCCATTTCCAGTGTGTGAGTGCATGCCGAACGTGGATGCGGGGGTGGACAGCGCATATGTGGGTGAATGATTATCAATAATCAATGTAAAAAAAAATTATTAAAGTTTCCCTTCTAGATTGGTTTAAAGCAATGCATATAAACCTCTCATTCATCTCCCTGTCCAATCTTTCCTCCATCCTCATGATCACTGTTTTTCACAACAACCAGCAGGCTTCTCTAAGTAATGATTGGATCTGTCTGAGGGGGACTCCAGTGTCTGTCGGAGTCAAACGTACAGCCATAAAAAAAAAGAAAAATTTTATTACAGTCTGCATTTAAAATTAAATCTGAAGCATCCCTAAGTCTCTGGATTCTCTCCTTAGAAACGAGGCTCTGACATCCTTCACATATTATTCCTGAACTCTGGCTTTCTGTTCTTGACAAGACGATTTAATGATCATAGATTAATCAATATAATGAGAGCAGTGGTAAACACAGTCATCACACCGCTCAATTACATAGGTGTCCATCAGTTCCTATTGACAGACAATGCCGGCAGTTTCAGATGAGGACTGCATTGATTGTAACTTAAGAACCTAAATCAGGCTTTTCATTATCGCCTTTCCTTTTTTTTTCTCCCTCTACAGACTTTCATTCTCGCCCAGCCGCTTCTCTCTTCCGATCACACTCCCCCAGTTTGACGCCCACTGGAAGAGCAGAGGAGCGGAGGGAGAGCGAAAGTGAGGGGGGAAAAAAAAATTAAAAAATGAAAGAAGGAAAGGCATAAAGAAAGCAGGATAAAAGGACAGGCGTGGAGTTGAAATAGAAAAGGGACAGAGAGAGGGAGAACAAAAGTGTCGGTCATCTCCTTCAAGGGGGAAAACGGGCCGACAGAATGGAAGAAAAGGGACAAGTGGGGATTGAAAGAGAAATTCGGAGCTTGCAGTTTCATTAATAAAAAAGAGACTGCCTCTATAGCGGTGATTTTCGTGAGTGGGAGTAAAAGGCAAGGAGAAAAAGAAGCAAAGGCACAGCTGGCCAAACAGAACAAGCAGATTCTCCTAGCGATGACAATAACAGAAAGAGACTAAGTATCAACAGAAACAGAGAAGGAGGCTGAGAGCGATGGGTGACACGCCCAGTTGGCCTATTCTCATAGGCTACCTGTAAATCTATGCACCCGCATGATCCAACATACTCCCTCACATGATCAGTGATCCATGTATGACAAGCTGCATAAGTGGAAGTAGCGTTTCCACCTCATTAGCTTCAGAAACCCAACTCTCCAGGATATTTTATGATGGAAAAGAGGGATAGAACGAGAACAGGAGTATCTTTGCATCAGCGAGGTGAGCGTAAGATGCTCCGAGGGTCGCTGACACACACACACACACACACACACACACACACTACCAAAATAAACAGACAAAAGCAGCCAGGGGCCAATTCAGCTTATTACACTCCCCATTACGCAGACAAATGAGATCCTGGCCTCCTACAGATAATCTGCCCCCCATGTCCTCTGCATCGTTGCATTACATCACCCAGAAGCAGCAACTGTCAAGCTTGGTCATTACAGTACACAACCCCCCGACATGGTGTTGGTCAGGCTGAGTGGGGTGTTGCTATTATGAATGCGGTGACTAATTGGTGAATCTGCCCACTGACCCACCTAAAATCAGCCAAAAGGGGGTGCTCCTTTGACCTGGGGGGTCAACAATGGTGCAACTTAACATTCCTAGTGCATATCTGGCCGGTGACCTTTGGTACAGGTCATCTGATCTTACTTCTCTCTGTTCCACTTTGTTCCCTGTCACTCTTTACTGGCCACTGACAAACTGAACGAAATGAGAAAGTTATCTGAGCACAACTGACAAATGTGACTGGTCTGACATTTGTGGACTTAAGCGCAGTTTATGCCTCTGTGGGAGTAGAAGCCGTAACCTACGCCGCAGGTAGCCTACACAGGTCGTCAGTCTGGCTCGCTTTGTAAAATCACCGTCCAAACACTAGTTGGCGCTGTGCATTTTTTGCCAGTCGGGTGAATTTTTGTTTCCACTTCCTGCTTCACATTCAACCATGGAGACTGAAACATACGCTGAAATTCTGTCAAAGACGAGTCGTACAAATGCTTGTACCTTCAAACTTCCTCAGTCAATTTTGATCGAAGCTAGAGATCGAGAAGCAGCTGGAAATACTAAGGCGGAAATACGGTACTACCAAGCGGACCAATCACAGCTTTTGCGGTCTGCGTTGCCGCAACGCGTAGTTGCATTTCCGTGGAGGTGCACTTCAGACTATGGCATTAGGGTCGGTCTGCATAAGGTCTTGGCTTTCGCCGTAGCTACACAGCCAAATTGACGCAGAAGCATAAGCTGCCTATTAGATGTAATTTCACTACAATGAAGGGACGCTCCACCCATTTTATAATATACTTCCAAAAGGCTGTAGCCCGTGAGAGAAATGGATTTAAAAATGAATAGTCAACGTTGAAGACGTGCAAACTTTTAATAAAAAGTCAAACTCCAGCAACACCAGCTACTAAACTTCCCACAATGCAACTTGATAGTGTTTGTCATAGTCCCTTCCTGTCTTTTAAATTCCAATGATTTTGATTGCTTGTAATGTATACTCTGTAGTAGGCCTGTGTGTTGACTTTTCTGTCAACATCAGGGTTATTTTTAGCTGAGTGAATCCTGGCTGACATATATGACTGTAGCAGTGCGAGCCATGACTGGTAAACTGGTCTTTATGTATGACATATAACTGGTCCGTCCTCTCACCTTGGTGTACACGCCCCACGACAGCTCCGTCTCAATCACCATGACGACGATGCCAAACATCCCGAAGATGAGGGCGTA
This sequence comes from Chelon labrosus, assembly GCF_963514085.1. Classification (NCBI taxonomy): domain Eukaryota; kingdom Metazoa; phylum Chordata; class Actinopteri; order Mugiliformes; family Mugilidae; genus Chelon; species Chelon labrosus. Next base: position 10,288,916 of record NC_140345.1, read on the forward strand.
GTCACTCAGCCTCTTCCTCTTCTCAAACAGCGCCCTGCGGTGCCCCAGTTTATAGCCAATGTTTTGGTTCTTTCGCTTGTGAGCCTTGGAGGTGCTGCCCCTGGCCCCAGTGCCCACCGCCCCAACCCCTGACTGCCTGCTGCCCCTGCCCGGCTGTGCCCGCCTGCTCTCCACTAGTGCGTGGTTCTGGTGATAGATGGACATCTGGTTGGATGTGGAGTCAGTGATGTCATACCCTCGGGGGTACGGCGAGTCTTCTTTGGATGAAATCACGATCTCTGGGGGACTCTGAAGCGGGGGTTGATGGGTGGAGGACTGGGTCACCGAGCAGGTAGGAGGGGCTTCCCGCTGACGGTCATGTCCCCCAGCAGCTGTTGCCCCAGCAACAGCTGAAACGCCGCCCTCTTTGGTTTCGCTGCTGCTGTCTGATTCAATGAGGTTTCTGCGGGAGGCGCTGAGACGGCTCAGGGGCTTCATGACCCCACCGGTGTACTTACAGGAACTCATGGCGATTTCTGTGAAGGGGTTACTGTCCCTACGGTGGACCAGAGGGCTGGCCTGTCTGTGTTTGCAGCCCCTCTCTCTGTCCCTGTCACGCTCTCTGTCCCTGTCCCGGTCCATGGAGGGCGAGTGGGAGGAGTAAAAGAGGGCGTTGTAAACTGGGGAGTTGTCTCCACTCAGGCTGTGCTGTGAGCCAAGGCAGGAGGAGAGTGGGGTGCTGGTAGGGTGCAGGGCGTTGGGGATGGGTGGTGGCAGTGGCTGGGCTCCGGAGGAGGACAAGGGCAGCTTGGGGAGCGATGCAGGAGGCAAGTTGGGCGTGGCAGGTGATGGAGATGGGGTGCTGCCATTTAGACGGTCGAGACTTGATCCGCCCATGTGGTTGGAGTGGTTTGATCCTGGCTGGGTGCCAGTGGTGGAAGGATGGGATATACTGCCCAGGGGAAGGAGGAACCGTTGGTCCTCATCCTCGCTCCCTCCTAGCAGAGCCAAGCTCAGAGAAGGGGGAGGCTCCATGGCTCCTGTCTACAGCCAAACAACACACAAAAAAGAACAAACTGTGAAGAGAGGCACAAGAGAAAATGATAAAGAACCCAAACTATTTATCATCATGATAGTAACGAAGGACAAACAGAGCAAGAGGGGATGGAGGGAGGGAGGAGTGGGAGAGAACTGTGACTGATAACGGTTAAAACAAATGAGGGGAAAGATTGAACTCCAAAACCTGAGGACGTGTGACAAAGAGGGGCAGCGGAGTGAAGAAAAGTGCTCATAATTGGGGAATATGTTATTCCTTGAGTCACATTTGACTCAGCTGCCCAGTCAGCCTCTCTCAACGCGTCCTCTCTCCGTTTCCCAGTGTCTTCTTGTTCTCTCACATCCCACAATGCTTCCAGCAATCTATTTCATAAAATGTCATCTGTGTTACACTGTCGTTAGCCACGAGGAGGGTGCAAATCCTCTGGCTTTACAGCATGGAAATGAGATCAGGCTCACAGACCGAAGGATAATAATTCCACATCAGTCAGTTTTGACTGGAGCAGAAGAAGTGTGACAGTGTGAAAGCTTCAGTTAACCATAAGTTGTCTGCATAAGGCTGCCCTTGATTGATCCAAAACAATAACCTACTTTCAGTGTGATATAACCAGACACCTTCGTGGCCCCCTTCCTCCCCGTCTGTTTCTTTACCTACCTCCAACCTCTTCTCTCTCAGTCCCTGTCCCCCAGGTTAGTTGTGTTGAATCACTGGCTGGATGAAAACAGACCACCACACTTTTTCTTTTTCATGTTGTCACGGCCATCCCATCATCCTTTCGCTTCGTCTCCCTTCATATAGGTCCTCCACAGGTCCTCCTCGCCCGTCTCTGGAAATTGCGCGTCGCTTCCCACAGATGTTGCCTCCCTCTCTGCTCACTTGCTACGGTCAGTTTCGTTCCTTCCCTATCACCGGCGATGCATCGACGTTGCCCATTCTGATTCCAGCCAGTGACAGTCGACAGGAGATGATGGGGAATAATCCTCATTGACTGGACTAAATCGGTCAACCTGTGGCTGCGAGTCAAAAATGTGCGGCGGCGGAATAAAAACCGGCACAAACAGGAGGGGAAGACGCGCGGCTGGACGTCAAGTGGCGGTCCTCTGATGAGCAGCAAAGTCTGCGATTTAATATGTGACTCCGGCGACTAACACTCAATCCACCGCTCAGCGTCTCTCCCAAGCTGTCTCTCACTCTCTCCTCCAACTTCTCTCCCTCCTTTCTCCGCCTCCAGACCTGCCGTTCATTCCCATTGGACGAAATCAGGAAGGCGAAGCGAGCGCAGAAAACAGGTGGCAGGATTTGTAAAATGTCTAATTCATTGTTCTCGGGTTATTTCGGGTTTATTGTTTTAACTGTGCCCTCGGAAAACACGCATGATCCACGCGCGGCTATTGCCTCTTTAATAATAAAGACTAGCCTGTTTTGAACATTTGGTCTTTTATTTAAGGCACCTGTTGAAATCCCCCTTCTGACGGAAGGAGGACCTGGACCTGCCAAACCCCACGTCAAAAACACACCCAAAGAACAGTTCCCACTTTTACAGAACAAATGGGAATAGAAAACAAAACGTAATCCTTAAATGACAACAAAATAGGCTATCTAAACAAAAACGCAACCTGCACGCTGAGGATTAGTGCGCAGCTTCTGTAGCCTCATTAAAAGTATTTATTCAGAAAAAAAACCCTTGAGAATAAGATATGTAAATATATTACACTGAAGTGTTCCCCCTTTCTTCTCCTATATTGTGTGTCCGTATATATATTTAGCCTCTATGTGTTGATCTGGGCGGTGAGGTCCTTGTTCTTGTCCTTATATGGGTAACTAAAGCTTTATTGAAGTCGGTGTCAAATAAGGAAAACTAATTATTTAACGTATTTTATGGATGTGGACGTATTTTACTTTCATTGGGATTGTCTGATTTCGTCCCCGCAGACAGATCAATTTATAACTGAGGCTATATGTCATAATCCTACATAATTAGACTGTTCTACCTGACCTAATCGGTTTAATATGATGGCTCTCTGCGTGCGTCGCGCACCTTAATCGGATGAGAGCAGAGAATTGTGTGGGAGCGGATTAGACCGTTTCCTTATAACAGGTCAGCCTATCCAGCGATTATATAACCTGACAGACATCAATGAAGCAAATCATGTCGTGTGGAGGATGAGTTTCAAGTATTTACACAACAGCAGCCATACGCCCAAGCCTCCCTGGCATGCGCAGTGCGAACGGAGGACAGACAGTGGTCCACCATTGAAGGCGGGATAAACAAGGACCTCATTCATCTCTGCTCTTTCAAATCTTATTGTGCGAACGCGCCACATGAGGCTCCATACATTTGACAGGACATTATTTCATTAGTTCCTTTCTCATGACTTGGAATAAACACGGTATTGTGTTGTTTCTGTCCTGAGGCGGATATGTCATGGGTCAGTGATGGAAAGTGGCTGGTGAAGGCCCTGGGAAAGGTCAAAGGTTACTCCTGCACCCCCCACACATCAAATCTATTTATTTATTCATATCGGGAAAAATTTGGATTCAAACTAGGCATTCTGTTTAAGTTGATGCAAAAGTTTTGATGATAAATGTAAAGACTGGTCCATTCATCCATCAGTTAATATTCTTATGAACCAATTCATTTCTCCTGTGAAACATTTTCTGGTTGCAGTTCATGTTTTAAATAAAACATGACATTCAAAGATGTCACCTTGACAGGAACACTTGTCCTTTTTTATAATTAAAATTAGATGACTGAATAACTGAAATAACTGTAAGCTTCAGAATCAGGTGGATGGGTTAAATGGAGCTGAAGATTTAAAAAAAAAAAATGCAAACATATGTGGGATTGTTAGTCCAGGGAGATTTGATTTGATTTGCACAGCAGAAGTGGGTATTCCTCTCACTTATGGTTTTTTTTTTTTTTTTTTTTTTTTTTTTTTATCATCTTAGCTGCTCAAATAAAAATTCTCAACCAAATTTCGTGAAAGAAAAATAGTCTCGGCCAAACTTGGCAGCAGTTTTTCACAGGTGTTCAGTCTGTAAAACACAAAAGTAAAAGCAGGAGGGAGACAGTTTGACAAACACAGTGTGAGCACGGTGAATGGAAAATAGGCCCAGGGGGAGATTAGAACTGACAGAAAATAGGAATTGGAATTTTGGCAGGCCGTACTATATATCTTTCACAAGTCTTAATATTGTCAACAGAGGTTAGAGGGCAGCAAATAAAGATGGAGAGTTTGTGGCAGTGAAAGCAGACGGGAGCGACAGCGAGGACAATTGATGGGCGCGCTGAACGAAAACTTTAGTCCACAGTTTTGCCCCGCGGCACATGTCACATGTAGGGTGTGAGATGTACGTGAGCTAGGAAATGTATAACAGAAAACGCGGAGGTATAATAAAGGGGGTTGACAGTTGCTATGCCAACGCTAGCTGAGTTCCCCCTCCACCTGATCTGTCTCTGTTCGTGGCCTCCCTTTGAGTTTAAAGCCGCGTAAAAAACAGAGTGCAGGAAATGATAGGCTACTGTATAAATCACATAAAACTTCTCAGTGACACAACGGGCAGGTGGGTGGGCGGCGGAGGAAATGGAGGAGGAGAGTGATGTGCATCAAGCAGACGAGAAGGAGCCGCGGAAGAGATGTGAGCGCTTCACATTTCTTCCGCACCTTTTTCAGGTTCATTCATACACACATTTATTCTCTAACATTGAAATACCTATGTTCATGCATTCAGAGAGCATCGGTTAGCTTTTCGCTTTACATCTTTGCATAGCTGTTACGTTGCCCCTTTATCAACGCGAAGGCTGGAAGAAGTATTTCCGTGCCTTACTTAAAAGGACTGGCTAGATGAGAGCGAGAAGATCGATACCACTCTCATATCTCTCCAGTAAATAGGCTGTGAAAGTACGAGCATTGTCTAAAGGCCACAGATAGGGAGAAACTGTCTTGGCGTCACAGGAAGTAACCGGTCCCAGCCCGTCCTATATTCACAATGTGTCATTTTTATGCTTCAGTTAATTTTGGAGTGAGCTAAATTGCTTTTCAGTGCTAACCTATTCTAACTGGCTGTGGCTTCAAATATATTTTGCAGACGCGGAAATGATACTGATATCTCATTTCAGCAAAAAACAGCAACATGTCTCAATGCTAATTTAATTTAATTAAAAGTGCGTAGGCTAACTTTTGCAGAATGGGATGATGGGTAATGTGAACATCGGAGTAAGCTACTGATCGTTCCAGACGAGGTGAGAAACGTCCAGAACTCTGATTGTCTGTCGCGTTAATCTGACAGGAACAGGAAGAAGAACACAAATGCTCATAAGACAAGGCCGGCATGTGGTTTATTTCAAAATGCAAAACAAAAGTTTACAGGCTCTGGATCAGAAGTAGCGAAAACACCTCATGATAAAAGTTTGGCATTGAAGTACATGTAATATAAAGATAATGTATTAGCAGAAAAGTGGACTACGTTAACTGCAAATGCAGAAGTAACAAGTTCTTTATAACATTCACTGGATGACGGAAACATCTGTGCATTTTGATGATTCAGCTTGAGGAAGAGGAGGCAGTTTAATGTACACTAGAGCATCCCCTTCATAAAAACGGATGATGTTTGGTTGACCATCTTAACCGCTAGATGGCCACTCCGCGAAGAAAAGGAAATGGATCAGCAGATTTTTTGGACTTTTCCCTCAACAAGCACTTGTTGTTGTAGCTTTACGATAAATGTAAAAGAAGTGATGAGTAAGTGCATTGCACAGCTGATATTGCTCTCCCTAATAGACCCCTGCCTGGACCCATTCCATCAGACAGGCTCTAATCGTTGCCCTGCACTGACTTCATTGTATCCTAATGGCTCAGATTGCACTATGGGCCTGGGAGCGGTGCAGTCTAACCCGCAGCCTAAAACCGACGGCTGTATGCAGATGGATTTCTGCACAGCAAACAGCACTCTGATCCTACTGCCTGACAGAGGCTAATCAAATCCAGAGAACGGGGAGACCACGGGGGGTAAAAGATGGAAAGGGGAAGTGTTGGCGGGGTCTGGAGGGAGGGGAGTTTGCAGAAAGATGAGGGTAATGCCTCTGCTCTCCTGTTTAAGTGGCGAGCAACGAGTGCCGAGCACCTCGCCTCGAAGCAACTGTGCCCTTTTAATGAAAGGACTGACACACGCAGGCATGCAAACACACGCACACACACAGCATATAGACACAGCTTTATTAGAATCCGTGTCCGTCAGATGTTGTACAATCAAAAGCCAAGCTAAACAGTCAAACACCAAACTAAACAGTCGCTGTGCCGGGTTTCACAAGGTATGAGATATTACATGGAGTATCGTCGCCCCCGACTGAAGAGCGGGCTGCTAAATTGTGCCGCTCACAAGTGTGCGCAGCTGTCATGTTTGTAATGTTCGGGAGTGTTTGAAGAGTTCAGAGGCTAACTGCAGTTTTACGGTGTCAGCACGATGGCACAGTGTATGATGTGGTGATGCTGATGTACTGGGTGTGTGTTTGTGACAGCTGTCTGCTGCCCTGAAAAAATAAAAATAAAAATAAAAAAACACCAGTCAGCAGACTAGTGACAGTGCAGGATTTCCACACATACACCATTTTTCCTGACACTTCAACATTCAGGGACGCAGCTGTGTTGATATTATTCATGCTTACTGCGTGTTTTAGGTGGAGTTGGAGGGATTAAGCAAAGATTCGTGCCAGAGATTTTGCATTTCGTGGTCGCTACTATAAACCTCCAGGCCTTAAAGGAGATAGCCAGTTATGCAGGAAAACGACATCCTGATTCTCATTCCTTGCCGCTAATTTCTGATTGTTCACTTGTGTCTGCAAACTGCAGAACCAGGAACGAATGGGACCATTTGAATCCCTCAACCAGTCTGAGATATATCTGGATATCTGGATTCCTGCAAACCAGATCCTCCACAGCGAACACCTTCACCCTCTCCTCTGCTGATAGTTGTTCTGACGTGGGGAATAAGGCGATGTCACAGACTCATTCCCACAGTTCCTAGAGCTGGTGTCAAATGTAGGCCCCTTTTATAGTTCAGGTACCAGGGAGTCAAGGCCCCAAACCTTCTGACATATGGAATGCTTCATGGGACGCCCTTGATTGATGAGGCAATAGACCAAGCATGCCTGCAAGTGTGTGCAGCTGTCCCAATACTAATATTTAGAAATATGAAAGGAGTTCAAAAGCTGAGCACAGTCAGCGCAGCTGTAAAGTATGTATACGCAGGGGTTGGTGTTTGTGTGTCTCTGCAAACTTTCTGAGTCAGCTGTCTCCTATCACTCGGCTAAAAATGACTCTGCAATTGTTGCAGCATTACACGGAAGCTTAAGTTTGTGCTACCATACAAAACAAAGTGTTGAATCGCCACTATTACATTTAGATTCCCAGTTTAAACAGAGAAAGAAACCTCAGGCCAAAAATAAATGTAAAGTATATCTGATCAACTACAGGGTTTGTTTGCAGAATTTTTATACTTATCAGTATATGTGTTACGGGGTCAGAGCACACGAAGAGGGAACACATGCAGCGTAAATGCGAGGTTTCCCTTCTGCCTAACCAAGCCGTACAGTGAGCGCATATCCTCTAAAGTGTCCACTTTTAGAGTGAACAGCCCTCAGGGATGGTGCAGTGGAAAAACTATCTAGAAAAAATAAATCACACAGACATCATCTCACCATTAGCTGCACCAAGAATGATTCCGATCAAGTGACGCATTTCTTAATGGGAATAAACACCAAGCTCCTACGCTATGGTACGCCCTTGCGCTGCCTTTTTGTTGCACACCACGTCTTCTACAGGGTTCTTGGTCGGCTGGTTACTTTTCCAGCTGCACAACCTAACGAAGGAGTAAATGAAGATTATTCCTCATTGACGACATGCTGAATCGCCAGCACATGAAATGACTAAAGTGTTCTCAGTTGATCTATGCGATAATATACACTCATTTACCGGTCAGTCCCTCATTAAATCAGACCGAGCTGTCCTCCTCAGCAGACAGTGTTTCTGGTCTGTAAAGAGGAGGGCTCATATTCATTACAAACTTACCAAAGATTTCCCAAATCCAGTTGTTTTTCTTTTTTTCATTTTCAGACTAACTTGCAGATGTGGAAAGACTAGATTTGACTTCACATACTGCACACATGAAATGTCATATTTTTGTGACATTTAGTGTAATCTTGCATCGCCTCTATATGATCAATAAAGAGCTATGCTTCATGGTTTTAGATGGTATAATAATAAAATAATATAAAATAAAGGTTAAAGTAAAAGCCAAGAGAGCACTCAACATGACACCTGCTGATGTTAGCCATGGTTTATCTATCATCTATCATCATCTATGTGACAACACAGTCTTTACAGTTAAACACATGCTGCGCTCTGTAACGACGCACAAATAACATGACCATGAACATACAGTAAGAGACTGTGCTCCTACGGCGAGTCCGCCATTGTGCACCATACCAGTGCTATTGTCAGTTTTAGAAGCACAGTTTGTTCCGTCAATATATCGCTTTATTTTGCAGCAAGGCATGTGAAATGGCAGTACGGCTGCGCAAGTTTTAAAACAAGTTTCAACATCCATCGGAGTCACAGTGGAAGCCTACTTTTCCAGGCCCCCTCTTTTCCTCCCTGGTGCTTCTACGATCTGATGCTGCATCCGCTCACTCCTTGGATGATCTTATGCTTTCTTAGTTTAGCTTCTAAGCCATTTCCCTCTGAGCCCTCGTATATTCCCTCCTTCCCCACTCTCATTTATTTCCATTGGAGAGCATCGATTGGCTTGTTTAAGCCCTTCGGTCTGGACTAATATTTCACTCTATGCAGCCTCATTCCTCCCGTCCGTTGCTCCCTCCATCGTGCTTCACTCCACTCCCTCTATCATTAGTACTTGGTCGGCAACGCGGATGAAACATGCATCTACACGTGTATGCAGATGTTTATGGCGGTTATGTTAACTTCAGAGGAACTTCTTGGACTGAGTTCTTACCTCCTAAAGTGTGTGGAGTATTTTCATATGAACTGGTATAATCAGTGGATGCCTTTAAAATGTCCCGTTTACTTTTATTTTCCACAAGCAGCTGCACTCCTTCTCTAATGAAACCGACTATCTGGGGGGTATTATCCATGAAACTATTTATGGGGCACCAAACTGATTGGCTGGTGATATTGCTGCCATCATCCCGTCCCTTGACGGAGACAAATGTTGCTGAACTGAAGGCAAAACCGACTCTACTGCGACAACAAACTGATTCATATCACTGCTTGTTCCCTGTGAGACATCACACTAAGCGACAGCTCTGAGTGACGAGTGTTCCTTGTGCTAATGCATTCACTACTAGTATGACTATGATTTTTATAATACACAACATCTCCCACAAAATATGAGAAACACTGATTCCTTCCACAGCACAGAATCATCTTTGGTTGTTTTATTTTGAGTATATCATTACCCACTGAGGTTTTTGCTCATTAATTCATCTTATGTTTGTTTGATTCTAAACCGGTTTGTGACTAATCAAAATCCCCAAAATGTTCTAAACATAATGTCACTGGCTTAAAAGTTTAAATCTCCAATTCGTCCACATACTCAGACTCAGAAAGTCTTACTGTTATATTAACGTCGGCACACATTGCAAGAAGAATATCTACAGTGAACACTGATCATCTACGTCTCATGTAGCCTTTCACTTATTCATGCATACACACAAACGCGGCCCGAGGCTTAAGGTGAGCACATGTTTCCATCTGCTGATCCTTCAGAGCATTGCATTTGGCTGCACCGCTGCAGAGAAGCACGCTGGATCCAAACACCACCTTGCTCTAAACAAAATTTGCATCTTCCCCGCAGGTGTCTCTTCCCAATTTCTACAGAAGTGTAACCCACAGCTTTGTCATGGAAGAAACGCGAAGAGTTGCAAGTCATTTTTGAGCGCCTTAAAACAATTCAACAGCAGCTCTTACAGAATATTTATAACCCTTTATACATTTCAGTGGGAATTATTCAGACCCCTCCGTCCACAGGTGATGCAAGCGGCCGGTGACGAAATAAGGAAGTGATAAATATAACAGCCTGCTACTTGTTTATTCTGTAACTTTTGATAATAATAAAAAAAAACAGTATATTCCACTCCCATTTTTATTTAAAAGATCAGGAAAAAAATAGAAAAGAAATTGTAGATGATTTACAAAATATATACATTAAACCTACACACATACATAAACACTCAGACATTCTGCATATACAGCATTATACTCAAAGGTTTTTGCGTACAGTGGTGTCTAAAGGTCTGTGTCCACTCCAAGCATTGTACATTTGAACAACTAAAATGAACTAAAATTCCTCTTTTAAAGCCTTTATATACGATACTATCAGATTTGACATTAAGTAATAAAGTAGTAGGGCTGCAACAGGCGCTACATTGTCCAGAGAGGTGCACCTCTGTTCTACAGAGGCAGTTTAACGCTTAAAATCTTTAGAAAAAAAAAATATATATATATGTATCTTTTTCCAGCAAGACAACAGCTCAATACATCATGCATCAAAGCCAAACCAAACCGTTTGAAGAATCACTGAGATGAGCTGACTTGCATAGCTTTTCCTTTGTAGTTATCGGGCCATAACCACAATAAAACTCACTGAAGCATGACTGAGGCCTCTCTGCACGTGTGCAGCAATAAAAGGAAACAGTAGATACAGAAAATGTTAACACGGTTTGACCTTCTGTAAACGCACACCTTAAAAAAATGCAGTATTGTAAAAAATAAATCATAAAAATGTAAGTTTCCGTAACCAGACCTTCAGACCCCACTGTACATCTGTGTGTTCATGTATTTGCATATACCTGATGTATATATTGCATCATCCGTCAACATAGAACAAGATCTCCCTCACCCTCCCTCCCTTAAAACTGCCCTCACATTTGAACCAAGAGGTACTGACAGTATGCAGATGAGACTTCCCAAGACTGGGACCAACTACTATTAACAGACATGAAGAAAAATGAGGAATCCTAAAAAAAAAAACACAATCAATTAGAACAGAAATAATTAAATTTATGGAGGCCATTACATCGGTAATTAACAGTATATAAAAGCTCAAAAGCACAAACTAGGGGACCGATCAAAGGGCTACAAAGTACTATGTTTATGGTACCATGGGAACATGTGGAAAGATGGACAGATGTGGGTGTACAGTTTAAAGTTTATAGCTGGTTTAACTCAGAAAGGCCCGATTGACAACTTCAGAGTACACAAGCTAAAGCCTTAAATGTTGGACAGTGAAGGTTACTCATACCAATCAGCGATAATTTACAGTGTTATGTACAGTGTGAGGTGGGGCTGTACTGAGCAACAGCTAATTTCCAATCAAGGGTCACTGCAACTTTCAAAAATCAAGATTCCAGCTGAGACCATCCCAACTTTTCCACTTGTCCTAAAAGCAGTCGTTTGTATTTCAGAACAGTAAAACGGAGGGAGCAGAAAAATGAACTCAAAATTACAAACACTGCCACAATGCGGGGTCACATTAGGCTGAATGCCACTTAGCATCTCGTCCTGTGTAACAAAGCTCTCGCTATGAGACAAACTGTGATTCAAAGAGAACAAATCATCAGCAACAGTGAACGAACCTGCAATAATGAGTTTTACAAACCGAGTAGATCAAATAACAACAACATATGCCACTGTGATGACAAACAAATAATAAAACCGAGACTTGCAGCAGCGTTTGTTATGATGATTTACTGACTTCGGCCCACTTCCTTTTCCATGTAGTGTTTACAATATTCTGTACACCCCGTGGATCTCTGCTCTGTCTTGTCAACGATGACCTCACTCATTCTTCAGGCTTTGCCCTTGACTTACGCTGTCCTTTCAAATCACTCTTTCTCTGCAGCCTTTAACCATGTTCCATCAGTACAGGCCACCGGCTTTGCGTTGTCCGATTGTCCTTTCCGTTTATTACATCCACTACTTTATGTCTCCCTCAGCTCTGTGCTTTTTCTCCCCCTCCCACATATTTATATGATTCATGTAGAATAATAAAGTCCCCTGCACTGTTCTATGCCTCATCTTGCTTAAACTCCATTGCTCCTCCATTTCTACTGTTTCTGTATCCCAAAGGGAAACTTGGTCCATTGCTACCAGATCCCTCCCCTGCTTCGAAGCTCTTCTCTTCCAGTGGTTTACCGATCCAGGCTCCGTAGCCGTGGACACTGAGAGCTTGAAAGAACTGCTGCTTGGCTAGTTGAAAAGACGAGGCAGACATCTTGGCCTGGGTGTAGGAGGGCAGGGAGAGGAGGTCAGTTTGGCCACTCCGCTGGCACAGCAAGCGGAACAGGCAGAACAGGTTGGACTTGGACACGCGGGACACGGCAAGTTTGCTCCTGGATGGAAGACATTTGATGGCTCATTAGATGATTGTTAATAAAAATGCAAAAACAACACTGACAGTCTGGAAAACATCATCGTTTATCTGGCAGGCTGCCATGACACATTGTTTCCTCTGATCATGAGGTATTTCCTATTTAGCTACTTCACTTCGCTGCCTGCTGCTCACTGTTTTGAGTGATTTAATTAAAATTAAATGAAGCTTTTGGTAATTAGTGAGTTTAGAATAAATGGAGCACTTGACATTATTGAAAATGAACATTGTGCCCAAGATTGTTTAGTGTATAGTAATTATTATTCTTCATATTTTTTTAATGCTGGTGGTGTATTATGTAGTGTTAGCAGCAGATTAAGTTGCGTACTATCACAAATTGAATTATCACAGCCAGTTAGATGTGTAATACTAAATTAAGAATTAAATGTCCATTAAATGCTGTCTAACCACAGCAGCAACAAAGACACCTTATGCTACATACCCATCTAGTTTTCCTTTGGTCCCGTCCAGCACCTCCACACTGTGCTGGTCTGGAAGGCTCCAGTTCACACTGGATTCCTTGGTCTTTCCTGTGTGACGAGTGGAGTCGTACACACTCACCCTGCCCACCTTCAGGTCAACCAGGTAGTGTGGGGGGAGAAGGGATGGGGACAGAGAGCACATTCTGTTAATTTGGACTGATTTTGTCCCTAAAGCAGTAAATGACAGCCAAGAAGTTTGAAATAGGTTGAACCAATGAATAAACTGACCTGTGTGTAGCTGACAGCTACTGTATTAATTTTTCCTGTTGTTGCTACAGTGACCTACTGATTTTTTGCTAAGTGATGGATGAGCCAAATTTAAATAAAATGGACGATGTGCAGGCTGAAATAGTCGTGTTGGCAGCTTAATTGAGGAATTTAGCCAGAATGACCTCAGGATTCCTGATTAATGCCCAAGCGTGACATTGACAAAAACTTGTGTGGTTACCTCAGGGTGGTTCAGCTTGAAGGGAGGGGGGAGACTTTGGGTGAATGTGTCACCGTCTCTGGCCAGCCGACAGCAAACAGCACGTGTCAGGTGACCGTGGCTGTACAGATAGCCTGGTAGAGGGTGTAAAACAGAAATCTGAGTCAAGAAGCAATGTACAAGTGGGGGCGATCCACTTTCACCGACATGAACTTTCACGAAGAGTCGTCACATTATCTGTGCTGATGACATTGTTCATCCCATGGAATGTTTTACCAAGGGTGATGGACTTCAGGTAGATGGGATGCAGAAAATGAGTGAGCAGTGCCCCCTGCAGGCCCAGAACGTTCCAGCGCAGGATCTTATCACTGCAGCTCATGGTCCGCAGCCTTTCACCGTGCTGGATGCCGTCCCAGGTGGGCACAATGGCACTCGACTCCACTGGGATGGTCCCCTCACCTGGACAAATGTCACATTTGTTGGTTATAGACCAGGATGTGGGAACCTTTGTTTTCTTACGCATTTCGTAAGATGTAAGATGAGGCTTATGTCTCACCATTTTCTACTTTAGTGCGAAGCTTGCCCTGTTTAGCATTCTCAAACAGAGGCTGGTGGCCCTCGACTTCATCCCCTGTCTCACTGCACGACTTATCAAACAGAGCGCCATCTCCACAAGGTGCCGTGCTAAGAATGAGAGAAACGAAAAGAGATATAAGGTATGGATATGATCACACAGATCTTAACAAGACAGAGTGATGACTGCCTAATTTAGAGGATGGGGAAGACAGAGGAGAGCTTCGGGGTGGAAGCAAGGAGAAAGATGATACTATAATCTGATAGTCTCATCACCTGATGTAGAGGTGAAAGGTGATGTCTGATTTGATCCGCAGTTTGTTTTTCTCCGCTGGCTCAAATATACTGTCGTCTGCTCCATCATAGTGCTTCAACAGCTCACTGTACAGAAATCTGAGACGAAAGGATACGATGATTTAAGACTTATAAATAATGTGTTGCAGACTGGGTCACAGAGAAGACGGGGTATTTTTAGAAGTGGACGAGAACCACTGATAATGGAGCAAGATATCCATTCCTACCGGACAAATCCTCTTCTGGAGATGATCTCAGCATGGCAATCATTAACAGTGTCCCCTTTAAGACTCAACTCCTCCCCTTTGACACAACGATTTCCTGACAGTAAAAAAAACAAAAGAAGAGACACATTCAATGTCAAAGATCCCAACAATGCAACGCCTCTCGGTTCTGCAGCGACCTATTTCTGCTTTAGCTTTGTGAGAGTACATGCCTCTGAGCACAAAAAGCCAACAAACTAAACATCATGAAAAACTGCAGTGACAGTGACAATGAATTTTCTTCCGTCGCTACACAACTCCTCAAACTTCTCATACATCTCGCTCGTTTCATTGGCTATATGCTAAAGTTGAGGGATATACCAGTTCCAAGGCTGACAACCGTCCCCAGGCCCTCCCCCCTCCTCATGATGATGGTGGCCAGAATCTTGCGTCCCAGAAGGCTGTGCTGGATGCGTGTGGTCAGGGCATTGAAACGCTGGTGACTCAACATTGCTATCTGATCATGCAAAGTGCTGCCGCTCACTGGTAACTAGAAGGGATGTATATGGGACAGGACAAGACAGACAGGAAAAAAAAAAGAAAACAAGGATTATTTATTAAGAACTTATTGATGCATACTACTTTCAATTAAAAGAGACAAAAGACTAAATTAAAAAAAAGCAACAGAAACTGTGAATTCACAATGAAAAACTGACTTACTGACACAACTGGTTAGAAAACATGTATAAATAAATGATGTTTGTAATGTTAGTATACTATAAATTGAAATACGCCACTGCTTCATCCTTAACTGATTTTTTAAGTAGAAACTGTTGCAGAGTTAAACACGGTGTGTACTTTATTTTAGACTATGTTTTCAGTGAGATCCCACAGTATTCAAAATGTATGTATGGATGTTTGTTTCTTCTATTTTTCCAGGATAGGGAGTGACATGTGTAGGGGTCATCTTGCAGGCATTAGTCTAAGCTTAATCTTTTAGCAAGGTAAAGTAAACCTGTAGCTATGCTCTGACAGTGGACTCATTCCATTATGTACTGCCTTAATCTCACGTTGAACCAGAGACAGCTCTTTTGAAGTGCTCAACTTCCAATATTAAATATGTGAAAACACAGAAGCCAGTACCTCAGCTGGGATAAGCTCTCCAGTGCGGGCAGCCCTCTCAGCTTCTCCTATCAGGACCCGTAGAGCAGCATCAGCCGCTTCCTGCTTTCCCTGCTTCTTGTTGGATGCACAAACCGGAGGGAACCAGCGTCCTCCCAGCTTGGCCTGGTAGGTGAATCTGAGCAGGATGGGAAAACAGAGACAAGCTTTGAAAGGGGTTTCACCCTCATTTCACAGGCCAAGCATCCCATAGACACCATGGTTATTTAGATTTAAAACAAAGAAGATAAACACAAATACCAATCGGAATATTTTCTTTAGTATATTTCTTTATCACAGGGATGCAGCAACAAGTAAGGGCTAAATGGGTGTACAGTGTGGATGAAGAGAGTCTTCCACAACAAGGGGGTGTCTGGGTAGTGGGGAGTGAGCTATTGGGACAGTATCATGATCCACAATCTGAATCACAATTCGATAAAAGCTAAACTAACAATCAGACTGCCGACCCTTATGCATTTACTGCTTTTCCTGCATTATTTTATTCTTAAGTGCAACACACTGTGAACACAAGGTAAGCCAGACAGGAAAAGATTTTCATCCTTTGTGTGCGTGTTAATCGTGTGCCTTTGTGCATTCATGTGGCTCACACATACTTCGGCTCATGTGGTGGCCCAGACTGGCCCACCAGGCGGATCTCTGCAGCAAAGCCCCGGGCTCTTGCATACTCCAGGAGACCAGACACTGCATTGTTGTTCAGGTGGTTGATAAGGTCCCCAACCCCGGCCTCATGGGCTGCTCGCAACTCGTCCGCAGTAAGAGGAGGCAAAGAGGGGCACGCTGTCCCAGAAGCACCCCCATCACTGTCACTCGAAGTGCCCAGGGGCAGCTGAGGCTGGAAAAGAGAGACGTAACCGGTTGAGTAAATGTAGCAGTGACAGTTTAACGTGACAAAGTAATTTCTTTAAGCCTGAATGATCTGTTGGTTTTAAAAATATGATTCCACTAACTTTAGGAATATGCAAATCCCTCTATTTCCTCCCAAATTTTGAGTGTTACTCTCTGCTCACTCCACACCTTGTTAAGCTGCAGCTTCCCATCAGCCATTAATTCTTTGACAGCCTCCTCTGCCGCCAGCTGGCGAGCCGCTTTCTTGCTTGGAGCTGAGGCCTCTGCAAACAAGTTGTCTCCGACCTTCACCCTGTACATGAACCTGAGCACAGGACAGAGAAGGTGAAAAGGATGTAAGAGAGAAAGGGGAGAGAATTATTTTGGTTTGTAACCGAGTCCACACACGTGGCACACTTTGTTGAGTCACTACTCCAGATTCACATTTAGATAACCAAGCCGACGTGCCAGGGTCACCTTAACCTTAGCGCTTACAGTGTACTCAATAGACCAAGATAGATACATGGAGCTCCAAGCCATCCAGGTGCATGAAGGGATGGATTAAACAGAAATAGTGGTAAATACTGGATAGACAGAGGTGCTATTGTGTCTTTATCAGATGACTCGAGCACTGGGAACAGATCAACAGAAATAGCTGCTTCTTGAAAGCAAAAACATGCAACGACTAGAGAACTTTATCTACGAGCATGCAGCATGGTTGAGAACAACATGCAAAAGGACAGATCCAGATGGAGATCAAGGAGTTAGTACCTTGGGTCATGTGGTGGTCCTGCTTGCCCAATGATGACAAATTCAATAGGGTTCCCACTGCGCTGGCTGTACTCCATCAGGACAGAGACTGGATTCTTCCCACCAGGCAGAGAGCGGGACAGGGGCTGCTGAAGTCCCTCTGCTATCCCTTCCACATTACTGGACCCATAGATTCCCCCCATGTTTTCAACTGCCCCCTAGTAGAGGAACAAGACAAAAACATATAAGACAACATAACTTTTAGTTGAATCGTTACTTGGTGAGTTTTATTAGAGCTGTAAAACGTGTGTATCATTGCAGACACAGTCTTGCATAGATTATACATAGATATATTTGTTGTCTGATAAATCACAGGAGACTGTTTAAAGCATGTCAGGATTAAAGTTGATTAACTGAAGATGCAGAAGGGAGGTTTTCATACAATACAAAGTAACTTACACTGGTTTCTGGAAGTGGCTCTATCCCTTGGTCTATGCTTGTAGCATTTCCCTCATCCCCTGTGCATGTCCCTCCCTGCATTTCTCCTATAAGAATACGCAGTGTGGCGGCAGCAGCATCCTTTTTTGCAACCTTCTTACTTGAGGCCTCAGCAATAGGAAATGTTCTCCCATTGAGCATCACCTGCATTCGGAATCTAGACGTAGAAAATGAACATAGAGACACAATGATCTTTTCATACATTATTCATTCAAGAGCAACAATTTACCAATACATATTTTCATTCTTAGGTGGACTTCATTAAGGCACAACTAATGTGTTATGAAATTATCACTTACCTAGGGTCGTGGGAGGGACCTGTCTGGTCGAGGAGGAGGAACTCACAGTTCTGGCCCAGATACTGGGCATATTCCATCAGGCCACTGACGGGGTTCTTCAGCCTCACCTCCTGTAATTTAGCCCACAGATTTTGGGGAGGTGGGGCAGCCAGTGACACAGCAACAGTTCCCATGTCTTTGGCCTTATCTACTGCCAGTTTTTCAGCATCTGTCGCTTTGCGAATGGCATTGAGGTATTCTGGGATCTCATCAGTGGCCCACTGTCCCTCACTGGTCTCTTCATCTTTGCGCGAGGAAAAGGAGGCGCGCTACAGGCAGCAATGGGACAAGTAAAGTGAGGTTATTATAATAATACAAGACACTTCCCATTTTTAGTGATGGGATGTCCCTCTCTTAAAGCGTTTTGCACAGTCAGATGAGAAGATTAATTCTGCTCTCATTCCTGATGGGTATTAGCTTATGGGTTCAGCTTAGTATAAAGGTGGGAAACCAGAGTAACAAGTGAGTATACTTATTTCCCAAAATGTTAAAATTCCTTTAACTTGAGCCATGTTTAAAGACACTGTTCTATATTCATAGCAAGGCACTCACTTTATGAATAAATAATGTGTACAAACCAAAACACCTAAAATGTACCTACCACTTCACTATGACTTTGCTTTGGCATCCAACCTTCTGGAAGTGGCAGTGCTTCAAGGCCTGTTATCGGTGGTAAAGATGATGGCAAGAAGGTGGACCCTCTTCCTTCTTCATCTCTACTGATTTCCATCTCCATCTGACCCCCCACAGTTGTGGTGTTTTCTGCGGTTTTCCAACTCCCTGGAAGTGGCAGTGACTCAAATCCTGGTAATGGTGGTAGTGCTGATGGCAAGAAGACGGACCCTCCTACTTGATCGTCTGTATTGGTTTCCACCGCCATCTGACCTCTCACAGCTTCGGTGCTCTGTGCAGCTTTGAGGCTCCTCTCCATCTTTTCTCTACGGTGGAAGGAGAGCTCCCATGTGGGAGGGTTAACTTCACCATTCTTAACAACCTCACCTTGCTTCTCCAAGGCGTAGAGGGTGGGATTGACCTGCTTTGCATTACGTAAGCCAATATTTTTTGCTATGACAAGAGCAGTTGCCTCTCCTGAATTCAGGAGGTATTGCAAAATGAGTGCCTTATGGTTTGCCATCATAGCAACTGTAAGATCCTGATCAGGGGAGCTGATAGTACTGGGATGCTGTTTCTTGTGGTGTGCTGAGGACTGGGATTCTTCAGAGTCAGATGATGAGGAGGAGAACGAGATGTTAGAGATGTTAGAAGAACTTATTTCAGACTCGGAGTCCTCTTCTTTGGCCTCTGCCCGGTATCCTGTTTCTGGGTCAACCCTGGCTTCAGGATTTGGAGGGTGTTCGAAGCTGTCACATAGATAAGAAGGGGGACTTTGTACTTTAGCGTGTCGATCCTCTTCAACTCTGAGAGGTCCTCTGTACAGAGTCCACTCGGGAGGGGAGTCTCCTTGCTTGGAAGCTTTCTGTGAGCGTTCCAATGAGTAGAGAGCCTGATTGACTATCTTTTTGGGCAGATGAAGTTTTTTGGCTAATATTCTAGCAGAGATACTCTCATCTGGCTTCAAAGCAGCCAAAGCCCTGTGTACCTGGTCCTGTATATCTGGTGTGAAAGTGATAACTTTTGGAAAGCTCACATTTGCTGAGCTTCTGGAGGAAGAATACCTGTCAAACCTTTCTCCTCCACTGTTGAGCCTGTCACGCTGAAAAGACAAACTCTGAAAATTGTCACACAGTGAGTCTGTTTGGGCGCACCATTGTCTGTCGGAGTATTGGTTGTGGGTTCTACCTTGTAGCTGGTTTTGATTCAAGTGTCGAGAGCCTGGAGGGCCTCGTGAGATTCCTGCACCATGCGAGTATGAAAATCTCTGGTCCTGGAAATATCTTCCTCGACCCCTAGGGCTGCTGTTGGGATTTGGATATCTATTGTACTCTGATTGGGGCTGATATGAGGAACTAGGTGGCCGGCCAGGTACCACTCCCCCTCCTCCACGTGCACTACCTCTGAACTGTGGTGCCTCAAAGATCTGTCCTCTCAGAAATTCTACCTGTTTGTACTGAAATGAATTTGGACTTGGATTGGCACTGTGATTGTGGTTATATGAGCTATCAGGATGGGCAGCAGTGTTGTAGTAACTTGGATGTTGGGTCTGCTGGGGGCCAGCTCTAGGATAGACGGGGGCCTGGTCAGGTCTATAGTAATTATCCTTGGCCTGCAAGTGAGGTGGCGGATGTCTGTAGTGATAGTGTTCTTTGGAAGGCCCTCCTCTACCTCTGCTCATAGCGCAGGGGTTGAGTGCAAAGCGGGCCGACGCAGCTGGCTATGCAGCTTCTGTATTATCGTATGTCCTCTAGCTCAAACAGAAAATCCTGATGGATGAAAGTGAGGGGAGGCCAGCTGCACACTGAGAGCACCTGAAATGCAAACAAATTACAAATCAATAGGATTTTAATAACATGTAATAAACAACAATAAAATAACTGACTGGTGGAAAAATGAGGAGCAGTCGGGAGTACAAGAGAATGTCATTCTAACCAATAACACAAGTTCAGACTTCTTGCTGGCAACCCTCCAACCTCCTCAAGTGTCCTTGGATAAGTCAGTCCCAGTTTTTAGCAGCACCCTACACTACTGCGTTCCTAAAATGCAATGTACAACAGAGTGGACAATAAAATATGTGGTTATTAATGAGGAGGGGATGAGCTCTGGCATACAGAAACCTTACCAAGTTACATCTTCAGATTATAACCCTGTCAGTCTACGAGGATATTGCAGGGCGACACACTATCTTTCCCAGTTATCCTGAAACTTTATCCTAGGGTAAGTGGAAGTTGATTAATAATTCAGACCTTCTTGTGACTATTCTGTATTATTTCTGGACTTACAAATTATTGCTGGATCTGGATCCACAGCACAGGGGAAAAGTGAGACAATGATGCAGACAAAAAGGACAGTTCAAGGATACGAGAACGTACAAGTCAGTGACAGAGAGCACTGCAGTCGCTAGTTGACAATTCTGGCTCTCATACTACTTTTTTGCAAAGCTAGGTTAAGTTCCTTCTAGCAATACAAACACACAGTTGAAAATCTCCACCAGGTTGAATCTAAAACAAGGCAAATGGACTTGTGAAATGTTTTGAGAAACCTCCAACAAATCCTGTTGCCCTGTTTTACGTAAACCATGACCTGGATAACTGCAAATCTTCACCGACGTATCACCAAGTTGAAATGCTTATTTTAAACTGCATCGCGCAGATTTCCAATATCCTTTATGGCAGAAACACTATTGATTCTGTCTCAAGTGTCATATCTGACAACACTCAATAATGTCCACCTCAGTGAGACTGACAACAAGGGGACACCCAATACTGAGTCAGATTTCATCCCCTCCGGCCCAGTCAGCATCACTTACTGTATGTCCCACAGGGCTGAGTAGGCCTGAACAACACAACATTAATAAAGAACACCATAGTGTTGGTTCATCGCAGTAATAGGTGCCGACAGGGCTGGCAGCCCGGGGGACAAACAGGGCTGGAGCTGACTCATCTTGACCCTGATGCAAGGCAACATTTGACAGCCAAAATAACATCTCTGTGTTTTCCAGACTGTCGCGATGTTCACGTTCGTAGCTGTTGTGAAACAGGACAAGATTCTCATTTTGAGAACTGATGAATCAACTCTTCTGGAGTCTTTAACCTGGCATGTCAAGGAACACGTAAATACTACAAATGCACATGTTGCTATTCAAAGTATCTCCTTCCTCCATCGCCGAGACCTTTGTGTCCCTTGTTCACTCAGTATGACCGAAATGAACCCTGATGAAAGCTCCGAAGTTAACGCACATGCTTTCAGATGTGCGTGCTGGTCGCCCAAACCTCGTAGACGCGCACGGACTTGTGGATCTCACCTATTGAAGCTTAAATCAAAGTGGCATCGAGGGAAGAACGTAAGTTTTGAAGCTTCTCCGATGACTTTAAGCGAGACCCACGTGAAAGAGCGAGCACGGAAAACCGAAATTACCACACTATCCAAAAGGATTAATTCGTGAAAGGTATTTTCCAGCGCGCAGTGTGTTTTCCGTGTAGGATAAGTTCCTGTCCGCAGGCTCCACAGTAAAAACTCCAGTGAGGTCTCCCGCTTATAAACGCTGCATGAGCTCGTGTCCTGATGTCAGATTATTGTTGCTAATGTGTTACACCACGAGAGGGAAAACGTCCAGCAGGTTTAAGTGAAAAGAAACCGAATTCAAAAGGTTTAGGGTTAAGTTTCGATTTCGTTTCTTGAGAAAATAGTTCTTTCATTTTGTGTCACGTGACCAGAAGCGGCACATCGGAGTCATCCCCGTTAATAAACCATCTCAGAAGTAGTGAAAGTTGAGTCGGTCTGTTTGTTTTTCACACATAAAGAGGTCGCTCTGCGGTGAAAGATTCAAAGTTCCTGTATTACAGTGGGCCCTCAAGGACATCCGTCCCTCAATGCATACTACACCGGGACACATCACATGCTCAGATCACATTCTCACATTAAAAATAAAACAAGGAGAGAAAATGATCGAGTCTGGTGGTAATGTAATATATTTTGGAAGATACAAATATCACTCCAAAGCGTGATAGTTTTGTTTTGACACTTTTGATACTAGTAACAGGCTTGTGATAAGACGGAAATATAACTCGAGAGAGAAATCACAACATAATCTCTTATAAATAAGCATAGAGCTAGCGACATTACTCTCGAAACCAATTTCCCACCACTCAGGTTTGAGCAATTGCTCAAAATCATATTATATTTATTGGAAATGTAAATCAGAACCAGAATCAGAACCAGAATCAGAATCGTTCAAGGAAATTGTAAATGATAACAGAATTTAAATCTAAACAAAATTTGTTTTCCATTTCATTCAGGTAAAACGGACTAAGATATGTTTACAGTCTTTTACTTTTGCCAAGAACTAATTTATCACTTTGCATTATACATCACTGAATATTATTTAGCTGTATTGTATTAGTAGAATGTAAAGCATCACACAACAAAGTTATACCTAGCTATTTGACCCGATGAACAAACTTTAATTAGGTTTATTTGCGCCAAAAGAAACAAACACACTCAATTACCCTTTTCTGAAAGATTAAGGTTATTTTAGGAGAGTTAACTGCCACAAGGACAACGGATGAAACTCCAGCAACGTCGCCGTTATCTATTGCTTTAGCTTGAAAGATAATGCTAATAAAAAATAATTAAACGTAACATAATACTAAAACTTGGCTACAGGTTAAACTAATTTATTAGCTATCGGCTAGGTTGTTTTTAACGTGTGTGCGTTACGGTAAAGCGACACTACGAGACAAAATGTGCAGCTAGAAGCAGCCAAGTGAACATCAGTCCTCCTCCTCCAGCTAACGTTAGCTAGCCTGCTAGCTCCACACTAGCATCAGAGCAACGCGCTGCCACTGCACCATTTCCAACTATCGCCTGCAGCGCAGACAGTTCACAGTCTGTTAACACCAAACACCAAACTACTCTTCACCCAAACCCAGAAAAAATATTTAAAGGCAAGACATAGCCTCAATGAGTTACCTCAACTCGCAGTCTGTCCCCACTCTGGGCTCTTGTTGCTGTGTAATATTTTAATGCGGTGCGAGAAACAATCAAAGAACTGGTGCACGAAGAAGTGACGCGTTCGATTATGCGACCAACACAAACAGCTACATGTCGCGTGTGAGTGACGCAGCAACATAGGCCAGGTTCCAATAGTTTTCAGCAGTATCCTTTGCGCCCGGAAGTTAAACAGCCGCTGCAATGTGTTGCAAACTAAAATCACCCAGTTATGTTCTGTTTTGTGTTTATTCAGACTGATTGTTGATCGATTTGATTTATTGAATTGATTCTTTGCTTAATTATCTACAAGAGTTGCATATGTATTCCTCACTTCTGCAAAGGTATTGCCTCTGTATTTGCATAAAATCTCAAAAAATTAGGGCTATTTACAAACAATTCTAGTAACAATCGTAAGAAAAATGTAATGAAACCAAACACAGTGTTAGAGCTGAATTAAAAACAGGGACAATGAATGAATGAATGAACATGCCAAGAGGAAAGATGTAAACAAGAATATGTTTTTTTGTTTGTTTTTTTAAGACACATTTCTCTTTATATTAATACACATCAGTTAAATGTTTGGAAGAGACTGAAAGTCTGAAATGATATGCACTTTAAGAATGAATCACATTGTCACAATCATTTCAGTGGAAATACACCAAGGACTGGCATTGCACTTTTCTGATGTATCCTTTGGGTGTCAGCATTTCTCTGTGTCACTGTGCACTGATATTTCACTAGACTGAAAAGCAGAACAGATTTCAAA
The DNA here is from genome assembly GCF_963514085.1 of Chelon labrosus. Lineage (NCBI taxonomy): Eukaryota > Metazoa > Chordata > Actinopteri > Mugiliformes > Mugilidae > Chelon > Chelon labrosus. The sequence continues at coordinate 10,313,342 of NC_140345.1, forward strand.
TATCATTGGCTGCTGGAAATTAAAAAGTGCACAAGTAACCTGGTACCCGACCCCCCCAAAAAATGGTCAAAAAAATGCACATCATAAAGTCTGCAGGAATTAATGAGCTGAGAAGCATGAAGGATGGAGTTGGAGCGCAGGTTGTGGTATGGGCTAACCATCTCTCAGTATTTCCAGCACACAGCATCTCCCTCTTTTTAGGAGTATTCTTTTCACTGCATTTCTCACCCACTCTGTCTTTCCGGCTCTCTCTGCCTCCCCCTTTCTCCTCCTTTCGCTGCTCTGCCACTGCTGTTATTGAGCTCTCCAGACTTGTTTTCTACAGCCTCTCTTTCTCTTCACTTCAGGTCCCTACCCCCCCACCCCCTGCACCCCCCACTTTCCTTATTTCACCTTGCGCTTCATTTTCTCTCTCTCTTTCTCCCTGTGCCAGTCTTTCTCTGCTGATACAGAGGAATGCAGAATGAGGCTAGCTGTGGCTCTTGGGCTGTTGATACTTGCGACTCTTCTCAGAGGTGAGTGACTTTCACTGGCGCTTTGAGTGAGACCGTGCTCGAACAAGTGTGTGCTTTCTGTGCTGTAGCGTATATATAGTATGTGCTCTTACATGACAGGACGCAGGCTTTTAATAACCGTGCACACAGCAGCTCACTTAGACAGAGAGACTGTCCATTGGTGTGTAGCCACATAAAAAAATATATAATACAATCATTTTTATGATGAGCCAGCAGCACTGTGATGTGTAATCATCTTCACTGCAGATTGCAAAGCAGAGCTGTGCATTTGTTTGTTATAAATAAGAGTAACGTCCGATTGATGCAAATCAGTCAGAAGGTATTAGTACAAAAATAGATAGATAGATCGATAGATAGATCGATAGATAGATAGATAGACTGAGAAAGGTCCCAAGAAAAAGTAATAGGTGATTATGATGCTCCTAGTAGTTCATTTATCAGCTGGACATTATAGTCACTAAGGGATCATTAATCTGAATTATAGCCAGACCATCTGTGGAGTCATATTGATATAAATTACGGTCTAGTTAGTGAATCTAAATTTCTCAGTGTACAGTGAGTACATTAATCTCACACTATTCATCGTTCACTCATTCTCTGAAATGTGGTTTGCCAAAAGAGGAGACATTGTGCTTCCATTTTCAGTAATTGTTTTTTAACTTATTTGGCGCGCCTCTCTCATCTACCTATGGATAACCTCCTCCAAATTCAGGGGATTACCTTGTGGGGAATGAATCAGGAGGGATTTGAAGCCCTTGGCGGAGTTATAGGGCGAAGAGAGAAACTTGCCTGTTCTCATTGTTGTGAGTGCCGTGTGTGTCTGTCTGGGGTGTTTCGGTGTTTAATGGCCTCACTATTTCCTGCATGGAATGAAGCTGACGTTTTTACAGCGGTGGAAAGACTGCGTGCCCGTGATCAATCAGAGACGTAATTGATTAGGAAGAGCTGGGTTCTTTCTCTCTGCTTTCCGCTGTTTTTCTACTCGTTCTGATGCCCCATGTCCACACAGCTTCATATCTTCGTGCAACTGAACAAGAAATACCATTTTGAAAACATTCCCCGCTCCTGCTAGCCCACCGTCTGCTTCACCTCTGGGTTTCCTTGTCTTCTCTTTCTTTCATCTGCAATTTTGACACCACTTTTCCCCAAACTACAGTTGTTACACCATTTTTTTTGAAAGCGCTTTCTCCTTGTCTTTACTGACACAGAGGGGACTTTTTTCTATCTCCTCTTCTCCCTTCCATAAAACCCCCCTTCCCATCCCGTGTTCAGTATCAGTGCAGGGCCCTCACCAGCGCTATCTGCTCAGGGAGCTGCTGAGGGACTACAACCCGATGGAGAGACCAGTGGCCAACGACTCCCAGGCCCTCACCGTTCAGTTCTCTTTTACTCTCATGCAGGTCATGGATGTGGTACGAATGGCACAGATGCACCATAAACAAATGTACACACCTAAAGATTCAGACAATACGCCCCCTCAAAGCATAGGTTCACATTTATTTCCAAGTCCGTCTTCATATTTCAGATTACTTGATTAAAAAAGAGTTATTTGTCAGTGTAGTTTTTCTATTTCTGTGCACTAGTTGTCAAGAGAGATGGAATACATATCCACATCCCTTCACTATGTACGGTACATGCATGAGGGTTTAACATGAGCTTTTTTTTACAGGTGTTTCTCTGTGCTGCATTGCAGTCTAGGGAGAATCACTCAAAGAGGAATTTTACTATAAACTATAAAAGTTTTTATTTCATAGATATTCACATTATATTCAGATTGATGACGTTTTAGTGTGCAGGCATTTTTATATTTAAGAAGACGCATAAGCAACCGACATGCATTAAATAGTATGGACAGGTGGACCAAGCAACCAGTTGTAAAAATGTAAATATGTGCCTGAGTGTCTTGTTTTAAGATAGATTTGAACTGGACCTTCAAACCAGATTTTCCCATTTGTTTTGTGTCATGCAAGGATGAGAAGAACCAGATTATCACCACCAACGCCTGGCTGCAGATGGTGAGTGTAATAGATTACATTAGCATTGAGATATTGATCTGCATCTTTTTTTCTTCTTCTTTTTTTTTTTTCTTTGCACCTGCGGGGCTATTCACAGTGTCATCCCAATTGTTGGCTTCAGTACCATTTTAATAGTCACATCAGCAGGCTGACAGCTTTTTCCTTCTGCTCCAGTCATGACCTTATTATGAGATTATTATGAATACTGGATGAATCTGGGCCAAGTGGCCAAGCCATTTATCTCCTGTCTAGTCAGCTTTAATTTTTTGGACCAAAATCACAAATCATAATTGTGCCCCAAAGGACTCCAAGCTTAGCAACAAAATCCCTTTAACAGAGAACAGTAGTTGAAGGGGAAAGTCTGTTTTCCAGGGCAGGAAACCAAATAAATATACACAATGAACACTGATATGATTTTATGTGTGGTTTTGTATGTTTGTATGCATCTGTGAAAAATGTTATTTTTTTTTTATTCATATGTAAAACCCGACATGTGCTTGTGTCTTCCAGCAGTGGTATGATCACTACCTTCAGTGGAACCAGTCAGAGTATCCTGGAGTTAAAAACCTTCGTTTTTCCCCTGACCAGGTCTGGACACCTGACATATTGCTTTACAACAGGTGTGTGACCTACAAACAGAATATATACAAATATACACCAACACTGCTGCTGCTTATTTCTAAAACCATCTCATCACCACGCTACTACCCTTTAGTGCTCATGATAAGTTTGATGCCACCTTTAAGACCAATGTGCTGGTGAACTCCAGTGGCTTCTGTGAGTATCTACCTCCAGGTACGTTTGATCATTTTTGAAGTCCCTTGTTTCCAGACAGCTGCACCAAACAACAGTTCTAATCAAGTTTTACTCCAACTTTTACTATTATGATTTTTTTCCCTGTTATTTCTGTGTTTCAAGGAATATTTATCAGCACGTGTAATGTAGACGTTAGATGGTTTCCATTTGACATCCAGCGCTGCGAGCTGAAGTTTGGCTCGTGGACATTTGACGGCTGGCTGCTGGACATCCAGATGAAGGAGGCAGATGTGTCAGGATACATGCCCAATGGAGAGTGGGACCTGCTGGGTAGGAGCGGCTGCCAGAACCCTAGATGACTGACTGTGTTGCTTAGTGACCATGCCAACATTACTGCCACGCAGTGATGTACTTGTAAAGACCTGGTTAATTAAATATAATTAGAGGATATAATTAGGGTTATGTTTAGGTGAGGGATAAGACTGTAGCCGTACAACTCGATGTATGCCGTGTAAATGTTTCAGTGATAGAAAAGAGGCAGCACCGACACTTTCAGCGCTGATGTTTTTGTATGCAGATTACACAATGCTGGTTATGTAGCAGGGAAACGTGTTTAGTAATATAATGTAACTACTGGAGAAACAGTATATTTTTTGCTCTTCTCTTTATTTCAGGTCTGTTCAGTGACATGTTTTAATGATGCTTTGTTTTACTGCACGTGCAATTTCTTCTCACATTGTAAAAAATATAAAGTTTTGAAATGATATATTGGGATTTTTTGCACCTAACCCATGTTGTCTGCATTCTAATATAGTTTTGCTGCATCCTTTTTTTTCCTCATCCCGTCAGAGGTTCCTGGAGGTCGTAATGAGATTTTCTATGAGTGCTGTGCAGAGCCCTACCCTGACGTTACGTTTGTGGTGACGTTACGAAGGAGAACCTTGTTCTATGCTCTCAACCTGCTCATCCCCTGTGTGCTCCTCTCCTCCATGACCCTCGTGGTCTTCCTGCTCCCTGCCAACTCCGGAGAGAAAATCAGCCTGGGTGAGGGATAATTTGAGTAGAAGAACAGGGGGTGAGAAATGTTGTGCCTTATTTCACTCTAGTGTTTCTCTCCTTCTCAGTTGATACTACTGGAACACTTTTAATTAGAGTGCAGTGTCAGGATGGCTTAAATGGAGAGTAGGTGGGTCAAAGACAGAACATACTCGAGGGAATATGAAAAAGAATAAAATCCAATACATTTTTCAAGGACTGTCAGAAAGACAGATGCCTGTGGTGAGAAGTCAAGTGCAGAATACTAAATGTACTGGTCCACGAAGTGTACTCACATACTTTCTTCACTTAAGAGTACTCTCCTCTTGTTTCTCTGCAACCCATGACTCCCTGGTGTCTTGTGCTCTGCCCACAGGCATCACGGTTCTGCTTTCTCTGACCGTCTTCATGCTGATGGTTGCAGAGATCATGCCCGCAACATCAGACTCGGTTCCACTGATTGGTCAGTTGTTTTCTTTCTATGCATCTGTTTGCACGTGGGTGGTGGTGGTTTTTGTGGTCACTGACATTGTTCATAGCATTCAGACTGCCTGCAAAGCCTACTATGTGTCTCAGGTCAGTACTTTGCCAGCACCATGGTGATTGTTGGGATGTCGGTGGTAGCGACAGTCATTGTCCTCCAGTTCCATCACCACAACCCCAACAGTGGAGGCATGCCACGCTGGGTGAGTCATAATAATAATCATTTAAAGAATACTTTTCTAATCAATGTAAGGAACAATATTCAAAGGGCCACCTAGACCAAAGGACAACGTGTTCATCAAATATGTATTAAAATGTGACTCTTTTAATTTTCTGATTCATATTTGTGTCCTTGACTGTCAGGTGCATTTAATTCTGCTGCAGTGGGTCCCCTGGTTTTTGCGGATGAAGCGTCCTGGTGAGGGAGCGGAGATAAATCTTTCCAACTGCCAGGCGGACTCCCAGAGCAAGACCCTATCCTCTCCTACCACCACCACGACAACCACCACCATCCCCACCCCAGTGCCCCCCATCCTCCCGCAGAGCCTCAACTCCTTGCAGGCTAGCCTGGCACACCTCAACCACCCTCTGCCACACCCACTGCCTCACCGGCAGAACTCTCAGCCTGTTGTCCTCCCCAATCCCAGCCACAGGGATACACATCCCCAGCCTAACGGCCATCTGCCTTACATGAGCTTCCAGACCTTCCAGGCCACCGCAGAACTGGAACCAGTCCAGAGAAACAGGATCACCAGCCACGGGAGGAGTAACAGTGGACTAGGTGGAGGGGAAGGAGAAGTCGCAGCAGCAGGAGGCGGAGGGCCAGTCGGAGATACACCAATACATCACCACCTCCCATCTTCCAAGTTTGGGAACCCTCCACAGGAACCTCCAGTCTGCCCGGACACTGACCCATTAAACACAACCTCTGGACACTGCGCTCTAGAGGCTGCGGTTGGCAGATCAGCTGTTTCACACACCCACAGCGGGATGATTCGGTCTGTGGCAGTGGACAACCAGCTGCAAGCTCTCCTGGTAGAGGTGCAGTTCTTAGTCGAACGTGTTCGTGAGCAGGACCGTCAGCTGAGCTTGGCTGAGCAGTGGCAGTTTGCTGCAGCTGTCATTGACCGCCTGTGCCTGGTTGGGTTCAGTGTTTTCAACATCATCTGCACCATCGCTATCCTCATGGCTGCTCCCAACTTTGGAGAAGCACTGTCAAAAGATTTCCTCTGAGTGGAAAGAAAAGCGATTTGAGCCAGTGTGCTATCTTGAGAGATAATACAGATTTTTGGAAGCACAATTGCTGACACTGGGACACACAACAGCAAACATTTTCTGTTTAATAAGAGTGGACTGTGCAACATGTCAAGTGGACAGTGAGCCAGAAACATTTGAGTCAATACATTTCCTGTTTCTGATACAGTAACACCTGATTCTGCTCAGATACACCATCAACACAACCCTGCAGGGGTTTGATACATTGATTTTAATGATGGTTTGTGCAACAACTGACAAAATCATTGGTGATTATTAGTGAATATTCTGCAGAGATTCTGCCATCATGGGACTCCACGCTAAGGTGTTCAGTCAAGTGTTGCATGTCAATCGAGCTTTTACAGTTTAAAGGTTCAGGATTACAATAAACCTAATTTTTCAAGGTTTCCATTTAATAGGATGACAAAAATCAATGTGATGAACATTTTCCCATGTGGACTTTCTGTTCTGGAGTTTGAGAATAGAAAAAGAAAATTCATTTTCACAAAGTAAAGCCTAGAAATAATCTATACAGTGGGCTGATACTTAAAGTAGTCTGTGGTGATGTGATATCTCGGAGAAAAAGGCTGAACAACAGTTTTTCTTTTCTGATTATAAAAGACACTTGAGGTTATCCCTACAAGCCTGTCTCACGAAAAAGAAATAACTCAAAAATCCACTTTTTATTCATGATGTGGAACGTTTTTGTTTTTTTTGTTTTTTTTGCAGCTGTCAAAGAGGTTCAAATTGCAGCTTGTGAAACAATATTTCACAAAAGCTTTTATAAATCACACACATACCACTCGCAGTGGTGTGTATGCAGAGACATACAGAGCGAATGTGTCTTTGAATGTGAATCGAGGCATTTATTTTGCAGAATTGCTGGACATTTGAATGCCAATAGGTTGTGACACGCAGAGGTGTAAATACTGTGAAATAAACGATCTCGTATTTTGTACTCGCCTGACGTGCATCAGAATTTCTTTTCTGTGCCTCACCTCTCCCTGGCTGAAGTTTTTATGAAGGACGCAGAAACAGAGGACAGGAGGAAGTGAAGGAGAAGAAAAAGAGCCATAGAGGAGAGGAAAGACAGAGGTAATGAAGCACGGCAATAAAGAGGCAAAGGGAAGAAAGAGAGGTGGAAGGGAGGGCTTTGCAGAGGCACCCAGGCAGGCAGAATGAAAGAGAGAACAAGGTGGCTGCACGGTTTGGTTGAGAGAAACAGAGGAGGGAGCAAAAAAATGTGCTGAGAAAGCACACGGGGACCAGTGAAGTTTTTAACTGATTGCTCGTTAATGAGAGAGGAAGAGGAGGATGGCAGGAGTGAACCCCTCCTCCTCCTTCTCATCCTTCTTGGATGCTGCGGCTGCTAAACTGTACTTAGAGCAGCATTTAGGGGTGACTAGACATATATACAGAATTGGAAGAGGGTGTCTTTATCAGGATTTATGTGAAGGATCTTGGCAAACACTCTGATTTAAAATGATTGACTAGGAAATAATGCAAACACTTTATGATGATTGAATTTGGCTAATTGATGTCTTGGCACGGCTGTACTCATACCCTTAGCCCTGAGGCTATTAACTTGCCTTTAAAGTTTTCATTGTTAGCAAAGCATGTGCAGGAACGGTAGTTTACTTATGGAGAAATTCACCGTGCATTGCAATGGCCTACTGAACTCCTTTTGCCGGCACGACTGACGCGGCTGCTGAGAGATGCAGTACGGCACAGGTAATAAATCTTAGACACTCTCCTCCTCCAGCGAGTCAGTCGTCCACCTGCTCTGTGCCGACAGCTCATGCAGAGAGCTGTTTATTCAGATGGGAGGCGAACCGAGTTATATATAAAACAGAGGAGCATGATGCAGAGAGCAGGAGGCTGGAGTGCTAAAAAAAAAAAAAGCGTCTTTTGTACCAAGGGGCTACTGCAATCTGTGGCTGTCGCACAAATTTACACACACTTCCACAGAAGAGGAGCAAGGGAAACACATCATGTGGTTAAGTAAGGACCCTGCTGCAGACCTAATGCAGCAACCATGCATTTCCCTGAAGATGTCTCATTTAATGGCTCCAGTTCTCATCCACAAATTCTGTTTAATGCTGCTTGTGCAGTGCTGTCACTTCCATATTGTGTTTGCTCATGTAGGGAAAATATGACAGGGAGAGAATTATAATGGAAATTTACTAATAATAATAGTATTCTGTTTTAGATGACTGTGGGAACCTACAGAGACAGGGTACGTCTGGCAAGACTTTATTAATGCCTAGTAACAACCACTAGTGAAAAACAACTCCTTATATGGTATTTTTGAACCTTACCCTGCCTCTTGTTCAGATGAACCTATAGAAGTATGTCTGACACTCTTTATCTGCAACAACAGGCTCTGAGTCTCTCACCATCTTCCTTCCTGCAATAAAACCATAAAAGATACTGAATGCATCCAGTCTCTTAGTTAAGTTTCTCACCAGAACCTATCTCTGTACTGAAGCAAGCTGAAGACTCAAGTTTCTACAACAGAATATAAAGGACGGGAGGAGGAGCTGAAATAATGTGTGTAATGTGTGAAAATAGAGTTTAATATTTCAAAAGAACTGCTGAAATTAGGAAAACAATAACTAAATAATAATGCAACATTCATGTAGATCACCTGCTCGCCAAATTACTTTTGCCTCAGTCAGCTTGAGAAGTAGGAATGGGAACATCCCACCCAGGTTGTCAGCTGACAGTGAGCTCTCACAGTCCTCCGGAGTTTCTTCAGAAAACTGAACTCTCTGGAGAGCTGGGAGAATAAGCTCAACCAACTGAGACTACAAGGGTTATAACTGAGCTTCTCTTCACTTAGTATTTCAAAAACATTCAATACTGATACATACACCAATCAGCCACAACATTATGACCGGACAGGTGAAGTAAATAACATGGACCGTCGTGTGACAGTTTAGTGTTCTGCTGCGAAACTTTTGGACCTGGCATTCATGTGGATGCTGCTTAGACATGTAGCACCCACCTAGACCAGACCAGGCACCCCCACCCCATAGCAATGACACTCCTTGATGGCAGCAGACATCCCCAGCAGGATGCAGCCTGACACAGACACACACACAAAAACGGTTTAGGAACAACTAAAAAAAACATGAAGAACAGCACAAGGTGTTGACCTGGCCTCCAAATTTACTAGATCCCAAACTGATCAAGTATGTGTGGGATGATCCACAGAGGCCCCTCCCCTCAACTCATAGGACCCAAAGGCCCCCACTAACAACATTATGTTGGCAGACACAGGACACCCTCAGAAGGCACATGTCCTTTCACAACTGTTTTGGAGGTACAAAAGATACCTACACAATATTAGGAAGGTGGTCATAATGTTATGCCTGATTGATGTATATTAAAAGCCTCTTTATGGGGTCTATAATACATAACAAAATTTTTCGCAGCCTCCCTTTCAACAATGATGGTGCCGGTTGGCACTCAAGTCAGATCACTTACACGTCCGTCTCTCAGGACAGGTCCCTGGCCAAGAGATGTTAGCTTTTCAAAATTCAGATGCTCCAAGATAATATCCCACACCACCAACAGTCAATAGCCATTAATTACTGGGTGCAGACACTCGTCGCAGGTCGATATGGAACAACCATTTCGCTGCGTGTTGGGTAATTGTCTCCCAGATCTCATTAAAGGTGTTGAAATTGAGAAAAGGAGAGGGGGCAATAAGGGGAGGGGATGAAAGGAAACAGACATGGGTACACAAAGGGAGAATGAGAGAATAAATATAAAATCAACTTTACAACATAAATCTACTCACTGAAGGGACTGTTTATAATTTCATAATTTTTGCCTTCCTTGACTCTCAGCTCCTACATACTGGTTAGTTAACTGCAACAAAACCAAGAAGAGCTGACTTTGCATCAATAAATCAGTTTATTTAAAAGAATATGTTACAATTTATTACAGTAAGCGATGTAATCAAACACTTCAATTTTACATTTCAACATGTCAATGGATCAGGAGCTCATCAATTTCCATCCTCTTACTGGCGCGGCTCATTGAAAGTCATACTCCATATCAGCTGAATTTAACATTGAGTCGTACTGAAATAAATAATGCAAGTGACATTTAACTTTAGTCAGAATGAGAGACAGAGAGAGAGAGAGGGAGGAGGGGTGTGAGCCAAAGAAAGTGTATACTTTAAGGTGGGCAGATCAGACAATGTCAGGCAATCGACCACGCCAGGCATGGTTCAGTAAACAGACAAGACTCCTGGGATATGTGTTCGGCCTTTAGGATTCAGTCTCTCAATTCAAGGCTCAACACATTCAATTAAACCCCCTTTACACGCCCACACGGCCCGCTGAAGCTCATTAATCACTCAAAATGGCTTTTGTGAACAGCATCATCACTACAACAAGCACTCTTCATGTAATATGAGCCACTCGTGTAAATCTATGACCCGTTATTCGCATGTGGATTACAGAACACTGGTTATATTCTCATTATTGGCTAAATAGGAGTTGGAGCTGGGCATTAAATGAATATGTTTGGATAATTTCTGTAAAAAGAGAGCAGGCTTTATGACACAAAAGATGATTTTGCTTTGAACATAAGGGATTTTCACTACATATATGTATGTTGTTTTAATTTATTTTGTATTCAATAAGCAGTATGAAACAAAATTAGTTGCAATAAAGTAATTTAGAGTAGTAATGTACTGAACAACAGTAAATATCTAATGTCAGCCAATGGTCAGTCAGTTTTAATGACATCATAACATATAATTATGTTCTACTTTGTGTAATTGTCAGGTTGATTTCAGTTTTGTATCATCGGATCGTTACATTTTCTTTACATTACATTAATCTTGGTTAGAACATTAACTGGGTTTATTAGCGAGGACATTAAACCACTATTTATTTCACTGCGCTCCAGTTATGTGATCAGTTGCTAGGAAGACTTTACTGACTGTGCAATATTTGAGGGTGAAGGATGAAAACCTTCTCTTTTGTTAAGGAATCCTTGTCCACCTGAATCAGAAGTGCATGAGCGTTTTAGCAGTGCAGCAAAAAACAGCTACAGAGATAAATAGTGGTGCATGGAAAGGCCATTTGAATTTCAGGCCTATTATAAATCCTGCGGGAGCTCTCAGAAACAAAGTAATCGCCAGGAGCACTGAGAGCACGCGGGAGGAGCAGGACCCCTGCTGTTTCTTCCTGGTAGTGCACACTTAAAAGACTCAACCGCACTGTCACCTGTCTGACCAGTGCTCCACACCTCTGTTGCTCCGCGGCTGAAAAACATTTGCATGGAGTGTTTGTCTAATACAATTATCACATAAAAGGCTCAGCACTTATGATTTTCTACTACAGCATACAACCACTCTGTAGTCCGTCAAAAACGAATACAGAGTAAATCCATCTTGTTCAGTTGTTAATACTGTTGGATAAAGTGCAACATTAGTCTAAGGTTTAACACATTTCTGCTCTGTATGAAGAATACACGAAAACTGAAAACAAATGAACAAACAAAACATGTCTACCAATCCTAAAAACATGTCTGCTTTCTCTCTCCCTTCTCTCATTTGCCACATTCCCAATATTAATAGTTTATTTTTGTAAATTCAGCATCAAACACATGGACATTTATGTATGTGATGTGATTCAGCTGTGACTTTATCCATTTGTCTGCTCGCTGTTCGTAACACGCCGAAACAGACACACAAGACACTGCCGCTGCTCTAATCCATTAATAGAGAAGCTAAGTGTCTTCTTGCGGTCGACCCTCTGTATCGCTGATTACTGTTATCTTTGTTCCCCTTTGTGAGCACTAACAGCTTTCGCTTTCCCTTGTTAGTCCACCAGTAATTCCTTATTCACTTTGGCTTTCTTTTTCAAGTAGGGCTCCTTCAAAGGAGGTTCAAAACCTCCTCATTTGGACGTCACATTCCACTTCAAGTCCCCCTCAATAAGAAAAAGGCTTGCATGAATCCCTTCTGAGTCTATAGATGCCTTGTTTCTTTTTGACAGGGTGCTGCTTAATGGATGGTTATGCTGTGCTGGATTCAAGAGTTCTGGTTCACGAGTCCGTAGCTTTTTTATGCTTGCATTTATTTGATGTGTTCTTCAGCAGATGCTTGTTGGTTTGCATGTAGGGGAGCTTCATGTAAGGAGCTTCTTATGTTGTATTTGATGTCCTTGTAGTTAATAGCTGAGTGTTTCTGGGTCTAGGGCAAAATCAGGGCCATGACTGAGCTATGTTAGTGATGATGGCGGAGTTAAGAGGTAACAATCTCCCTTCCTAGGTGCCCCCATCCCTTCTGTGCCTCAGCAGCTGGAAAATATTCTGCAACAGAAATGGCAATCAGGAGAAAGACACACAAAAACAGAGAAATTCACCCAGGCTATTACTGGATGACAGACTGGACAGAGGCAGGCAGAGCCTTACCTTGCCACACATACCATCTTTACTGCAGTTCTTATTGTCCTTGTCTGTAGCCTCCTCTTCCACCTAACATGGAAACATAACAGCTGTGAGTAAAACAGTCATGTGACAGAGCAGATTAGTCTGGAAGGAAGTAGATGGTCCTTACCTCCTTCCTCCACTTCAGCTCACAGAAGACTCTCTCAAAGCACTCGTGCATGTAGTTAAACTAAATTTTTAGCAGAGAGAAACAAAGGTTTAAAATGATCCGGATTACATATTTTACTTTCACTTTATTTTTGAAGACTTAATGAATAATGGAACAAGAGGAGCGCCAACAGTGAGCTGTTAGATGAAGAGCTCAGGCGACAGGCTGGACACTAACTAACTGCTTTCCTTGTTCCCTGTTGTTAGCCAGCTTATGCCGCATAAAATCAGAGCAAGTTTTCTAATCGGACTTCTTTATTAAAACTACTAATAGTTTGCTTTATGTCTGTGACGGTTCTCAGTCATCAAACGCTGAAGAAAGTCCTGTTGTCTTTCTTTAGCGTTTTTGGAAATAGTGAGTTTTGCTGCGCCCATATTTCAGTGACTATTTCAAACTACATTTGTTTTTACCAGGGGTATCTACAGGAAATCTTAGAGTCTGCCATTTTAAAACACCATTGTTAATGGTGCAAATAATGTTTCTCAGATGGCCACAAATGTGTTGACTGCAGGACCTGATGACTAGTGGAGCTGTGTATTCTTATGAAACACCTTGGCGGCCACATGTAATGATCTGAGTGTCATACTCACATAAGGTGTAAATATTTTGACCCAGCGTGGTTTCTTCTCTCCCCGTGCATATTCAAAGCAGAAGGCCATGCCCTCTTCATCCGTGTCCCACCTCTGCATCTCCCCCCACTCAAATGCAATCACCTGGTTCTGGAACAACGTGGAGCTTTTAGTACACACAGTCCATCACACCTGCAGTAAATGTGCATAAAAAAAGGGTACACCTGCCTCTAGTGTCCCTTCCTCTGTGCATGCGTGCAGCTTGAAGTGGTGAATGCTGATGGCTGTGATCACGTGGCCTTTACGTCGGGAGTCGCAGGAACAGTGAGGAAATATGATTTCATTGTAGCCTTCACAACTCCTCAACAAACTTAGGTACTGATAAAAACAGGAGATGAAAGGTAGTGTGTTACTATATCGTATTACTATATTGTACCATAACTGTATTACAAGGTGTAGTTCTGCTCGACTGAAATTGAACGCATTTTCTGAAGTTTAACTGTAACTAATCTTTATAGCTATATAGCAAAGTACAGTCAGGCAATATAGTTATTCTCTGTAAAACAGCTGATCTGTAAACAGTGGCATTATTTACCTAACTCAGTCACTTTTTCTTTGAAGATTTTTCTAGTGAAAATGTGTCTGTAAGACAACCTCCACCTCCAGACAACTCTGTACTTTTCCACTTTGTTATTTCACACACAGTTAAGGGAGACTGAACAGGTACTAAGGACTGAATGATATAAAACTACAATGAGTAACTATCTGTTTTTATGTGCAAGTTATGGTTGAAGTGCACTTTAAGTGTTTGCATCTATGAATCAGAGACTGACCATGGACATCTTCTTCTGCTCCGCCAGCTTCTGTAGCTGATACGATTGCTGTTCAGCTTTGATAAAGCCTTTCTTCACATCATCCACAGCCTGTAAAAGGGTCAGATTGGTAAATCAGATTGCACGACAAAATAAAGGCAGACACGCTGCTTATACACACCTGGTGAAAGAAATAGTTGACAGCGAGCTGGTTGTCATTGAGCAGAATCTCTTCTTCTGTGGTGAAGAGCCACTTGCGCAAGGTGAGGCAGGTTCCCGGGATGGCTGAGGTATAGTTCTGTACATACAGTTTGTGGGGGAACTCATTGGGGGCGAGCTTACGCACTGAAAAAGAAAGAGGAGGAAAAAGGCGGGGAAGGAAGAAAGAAACAATTGACACCTGATTCTTGTCTGTGAGCAACATTAACATTAACATTTTGGCATTTTTCAGACATTTTTGTCTGATATTAACACATTGCTTTGCAGGAAGTTATCTTTAAGCATGTTTAAACATGAAGGATAACAAATAATAGATCGACCTGTGAAACCTGACCATCCTGATCAATGCTTCTCAGTATCAAAGTGCAACGTGTGCCTGTATCCAACAATCAGCACGATGAAAAAGCTTTTTTTGATGTACATCACAATCAAACTTCAACTAAAGAACGAATAGGGGCACCTGCAAAACTACTCAAAATTCAGAGACTAATAAAGGTACAAAATGGCGAATACTAAAGCCATACAAGACAAGCAACAAGACAAAACCAGTATTCAGATGTTACAGTGAAAGCGTGATCAATTTCAAGACGTAATCTAACAGATGATACAGTCAAAGCTGTCTGGGACAGACTAAAGTTCAACTGGAATTGGCAAAGGAATATTTTATCTATATGTTAAATTAGTCAACAGATACACATGGAGAGGAAAGGTCAGTAATACACTGCCTGGCCAAAAAAAAAGTCGCCAACTGGATTTAACTAAGCAAATAGGTACGAGCCTCCTATTGGATAATTACTGCATGGGTGATTATCTTTCAACTGTCAACAAATCATTTAACTCCAACTGATGCAATGAGTAGCTTCTCATTTCTTAAACAACCATGTCTAAAGACACATCCTGTGGTCGTGGAAAAGATGTTAGTCTGTTTGAGAAGGGTCAAATCATTGGCATGCATCAAGCAGAGAAAACATCTAAGGAGATTGAAGAAACTACTAAAATTGGGTTAAGAACTGTCCAACGCATTATTAAAAACTGGAAGGATGGTGGGGAACCATCGTCTTTGAGGAAGAAATGTGGTCGGAAAAAAATCCTGATTGATCGTGATTGCTGATCACGTAAACATTTGGTGAAATCAAATCAAAGAAAAACAACAGTAGAACTCAGAGCTATGTTTAATAGTGAAAGTATGAGCATTTCCACACGTACAATGTGGAGGGAACTGAACAGCTGTGTAGCCTTAAGAAAACCACTAATCAGTGAGGACGGAAAAAAAGGCTTCAGTTTCCTAGGGAGCATAAATATTGGACTCTGGAGCAATGGAAGAAGGTTCAGGTTCAGCAACATTATGTGCCCAAGAATGAGGTCAGCTGACTACCTGAATATACTGAATGACCAGGTTATTCCATCAGTGGATTTTGTCTTCCCTGATGGCACGGCCATATTCCAAGATGATAATGGCAGGATTCATGGGGCTCAAATTGTGAAAGAGTGGTTCAGGGAGCATGAGACATCATTGTCACACATGGATTGTCCACCACAGAGTCCAGACCTTCACCCCATTGAGAATCTTTGGGATGTGCTGGAGAAGGCTTTGTGCAGTGGTCAGACTCTCCCATCATCAATACAAGATCTTGGTGAAAAATGAATGCAACACTGGATGGAAATAAATCTTGTGACATTGCAGAAGCTTATCGAAACAATAACACAGCGAATGCGCACAGTAACTAAAGATAAAGGCGGTCCAACGAAATATTAGAAATATTAGAGTGTGTGACCTTTTTTTTTTGGTGGCGACTTTTTTTTGGCCAGGCAGTGTATAAGTTCAGCTATAATGAAAATAACACAGCCATTAAATTAAAAGGTAATCAGTGTGAAATAGCTGCAGTGTACAAATTCACCGTCTTGTTTTGTGTTTGACAGTTGTAGCCGCTGCTTTCTCCCAATTAGAAGCTTCACCCGTCAACTGTGAGAGAGGCGAACTCACCCGTGTAAATTATATCGAGGCTTAAAGTTATACATAATTGAGGGGTTGACTGCTTTAAAAGACAAGTGAAGGCTGTTGCAGGTTGCTCGTCCTCTGCCAAGCCATCACCTGCCGACCTCAACGCCACTCAAGCTTTGCCTTTTTGCCCATTTTTAAACCAGCTGGGGTGACATCAATTTTAAAAAGTCTTTTTTAAAGAGGACTCATTAGAATTCAAACTAGATGAAAATCTCCTTTCGTCTTTCAGCCACTTACTTTATATAGTTTCCGCTACATTTCAACAAAGCTACAAATATTGCAGTGTGGAAAGATGAGGGCACACACAGAGAATTATGTGCTCCTACCAAAAGTGTGGTTGATGACTTCAAATAGGGCAAAGTAGCTGGCTGTTACACTGTCCATTCCTAGCTTCATAACCACCGCCTGAAAGAGATCAACACAGAAAACAATTAGTAAGACATACGATAAATGACTGTAATGAAGCCATGATGATAACAGTTAATAGTCACACATGGCTGAGTATTTGTTTACCTGATAGACCTGGTCTGTAGTAGAGTTTTTGCGAACTCTGACAGTGAGTGTGGTTTTATCAGGCATAGCTATTCTCAGTTCCACATCAGACACGCCATTATAGTTCTGGGTCATGAGAAAAAGAGAGAAGCCGTACAGTGAGTCACAGGCAGAGGACAGGAAAAAAAAAAACGTATTTATAAAAGTATTTTTATTTTTTTTACCTCATCTGACTCAGACAGGAACTCCTGCATGATGTCACTTTCTCCGATTACCCGTACAGAGCACACTGCAAAAAACTCAGAACATTAGCTGAAGAAAGTGGTTGTACAATCACATGCAGTTATGAACTTGGAGGAGAGGTCAGCATTTCTACCAGACCTTCCCCCACTTTAGGATCTATCACAAAAAAATGCAAGCCCCAGTAAAGATGATACTATTAAACCTTTGCAGAGACAATACATGCCCCCCACCTTTCTCCAGGTACTCTTCCAGTCCTCTGCGTCGTGCGTCCAGCTGCTGCTCCGACAGGGAAAAAGGCCATTTCCCAGGCAGCTTGGGGAATGTAAAGTTGGTAAACTCCCTCTTCAGGTTTTGGTGTAGAATCACAAACTCCCGGTAACGCTTGGAGCATAGCTGTCTGCCTGCCATGTACACATTATACACCTGGGAGACATAGAGTATAAGTCCACTTAATAAAAAAGCCTTCAAATATCACAACAAGTATTATTCATGATGCTTGGAACATTAGTTTGCTCATAGACCTGAATGCAGAGATCCCATTCATTTGCTAATAATGATCTTCTTATTTTAATCCTCCCTTCTGTTTATCCTACACACTTTCACTGACCAACCTTGCTAACTCAACCTTTGCTTCCCGTTCTCATTTGTCATCCTCTTCCTTTCAATCCAGCATCTGTACCTACCACAAACTTTTCATGGTTGAGCTCAGTGTGTTTGTAGCTGGGAACAGAGATGGGGACGGCCTGCTTGTCGGAATAGTCGTAACAAGACTGGGCTGATCCGTCGTCTCCGGGATCAAGGCAGTCGGCCTCCTGGGGCGGGACGGACAGCACCGCCAGCGCCAACTCTCTCTCACCGGCCCGAATCAGATCCACCACCTGTTTATGTGTCGCCCCTTCTACATTCACCCCATTGCTGTAGAATGAAGAAAGAGACCTAGATATTAGAGGAGCATTTCATTAGCTTATAGCACATTTGGAGGATGCGGCTTGTATTTCTATTGTCTAATACACCGATCAGCCACAACATTAAAACCACTGACAGGAGGAGTGAATAACATTGACCATCTTGTGACAATGCAATGTTCTGTCCGGCCTCCAAATTCCCCAGATTCCAAACTGATCATGTATCTGTGGGATGCACTGGAACAAGCCTGATCCACGGAGGCGCCTCCCCTCAACCCATAGGACCCAAAGGCCCCCACTAACAATATTCTGTTGCCAGACACCACAGGACACCCTCAGAAGGCCCATAAGGGTCATAATGTTATGCCTGATCGATGCAAAGGCAATACTGAAACAGTCCCAGAATTTAATTATTTACATTTTGTGCTAATGGAATGGTTTCATGCAATTTAAACAATAGCTTAGAAATACTGGATGCATAAGACGGACAAACTAGAATCCAGCACTGCCTCAAATGTTACTTGCATGACCTAAATGCAACAGCAGGCAACGCGTAGGACAAAGTCTTCAGTTTGCGTGGTATAAAGTAGGTAGCCAAAAATGATGGCTTCATTTTCGAGTTTTGCAAAAATATGTTGGTGGAATAAATATGCACTGCTGTAATGCACACTGAACTTTTCAGAAAGATGAAACTCAATTCTAAAGTTGATCTAAGCTCTGTATAACTAAACCCTGTTTCCCCTGCTCCTACTGCCTCTTATTAGAAACCAGCTCTTAAGCCATAACTATACACACAATGCCATGCTTATCCTAATTATATGATACTCAGAGCACTCCCATTTTGTGCAAAAACCTGCACAAGTTTATTGTGAGAGTTAACTCATACCCAGAGAAGCCCACAAATGTTTGGTTATCCTGTGCTTCTGGCATCTGTTGGGGTCGTTAATGTAAAATGAACACAGTCGCAGCTGGATCATATTCTTGTCACTGGCAAAACCCTAAGCAATGGTGGCGGTGAGTCTATTTACTCCTCCACAGATCAACAGTGGTTTCAGAACAATAGCACACAGAGAAGTGGATGGGAGAACAGGGGGGAAATGTTAAAAGAGGGAAGAAGAGCTCTAATCAGTTAGCAACTCTGGAATAAGTCAGTTCAGGACAGGAAATTCTTCACTTCTGACTGGCTACTTATCCGTTATATCAGTCATTACGTCACAGCACGGCTTATGTTGGTAGTGTGACGCAGGGATAGAGCTCAGTGGACACAAGTGCTGGGATGCTTACCTACAGAAGTCACTGGCACGACATACACATGAACGCATGACCACGCAATCAAGTCGAAGGAGGCCTTCTGAGCCAGTGCACACATGACTAAACTGAAATTAGCGTTTATGCAGAGATATGATTATGCAGGTGGAAGCCAGCAGTGACTAATAGAGGATGCACAAATACAGCCATCTTGCAGGTGCAGTGGGAGAAAAGAGCAAACATCTCCCACAACACAAAACTGCAGACTTAGCAGTTTGGCAGCTCTGCCCTCCCTGCAGCTTCGTGATGATATAATAAGCATCTGACATAGTGGCCTTTGCACTGGCACGGTCAGCACTTGTGATCGTGATAAACAGTTATACGAGAGACAATTTCCAGTGTGTTATATTTTCACTTCCCCTTCTTTTGTTTTGTGGTCCATGCATGCACCGTTACACATACGCGTTCACTTACGTACACTGACTGCACACGCTGGTGCAAAGTGGGGTGTTTTTTTTAAATCATACATAGCCTTTATCAAAAAGCAGGATGCTGAAAAAAAAAAAATGAAATGTCTAGTAGTATAGATTATGCTGCATCACAGGCTGTTTATAAATGTGCAAAGAAGTATTGATTGCACAGACAATAGCAGGGGTGCTGTATTGCAGCAGCTAGCTGTGTACATTTGTGGCTTGACAGGAGGGCAGAACTACTCCATGGACCAAATTCAAAAGACTGTACCTCACTGTAGCAGCATACACTAGCATTAAGGATTGGTATGAGATTGAGTCAAATGTCAGAATAAATACTGTCATCAATCAAAAGACCAAAACTACTAACACAAGGATGAATCAATAGGGCAGAGCATGACGTCGCTTGTGTACAATAACAAACTGAATATACACAGACCCACATGCTTGCACACAGAAATAATGGGGTCAACAAACTGCCAGGTTACTGCAGGCCATCCATTAACAAAGCAGTGTGCAAAAGCCAGCCAATCAAACACTGGATTTCAGAGGGCAAAGCCAATCAGAAATGAAACCGAAGGCATCCCTCCCTTTCTGCATCACCTTATTTCATGCAGACAGACAGACACACTGAAAAGCACAAGTACTGATGCTGCTGAGCTGTAGTGTGTCCTTCTCCATAGCAACAGAGTCTAACATCAGCAGTCAATGTCCATGCATACTAACGCGCCAGCGAGGACGACCACCTCCGTCACAAATGCAGCAAGCACATACTAGTAGTAGGATGTGTTTGCTCCAGGTTGTGTGCGGTTGATTTTGAAATTCAGTGATGCTAATGATAATGATTTGTGCAACCTATCGCCTGCGGGATGATGTGTGCCACGGGGGAAAGAGTACACCCCGCATTTGGTTATATGGACGTGCACAAGGGATGCTTTGAGAATATTTGGTGTGCTGTGGATGGGAGATTTCAGTGTGACAGGAATTTTTAATGATCCCTGGATCTTTTCTCTCTGACATACACAGACACTCCTTTCATTGGGATGAACAGCTATCTCCCCCCCCCCCCCCCCCCTGCAACACTATAGCGCATTCAAACACACACTGGTGTTTCTCGTCGGGTACCAGTGTTTAAGTGCAAGGTGCTCGAAAAGTCCTGCTTGACTAAATCATCACTGATACATCAATCGGAGAAAAAAATGAATTAAAAAAAGCAGTTATGTGAATGTTAACGTTATAATCTGATATGAATTAAGCTAGAACTGTAGCCACTTACACCTCAAGAATCCGGTCCCCCTTCGAAATACCGGCTCTGTCGGCGGCTCCTCCCGGAAGGACAGCACTGACATGCTGCAGTGGAGCGTACAGCTCCCCGTTAATGCTCCGTAGTTGCCCTCCTTCGCTGACTTGTCCCCGAACATTGAAACCATAGCCCGAGTCAGACTTCACTATTCGGACTAGCCGTGGGCCCGAAGTAACGGTGGTTGCCGTCTGGCAGCTGACGCCGGTGCCCGGTGTAACGTTACCGCTACCGGAGCCGTTACGGTAAGAAGGGTGAGGCAGCGGGGGGACCGAGGAACAAATTCCTTGTCCCTCGACGTCCGACATTTTTCTACACGGTTTGTTTCATCCACTCCGGGACAGCTATCGTTAAACGTCCCACAAACATTAGCTTGTAGTAGCTGGCTAATCAGCCTGACTAGCTAACTGACTGAGGTTCGGCGGAAAAAGCCGAAGGTTTCCGACGAATCACGAGACCATCCCAGGACGCCCAGGACGCGTTCCATTTGGATCATTCCAGACTCCTCTTGTTCGGCAAAGTGTCCTGTCAAGGACACATGACAGTAGCCAGAGACTGAGGGAGATTACTTTTTTGTTTTTTAGTAAATATGCGAATAAATAAACAAATACTACTGGAATCCAGTCATTGACAACACATGTGCCGTTGCAGTTGCTTTGTTATATGTTGTTACACGCCAAAAAAGTTATTATAAAGCCATTAAATTGTCATGGGACTGAGGTGGGGAAGAATGCAACCACGTCCATAACAGAAAATTATTCACCATTTATATTTTTATCTTTAATTAATCAGTCTTCAAACATAAATGGTAAACAGAGTAAGTGTCGGCTTATTGAAAGATGGATTTTGTTGCTTTTCTTTATTATATGTAATTTTGGACTATTGCTCAGCTAGTATTTGTAGCCCTTCGTGCAACAGCATTGCAAAAATAACCTTAATTCCACCAATTTTCTTTTGTTGCTTGCTTCACGTCATTTTATAGCCTTCAGCTGTATAGATTTTATATCCGTTACTGAAACTATATGCTAAAGATGATGCTTCCATTAAGAACGAATAGTCAACCAAAGCTGCCATGTGCAGTTTGAGTTGCAAGCTCCCATTAACTCTTGCAGTTTATTTTGGATCCATTTGTCATTCATCATTAATTCATCCATCCATTCATCAATGTTTCATATATTTTAATTTTAAACACTTTTGTTTTGTAGGCTTCTTGTTTTCAGCAGTAATATCACAACAAAGATGAGAAGTTAAACACAAGGGGGCAGCATTGACTTCTGGTGTTTTTTTCCTGTCCCGTCCAAACTGTAAGTAAAAGGTGCCTGTGTGAAAAATGAGCTAAATGACTGCCCCTTTAATTGACCTGTGTAAAGGTGGTTTATGTTTTTGAAGATGATCTGTAAAGAATTCCTGCTTTAGCAGAGAGAGAGTCTGTTTTTATGGTTTTTGTACTTTCTCTTAAAGCACAGACAAAACAACATCTTGAAGTGTCACAACATTTATTCTTTTCTTCTGATATTCAAAGTCAGTGACATACACTCAATATCAGCACATTTCATAACCTATATGCCATGATCAATCTGTGCATGTACATTCAGTGGGTAAAACAAGAATGAATCTGGAGCAATGAGCATTCACTCATTAATGATAAGAGTGAGGGCTGTCACAAAGGTGACAAACTCCTTGAAATCCACAACTCCATCGCCATCTTGATCCAGCATGCCAAAGAACTCGTCTATTTCACTTTGCTGCGCGGGCTGGTGAAAGGAGGACAAGAGGATTTTTAAAGAATACCGGCGCAGTCGCATCTCTTTGTTGCAGTAGTTTTACATATTTTCTACTTACTTCTTGCAAAGGAAATTCAGCGCGAAACAAGTCAATGAGCTCTTTCTTGGACAGAGTGGTCTCGTCTCCCTCTTTCCCAGCGTACTCTTTGAAAGTACTTGTGAGAACCGTCATTGCGTCAGTGAGCCTTGACATGTTGGCTGAAACAAAAAAAATTAAATCAATTGTTGCCTGCGTTGCCCAGTGTTAACGAATAAGTTATCAATTAATTTCACATGAGTTTGAATGTTGTAAAAAGATAATACTTCAGCCAACAATGACTACAATTAAACACATGGGAATGGCACAATCTCTCCTTATAAGATACGGTGAAGAAGTGTTTCCTCCCAACACACGTCATCATTTGTCTCATCAGAAGAACAGATTACTTAGACAGGCACTCAACACTATACACACACACCGCATTCATTCATACAACTCATGTTACGTAAGGGTTAGGGTTAGGGTGCCTATTGGATATAATTCTTTGAAAAACAATCAAATGCAAAATGATTTGTCTAAAAATGTTGCATTTTTAAAAAGAATTTACAGCTTTTTTTCCACTTACCAAATTTGTTGGAAAGCTGAGAAGCTTGAAAGGATAAAAGAGATGAATCTGAGAAGAGTGCAGAGATGCAGCCCTTTTAAAGGAAATTCACCCTCCTCCTCTCCAAGTACCCACCCCTCTTTCTGTCTATATGCCTGTTTTTTTTTTCTTTATCTCCATTCTCCACTTCCAGACCTTCCAGTTCCAACTTTTTGCACCAGTAAGACCAGTTTGAGACAGATAGATAGCTGTTGGGGGAGGGGTGACCTAAATCTTAGAGTAATGGCCTGAAGGTGACCGCTGTGTTGCAATATGCTAAACACAACTCTGTCCAGATTTCTTCGTAAGCAAAACCATGTTATCATAAGAGCTGGCGAACACCGGAGTGCTTTTATTAATTGTTAAGTTAATTATTAATTGAAGTTAAAGCTGAGTGACTTTATTATTTTAATGACAATTCAATGACACATGTTTTTTTTTCATGTTTCACGTACAAACTAATTTATTCCTGATACAATTAAACTACCAAAACAAATACATTATCATTTATTATCATTTAAGCCCAGCTAATTAGAAGACACTTGGGTTTTGTTGTAAAACAATTAAGTGTTTTGATACTTTTAAAGTAAAAGTTCTCGGAGGTAGAATTTCCATTGCTTCCAACAAACATGACAAGGTGGCTGGAACAAGAAAATTGTTGATTTGTTTGGTTAATGGCTAAATAGTAGTTCTAGAAAAAGTTGGCTTTACTAATAGCAATTAAAGAGCAAATGCAGCTTGGAACTTGATCTTTAAAAAAAAAAAGAAGAAAAAAATACAACGCCTAAAGCCCATCTTCCAATTGTGCTTGCTTATTGTATGAAGGCGTCAATGATCCAAACTAGAGACTGCAGGTAACAGGAGAACCTGGAGAGCACAATGGACTCCAGATTTCTTCAGTTGTACTTTGTGCTTTAATTGGTCCCTGCTTTCTGTTGTTATGGAGACTTGCATCAAACACATAAATCAAGCACGCTGTTGGATTTTTGCACCATTTCACAAAGTATACCCTTCCTATTTTTGCAGGCATTTGCAGAATTGTCTCCTTCAACAACAAAGCATCATTCATAAAATGTCACCTGGGCTGCTAGATCCGTCTGCCTGTTGTTGAACCAGGACATGGCAGACTAAACATATATTTCCTTTAACAATGTCTAAACACTGGGGGTGGTGAAATAGGTTGCATTACTCTGACACCTAAGCTGCAGTGCACACATTTGATCCTTTCGCGTGCTGGCTGGTGAGACTCTGCAAAGTTGAGCAAGCAGTTTTGTTAAAACGTTTGCACTATTTGAAAGGCTTCCAGTTATAGAAAGGCAGAGACAACAACAACACTTGTAGTATATATTCTTTCCAAATACCACCACCCCTCTTTCTGTCTATTTGCCTCTGTTTCTTTTTTCTTTTTTCTTTTTTAATCTCCATCAACTTCCAACTCCACTTTTAACTCCAATAAGACCAGTTTGAGATAGTTACAGTCAAATTTGGGGGAGTGGTGGCTTAAAAGTGAAGCCTGAAGGTGATTGCCGCATTGCAATATGCTAAACACAACTCTGTCCAGACTCCTTTGCGAAGAATTGCCATTGTCAAATGTCACGAGGTGGCTGGAACAACAAAATATTGTTGATTTGTTTAGTTTAGGGGTAAATACCACAGTTCTAGCAAAAGTTAGTTTTAAACAAGATTATCTTGTATATGTGGTACAACTGGTAGTTTCTAAAGTAGCTCAAGGCATCTTAAAGCTGCCTTTCAACATTTTTCAGGTTGCAGGTTGTTCTTTTCCGTTGCTTTGGCTCAATATGGCCACACACTGTTTTCCCATTTTAATTCATGTCTGGATATGTTTATTAACAACTGATGTGGTTTTATATAGCTTTAAACAGGACGGTTTGATTCGTAAGATATACATTATTTAAATAAATGTATAATGTTTTCTAAAAACATGATATTATAGAATAGAATAATAAAGAATATTTTACCTTTACAGGATAAAAAAAAAAAAAATAAAAAAATCTGCAGAAGTTGCAAGAATGGAAGACGGAGAACATCAATCCAATGCATCAACGGCTTTTTTTTTTTATTACGAAATTTTTGACAAACTTCACTGCCGTAGGCCTGAACACTCTTAACCTCCTCCCCCAAGATCTTTAGCGTATCCATGATCAAAGTAATGGGTGTATTGGTATAATATAATCTGTGTTTTAGATACATAATTAGTTAATAATAGTACAAATACGAGTGCAAAGAATTAGAAGGCACTTGTATCCACCAGATAGTTACGAAGAAATGTGCTTATTTGATACTTTCAAAGCAAATGTTTTACTTGTGCATGAATGTCACATTCAAAAAAAAAAAGTTTAAAAAAGGCATCTGGACTTGTAGAGTTTTTTGAAAAGATGTTCTCAAACAACTCACCTTAAGCAACGTCATTAATCACAGGAAGTTTGACATGGTGGCTGAAACAAAAAACACATTGTTGGTTTCTTTACTTCAGGGATAAGTACTACCTTTCTGGAGATAGCTGGTTTCAAACAAGACAAACAAGAACAACACTTTTTGAAAAGAATTCAAGGCCTCTTAAAGCTGCCTTTCAGCATTGTCTAGTTGCCCGATACAGGTTCCTCCTTTTTTTTGTGTGTGTGTGAAGCATACATAGTGCAAACTTGTTCCAGAAAAGCTTTCTGGAAACGTCAGCTATCAGAATTAGGACGAACAAGGGCATTAGAGGGATCGAAAGCAGAGGTCAGGAACATGAATTATTTTCTGCACTTTATGCAAATGACAGTTTGGCAGTAGTGACCAATCCACTCAATACATTACCACACTTATTGGAAACTATCCAGTCATATTTTCAGGCTATTCTATACATTGGGATAAATCTGAGGCCATGCCACTATCTGCCTATATGGTGGAAAATTTTTAATTTAACTGGATCCCTAATGGAATGAAGTATCTAGGAAATAGACTAGAAAAATGGAAGCGGTTGAACCTCACACTCTGGTGAAAGGTTAACATTATAAAAATGATAAGGGCTCCCCAATTTAACTATGTGGCTATGATGTTGTCTATCACAGTATCACCTACTATTTTTTAAAAGATACATAAATATGATCTGACAGTATTTATAGGGAACGAAGAGAGCGAGGTTTAAGTTAAGGAAATGATGTGACCCCAAAGACAAAGGTGGATTAGGACTACCAGATTTTACACAGGAGAGATGGTTAAATATTCTGTCAGAATGTGGAAAATACGTAAAGGAAGCAAAGGGGATGCATGGGTATTATCACACCCATCAAGACTTGAATGAATGAAACTGATGACAGATAACTTCTGCTGGAAGTGTAAAACAGAGGTGGGAACTTTCCTCCACTGTATCTGGGAACGTCCTCTAGTTGCACCTTTTTTTGTTGGTAAAATTGTCGGAGTCCTAAGCAGCTGGCACGGCACCACAATTCCAGACCCCAGACTTGTGTCTTTTGGCCTGAGGCACAGGAGTGTGAAATGCAGGACCTTTTCCCCCACTGCCATCAGACTCATAAAGAGCTGACATTGGTCTATAATCATGGATGACTTCATGTCATACACTGCACTGTTCACTTTTTCAGTTTCTGTTTACATTTCAGTTCATTCTTTACACTCTCATTTGCACGTGGATATTTTGCACGAGTTGTTTTATATTTTGTTCTATATGTATCTTTTTATATTGCTGCTTGCATGGATGGCAAAAGAAGAATTTCATTGAACATGGAAACATGTGTCTATACTGTGGCTTATTTCCAAAGTGGGCTGCATGTTACAGCAAACTCAGCGAAATAGACTTCAGCGTGTGACTCTTCTTTCTTATCATATCATAAAAAAAACCCATCATACATAAAAGTAACCTCCAATGATAAATCTGACCTGGCTGTAGGTTAGCGCATAAGAAGGTATTGGTTTAAGAGAAAGACTAAAGAGCGATTCAGTTCATTTATTTGACATGGCAGTCCTCCTGACTGAGTCCAAACACTGGTGGTGGTGGTGGAGCAGGTTTATCTAGCAGATGAAGGTTGCAAAAGTCTGCAACGAAAATGACAGCGGAGAGCGGCAGTAAAAAGAAAGGCTTCAAAACCATGCTAAATCAGGGAGCACGAGCTGCCTCTAGGGGGTGCGCGAGATGAAAAATACAATGGCGGAGAGCCCCCCCCTTCTCTCTCTCGCTGCAGGCTGAGCCACCTGCGTTGCAGTGGTGTGCAATACCGCTTGACTTGGTATCGATCCGCCGATACCTATACCGATATCGATACTTTTTAATAATTAAGGTGGATGCATCATTAATCTGAATCAATCTAAATCTGAATGAATTTTCATGACCTTTAAGTGTTACAGTTACAATGCAGTACAGAATTTGGGCAAATAGTTTATAAGTAAATAGAAATAGTACAACTTGCTGTTGTTTCATTTTCAGCTCTTTGTTATTTATGTTGTGGGTCATGTGCAACTTTATTGCAATTTAATTATATTTTATTTCCATAACCGCTGTGTTATGATGACGAGGTTGTGTTAGCTCCACAGTCATTTAAAGTTGCTGCAAATTTTGTTTGATGTGGCTGAAAATATTCTAACATTTACCCCAACTAATCTGCTTTCTGCCTCTGAGCCTGAGCCCAGCTGTCATCCATCCTCTTTGCTCTTAAAAGTGGAAGGTTGTGCGTAACTTTGTTGCATTACATTGAAAATGTTGCAGTGTTTCAGTTTAGTTCAAATGTGAGACTGCATTGTTGTGATCGTGATTATTTCTGGGCATTTGAGCACGGTTAAGCATGCCACCTTTAATATGGCTATAAAAAAGCTGGTTGTTGTTTTTTTTTTTTTTTTAAGGTGCGTTAACCCGGTTGGAACTTAGAAGGGGGTGTGCGTTTGGGAACCGCTGCCCTAAATAGAAATTATTGCCAACATAGTAACTATACCAGGACTACCTCTCTAACTATGTCCTTGGCTTGTTGCCTTTTAGTCTTATCAATGTGGTTTTTAACTTTACTGAAGATGGAAAATGTGAAATTAACATGGATATCATCGATCATGATTTTAAGAAAGACAGGACACTCACAAAGCACAGCTACCTATTCAGCTTCTTACAAAAGAGGAAATGACTACCTGGGTGTGGTGTTTCTTTCTTCCCACCTGAGGTGCAGTCATATGATCCCTGCATAGTGGAAATTCATTTTTGACACTGATTGTCAGGAACAGACAAAGAAGACCAGATCAAATCCAACTTCAAAGTTTTTTATTTATTCTCATGAAGTATTCCAGGACCCATGCTTTGAAAAAAAATGTTTGCACATTGTTGGTAATTTTCCATAGGTTTCCACACTTCTATTCAATCTTCAGTTTAGGACTCATCTTCGTCACCCTTGCCTGTCTTCTTGTGGTAGGCGCATTTGGCCATGAAACCCACACACATGCAAAACTCCTTGAAGTTGAGCTCTCCATCACGGTTCCTATCCAGCCTCTTCAAGATCTTGTCATGGTTAGCTTTGCACATCTTATCCTGGGCAACACAATATTGTAGTTATGGGTTAACAAAACATGAAATGACTGGAAATAAATGAAGCAGGATATTTAGTGCGTGTGTTTCACATGGATGTGCATGCATATAACTGCATCTATCTTACTTTGATCTCTGGGTTGCTGATCTCTGTCTCCATCATCTTCTTCAGTTCTTCCTTGCTTAAGTTGCCATCCCCATCTGCATACTCAATGAACATATCCACCATGTTCTTAATGACATCTTCCATACGACCCATAGTGGCAGCTGGAGACAAAGATTGATACTGATTTTCAGTAATACAAAGAGGAGCATGTGCTTGAAAGGCTTTAAATCACACAGAATAAAGACAAACTGAAATTACAGACAAATGCTGTTAATTACAGTCTATGTAGCAGCCTTTTCTAAACTTGTCATGGTCAGTATCTGAAAATGTTCCAGCTTCTATCTTTACTAAAGCGAAACTCCCTCCCTGCACAGCATTAGTTCCATCAGTACTCACCTTAGAGTTCCCGTTTACCAGGTGCAAAGTGATCACGACTGTGTCAGTAGCTTGGTCCCTGATGAGACTAATGTCCAACTGAGGAGAATGTGCCTTTTTATAAGAGACTGGCATGGTCCGATATGCATGGCTACATACAAGTACAAAGAACTAGTGATGATTCATGCACTGGCAACGTCCCCCACTCCCTTTAAACCAGCTTGACCAGTCCTTTTGTGCCATACTATAGAAATAGATTATTAGCATTGGTCATTAGTTAGAGGCTGACATTTGTTTGTGTAGTAAAACATTATTCATGGTCATATATATATATATATATATATATGTGTGTGTGTGTGACTGTGTGCACATTGACATGTTTTTTTAGCAGGTTGAGTTGACAATGTGTGTGGGGGGGTCCTTCTTTTCATTGACAAACTGCAAGGTGCAGTCTATTGTGGAGAAACATGACGTGAGTCGGTTTAAGAGTGTTAAGTGAAGGTCAGTAACACCTGTTTTGGTTCAGTAACAAGTTTTCTTTCAGGGCAGAAAGGAAACATTTAAAATGCACATTTAGTTGTTTATTTGACTGTATTAGATGCATATTCCAACCAAATATTTCAGAAAACCTTAATGTTTTTGATGTGAGGAAGTTTCATTGGGCTTGTTCACATTATCACTGAAGATGTATGTTAACCTGTGGTATGAGCGGAGCCACTATCTATGCTGCGTGCTGCGTCAGGGCCACGCCTCAACCATTCATTACCTAGCTTACCTGCTCAGCTCCCATTGTTTGTCTCCATTCTCTCGGCCTCACTTTCTCACCCATTCATACTGTAATCTTAACCCCTCTTCATTTCTAATCACTCTCCACATTCATTCATCTCTCCTCCTGCGTTTTCTCCTCCTTCCAGGGTCCATCTGGATTCTATAGTCTGCTCGGCCCACCAGTACCTGAGTTGGAATATCCACCCCGTGTTTCTTCCTCTTCATCCGCATTAAGGAGTCCAGAGTAGCCCGATGAGACAACCTCCGCCTTCATCTTCTCCTTCCATTGTTCATCCCTTGTTGTTCAACTCTACTTGCCATTAGTCTTGCCTGTGTTATAATAACAATAATAATAATACATTTTATTTATAGGCGCCTTTCAAAACACCCAAGGTCACCGTACAAGTAAAACCGGGTTTGAAATACATAACAGACATCAAAAGCAATTAACAAACTACAAGTATAAGACGCTAAAAGATACGATAAAAAGATAAAAGATTTGGTTTAAAAAATAAAAAATCTGGAGAGAGTGACAGTCAGGGAGGGTATGCTTGCAGAAAAAGGTGGGTTTTGAGATGGGATTTGAAAATAGCCAATGTGTCAATGGTGCGGATGTTGGGTGGAAGGGAATTCCAGAGGCGGGGGGCGGAACGGCTGAAGGCTCTGGACCCCATGGTGGTCATGCGGGCAGGAGGGATGGTGAGGCTGATGGATGATGATGATCTAAGAGTCCGGCTGGGTGTGTTGATGTGGAGAAGTTCAGTCAGATAAAGAGGGGCGAGGTTGTAGAGGGCTTTGAATGTTAAGAGCAGGATTTTATAGGTGATGCGGTGTGCGATGGGAAGCCAGTGAAGCTCCTGGAGAACAGGGGTGATGTGACGAGAAGAAGGGGTCCTGGTGATAATCCGGCCAGCATGGTTATGCCTGGTCGCAACCACAATCATATTGTAACCTATATTCAGCCCTTTGCACACATCTTGGCATCCTTTGTACACACTATGCTGCTAATCAGTCATATGTTTGCAGTGACCCTAACTCATACTTTGTTAATCTGCTTATTAGTGGGCCCTGCTCTCTGTTTTAATGTAATGTCTTTTTATCGATGCATTGTCTCCCAAGTGCTTTGTACTGTCTCTATTGTGTTGTTTGTCTTTGCACTGTCTTTCATTCTTGTCCTTTTCCTATTTTGTTGCCCTTCAGTCTTATCAGTGTGGTTTTACCTTTATTGAAGATGAAACATGTGAAATTAACATGGATACCATAGATGATGATTTTAAGAAAGACAGGACACCCACAAAGCACAGCTACCTGTGCAGCTTCTTACAATGGAGGAAATGACTATACCTGGGTGTGGTGTTTCTTTATTCCCACCTGAGGTGCAGTCATATGATCCCTGCATAGTGGAAATTCATTTTTGACACTGATTGTCAGGAACAGACAAAGAAGACCAGATCAAATCCAACTTCAACGTTTTTTATTTATTCTCATCAAGTATTC
This sequence comes from Chelon labrosus, assembly GCF_963514085.1. NCBI lineage: Eukaryota > Metazoa > Chordata > Actinopteri > Mugiliformes > Mugilidae > Chelon > Chelon labrosus. The sequence goes on from NC_140345.1 coordinate 10,344,959, forward strand.
CAGGACCCATGCTTTGAAAAAAAATGTTTGCACCTTGTTGGTAATTTTCCATAGGTTTCCACACTTCTATTCAATCTTCAGTTTAGGACTCATCTTCGTCACCCTTGCCTGTCTTCTTGTGGTAGGCGCATTTGGCCATGAAACCCACACACATGCAAAACTCCTTGAAGTTGAGCTCTCCATCACGGTTCCTATCCAGCCTCTTCAAGATCTTGTCATGGTTAGCTTTGCACATCTTATCCTGGGCAACACAATATTGCAGTTATGGGTTAACAAAACATGAAATGACTGGAAATAAATGAAGCAGGATATTTAGTGCGTGTGTTTCACGTGGATGTGCATGCATATAACTGCATCTATCTTACTTTGATCTCTGGGTTGCTGATTTCTGTCTCCATCATCTTCTTCAGTTCTTCCTTGCTTAAGTTGCCATCCCCATCTGCATACTCAATGAACATATCCACCATGTTCTTAATGACATCTTCCATACGACCCATAGTGGCAGCTGGAGACAAAGATTGATACTGATTTTCAGTAATACAAAGAGGAGCACATGCTTGAAATGCTTTAAATCACACAGAATAAGGACAAACTGAAATTACAGACAAATGCTGTTAATTACAGTCTATGTAGCAGCCTTTTCTAAACTTGTCATGGTCAGTATCGTAAAATGTTCCAGCTTCTATCTTTACTAAAGCAAAACTCCCTCCCTGCACAGCTTTATTTCCATCAGTACTCACCTTAGAGTTCCCGTTTACCAGGTGCAAAGTGATCACGTCTGTGTCAGTAGTTTGGTCCCTGATAAGACTAATGTCCAGTTGAGGAGAATGTGCCTTTTTATAAGAGACTGGCATGGTCCGATATGCATGGCTACATACAAGTACAAAGAACTAGTGCTGATTCATGCCCTCGCAACGTCCCCCACTCCCTTTAAACCAGCTTGACCAGTCCTTTTGTGCCATAAATAGATTATTAGCATTTGTTTGTGTAGTGAAACATTACTCATGGTCATATATATATATGTGTGACTGTGTGTACATTGATATGTTTTTTTTAGCAGGTTGAGTTGACAATGTAAGGAGGGGGAATCCTTCTTTTCATTGACAAACTGCAAGGTGCAGTCTATTGTATAGAAATATGACGTGAGTCAGTTTAAAAATGTTAATCTTGAGTCTGTATATACTTCTTATAAACACATATTAGAGAAATGAACAGACACGTTACAGGATAATGAGAGAAACACTATTTATTCATGTTTTGCAACCATCTATCGATACCAGCTTGTACAATGTAAAATCATGGTGTCTGCAGCCTATTCTAGCTCACACCTGGCTTTAGGCAAAGTTTATTGTAAGTATTACTCATATCAATAATTAATGTATGTTGAGGTGAGACACTATAGGCAAAAACACTGATTGTTTGTTTCTGGACTCATCAAAAAAAAAAAAAAATTTAGTATTTACTATATCGTATGAAACATACACATGATATAGTGTCAATGGGAGGATAAGGATCGGGTTGGTTCATGTTTTCTCAGCAGGTACAGTCTTGCTCCTGAAGGCAGTAATTTCAGGTTTGCTACACAAGTAAATGGGTTGTCAAAATACACACAAACATGACAAGTATTCTGGGTCTGCGCCCTGGATGTGGATGTCTTGCATAGCTGCCTACTGCTCCAACCGCACTGAGTTAGATAGGTTAACTGTTATGTTATTCCTTTCATTCATTCATTCATTCATTCATCTTCTGTAACCGCTTATTCCTGTGAAGGGTCGCGGGGTCTGCTGGAGCCTATCCCAGCTGTCATCGGGCGAGAGGCCAGTCTATCACAGGGCTAACACAGAGAGACAGACAACCATTCACACTCACATGAACACCTACGGCCAATTTAGAATCACCAGTTAACCTAATGAGCATGTCTTTGGATGGTGAGAGGAAGCCGGAGTACCCGGAGAGAACCCACGCAGACACAGGGAGAACATGCAAACTCCACACTGAAAGGACGATGGGTTTGAACCCGGGACCCGGGCATCAGTGCTAACCACCTCTCCACTGTGCCGCCCTGTTATTCCTTTAAAAGATAAAAAATAAACAAAATTAAAAGTGTTATCTGAGATATGATTTGTTAAGTAGTTGTTTGCATATGATAGGCATATGCAAAGTCTGACCAAATGTTTCCGAAAAAAAAAAGGAAGTTTCATTGGGCTTGTTCACATCATGCACATCACTTAAGATGTATGTTAACCTGTGGCGTGAGCGGAGCCCCTATCTATTGTTTACATTTTTAACTGTCAGTAGTGTTTCTCCTTCCACTGGCTACTTCAGTAGCATGTACACACACCATGCCTTTCCATTTGGATTCTGAAGGTTTCTACGGAGGTGATTCCTTCATATATAATTCACAGCCTGTGAATGATATAACTTTTTTTTTTTTTCTGGACTGAGAAGAAGAGATAGTCAAAACGCTCTCTGTAAAAATATTTGACCTTATTCTGTCAACAAAATGAAATTAAAAGTAGTTTCTTTTCTGGAAATGTATGAAGTGAAGTCTTTATCCAGATCAGACCTAATTTCCATGTTTAAATTGATCATTACATAGAATTTGTAATAACTGTCCAAATGTAGCTAATCCACTGTGAAAAGGTCATAGTTAAAATGTTTACACCAGCAGTCTTTACCCTTTATGAGACTTTTTGAGTTTGTTTTTGAAAGGATGATTGTCAGACTGCAGAGAACAGTCAGGGCTGCAGAGAAGATCATTGGCACCGATCTTCCCTCCATCCAGGACCTATACTGGTCCCGGGTCAGGAAGCGGGCCAGGAAAATCTCCACAGACCCTTCACACCCTGGTCACAACGTGTTTAGACTCCTCCCCTCAGGCCGGCGTTACAGAGCACTGTACGCCAAAACCACCCGTCACAAGGACAGTTTCTTCCCGCGGGCTGTCGCTCTGATGAACTCTGAGCAGTCACAGAGTGTCAGAGCATCCACATGAACATTAAACAATAACTCTGCACTATTGTATATACTCACTGTACAAAACCCTGGTTTGGTGTATATATCCTATATTTTATGTGTACAGATTGAGATTTATTTTATTTTTATTTTATTTTATTTTTATTTCACTTCTTTAAGTTGTTTCTGTACTAGAGAGAAAAGTTGCCAGAGTCAAATTCCTTGTATGTGTACATACTTGGCCATTAAAGCTGATTCTGATTCTGACTCTGATTCTGAGGATGCATGTTTGAATGTATTTATAGCTCATGTATTCTGGATGTCACTATAGTGAAGCTTTGGTATTTAGATGTGCCATAGATAATATGAAATTGCGACTAATAAAATACGTGCACCTACTTATTTATTTTGATCAGTTTTCTTTACCACATATGCACAGATGGGAGGAAAGTAAAACAAGATAAGCAGATGTGGTCATGTCATAGTACAGCAGATAGACAAGCTCACCTGTTGTAGAAAAACTATATTGTGTCACTATTGTGTCATAATACAATGATTCTGTTTTTGTTTCTTAATTATTAGGTCAGTGTTATAGATTAAAGTGTAGAACATTTTCATCCCAAACTATTTTATCTGTTTTTTTTTTTTTTTTTTCATACTGTCTTCAGTTTTCCTTTACTCAAACTATACCACCTACATACACATACACAAAGACTTCGGCTGTAACAGACATACTGTGGTTACCATTGTCATCTCTTCTTATATAAGCGCTGAGACAAACCAGAAAAACCTGTGCTGACTGCAGCTGCTTTTGAACTACACCATAAGCACTTCATTCTGGTCAGGTGCATTCAGCGTTATTATTACTATAGAGTGCGAGGAGCATGTATAACAAAAAGCACCATGTGGTTTTAATAAACTAATGGAGACAGAACTTGGTCTCAGACCACAGACTTCTATTCAAGCAATATATTTACCAGCTAATGAGATAAAATATATATACACAATTATATAATACACCATTATCCATGAAGTTGGAATAAAATCATTTTTTACTTCTTCTCATGAAGTGATTGTGACAGTGTGATGTATTCTTGGTAGATAAAGTGTATGTCTTCTCAAAACTGTATGATCAATCTCCTACGAACATATAACTGATGCATAGAAATAGGAATAATAAAAAACAATGGAATGTGTCTGAATGGGCAACAATATAAATATACATATAAAATATACTGGACCATCGAAGTGCAAGAGTGTAAGCATTTGATCATGTAGTCACTGGACAGGAAAACTAGTCAATGCAATACTGGTAGAAGAATCAATTCCAGTAAAGTACTGTCATTTTGTAAAAATATACCACTTTAAGATAAAAACACATTAAAACATTTACATCACGAGGGTGGTACCACTAACAAAGCACAGCAGCCACTGTAGCTACTTGCAAAGCAGGAAACAATTACACCTGGGTGTGGCGTTTCTTTCGTTCTGCCTGAGGTATGTTTCATATCTTCTCTCACACATGCAGTCATTGTCATGAACAGATACAGAAAATTAAATCAAATATAGCTTCAAAGCTTATATTTATCCTCTTCCGCTCTTGAATAAACTGTACTTTGAGAAAATGGTTTGCACAGATCCATTGCTGGTAGCATCACACGTTTTACATAATGTCCTGTCTTTTTGTGATAGGAGCATTGTTCCATGAGCGTCACATACATGCAAAACAACCCTGAAGTTGAACTCTGCATCGTGGTTCCTGTCCAGCCTCTCCAAGATCTTGTCATGGTTAGCTGAACAGATTTTTACCTGTGGATTAAATTATTGCAGGTACAAGTTAACAGAACATGAAGCAGGCATTAGCATGGTCTGAAAGTTTGGTTGCACAGATTTTAGTTTGTGTGGTTAAAGCCTGCACCTCATGATCATAAACTCCAAGTTAGCCTGGCTAGCTGAATAGCAAACTTCAGTAGATGCAAGCTTCAATTTACCTGCCGAGATTAAAAAATGTGACCTGTGTGACCACTTTCAAAAGCAGAAATACCCACA